>NC_080593.1:2340567-2940567 GCF_027887145.1 Ammospiza caudacuta
AAGGAAAGAAGAGAAAGAAAAAAGAAAAGAAAGAAAGAAAGAAAGAAAGAAAGAAAGAAAGAAAGAAAGAAAGAAAGAAAGAAAGAAAGAAAGAAAGAAAGAAAGAAAGAAAGAAAGAAAGAAAGGAAAAGAAAGAAAGAAAGAAGAAAGAAAGAAAGAAAAAGAAAGAAAGAAAGAAAGCAAGCAGATTCCTGATGTCTGGGGTGCAAATTTCTGGGTGTCTTCCAAATTTGCAGGATGTGCAAATTTGTGCAGCTCCTGAGATGAACTCCATCCATGAATCACCTGCTGGGCTTCCCTACCAGCTGGATGGAGATCCAACCCCAGGTCAGGCAGTGACACCACCAGCCTCAGGGATGGGAGCACAGCAATCCCTTTTTTTGGGAAAAGCAGGGTTGGGAAGAGATGGATCAGGTCCCCCCAGGAGAGCCAGGACTTCTGAGCTCACCCAAATATCCCCAACACTCTGCAGTTCCTTCCTGCCACAAAGTTCCTTTCTCCTCCTGTCCACTGATTCCTGTGGAGAGTTCTGCAGGAGTTTAAGCAGGAGAAATAACTTTTTTAGTGGGTCTACAGCAGCTCCAGAATTTAAGCCTTTCCTTGGTAAATAAAAGGCATTTTCCAGTCTCTGGACCAGCTCAGAAGGAAGGAAGGTGGGGACATGATGAGGAGAGAATCAAACATCTCACAGAGATGAACTCCATCCATGAATCACCTGCTGGGCTTCCCTACCAGCTGGATGAAGATCCAGCCCCAGGTCAGGCAGTGATGCCACCAGCCTCAGGGATGGGAGCACAGCAATCCCTTTTTTGGGAAAAACGGGGCTGGGAAAAGATGGGTCAAGCCCTCCCAGGAGAGCCAGAACTTCTGAGCTCACCCAAATATCCCCAACCCTGCAGTCCCTTCCTGCCACAGAGTTCCTTTCTCCTCCTGTCCACTGATTCCTGGGGAGTTCTGCAGGAGTTTAACCAGGGCCTAAAAGGAGAAATAACTCTTTTAGTGGCTCCTACAGCAGCTCCAGAATTTAAGCCTTGCCTTGGTAGATAAAGGCATTTTCCAGGCTCATTGCTGCTGTGACACCAGCAGGGTAATGGCACATGGGTGACCCAGTGCCCTGTGAAGACCCAAACAATTTTTCTACCTGCAGAGAAAGAGTAGAATCCTTTTTTTTCTTTAAAAAAAAAAAAAAATTAAAGAAAAAAATTCACAGCTTCCAACGGGGCCAAGCCCTGCAGATTTTCCTCCACAGAGCCAAGAGGATTTCTGGGCGGGATCAAAGCCAAGTAGGGCTGTTCAGAGGCAAAGTTCATCAAGCCCTGTGATTTCCTTGCCATTCCCATGAACAAAACCAACCCCAGCAGAGCCCAGCTCTGCTCCTTTGCAGGCTGCAGCCAAATCCAACCCACATTAAGGGAGTTGCTCCACATTCATATTGAAAAGGGGGCGCTTGCCAACCTTCAACTCCTCGTTTTCAACTCCTGAGCCCTGGCCTGGGGAAAGGATTGTGTGCAGGAATATGTTGGTGCAGTGCCTGGCACTGGGGGTTCTGGCTCATGACTGGGATTTGTAAGCAGCCCCTGCAAGCCTTGTGAAGCATTTGAAGTCTGGTTTCCTTGGGAAACTTGGGTGAGCTGATTATGTCGAGCGAGCGTCTCCATCCGCTCGTTTCCTCCCCTCCAACTTCTGCCCCCCTCGGCCAATCCCAGCCCACGCTGGCAGGGAGATAAAAGTTTCAGTGAGATTAAGTTGTATGAAAATAAGGGCACAGGTAGGGGAGGAGAAAAAAAAAAAGCAAAAAACCAAAACCTTATTAGTGCATTTGCCTTCTTTCCCCCGGGAGAAAAGGGAGCTCAGCCCTTATCGGAGCCCGCAGAGGAAGGGGGAAGGTGCACCAAGCATCATTAGCTGCGTTTCCCACTGAATTTCTTGCTGCTAAAGCCACGTTGCTTCATGCCCAGGGCTTGGAAACAGCTTTATAAAAGAGTGGGAAGAATGGGAGGATGTGGGCTTGATTTTGGTCCTGTAAACATGAGGCTGAGAGTGAGCCGGAGAGGTGCAGCCCTGGCTTTTGCTTCCAAAATGCTCCAAGTTCTGTGGCAAAATTCCCTCAGTAGAATCAGAGGATAGCTTGGGTTGGAAAAGACCTTAAAGATTATCTGGTTTCAACCATCCTACCATGGCAGGGACACCTTCTACTGTCCCAGGCTGCTCCAAGCCCCAATGTCCAACCTGGCCTTGGACACTTCCATGGATCTAGGAGCAGCCACAGCTGCTCTGGGCACCCTGTGCCAGGGCATCACCACCCTCAAAAGCCTAAAAAAATCTCCCTAATATCAAATCTAAACCTGTTTTCAGCTTGAATTCATTCCCCCATAGGAATGAACAGCATCAAATCCATCAGCATCCCTGCCTGGGCATCTCCAGGGATTCAGGAGCAGCCTCAGCTTCTCTGGGCACCCTGTGCCAGGGCTTCACCACCCTCAAAAGCCAAAAAAATTCTCCCTAATTTCAAATCTGAACCTTCTTTCAGCTTGAATTCATTCCCCCATGACCAGCATCAAATCCATCACTATCACTGCCTGGGCACTCATCCCTTGCCCAAATCACCCCACGGACATCACAGCTCCAGGCACCCGAGCAAAGAACCTGATTCGTGGCTTTTTGCCCCATTTTAATTCACGGATTAAATGGATGCTGGGCCAGAAACCATCTGCAGGTGTCACCCCAGCACACGGAGTGGAGGCAGCAGGAGGGAGCTGGGGACAGGTGGCCACCCTGCAAGTGCATGAAGACATCATATCTTGGAGTAATTTGTAAACAGGCTGAAAGAACATCCACCCTCCCTGGAAGGGGGAGAAGTGGCTCTTTAAACCCTGGGGATATGACCTCTTGTCCTCTCTGTTTATAAGAGGGAGGGGAAGAGGGGGGGAAAAGGAAAAAAAAAAAAAAAAGAGGGAAAAAGGGAGAGAAAGTCAGACTTGTTGCCGTGTTAAAACCTGCCCCCCACCATCAGCTTTTGTGATGAAAATGGTGAGGGACACTCTGCAGCTCCTGCTTCTCTCTCTTTGTCATTCAGGCTTTGCAAGGGAGAGCTCCTTGCTGTTTATTTATCAGCTGGGATCCCTTGTCAACACCTCCCTTGACTGAGGTTTTAGCACCTTGGTGGGGTTTTGTGGGTTTTTTTAACTGCCTCGGCCAAATCCTTCGGGTCTTGTCCTCCCCCGGGTGCAGGCAGATCTTTCCTTCCACGAATTTTGCAGGAGCTCTTCTCCCCTTGGCACCAGATTCTCCTGCAGCAAAGCACCAGGGACAGTGGATTTTGGGGTGCAGGGGAGATATTCTATTATTCATTATTTACTTCATTATTCATTATTTATTTCATTATTCATTATTTCTTATCTCACCATTTCCCCACTTCTGGTCCCCTCCAAGCTCCTCTTTCCCATCCTGTGGCTGCACCACAACTTTGCCACTGGGATATTTACAATTAAGCTGTTTTAAAACAAACATAATGCAAATAAAAAGAGAAAAAAACTAATCTAAAAAATTTATATTCTGCACTTTTAAACCACATTTACAGGTCTGAAGACCTCAACCAAGGCACCCGTGCAATATCAGGCAATAATGCAGATGCTCCCGTGCTCTCAAATTGTACCCTATGTTCCTATTAGTGATTTTAATGTATCTTAATTAACTTGCTCTGTGGCTGAAGAGAAGACACTCCAGTCTGGGCAGTTTTTCAGTCCAGTGCTTGTCAGCAGCCCAGAGTAATCCCTGTTTAAAATGCATATTGATTTGCAAACACGAGGCTGAATCCCAACATTCATCTCAGCGATGCTATCACTTGAGTTTCAAAGAGGGGGGTTAGGAGCGAGTTCACAAAGGGATCAAATTCTGGTTTAAATTTTAAATTTGTTTTTTCCTTTGTTTGCACCTGCAGCAGGAGTGTGGCCAGCCCTTTGAAAAGGAGTGATTTGAATTGGGTGTTAGAAAGGGATTAGAAAATTTCAACATCAGTGCATCCATGATTTAATAAATAACTGTTCATCTTATTGTTCTTTCTGTCTCACAAACACTTGGCTTCCCTCTCTTTTTCCTTCCCTTAATCCAGTGTGTATCTCTACTCTCAAAATAAGTAAAGAGCAATCAGATAGAGCAAAGAAACTGCAGTTTTAAAGCCAGCCCTTACTCCAAGTGTGAATTTGGAGGAAATCTTTGTAAAATCACAGAATATTTTTGGTTGGAAGGGACATGAAAAATCTAAGTGTGAATTTGGAGGAATTCTTAATAAAATTGCAGAATATCTTTTGTTGGAAAGGACATTAAAAATCCAAGTGTGAATTTGGAGGACCTCAATAAAATCACAGAATTTGGTTGGAATTTTTCATTGAAAGGGACATGAAAAATCTAAGTGTGAATTTGGAGGAACTCAATAAAATCACAGAATATTTTTTTGTTGAAAGGAACGTCAAAAATAATCTCATTCCAATTAATGCTGGACTTCAGCTTTCCTGACTTTGGGCATTTAGGTAAAAGTAGTTAATGAAGTAGATAATGAAAGAGGGGTAGAAAATAAAGATCCCCAAAGGATGTTTTAGTCCTCTCACCAAAATCTCTTCACTCCCAAGGAACTGAACCCCTTTGGAGGTGCATTTTCACCAAACTTCCATCCCTTCAGAGCCTGAGATTGGGCAGTAGGGATGTGGCCAGAAAGGGGTGCAGGATTTGCTCCCAAGAGCCAAAATACCTGACCCCAAAATGCTTCACTCAAAGCAAGCAGGCTGTTTTTCATTTTATTTTAATTTTTTTTAATTTATTCTCTTGGAAAGATTTCATTTCCTCAGTTAGTGGCACCCTGTCTCCTATGGATGGTTGTTCCTACAATTCACAGCAGGTTTGGGGCCCCAGAGATTATTTTCCACTGCTGTTAATGGGGTTTCAATGTGAATTTAGCCTGGAGAAGTTCCACAGGAGCAAACACACACCACACACACAGGGCTCAGGTCATTTCTACATTTATTGAGTTTCCTTAGGGGCAACTGTCACTGATCAGGGTCCTCAGCTCCCATTTTGGATTATTTTGGGTTATTTTCTCCATGATTCTGGGGTTCTCAGTGTGCCAGAAGAGCAGCTTTGCTCCTTATGGTCTCAGATGTGCCTTCAAATGATCAGTTTGCCTTAAAATAAATCAGTTTTCCTCAAACCTCATCTTTTAAGGAAGACCCCAAATGATTCTCTAGGGCACGTATTTTTTAGAGGGTGATCTCCACAAAGTGACTTTGCTGGTGAACATCCCTGGAAAAATCTCCCTCAGCACCAGCCAAGCTCTGATTCCCCTTGCCATGGCCCCAGGAGGTTGTGGAAAGTTCTGGAGAAGATCACGGAGCCACAGAATCATGGAAGGAGTGGAAGGAAGCTTAAAAATCCCCTTGTCCTATGCCCTGCCATGGACACCACCCAGCCAGGGACACCATGGGACACCATGGGACACCTGGGACACCATGGACACCTCCCAGCCATGGACACCTGGGACACCTCCTGGGACACCATGGAACACCTGGGACACCATGAGACACCATGGGACACCTATTTTTTTCCTGGGCAAGTTTGTTCTCCCTGGGGAACAAGAGCAGAACCTATGTGAGGTTTGTTCTCCATCCTCCCTTTTCCCTGGGCAGGTTTGTTCTCCATCCTCCCTTTGCCCCGGACAGATTGTTTTCCATCCTCCCTTTCCCCTGGGTTTGTTCTCCATCCTCCCTTTCCCCTGGGTTTGTTCTCCATCCTCCCTTTGCCCCGGACAGATTGTTTTCCATCCTCCCTTTCCCCTGGGTTTGTTCTCCATCCTCCCTTTTTCCTGGGCAGGTTTGTTCTCCCTCTGCACCACTAGGTGGGCCAAAGCCACACGGGTGACAGTGCCACCTCTCCCGCAGGACACACGGGGCAGGTGGCCCTGCCTCATGCCGGAGGGAAGGGGCAAAAAGAGGTAGCAGAGAAGCCCAGGTTCCTCCCTGTCCCCATCAGGAGAGGTGTGCATCCCAGGAGAGGGACAAAGCCACATCACAGAGTGGTGGCAAAGGCTCTGCAGAGCCACCACCACTCCTTCAACCCTGTGTTTGTCACCTGCTGCCCTCCCAAAGCAGCTCCTGGGTGCTTTAGGACACTCCAGGACATTTGGCAGAGCCTGGAACGGAAGGAAAGGTCAGCACTGGTGCCTGTGGGGAAGCTGGAGGCACACAAAAGGTGAGAGAACCCTCCTCAAAAGAAGATTTTTGTCACCAGAGGTTGGGTGGCAGAAATGGAAAAGTCTGAATCTGGAATTGCAAAGGATCAGCACCCATGGCAGATGTGCTCTGGTGACACCAGCCCTGAGCAGTGGCCGTGCACAGAGGAGGCCAGAGAAGAGCAGCACCCACCACTCCTCTCTTGGTGCTTCAGGACACTCCAGGGCATTTGGCAGGGCCTGGATCCAAGGAAGGGTCAGCCTGGTGCCTGTGGGGAATTGGAGGCACACAAAACATGAGAGAACCTTCTCAAAAGAACATTTTGGGTTCTTTTGGGTTGGGTAGCAGAAATAGAAAAGTCTGAATCTCGAATTGCAAAGGATCAGCACCCATGGCAGATGTGCTGTGCCACAGGTCTGGGACAGAGCAGAGCAGATCTTTGGCAGCTCTGCCTCCATCCAGTGATAGCTCCAACCCCTCCTGGGCTCATTCCAGCACTGGATTTACACTCCCAGACATCCCTCATTTCCCTCTGGAGCCCTGAGATCAGAAGATAACACAATTACACTGAAATGTTTAAAATGGGACTCCAGGAGCAGCCAAAATTCCGATTACACAAGGAATGACCCGGGCACATCCCAGGGGGATTTGGGGCAATGTCCAATGTTTGCTGTTGCCTTTCATGCGTGCTGAGGACATCTCTTTGAAGCCTGAAGAGCTGAGAAGCACAGCCCACTTTGCTCTGATCTGCTCAGTGCTATCAGTGCCTCCTCGTCAGGGCCTGTGGGCATCTCAGGCAGCTCAGGAGATGGGAGCAGAGCAGATCCCAAGGGCAGGAATAAGCTCCAGGTGGAGCCCACCCCATCTCCAAGGGCTCCATGAGCTTCTCAGGTCAGCCCTGAGCTCAGGGGCAATCGAGGAGGAAAGAAAGGTGGAATTCTTTCTGGAAAAATCTCCTCTCCAGCATGGGAGCAACCTCCTCTGGTGGGCACAGCCACAGCCAGAGCAGCTGGGCCTGCCTTGGTGAGGGGACAGGGATTGAGCTCCAAACCCACCTCATTGTCACCAGGGCTGCCCAGAGCCACCTCCCCAGCCCTGTGTCCCCATCTCCTACCTGCTGTCCCACTCTGGTGAGCTGAGGACATCTCTTTGAAGCCTGCAGAGCTGAGAAGCACAGCCCAATTTGCCCTGATCTGCTCAGTGCTATCAGTGCCTCCACCTCGGGGCCTGTGGGCATCTCAGGCATCTCCAGATCCCAAGGACAGGAATGAGCTCCAGGAGGAGCCCACCCCACCTCCATGGGCTGGATGAGCTGCTCAGGTCACCCTTGAACCTGAGGGGAACCAAGGAGGAAGGAAAGGTGGAATTATCTGGGGGAAAAACTCCTCTCCAGCATGGAGAGCCACAGCCAGAGCGGCTGGGCCTGCCTTGGTGAGGGGACAGGGACTGAGCTCCAAACCCTCCTCATTGTCACCAGGGCTGCCCAGAGCCACCTCCCCAGCCCTGTGTGCCATCTCCTGCCCCACCATGGTGACCAAATTGTCACTTTTTGTGCTGTTGTGGCAGTGACACGGCTGAGGTGGATCTCAGTCTTTAGGGATGTTAAAAGTGAGACAATAAAAACGGCACAAGTCAACCGGGCCACGACAAACTCTGGCCTGCTTCACTCCAGCAGACAGGAATCCAGAAACCTAGCATGTGGATAATCTCATGAAAATAAGAAAATAAAGTTTTGGTATATATTTTTAATAAATAATTAAATAAATAAATAAGGGAAGGAAGGAAGGAAGGAAGGAAGGAAGGAAGGAAGGAAGGAAGGAAGGAAGGAAGGAAGGAAGGAAGGAAGGAAGGAAGGAAGGAAGGAAGGAAGGAAGGAAGGAAGGAAGGAAGGAAGGAAGGAAGGAAGGAAGGAAGGAAGGAAGGAAGGAAGGAAGGAAGGAAGGAAGGAAGGAAGGAAGGAAGGAAGGAAGGAAGGAAGGAAGGAAGGAAGGAAGGAAGGAAGGAAGGAAGGAAGGAAGGAAGGAAGGAAGGAAGGAAGGAAGGAAGGAAGGAAGGAAGGAAGGAAGGAAGGAAGGAAGGAAGGAAGGAAGGAAGGAAGGAAGGAAGGAAGGAAGGAAGGAAGGAAGGAAGTGTCGGAAGGAAGGAAGTGTCGGAAGGAAGGAAGTGTCGGAAGGAAGGAAGGAAGTGTCGGAAGGAAGGAAGGAAGTGTCGGAAGGAAGGAAGGAAGTGTCGGAAGGAAGGAAGGAAGGAAGGAAGGAAGGAAGGAAGGAAGGAAGGAAGGAAGGAAGGAAGGAAGGAAGGAAGGAAGGAAGGAAGGAAGGAAGGAAGGAAGGAAGGAAGGAAGGAAGGAAGGAAGGAAGGAAGGAAGGAAGGAAGGAAGACTTTTTTCTATAATATATAAAAATATATATATTTTTATATAAATATATATATTATATAGTATTTTAAATATATAATATACATTTGTATATATAATTTAAAATAATATATTATAATATATTATATATAAAATATAAACATATAAAAATATAATGTATATTTTATATATTTTATATTGTATATATTTATATATTTATAAATATAATTTTATATTATAATATAATGTATTTATATAATATTATATATAATTATTATATAAAATATGCTTATATTTCTATTTATATTTTTTATAATATATTTATAAATATAATTTTTTCTTCTTCTTTTGATATCTGTGTCTCCCACGTGCTCTGAGGGTTACACAGCAGGGCTGCTTTTAGGGAGGGAGGGTTGCAGAGTTGCCTCGTGGGCATTTCCTGGTGCTCCCAGGGCTCCTCATGATCCAGTTTGTGCCTCTGGGCACAGCAGGAACACCAGGCTGTGCCATCTTCCCACTGCCAGGGTGGCTGCACCATCCCTGGAGAGCAGAGGGCAATGAGAGGAGCACAGAGGAGGTAAATTGTGAGTTGGGAAGGTGAACCACCAGCCAGAAAACTGAAATTTTTGAAATTTCAGCCCAGCTGAAATTTGCAGAAGCAGCAAAATCAGAATTTACCAGTGGGAATTCAGATGGGAAGGAGGGAAGGGATGAATCACTGGTGTCCTCCACTAAAATGAAACAAAACCTTCACCCCCACAAGGAGTTTGTTCTGGCGGGGTCTTCATGAGGGTGATCCTCCCATCCTGCAGCCTCTGCCATGGGGGGCACAGGGACAGGGAGAGCAGGAGCAGTGACTCAGGGGTTATTTGGGAATTGTGACCAGTCTGGATTGCTGCAGAGCTCCCTCATCTCTTCCTGTGGGATGGGAACAGCCTGGAGGAGCCTGTCGTGGGAGCAGCTGCTGCCTGTGGTGGTGCCCGCTCTGGGCATCACTCATGTCCCCAAATCCGGCTCTCCTGACAGGCTCAGGCAGCCCCTGGAGCTGCCAGGGTGAGTCAGCAGGACAGAAGCAGCACTGCCTCCACATTCCAGCCCCATGTGTCCTCCCATCCCCTTTTCCCTGTCCCAGCTGGGTCATTGGAGTTGTCCAGTTCCTGCTCCTGCTCCTGCAGCAGGTTCTTGTGGGGTTACAGAATCCTGGAATGGGTTGGGTTGGAAGGGACCTTCAATCCCATCCCATCCCATCCCAGGGTGCTCCAAGCCCCGTCCAACCTGGCCTTGGACACTTCCAGGGGCAGTCACAGCTTCTCTGGGCAATTTCTCCTCTTAAAACTCCCCAACATTGATGAGCAGGTCCAGGAGAGAAGTCAAACGTCCTGCCCATCCCAACGTGTGTCTGATATATATTCCCAAATATTTGGGGAAAAGGGACCAACTTGGCCTTAAATCATGCCTTGGGAGAAAACTCTGAGGCTTTGGGCGGCCAAACTCCAGCAGTGCCACCTTCCCTGCATCCCTAAGGCCCCTGGCAATTTTTTTAGAGATTCTAATGCAAAACCCGACCCTTGGAGGTTGAGAAGTAACTCTGCTGATAGATATCCAATGCCCAGGAGCATTCCTGGGGCTGGGAATAACCCTCAGCCAGCCCAAACTTTGGGATCAGCACCACTAAAAGCTGCTGGTGTCAGAGCAAGCCACAGTGCTCACAATTTCCCAGATCCTCTGGGCAATTTCTCCCCTCAAAAAACTCCCCAGATATTGATGAGCAGATCCAAGAGAGAAGAAGCCAAAGGTCCTGCCCATCCCAACACGTGTCTGAATGATGTGCAGGTATTTAGGAAAAAGGGACCAGCCTGGCCCTAAATCAGCCTTTGGGAGAAAACACTGCAGCTTTGGCGTCACCTCCCTGAGGCTGCCCTGTATCCCTAAGGCTTGGTAGCATTTTTTTTTTTTTTTTTTTTTTTTTTTTTTTTTTTTTTTTTTTTTAGATTCTAATGCAAAACCCGGCCCTTGGAGATCCAGAAGTGACTCTGCTGACAGATATCTAATTCCTGGGGCTGGGAATAACCCTCAGCCAGCCCAAACCTTGGGATCAGCGTCATGAGAAGCTGCTGGCGTCAGAGAGAGGCAAGGCAGCCCATCCCGGGCCGTGTCTGTGTGTCTGTCCGCCCCTGACAAAGTGGATTATCTCCATCCTCCTCCTCCCCAAGCCAGCGGCAGCTGCAGAGCCAGGAGAGGGGGGGAAGCAAAGAAAAGGGAGAGTGGCTGAATTTGTACCTGCAGGTAAAGCTGCTTCCTGCAGGGAGGGGCAGAGCCTTGCGGAGATGTTTGCAGGAACAAAAGGAGGGGCAGATTAGCCGGGAGGGATGTGTGTCCTGCCCCGTCCGTCCGTCTGTCCGTGCGTCCTGCCCTTTGGCTGTGTGTGAGTGTGTGTGTGTGTGTTCCAGTCTGCAGCGTGAGCAATTCCACTTGAAAAGGCGGAGAAATCCCCTCCTTTGAAAGTCGCAGTGTTTGGTTCTTTCCAGTAATGCTATAATTGGATGGGATTTTCTCTAATACACAGGGAAAGTCCTTAAGATGATTTTTCACACACACACACACACACACACACACCACCACTCCTCCTCCTTTTCCCTCAATCCCACCTTATGCAATAAAATTCCCTCCTCCAACCCCCTTGGGGGGTTCGGGGGAGCTGCCCAAGGAGGAGGGTGGATTTAAATTTAATACCCTGGCTATAATTGCAGCATCGACACGGCGGGGATTTGCTGGCGAGAGGAGCCTCGCAGAGCATCCGTTCCCCCCTCTGGAAGGCGCTGGGATCGGCTCCGCTCCGCGATTAAAATCTCGGAGCGCTTTGCCAGAGCTCGCATTTGCAATCGCTTGTCATCCAAGCCGAAAAGAAAATAATCAGGGCCCGACCCCTGCCAAAATTCCCGGCGATTTAAATATCCCCGAATGAACTGCGTTTCTAGTATAATTTCACTAGAATGAATCTATCTCTCCCATCTAGCTCCACACAAACATATCTTTATAAATATATATGCATGTAAAAGCCCTGTGTGTGTAAATAGAAATATTCCCTACTCAGGGAAAATATAAATGCGGCTCTTAATGAGGATGAAAGCGCATTTTGATTTGAGTTAATGCGGGGTTTTGCGAGGCTTCCCCCAACAAAGTCATTAAAAATTGTGCCTCGCTTTGTTCCCTGCGAGCCACAGAGGTTTTTCTGATTCGCGGATAAAATAAATAAATTAAAATATTTATTTTAATAAATAAATAGTAATAAAGAAATAAATAAATTAAATAAATAAATAATAGAATCTCCTCCAGCTCGCTGAATCCTTTTAAAAGAATAACAAAATAAGTGATAAAACGCAGGGAAAAAAAAACCAAAAACGGGCGGCAAGCAATACAACCACAAAAAAAAAATTTAAATATAAATATATATATATAACCATGGAAAAGAGGATCGGGAGACATCTCTCCTCGCCCAGGCAATGCCTCCATCCCCTCTTTTCGCCTCTCCAGCCCCTTTCAAATGAGCCAGGGGAAGGGGACGCCTGTCAGCTGTGGGTGACACTTGCTCCCAGCCCCAGCCAGCTTTAACCAATATGTTCCAGAGCAGCAGCAAATCCCACCACGGACCGGGAATCCAGGAGCTACATCTTTATAATAATATTAATAATGATTTCCCCCCCCCCCCATTCCCCTCTTTTTTTTTTTTTTTTTGTTTTTTTTTTGTACTTTCTGCCCCCATGGAAAAAAAAAAAAAAAATCCGAATTTTTGGGTACGGCAGAAATGCAAAAATCACCCCCCACCACCGGCGCTGAAAAAAGAGAAATTGGGACAATGTGGCGAGAGAGAAATTAAAAAAGAGCTCAATTACTGGTGCCCTGTGGGGTGGATCTGGTGGATGAAGTCGTTGCAGCGGCGCCTTCCCAAATGTCCGGGGTTGGGATTCCTGGAAATTGGGATGAGCTGAAGGAGCCCTTTGGAGATTTGCATGGGAAAAGTCGATTTTTTAGCAGATGTCTTCAGTGGAGCTCTTGGATCTGCGGCTGCTTGGACTGCTGGGGAAGGGGCTGCGTGCCTGGGTGGAAATCCTCTTTTTTTGGTTTTTTTTTTCCCCTTGAAAAAAGGAGCAAAAAAAGCCCCCCCAAAAAAAGAGACCAAGCGAAAGTTTCTAGAAAGTTTTACTTCAAATACATCCCAACGGTCCCCGTGAGGAAATGGAGCTTTGAGAAGAAGAAGAAGACAGAATGGCAAGAAGGAGAAAATTGAGAAAATACTAATTTTTAAAAGAAGAAGAAGAGAAAAAAAAAAAAAAACAACAACCTTTCACACTTTTTTTTTTTTTTTTTTTTTTTTTTTTTTTGCATTTTAGTAGCTTCGACCCAGGGAGTGAAATCCGGGCAGGTTGTTATAGCTACCCAAATCCACAGGGGTCCCCCCTGTCTATTTAAACCCCCTAAATCTTCCTTCCCCTTTTTAAAACTACATTTTATCCCTTGGCTTGTGGGCCAACGTGCCCCCTAATGAGTATTAAAACACTATCTCCTCGCAATTAGCTCATTCCTGACTTCACGCTCCTGATTGACAGAACAAGCCAAAGCATCAGAATTCTCCCTTTGGCAATAAGTGCTGATTGGGTCCTTTTTAAGAGAGCTACTTCAAACTTTTTTTTTTTCTTCTTCTTCTTTTTTTTTTTTTTTTTTTTTTTTTAATATTTGCCTTCAGTGTCTTGGCTGAGAGAAGAGTTTTTTAACCTCTCGGAGATTTTTTTTTTTTCCTTGAGAGTAGTAGAAGGAAGCAAGAGAGGATTTACCTGGTCGGATTGAGTTCACTTCATTTGACTTTTTTTTTTTTTTTTTTCCTTGGTTTAAATTATTGTGCATTACTATTATTATTATTAAAATAATCATCCTGCCTCAGAAGAAAGGAAGATTTTTGGCAACTCTGGTTAACAAAAAAAAAAAAAAAAAAGAAAGACAACTTTTCATCAATGGCCTCTTTTGGATATTTCCTGTTTCTTTGTGGGTTGAGTCAGGCTCTGTCAAGTTACCCAATCTGGTGGTAAGTTTTTATTCTTCTTCTTTTTTTTTTTTTTTCGCTCATTTTCATTTATTTTTTTCCCCTCCTCTGCTTTCTCTGCAACCCCTGCGCTTAAAGATGACTTGAAATTCTCCTTTCGTTGCCACTCAGCTAAAGAGGTGGGATTGTTCCAGCGCCAGCAAGTTCTTAGAACCTGCATTTCACCTCTTTTATTTATGCATTCACTTTGTTTATTTTGACTGGGTTATACCTGATCTCTCCTTCTCCTACTGTAAAAGAGAGAGAGCGAGAGGGAGCGATCGGAAAGTTTTTATTTTTTTTTTCCCCTCTCTGAGCGCTTTGATCCTCTCCTGTGAAGAACAAAAGGCGCTGCCTGAATTAAAGAGATAATGATAGAAGTTGACATGAGCATTTCAAGGTGATTTCGAGCTAGTCAGGTGGAAGGAGAGGGGGGAAAGCGGCAAAACTTTTGGGTGCCTTTTATTTGCTTTTATTTGCTTTTATTTGCTTTTATTTGCCCCCCCCCTCCTTTCGCGTTAAGGAATATTGAGGGGAAAATTAAAAAAAAAAAAAAAAAAAGAAAAATAGGGGTGGGGAAGGGGAAGAAAAAGGAGGTGAAGCTGCACAAGCCGGGCTGAGGGAAGGCGCAGCAAAGTCGGGGCTGGGGGAGACAAAATCGGCGCAAAATCCGCGCAGAATCCGCGCAAAACCCGCGCGCCCGCAGCGCGGGGATGCGCACCTCGTTTTTTGGGGGGGTTTCGCCGCTTTTCCTCCTTTTTCCCCTCGCTCTGCACCCTACGCCTTTAAGAGAAAAATCTCGCTCGCTCCCCCACGAAAAGCAAATGGTGCTGGGCAAGGCATGTAGGCGCACGATCGGCTCTAATTACCCGCGCAGCTAATTGCGCTCGCTCGGGGAAGCCCTAACGCAGGGAGGCTCCGCGGGCTCAGCCGGGGGGCTCCCAAACACCCCCCTTAAAAAACAACAACCAAAAAGTCATCCCCGTGCTGTTATTAATTTTTTAATTGATTTTTTAATTAATTAACCCGTGCTCCCCCCCGTCCGCGGGTGCGGGATGCGCGGTCCCCCCCTTGTCCGGCGGTGCAGAGGTGAGAGGGTGGTGAAGGCAGCAGCCTCTGCAACTATTTCAGGTATGTCTGAAAGCAGGGAATTCGTTGGGATGGGAGGAAAAAAAAAAGAAAAGAAAAAAAAAAAAAGAGGGAAAAAAAAAAGCAGCAATAAAATGCAAATGTGCGCTTGGGAAGACAGGCAGAGCGAGAGGAGAGAGAGAGCACCTGGACGGGAGTCATTAAAAAGCAATCTTTTATTGCCAGCCACCATCTAACTTATAATTAGAAACTCTGCTCGCATTCCTGATTGGAGAAGGAAACGCATTCCTCTAATACCGACATAAATATTCGCTTGTCACCCGGCGGTCCCGGCCCCCCTTGTCCCCCTGTGTCCCCCGTGTCCCCTCGGTCCACGGAGCTGCGGGAAATCGGTAAAAGATGGGAAAATGCTGCGGGCATGGGGCAGGAGGTGCCACCCGAGCGGGGCATCCCCAGGTGCGACAGCAGCGGTGACACCGCGGGCTCTGTGGCTTTTCCCCGGTGACACCGCGGGCTCCGGGGTGGCTTCTCCCCCCCGAACCTCCCCGGTGCTCTCAGACGGTTCTTTCGCAAGGCCAAACCCCCCTCGGGCCATGGAAATGCAAAGCGGGGCTGGATTGGGCTGGGGGAGTCGCGGGAGAGGCCCGGAGCTGCTGCATTGGCTGCCCAAATTCCCCTCGCCCTCCCAAACCTTTCCCTCTTCATTCATCCCCAACCTTTCCCTCTTTATTCATCCCCAAACCTTTCCCTCTTCATTTATCCCCAACCTTTCCCTCTTCATTTATCCCCAACATTTCCCTCTTTATTCATCCCCAACCTTTCCCTCTTCATTTATCCCCAACATTTCCCTCTTTATTCATCCCCAAACCTTTCCCTCTTCATTTATCCCCAACCTTTCCCTCTTCATTCATCCCCAACCTTTCCCTCTTTATTCATCCCCAACCTTTCCCTCTTCATTTATCCCCAACATTTCCCTCTTTATTCATCCCCAAACCTTTCCCTCTTCATTTATCCCCAACCTTTCCCTCTTTATTCATCCCCAACCTTTCCCTCTTTATTCATCCCCAACCTTTCCCTCTTTATTCATCCCCAACCTTTCCCTCTTCATTTATCCCAAACCTTTCCCTCTTTATTCATCTCCAACCTTTCCCTCTTTATTCATCCCCAACCTTTCCCTCTTCATTTATCCCCAACATTTCCCTCTTTATTCATCCCCAAACCTTTCCCTCTTCATTTATCCCCAACCTTTCCCTCTTCATTCATCCCCAACCTTTCCCTCTTTATTCATCCCCAACCTTTCCCTCTTTATTCATCCCCAACCTTTCCCTCTTCATTTATCCCCAAACCTTTCCCTCTTTATTCATCTCCAAACCTTTCCCTCTTCATTTATCCCCAAACCTTTCCCTCTTTATTCATCCCCAACCTTTCCCTCTTTATTCATCCCCAAACCTTTCCCTCTTTATTCATCCCCAACCTTTCCCTCTTTATTCATCCCCAACCTTTCCCTCTTCATTTATCCCCAACCTTTCCCTCTTTATTCATCTCCAAACCTTTCCCTCTTCATTTATCCCCAAACCTTTCCCTCTTTATTCATCCCCAACATTTCCCTCTTCATTTATCCCCAACCTTTCCCTCTTTATTCATCCCCAACCTTTCCCTCTTTATTCATCCCCAACCTTTCCCTCTTCATTTATCCCCAACCTTTCCCTCTTTATTCATCTCCAACCTTTCCCTCTTTATTCATCCCCAACCTTTCCCTCTTTTAGTCCCAACCTTTCCCTCTTCATTTATCCCCAACCTTTCCCTCTTTATTCATCCCCAAGTGAGATATGAGCCCTGGGGATGTGAGGTTTGGGGTCTGCAAGGTGGCCCAGGATGCACATCCCAAATTCCTTCTCTGCCAGGCCAGGTCCCAAATTCACCAAAATCCACCCTGCTGCTTGATTTGATTTTCATTTCATTTCATTGTGTCCCGCTCCTCCTTCTGTTTTGTTGTTGTTGTTGTTGTTGTTTTCCTCTTTTTTATTTTTTGGAAGAGAGAATCAGGAATTTTTAAGTCTGGTCACATCCCACCCCAAGCATCTCCCTTCTATCAGCTCACAGTGATTTTGGATGTTTAGAGCAGAAAATCTGTCATTTACCAGCCCCAAATTGTGCCACTCTCCCCACTAAATCTAGTTAAAGCTTCAGCTCATCCTGTGGATATTTACACTTGGAGAAAATCTCTGCAAAAAGCAATGGCTGAGAAATTATATTTTCCTGCGAGTTTTGCTAAATTGTTGCCCCAAAATGTAAATTTCTCATGGGGATCAGGTGTTGTAAGCTCTGTCTGCCCTCTCAGAACTCATTTTTAGGCTGAGCTGCTCAATTTGCTGCTCCCAGCACGGCACAGGGCACCTGTTGGAGCCAGACCCAGCAGATTCCCACATTCCTGGGAGCTTTTGGGAAAAGCTCAGTGGAGAAAAAAGGAAAAGATCCCTCCCTGATGATACTGGGGGTGGGAGGGGAGGCTCTGTGAGTTCCTTAAAAAATCAAAAAATCAGCAAATAATTCATTTATAAACTGGGATAAAAGAAGCTTTGGAAATAATGGTTTAACAATAATCCAAGGAGAGGGGTTGGTTGCTGTTGGGATTGATGTTTTGGGGTTTTTTGTGCCTCGGGAACCCCACAGGACCTTCCCCAGAGCAGTGCAGCACTGAGCCGCTCAACCTAGAGCAGCAACAGGCTCTCCCACACCCAGGGGCCAGATTAACTGCAAAAATCAGATGATTTTCGGGTTTTGCTGCTTTTTTTTTTTTTTTTAAGTTAGTGCTGTTCATTTTTTGGTCTGTTAAAAAAAAAAAAAAAAAGAGAGAGAATATTCAAAAAAAGAGATTGCGATGGGGGAAGGAAGGTTGAGGGAATTTTGAAGCAAAATTCCTGGGTGAGGGAGGATTAAATGTAACCTGTTCCCTGTCCTGGGGGGAGTCACAGGAGCAGCATGAGCAGAATTTAAACTTTTTCCTGTTGGTTTGCACTGGCTTGACTGACTCCACATGGAATTGGGGGGCTAAAACCCTTTAATTTTATTTATTTTATTTATCAATCTGTGCTAAGTGGCCTGACTTGGCCTGAACACAGCCAGTGGGCAGAAATTATTCAGAAGGGGGGGAAAAAAAATCCATAAAAATTAACACAGAGCTTCCATGCTGGGAATTTTATCCTCCTGCAGCCCAGGATGCTGCTCCTGGGGGAGGTCATCCCAGAATTTTGCTTCAGAATTCCCTCAACCTTCCTTCACTCATTCCAATCTCTTTTTTTTAATTATTAATTTTTTTTTAACAAATCAAAAAATGAACAGCACTAGCTTAAAAGAAAGCAGAAAAAAAAAGACAAAAAGGCTCTCTGGGCTGAGCTGGAAGTACAGGGAGAGCCCTTTGGTGTAGGAAAAAGTAACTGGCATCATTTCTGCTGGGTGTGAGGCAGCTTGGGGATGTGTGGGGTTAAATTCTGTGCCTGGAGAGGGATGGGAAGAGGAGTTCCAGTGGAACAAGAGGACGGGGATGTGTGTGCAGACATTTCCCTGCTGTGGCTTTGCTCTCATTCCTCAGCACACCCACGGATTTCCTCATCCCTGCAGGATGTGATGTGCTGCAGGATCCCCTTTCTGAGGGCTGGGGAGAGGGATCCAGCAGCTCTTTCCTCTGTGGTTTTTTTTGCAATTCGGGAGTTGTGAGGTCGAGGGGGCCCGGCCAACAGCAGGGACATCATCCAGCAATGCTCAGTGCAGCTCCTGAGCCTGTCCCTGCTCTGTGGTGTGCAAACCCAGGGCACTGGGAATATTTCTGTGTCTGCTCTGGGCTGCCCTGACCCCCAGGGCAGCACTGACTCTGACCCTCATCCATGGAGAAAGTTTCCCAGACTCCAAGATAGACCAGAATCCACCAAAGTGTGCAACAGATTATAGAGAGCAGTGTAGAGAGCAGTCACTTGGTGAGAAATTGAGGGTTTGGGGTTTTTAGTGTGTTGTGGATGGCAGCAAGATGGAGGGCACAGGGGGTCATCCTGGGTTTCTTCTTCATGCTGCTTCTTCCTCCTTCTCCATGGGTTTGGGTGGCATTTTGTAATTGGGCAGAAAAGTCCCCATTGCAGCTCTGTGGGATCAGTTATTGGGTTAAAAGGGAAAATAATCCAGGTGTCAGTTCTTAATCACAGAATCACAGAATTTCTAGGCTGGAAGAGACCTTTAAGATCATTGAGTCCAACCCGTGTTCTAACACCTCAACTAGATCATGGCACCAAGTGCCACATCCAGTCTTTTTTTAAACACGTCGAGGGATGGTGACTCCACCACCTCCCTGGGTAGATGATTCCAGTGTTTGACCACTCTTTCTGTGAAAAACTTCCTCTGTAATTCTAGCCTGTATCTCCCTTGGCGCAGCTTGATACTTAATGGGATAGTTTAGTCTGAAAAGGCCTTGGAACAAGAGATTGTTGGCCATTTTGTGCCTTCTCATGAAAAGCTGCTGAACTCTCAGCAGTGAGACTGTTTTACTGATAAGAAACAATAAACACCTGAGTGTGAACATGAAATAACATCTCAAGTGCCTTCAGTCCAGACCCAGAGAAACCCACACCTGGAACCACCACACTGTGGCATCCTCACAGCAGCAGCAGGGCAGGGATGAGCTCCTTCCTGGTGCTCTCTGTTCTTTTCTGGGGTTTGTCCCCCTCAAGGAAGGTCAACAGCTCCTGTTTTAAAGTGAGAGAAACCCAATCCTGGTCTGCAGAACCAACCCAGCCCTGCTTGCCTTGGGGTGATCATCCCTGGGAGGTCACCTGAGGGCCAGCCCAGCTCCTGCTGCCATCTCTGGGGCTCCCAGGTGTGAATTGCATCTTCCCACTCCTCTGCTCCATTGGCTGGGGTGAGGTGCTGGAATTCACCTGTGTCTCCTCCCCTGCTGCAGCAGGTCGTGGGGAGATGTTAAAATCCATCAGGGTATGTGGTCATTTGGGCTGAGTTAGGTACAGGACCTCTCAGTTGGTTTTGATGATGGAAAAAAAAAATTATTTATTTTTCTTGTCTTCTACATAGGCAGGAAGGTTGAGCTCAGCTCACACCTTCACTGCGTGGTTCAGAAGGTCACAAAACCCTTAGTTAAAGACTTTTTAAGGAGTTATTGACCAATAAACCACTGCCAACAAGGATATTTCTTCTTTTGATCCAATCTTTAAATATTTCATCTTATGTACCCACGCTACAGTGTAAGCTTTCTTAGCCACTCATGTCATGACATACAAACCTACAAAAACTTCTTGTTACCTTTGTAACTACATTTATTTTTTTCTGTATCTTAAACTCTAAAACTCTAAACTTTCTTCTACTTAGTTTAACATGTCTCTAAACTTTCTTCTACTTAGCTGAAAGTGTCTCTGCTTTTAACTATAACTCCACATTCTCACTTCTAGCACCTCAGTTTGGGAGCCTTTTCCAAGGTCTCAGATCAAATCCTGGGTTTCATTCTAAGCTTTGCCTGCCAGGCCCAAAGTTCTGAGAGCTCCCTGCATTTTGGATTCCAACAAGTGGAGCAGTGCAATTGCTCTGCATCCATCTCTGTGCCAAACCTTGGAGTTGCATTTTGTACCTGTATTATCGCCATGACAGCAGGATCTCAGCCAGCCCTGTTTCTCCAGGCAGAGATTAATCACAGAGTGATGGTTTAGGCCCCTCTCAGACACCAGTTGGGATTTGGGATGGGTGCTTTGCACCCAAGCACCAGTGGGGTACAAGGAAAAGGGTCCAGGGATATTTCTGTGCAGATTTGAGTGGTAAAAACCAGTTCTTGTCCATGCTGTGTGCAAATGGAAAGGGAAATAATTTCCCATCTCCATTTTTCTGGTGAGACTGAAGAAACGAATTCTGGTGGTGTTTGTGTTCTTCCTGGCATGGTCCAGTTCTGTTGAGATTAATAACTGAACCAGGATCACACCAGGAGGTTTTTTCTCAGCAGGAACTGAAAGTTTTGTAAAGTTTTAGCAAGAAGTCCCTGTTTGGAACATGGGGAGGGCTGGGATTTCCCCAGAGAGCCCAGTGTGTGCTATAGAAAATCCCAAATCCCTCATCTGCTCAGCTTTCAGACTCATTTTATCAAATTGTGTTGTTCTGCTACGTATTAATTGATTTTTCCTTTCCATTTTAAGAGGACTTTATTAGAGAAATTAACCTGAAAACCAGCAACTCAATATTCAAAGCATTGGCTGAAGGAATTGCATCCAATAAAAAGCCTTTCCTAACTCAGATAAAGAAAAGTGAATCCTTTTTCTCCCCAGATATTTCCAGGTAACCCTGGAAGTGGAACCTGTCCTTTGCAGACATTTGAACACCTCTGAGAGTTCTCTATGGAAAGGTTTTGAGTGTTTGGAATAGTTTGGGTTGGAGGGAACTGTTAAAGGTCATCTGGTCCTGCAGTGAGTGGAGACATCTTCAAGCAGGGTAGCTGGAGCTGAGGGATGGGAATCATACTAATTTCTGTTGGCCAAAAAAAGACTTTTTGACCATTCCTTCTAAAAGATTAAGGCTGGAGGAGCCTTGATTTTTACTCTGGTGTCTCCTAGAGAGGGAAATCAAGGATTTCTGATTGATTCTGAGAATCAAGGCTTGCTGATTGCAGCAGGGGAAGTCAGGCTGACTCCCTGGTGTCTCCATCCCAACCCTGCAGGATCCCTTTCCTGCTTCCATCCTAATTCCCTCCTACCCAGCTCCAGCCATGCAGCAACAATGCTGCTCCTGCAGGCCCTGCATCAATCCCTGCAACACTGGTGCTCAGCATGGGCACAGGAGGAGGGGATTATTCCACCTCAGACCTCATGAGGAGCAGATGTTTTTCCTTTGCATGCACAGGAGTGTTGTATTTGTGGGGTGCCCCATGGCAGGGAGGAATGATGGATCTGACTCCATGTTCTCAGAAGGCTCATTTATTATTTTATGATGCTATATTATATTAAAGAATGGAAAACTATAATACTATCTATGTATGTATATATATAAAATATAATATATATATTATATACATATTATAAATATATAGAATATATATTATTTTATATATATATGATATATAAAATACTATAATATGCTATATATTACAGTATATATAATATACTATATATATTAGTATACAGTATACTAGTATATATAATATACAATATATAATATAGTATATATATTATATACTATATATAATATAGTATATATAGTACATATAATATACTATACACAATGCTATATATACTATACCATAGTATATATAGCATTGTATATATAATATATAGCTATATAATATAGCTATATACCATAGTTATATATAGCTATATTATATAGTTATATACCATAGTTATATATAGCTATATAATATAGCTATATACCATAGTATATAGCTATATTATATTAAAGAATACTATACTATAATACTATTTATCATATAGAAATATAATACATATAAAATGTTATATATATTATATATATAAAGATATATTATATATATAATATATGTTTATATATACTATATTATATATATATACTACTATAATATGCTATATATTTAATACTCTAATATGCTATAATACTATAATACTATAATAAACTATACTAAAGAATACAGAAAAGATACTCAATGCTAAAAAGATAATAATGAAAACTCGTGACTCTCCAGAGTTCTGACACAGCTTGGCCCTGATTGGGCAAAGAGTGAAAACAACTCACAGCAGAATCCAATGGAACAATCACCTGTGGGTAAACACTCTCCAAACACATTCCAAAGGAGCACAACACAGGAGAAGCAAATGAGATAAGAATTATTTTCCTTTTTCTCTGAGGCTTCTCAACTTCCCAGGAGAAAAATCCTGGCTGCAAAGGGATTTTTCCAGAGAATGTGAATGCCACATGGGAGGGCAGGAAAATCCCACTGGGATGAGCAGGGGCTGTCCCTGGGCTGTGCCCTTGCTCTGGATTCCTCAAGTGCTGATTCAAAGGGCCCAGCTGCATTTCAAAGGGCTTTGTTGGGCTAATGACAGCACCCAGCACCAGGGGAATCCTGCAAGCTCTGAACCAGGATGAGCCCCTGGGAGCAGCACACCTGGGGGTGACAGCCTCGTCCTACAGCAGGGGTGGAAAGGTCCCACCCCATCCACAGGGAAATTCCCTTCCCAGAGCAGTGCTGGAGTCATGCTGGTTCCTAAAGAAGTCCCTGTGGGGATGAACAGTGTGGCTGCAAAAAGAGGAGGAGGATGAGGGAGGTCTGGAGATGGTGGATGGGAAGGAGAAGGCTCTGAAGAGGCACCCACGTTGTTCTGGTGGTGTGGAGCTCTGTGATTTCTGCCCAGACAGTTTAAACTGGGGTTAAACCCACTGGAATATGGGGAAAACAGCCTCAAGCTGCACCAAGGGAAATACAGGTTGGATAGCAGGAAAAAGTTTTTACAGAAAGGGTGATAAAGTTGTGGAATGGCTGCCCGGGGAGGTGGTGCAGTCCCCATCCCTGGGTGTGTTTAACAAAGCCTGGATGTGGCACTGGGTGCCAGGGTTCGGTTGAGCTGTTGGGGCTGGGTTGGACTCGATGGCCTTGAAGGTCTCTTCCAACCTGGTCGTTCTGGGGATTCTGTGATTCTGTGACAGGAAGGGGCTTTAATGGCAGGGCAGAAGCACTGGTCTTTAGAAGCACTTCAATGGCAGAGCACACAGGTCTCCTCCCCGTGCCCAGCCAGGGCTGCAGCAGGAGTGTCCCCATTCCAAAAGGTCTCTCTGAACCCATCTCTGCTTTGCTGTCACCACCCAGAGACAGAGCCTGGATGGTTCAGTGGGGTTTAACCCTGGAACTGAAGGAGCACCCAGGCAGGAGTCTTCCCATGGGGAATCCATCAAAGCTTTGCTGGATCAGGTCTGGGGTTGGTCTTGCAGAAAAACCACTCATGAAAATGTCCATGCCAGCTGTTTCCATCCATCCTGTGCCACCCATTCTCTTTTCCCTTTTGTCCCTTTAAAAAGGACAGGATTTAACTCCTGTTGGCTTAGCACACCCTCTAAAAATCCATCAGTTCACTCCAAATTCTCCAGGAGCTCCCAAAAGCCGAGGGGAGGAAGGAGAGCTGATGCATTAACTGCCTTGTTCTCAGCTCCTAACATAGGGCACGGCTTTAAAGGCAGCCTGGGAGCCAGGGGAGGCTGTTCTGCATCACAAAGGTGCTGTTTGTCCCTCTTCCTGGTTTGTCACCTGCATATTCACAGCCCCCTTCCCATCTGGGTGCTGCTGCTGCTGCCCAGAGGGAGCTTTGCATTTGTAGAGACTGGGCTATCAAAGGAGCTCCAGGTGCCTTTGGTCTCCTCCTCAGCACAGTTTCTGACCTGGTGTCAAACCACTCAGTAATTCTTCCATGGATTCAGTGATAATTATTAGCTGGGATGCTCTTGCCCTTTCCCAAGGTGGATATTCCTTCATGCTGTGAAATTCTTTTCTCCTTTTGCACCTTTGCACTCTCAGGTTTTGCCAGCAAAGTCACATCAGAGTACGTGGTTGGTTCCCTTCTCCATCACCAGCACTGCAAGGGGTTCCAGCTGTCTGGGAGGGTCATTTCTCCTCTCCCATGGGGTTCTGCAGGCTCAAAGTGGGTTGGAGAAGGGTCAGGGAGTGCCTCAGCTCTTCCTCAAGCTCAGACCCTCACATTTCCAGCCTGTCCTGGGGTTCATCATAGGTTTGGGAGATTTCCTGGTCTCCAGGCACCATTCCCACTGTTCCCAGTTTAAACAGGCCTCCCTGGAATGGCACAGATGGGCATGGCCAGGTTCCCACCAGGAGCCCATGCCAGGTTGAAGGGCTGGGTGACATCCTGGGCATCGCCAGAGGCCTGGCAGGGGTTGCACACAATCCATTAGTGACCTGCTCTGTCCTTGGCAGCAGCTGGAGACATCCCAGAGCATCTCAGCATCGCTCCATGTCCATCTGCAGGCAAAACTTCAGGTGGAATTCACTTTATCCACCCCATGGCTGCAATTCCCATCCAAGCCAGGGGCTCCTGGCTCCTTTCTTTGAGGAGAACTGGGCACTTTCTCCTGGTGCAATTCCTGTCTCAGGTGTTTGATGGAGCCTGGCTGGTGAAACCCCGTGTGCCAGCTTGATTGAGGAGACCAGCTCAGAGGCACCTCCACCAACATCATCTAAATTTGCTCAGAATATACCCAAAAGTCTTTGCATACTTGCCCGTTTCCTAATTGTTAAAATCTGTCATTCCTGCTGCCAGGCATAAATTCACATAGATGAAACCAAGTAATTAACTTTTTATCCATCATTTCTCTGTATTTTATAATCTCTTCAGTGCTCATTGATGTATTGGAATGGGTGCAGGAACATTCATGACATCCAGGTTGGTTCTGAAAACCTCCAGACCACCCCTCTCCTCTGGAAATTCATCTTTTGTCCTGTCTCAGCCCAGCTGCTAAAAGCCTCAGCAGCTTCCTCTGTGAAATATTGAGGCTCTCAATATTTTGGGGTTTTTGAGGGTTTTGCCACTTCCTCTGTAAAATATTTACTCCAGGACACTCCAGAGAACAAATGCATCCTCCTCGTGCTCTTGGGCACATCCAGAGTCCCCCAGTCACACGCACAAGTCATTACCTCCAGATTGTGATAGAACTTTATCTCAAAACTTCTTAAGGAGAGATTTGAAGTGATTTCCCTGTCCTGACAGTTATCTTGGCAAAGGGACACAGCCACAGATGTTTGTGCATTTCAAGAATTCCTCTGACTTTGCTTTGCTCTCAGTTCACTGAAATCAAACCCTTTCCACCTTTTCCCAGTCCATGCCTCTTAATTTCCCTTTCCAGGTTTGTGTTTCTGCTGGAAGATGCAGTTTTATAGCAAAAAATTGTGCACACCCATCTTTCCAGGGCAGCCAGCTTTATCCAACAGAATTCCCACCAGGGAGAAAAGCCAGAGCCCATCTCTGCTGCAGCTGAGCCTGGGAGACAAATCCAAATTTCTCTGAGCAGAGCAGGAGCTCCTTGTGCCTCCAGAGGGGTGCACCTTGTCCAATAGAGATATTTCTAAAGTCTAATAGAGATATTTCCAATATCTAACAGAGATATTTCCATTGTATAATAGAGATGTTTCTAATATCTAATAGAGATATTTCCATTGTATAATAGAGATGTTTCTAATATCTAATAGAGATATTCCCAATGTCTAGTAGAGATATTTCCGATATCTACTGGAGATATTTCCAACATCTTAATAGAGATATTTCTAATATCTAATAGAGATATTTCAATGTCTAACAGATATATTTCCAATGTCTAATAGAGATATTTACAATATCTAATAGAGATATTTCTAGTGTCTAACAGATATATTTTCAATGTCTAATAGAAATATTTCCAATGTCTAATAGAGATATTTCTAATAGAGATATTTCCAATGTCTGACAGAGATATTTCCAATGTCTGACAGAGATATTTCCAATGTTTAATAGAGGGGTGGGAAGCAGGAATGGAGGTCCTTGAACACTTGCCAAGCTTTCTATTCAGTCTGTCCCTCTGCCCCTAGGAGAACAACAATGGGGCCCGTTGCTAGCCAGGGCTGTGACAGAAAACAGCTCTAAATCCTCATCAGGCTGAGGGACACGAGGGAAATTCCCTTTTTTTCCCCTGAGCCTGCTGTAGCTGGGAAGAAATGGGACAGTCTGGACAGGGAGGAGTCCATCCAAAACCCCCTGAATGTCAGGAGAATCCCACTGGGCATCAGAGAAGATGCACAAAATTTACTGGGAGACACAAAAATCTAGTTAATGCATTTTTTTGGGGAGATCTATGATTTGTTTCTGTCCCTCCTGGAGGGAGGATCTTCCTGAATATTTTGCAGTGAAGTTTCCTTCAGAGTTAGTGGTGAGAGATGGGATCCAGCTCATCTGACACCTGTCAGACATTTGCTTTGGGGTGAGGTGAGTCCCATCCCATCCCAGATTCCCAACCATTGCCTGGAAGAGGATTCTGGATGACTGGGACAAAGATATCTCCCTTTAGACAGGTCAGGTTTGGCTTTGAAACACTCCTAAAATCAGGAGCATCTGGGCATTTTATGTTCTACATAGACATACGGAATGCTGAAAGGGGATGTTTCCATTGGAGGACCCTTCAATGTGAATCTTTAGTGACCAAATTCCCTTTAAAAAACTCTTCACTTGAAGTCCTGGTGTTGCTTTCCACAGGTGTAGAGGAACTGAGCAAAAATTCCATCTTTCAGAAGGGTTTTTGAAGGGAATTTTTGTGAACTTGCATCAGGGCATTTTATGTTCTATACAGACACGTGGAATGCTGAAAGGGGATATTTCCATTGGGAGACTCTTCAATGTGAATCTTTAGTGACAAAATCACCTTTAAAAATGTCTCCACTTAAAGTCTGGTGTTGCTTTCCACAGATGTAGAGGAATTGAGCAAAAAATCCATCTCTCAGAAGGGTTTTTGAAGGGAATTCTTGTGAATTTGCATCCGGGCATTTTATATTCTACACAGACATGGGGAATGGTGAAAAAAGATATTTCCATTGAAGGACCCTTCAAGAGATATTTCCATTGGGGGACCCTTCAATGTGAATCTTTAGTGACCAAATTCCCTTTAAAAACTCTTCACTTGAAGTCCAGGTGTTGCTTTCCACAGGTGTGGAAGAACTGTGCAAAAGTCCCATCTCTCTGAAGTGTTTTTGAAGGGAATTCTTGTGAACTTGCATCTGGGCATTTTATATTCTACACAGACACGTGCAGTGCTGAAAAGAGGTATTTCCATTGGAGCACCCTTCAATGTGAATCTTTAGTGACCAAATTCCCTTTAAAAAACTCTTCACTTGAAGTCTTGGAGTTGCTTTCCACAGGTGCAAAGGAATTGAGCAAAAATTACATCTTTCAGAAGGGTTTTTGAAGGTAATTCTTGTGAACTTTCAATTTCTGGGAGCAGCCATGGAGATGAATTTGCTGTGGAAGAAGCTGCATTAGCGATCCAGACCAGGAGGGCTGGGAACCATCCCAAATCCTGATCCCATGGATTTGGGGTGATGAGGAGCCATCCTGAAGGCTCTGAGGGCAGGGCCCTTCTGTGGATCCCAGAATCCCAGAGTGGTTTGGGTTGGAAGGGACTTGGAGCCCATCCATGGGCAGGGACACCTCCCACCATCCCAGGTGCTTCAGAGCCCCATCCACCCTTCTGATGTGTTCTATTGTTTTTTATCGATGTATTCTATGATTTTCCCACAGTGAAGGATTCAGGGGCTGGGAAGCTCAGCCCAGCCCATCCCCTTTCCCAAACTGTGCTGATTTTTTAATCTCTACAGAAAGGACCTGGCAGCTCAATCTCCAGGCCCTGAGAGCTGCTGTGCTGCAGCATTAGCAGGGCTGTGGTTGGGTCATCCCAAGAGGCTGGGTAGGAAGTTTGGGGCTGCTTGGGCAAATAATTTGTGCTTTATACCTCAGATTTATCAATGGCATTGCTGCAGAGTGATCAATTAGCTGATTTTATTGAGCTGCCCCTTGCCAGTGGGGTGCAGTGACTGCTCCATGAACACCCTCAGCTCATCCTGAGCCTGAGGAAAAGTGGATGAGCTCTGTCGCTTTTTTTTAAGTGCTTATTTCCTCTCATGGCTGAGCTATTTTTATTGCTCTCTAATTTTTGTTTTAATTTTTTTTTTATTCTTACAGTATGAGTATTTCTTATTCTTACAGTATGAGTATTTTTATTCTTAGAGTATGAATGTTTCTTACAGTGAAATATGGTTGGAGATTGTCCAAATCTGAAGTAGTTGCTCTGGGAGTTTTCCATAAAAACATATTGGCTAAAGGTCATGCTGTGCCATTGTATTGATTTTGTGTGGGGTGTTGATTTTGAGCTTGCACAAAACCAGGGTGAATTGAAGAAAACCATAAGCAGAACAAGGAGTTATTCTGTGGGCACTGAAACTGGTGAGTTGCTAGAGGTTTTCAGGCAGGTGTGAAAATTATGGTCTCTGCTCAAGGAGATGGGATATTGATGGAATATGAGGAAGGATGCCTTACAGATTGCTGACACCTCTAAAACCTCTGACAGCTCTTGCTGGTGTCATATGTGGTAACAGTTCAGATATTTAGACAAAGAATAGGGGGCTCTTTCTGTCATTTTTTGGCCACATATCTTCATTATTTTTATGTGTTTTCTCAGCTCTCAAAGTTGCAGGATCGGTCAGTATGAGTCCTGCTTTATCTAAAATGCATCTGTTCTGCACACAAGGAGGCTGTAGGGGAGGTTGAAGGAGTATCTCTCACAGACAGAACAGGCTTTAAGCAGCACAGATTTGGCTGTCTAACTCTCAGACACCTTGGGTTAGCTGAGCTCCATCCCACTGTGGGTTTGCAAAAATAGGTGTAACCACATCTCTACCACCGTTAAATCCAGAAATCGCCTCATCCATCCTCACGTGCTCCAGGCTGGATTAAATCTGCCTCAGTCAGAATTGCGGAGAAGTCCTGGATGTGAGGGCTCAGCTCACTCTGAGTCACTGCTAACAGGAATATCATCTTCGGAAGGAAGGAGCTCAGTGCATCACTGCTTTTTGCTAGCAGGATGGCTCATGGATATGAGCGGATTGATTGCAAAACCTCGGAGTCACTCGCAGGAGAGCACTGGTAGAAAATTGGGCACTGGGTTTGGCCTGGGTGAGTGCACGGCCCAGACAGATGGGGCAAACAGCCCGGTTGAAAGGGAATAGATAAGGCCCATTAGCAGAAGATCGGGGATCAGACAGGGCAGTGCTAATTCCGTGGCCACTGAAACCCTTGGTGTGAGTTGCCCACAGGCAATTGGGAAGTCTGTGATCCCGAGGAGGAGCATCGAGTCCGTTTGTCCTGCTGACTCATGTGTAGTCTGGTCTGCTGGTGAATGAGAGGGTCAAGCGCAGCCTAACAGAGGCTGTTCCCAGCACAGCTTCCTAACAGAGTCACAAAAACTGCAATTGGCCAGAAAATCTCTGAATTTTCTGGAGAAAATTCCCCCAAAAAATTATCTTTTCTCCAAAAATTCTGGAGAAAATTCTCTGTTCTCCAAACAGAGAAACTAATTCAGAATTTGTCCTGCTGACTCATGTGTAGTCTGGTTTCCTGGTGGATGAGAGGGTCAAGCCCAGCCTAACAGAGGCTGTTCCCAGCACAGCCTCCTAACAGAGCCACTAGATCTGCAATTGGCCAGAAAAATCTC
This sequence comes from Ammospiza caudacuta, assembly GCF_027887145.1. Lineage (NCBI taxonomy): Eukaryota > Metazoa > Chordata > Aves > Passeriformes > Passerellidae > Ammospiza > Ammospiza caudacuta. The sequence goes on from NC_080593.1 coordinate 2,370,554, forward strand.
CAAATTCTAACAGAGAAACTAATTCAGGATTTGTGTAGGCTGTATAGGCTTTATTGTGTATATTGTTGTATTTATTGTATTGTATTTGTATAGACTTTAAATTTACAGCCATGGGTACCTTGGTGGTGGCTCCTGCTGCCCCTGCACTGGCACTCAGAATGAATTGAGGAATTCTGTCCTGCAGACAGGCTCCAGAATGGGGCAGACCAGGCTCTTGTTGGATTCTGGCATGCAAGGGCCCATTTTGGCAACGCCAGAGAGCAGGGCAACCTGCAAAACCTTGACTATCCAATATCTTTGTGATTTACCAGAGGACAAGGCAATTCAGGAGCTAAAACACATCCTTGGCAGCTCTGGCCATATTTCTTCTCAAGCCTCAACAATTATCTGGGTGTCCTGGTGAGAGGAGAATTGGAAAATGAGAGTTTGCTACAGGAGCAGCTGCTCATGTCCCAACCCAAGGGACAGTGTGGGCTCACTGAGCAGAGCCAGGAGGAGAAGCTGAGCCAGACTCACCTTTGAGTCACTGTTTAAAAAAAACCCAGCAATTTTTGGGTGAGGATAAGAGCCAGGACAGGGTTTTTGAAGGGAATTCTTGTGAACTTGCATCTGGGCATTTTATGTTCTACATGGACATGTGGAGTGCTTAAAAGAGATATTTCCATTGGGGGACCCTTCAATGTGAATCTTTAGTGACCAAATCACCTTTAAAAAACTCTTCACTTGAAGTTCCACAGGTGTAGAAGAGCAAAAATCCCATTTCTCAGAAGGGCTTTTGGAAGGGAATTCTTGTTTCAGGGTAGATTCACCTTGGCAGAGAGCACCCTCCAACCCAGCCATGGTTCTGATCCCAAAATCCCTTCAGCTGGACTCACCAGCCCCTGCTGCCCTCTGAGCCTCACGTTTTCATGGTTCTGCTGACCTTGCTGATAAGATCTGCACAGATTTATTCATGCCCTTGTGCTGTCTGCTCCTGGAATTCCCAGACTGTTTCTGTTCCTGTGGATGAGGAAGAATTGGGTTTATCTCCAATTTCCTTGATCTTAGAGATATCAGGAAAGACATCTTTGGAGCCAGGAGAACACAGTGGCATCAATGTAATGGAGGAGTGAGGGAAGTGATGTGAACTCTGAACTGGCTAAACTCCAGGTCTCTGCACAGGTTTTAAATCTGTCTGGGTCCTAAGTTAGGCATGAACTCAGCCTTGGGCATTACTGTGCTGAGTTAGATTTTATTATTAGGAAAATAATAATTTTTTCTTAGGAAAGAATAGACAGAGACATCTCGGGTGTAATTTGTGTAATTTTCAGCCACGTTGACCCTTTTTTTGTGAAATTCAGGTCTTTGCAATGTGTTTTTTATGCAGTAAAAGCTGTAATTGCTTGTGCAAAGGGCTCCTTCAGGCCGCAGAGAGGGATCCAGGCTGGGGGCAAGGAGGGGCTCATGGAAAGGTTTCAGATCCACTTCTGCCCTAATCCATCTCTCAGAACTGGTTTCTACATGATCCCAGGCTTGAGCAATCCTGCTGCCTCTTTGTCCCCATAATGACATTTAAACCTCTTGGCCCTACAAGCTTCATTTGGCAGAGGTTCTGAGAAATGTTAAATATCCACAAATCTCACCAAAATGGGCAGTGAAATGGGGTAGAAATGTGAGCAGTGTCCTGCCAGGGGCTGGAGGGTGTGAGGATATGTGTGTGTGTGTGCATCCATGCTCCCTGGACATCCAAAATCCAGACAGAGCAGTCAGTGCTCACCAGTTTCAGTGCCCACAGAATAATTCCTTGTTCTGTTTTTTTGTTTTCTTCAATTCACCCTGTTTCACAGAATTACAGACCACAGGATGGTTTGTGTTGGAAAGGACCTTTGAGGTCACCCAGCTCCAGCCCCCTGTGATGGGCAGGGATGTCATTCACTGCTTCAGGTGCCTCAGGGCCCCAGCCAGCCTGGCCTTGGACACTTCCAGGGGTGGAGCATCCACAAGCTGATCCAGTGCTTCACCACCCTTTGAGTAAAGAACTTCCTCCTAACATCTAATTTCAATCTCTTCTCATTTAGTTAAAACTGGTTTTGTTGTCCAATCCCTGTCTGCCCACATAAAAAATCCCTCCTCCTCTTTTTTTTATAACCCCCCTTTAGTTACTGTAAGGCCACAATGAGATATTCCTAGTTCTCCAGGATGAACAATCTTTATAGGATGGTTGCTCCAGCCCTCTGATCATCAGAGAGTTCCTTTCCCTTTCCCTTTCCCTTTCCCTTTCCCTTTCCCTTTCCCTTTCCCTTTCCCTTTCCCTTTCCCTTTCCCTTTCCCTTTCCCTTTCCCTTTCCCTTTCCCTTCCTTTCTTTTTCCTTCCCTTCCCTCCATCCTTCCTGAGATGTGATTTATGAGAAGAATGGGCCATGCCAGGAATCTCCTCACTGCTCTGCGTGGCTGAGGAAGGAATGAAGAGAAGGAAGGGATGAAGAGGAGGAACCTCCTCATCAGGTTTAAGGAGAGTGAAGGACTCCCATGCTTTGGAGGTCCGTGGTTCCCAGTCACAGTTGTGTGCCACTCACTTCTTCCCTGGTGGATCGGTGCTGACAGCTCCCAGTGATGTGTCCTAGAAAAGTCCAGAAGGTTGAACCTCTTCTGTGAGAGTTCTGTGGGGAGAAAATGCATTTATTTTGAAGGAAAGTGGTCAAATGTATAAATATGATTATATGTATGTGCATAGATAGGTAGATCACATAACCCTCTTCTTAGCTTTGCCTTCTGCTTCAAAGGCAGTTGGAAGTCATGGAAAATCTTCCTTTGACTGTAACAAACTCTGGGACAGCCTATTTGTCTCATGCCTTGGACTCTGAGATCCTTCAGGATCCTACAAGTTGCTTCATTCCTTGATTCTGGGCCAGGAAAGTTCTGCTTTGGAGCAATTCCTTTGTCTCGTGTCTTAAGACTTTGAGCTCCTTTAGGTCCTGATCCTTCCAGTTGCTTCAACCTTTGATTCTGGGCCAGGAAAGTGCCATGCTTGCTTTGTGTTTATCCTTAAATACCGGAGCATTTCTGTTCATTTTCTGTTCATTTTGGGCACCGGGCTGGGTTGCAGGGGTTGAGGTGAAGCCTGGGAGCAGGGAGAGTTTTCCTGTGCTGGGCTGATGCACAGCAGGTTATTATCCCTGCTATCAGGGACACACAGAGTAATAATATATGGAAATTACAGGCATATCTGAGTCCCATCTCCCCTATCCCAGTGCAGGGCAGAGAAGGAGCCCAGTTAAGGCTTGTACACATCTGACAACGTGCAGCAAAACTTGGCTTGGAGCTGGATGGGGTTTTGGGGCATGCAAAGGCAGAATTGCAGAGCTTTGGTATCCTCCAGAGCCCACAAAATCCATTTGTGCACCCAGGTCTCAGCTGGGATGGGAGCTGGGAGCTCCACAGGCTCCTGGCTGAATCCTCAGCATTGGCCAAGCCTCAGTCCACGTGAATAATTGATTTGGTTGTTCTGGGGAATGGCATAATCCATTGGCAAGGGTGTGCTGCTGAGATTTGGGAAGCTTGGGCTCAAAACCCTGCTGGGATGGAGCAGAGGAAGCTGGTGAAGCTCATTTTCCCATCCCATGGGCTGGTGCCATAACCACGGAGTTGCTGACTCTGAGTATAAAGGAACATTGCGTCCTCCACCATCACTGGATGGGGTTTTCGGGCATGCAAAGGCAGAATTGCAGAGCTTTGGTATCCTCCTCATAAAATCCATCTGTGCACCCAGCTCTCAGCTGGGATGGGAGCTCCACAGGCTCCTGGCTGAATCCTCAGCGTTGGCCAAGCCTCAATCCATGTGAATAATTGATTTGGTTGTTCTGGGGAATGGCATAATCCATTGGCAAGGGTGTGCTGCTGAGATTTGGGAAGCTTGGGCTCAAAACCCTGCTGGGAAGGAGCAGAGGAAGCTGGTGAAGCTCATTTTCCCATCCCATGGGCTGGTGCCATAACCACGGAGTTGCTGACTCTGAGCATTAAGGGGACATTGCGTCCTCCACCTTCACTTTGGGAATGGCACCTTAGGGGATGGGCACCTGAACAAATTACCAGGAGGTAAGGGAGGGTGTGAACTCATCAGATGCCAGTTTTTCTGTGGTAACTGCCCGTGTGAATGCTCTTTCCCTGCAATAAACACGAGGTGGTTCATATTCACCAGGGGGGAAGAACGTTCACATGGCTGTTCACATGGCTCACACCCTGGTTTGACTCCCAGTAACTTGGGCCTGTGCCTCTAACCTCAGCACCCTTGAGAAGCCATCCCAAAAAAAAAAAAAAGGAAAAAAAAAAAAAAGAAAAATCCAACTCCTCTGCTTTACATAAACCACAAATTTTGCCATTTCTTCATTTCAAATTGCAATTATTTCGGTTCATCCCTGGTTTGCCAGAAAGGATTTGCTGAGATTGACTCCACTGCTCCTGTTCTGGCAGGAAACTTGAGGTCATTGAGGTCCTGGTGGCCAGGGCCAGCCAACAAGGGCAGATAATCTACAGACACCACAGCAGCTTTGGTTGCCTCATAGTCAGAGACCTTCTGGGCACTGACAGAATATTAATAATCCCTGTTTCTCACAGCCAGCTCCCAAGCCCTGAAGAGTTTTAAACATGTGGAGATATGAATTCAGGCACATAAAAAGCTCTTTAGCCAGTGGAGAAGGGTGATGTGGTTGTGGGATTAGCAGTGCTCCCAGGTTGTCGTGAGGTCACCAGGTGTTTTCCAAGAGCTTTCCATAGATCTGGGAAATGTCACCAAGTGTTCTGAGGGAAAGACCTGGATTTTCTGAAGGAAAGGCCTTGGAACAGTGGTCTGTGAGTCTTCCAGTGCTGCACAGATAGAAACCTATCCTGAGAGCAGACACAGCATAACTGTGCATGAGCCTGAGGCTGAGCAAAAGAAAATGTCTTTTAAATATTCCAAGAACTGGATTGAATGTTCCAGTCAAATAAAAATACCCACCAAACCCACAACCCACTTTCTTATGGGCTGGGACTTTGTCTCATGATGATCCCAAGGGCTGACTCAAGTTATCTGAGGCATCTCCTTTCAGGTGAGATGGGGAAGATGGAATTCATCCTCCAGGAAGCCTTGCACCAAATGGGGACAGCTCTGGTTTGAAAGTGGGGTTTCCTCAGGATGTCCAAGCACTCCTTGAGTCTCCAAGCACTCCAGGAGTGGTATCTCTGCTCTGTTGGGTGACAGAACCTCCCCTAAGAGACCTCTGGACCAAATCCACTTAATTTTAGCCGTGTAATGCTCAACTATCTGAGCCAACCATCTTAGATAGTTGGGCACCCTCTGAGGGCGATTCATCCTTCCTGAGATTGGGATCTCTCGAGTGGATGTGGTGAATCACTGTCTGGAGTTGCCTATCTCTCTCTATCCACTCCAGAAACAGCCCAAACACCTCCCTTTTAGACAGGTAAAGTGGGGAGGGATGACTGGGTGCCTGAGCACCCCACAAATGTCATTGATGTGATGCCAGTTGGTGTCTGGGAGGTTTTTATCCCTATTTTAAGAGAGGCTGGTGAGAAACCTGAGGTGTTTGTCAGGTCCTTGACCTTCCTTGCTGATTTTGCCTGGAGAAAACAGGTTAAAGACCAAAATCTTCTTCTTCTTCAAACTCTTCTTGTTTTAACACAGTGTTTTTCAATATATTTTTCCAGGCAATATTTACAGTTATTGCAAAAAATTCTGGATTGTTGTAGATAATAACAAAGAGTATTTTGGCACTTTCATTTCTGGGCTTAAAGTGACATCTGGCTAATGCGGACCAGAATAAGATTCTTGCAAGGAAATGATGTTCCATGAAAATCCTGTGCAGGCACTTATATTTTTTCTCTAGAGGAGCTGGTTCTGGCCACTCTAGGGAAGGATTGCTGACCTCAGGTCTGGAAAATCACATTTTTCTTTAGGACTGGACCATTGTTACCAGCCCAGCATAACCATTTGTGGCTGTGATGGGTGCAGCCAAGACCTTGTAGAGAAAACAGAAGCAATTTTTCATCACTGCACCCTTGAGAGGGCAGCTCATGCTTTGTGACTGGCCAATGGCTGGGTAGAGCTTTCACAGAGCTTTGGAGAAATATTGAGTTCCTGACAGTGTTTGTTAACTGCAGAAATAATAGAAACATAGAAGGGGTTTAATTGGAAGAAAGGGTTTAACTGGAAGGGACTTTGAAAATCATCTCATTCCACCCTCCTGCCATGGCCAGGGACCTTCCATGATCCCAGATTGCTCCAGACCTTTCCAAGCTGGCCTTGGACATTTCCATGGATGGGGCAGCCACAGCTTCTCTGGGCAACCTCACAGCCAAGAATTTCTTCCTAATATCTCATCTAAATCTCCTCTCTTTTAGTTTAAAACCAACCTGAGATTTGATTTAAAAACCTCTCCCCTGAACTCACTGTTGAATATTTTTTTGTGTGTGTCTATGGCTCAGGAGGATGAGATTCATCATGGCAAGTTTTTGTCATCCAAAATGAAACCTCTGGTCCATAATCTCCATGTAGAACCATTTTTTAGGGACTAACTCCCCCAGAGGGCAATTCCACCCACCTATTCCAGCCATCTATTTTAGGACAGAGCAAGCTGATCTTCTGTGGCCCTGATGATTCTGTTACAAGGTCAGAGAGGGTTTGGGTGATGCCATTAACTGAATTCCTAACTTCAAGGTGTTCCAGGAGATTAGATGAACTCCATTGAACATTGGTTTCTGCCATGAGCATGTGTGAAATTCCAGTCCTGGTGAATCCAGAGGAGGTTTTTTTGTTCAGTATCTATTGAAGTCCTGCAGCCTTGAGAGCCTGTTTAAAGCTGGAATGGTGTGAACTGGCACAGCTCCATAGCCTGGAGGATGGGGACAGCAGGTGACAAATGTCACACTAACGATGTTACAGCTCAGAGGTGAACCCTCAGCTCCTTTGTGGTTGGGGAAGCTGCAGGAGCTGCTGCCTGCACACAGTCAGGGCTTGAGAAGTCTGCTAGTACCTACACGTCCTCCCAAAATCTGAATTGTGCTAATCCTCCAGCAACCCTGACTCCAGGGAACTTTCTAACCGCGCTCTGGAAGCTTCCTTCTTGCCCTGCTCTGCTGCAAACCTCCCCAGTGAGAAAGCCTCTGTCTGCAGACTGATTTCATAAGAGCAAGCCTGGGTGTTTCATCAGGCTTTTGGGGATGTGTGCTCAGAGGAGCTGACCTGGAAATAGGGAGGTTTCCCCAGAAAACCCTAAGCAAATGAAGCAAATCCTAAGCAACTGAGGGATATCATCACATCTGGTTTCCAGTGACCTCCAGAGCTCCATGGCAACTTGGTTTTATGGTGATTTCCCCATTCTTACCTTTATGCCAAAAGTGATTACAATTGAGTTTCTAAGTTAGTGCAAAGTTTCAGCTCTGCAAAATTTAAACAGAATTTTCCTAATTTTTCTCTAGTTGAAACATCCATCTGCTTTCCTGTAGCTCCACAATGTCTGAACACCTTTCCCTTTGCTTTGCTGTTCTTTGCATCATGTTTCCCCTAGGATTTAAGAAAATCTTTCATTTGTTGGTGCAGTCCAATCCATGCCTTGTTTAGAAAGTCAGAGCAAAAGGTGGGAGCAGCAAGCTCTACTCTTTAGCATAAAACAGGTCCATATTTCCAGGGCTTTCTTATAAATACTGACAGCTTGATCCCACAGGTGACTGGGGTCTCCTGCAGCCCTGAATGGATGAGGTTTAATCACCAAATATTCTGTGTACAGTGAATTTAGTAAAGGGCAAATTAGCCCTGCTGGAAATTTTTGTATCCATCCATCCATCCATCCATCCATCCATCCATCCATCCATCCATCATCCATCCATCATCCATCCATCCATCCATCCATCCATCCATCCATCATCCATCCATCCATCCATCCATCCATCCATCCATCCATCCATCATCCATCCATCATCCATCCATCCATCCATCCATCCATCCATCCATCCATCTGTCACCATCCATCATCCATCCATCATCCATCCATCCATCCATCCATCCATCCATCCATCCATCCATCCATCCATCCCTGTGTTTGTCTCAGTCTGTGAACTGAGTCCCATCCCAGGAAATTCCAGCATTTGTGACTGATAGTTTGACCCATCTGAAAGTGGATCTGAGATGTAAAGGTCTGTGGGCTCATTTTTTAGGATTGCAATGAGGATTCCACCACATTTTTCCCCTGTTGGGGAAATAGTTGAGCTGAAATGCATTTTTGGGAAGAACTATGGGTTGAGATTAGGAAGATGTCAACAGGTTGGGAGAATCCGTCCTTTTTCTTGAGGGATTTGGCCACATTTCAGGTCTGCTTCTGAGCTGAGTCTGGTTTCAGTGAACTGGTTCCCATTTCCCTTCCAAACTGGAAAAAATGCTTTGTATAACCCGAGTATCTGGTTGGGAGTTTGTCATTTCAAGAGTACTTGGAGCAGGTAATTCCAGCAGCGTCCAATGGCCCCTCTGGACCACTGGAGGTCTGGAATGAAGCGTTCTGTGCTCTGTCCCAGGCTGGTGAGGTGAGCAGGACCCTGCTCATGGTCACAGTGCTGCTGATCACACCTGTCTTGGGAGCTGAGAGCAGAGGTGGGATGGGAGAGTAAAACTTTTGGTGTCTACCTTGAAAGTTGTCTCTTCTAACAGTAATGAGGTTGAGTTTGTGACTTAGATCTAACTGGACTATCATGGCACCCATGACTTTGGTGACATTCATTTGTTGTTTCCTGCCTCAGAAGCAAAAGTCCTATTTAGGACCTATTTAGTCCTATTTACTATTATTATTATTATTATTATTATTATTAGTCCTTTTTATTCAACTTAGCTGAATAAAAAACTGATTTATTTGTGAGAAATAGATGCTTTTTTACTGTTTTCTACTTGGCATGGCTCTGTTGTAAGGGATGCTGGGTGCTCTGGTGAAACAAATCTGCTGCTCTTTGATACAAGAATCTTTAATGTTTTAAGCTGGAGAAAATTAAGGACGTTAAGGGTTTTTTTATTGTTACCACTGTTAGATTTGTACAAAGTGGAAAAAATTAAGGAATATAAGGGTTTTTTTTTATTTTTACCAGTTAGATTTGTACAAAGTGGAGGGCTTTGGAGCAATACTGAAGTCCACCTTGTCGTGGCACCTCCCAGCACGGAGGGGCACCTCTGTGACCTCTCCCTCTCCTCAAATACAACTTTTAGTCGGTTTTGTACTGCCCGAGGCCTCGGGAGAAATTAGAATCCAGGTCTCAGGGTTTGCCTGCGTGTGGAAGTCCCAGCAAATTAAAGTCCTGATCGAGTTTCTGCAGTGCAGCAAGTTACCACACATCAGCTGACCCCTGGTACCTGTCTGTGTGCTCACTAGCCTGCAGCTAGTGAGGTAATTAGAGTTTGCTTACCCACAATAAAAAAGGGTTAATTTAAATCACATTCGCCAGCATTTGCTGTAGGCTAGAGATTCGCATGTGTAGGATTGCTGTGGGTCAGCTAGCACCAGGCAGTAATTTGAGCTGCTCTCTTGCTTGACCATGAGATTGAGCCCTAAGTGGGATTTGTTGTGGTGTCTGAGCAGTGATTCCTTCAGGATGTGCTCCAGGACATCCACGCTCAGACTTCTGCAGCAGAGACATCTCTTCCTGTCTCCTCTGTGGTCGATAAGGAGGAGAAATGGGTGATTGTAGTGAGACATGATTCTTACCCTAAAGAACTTTAAAAAAAAATAGAGTGAAAACACCTTGAACTGTGCCCTTAAATGGTGTTTGTTCATTCTCTTAACTGCTGAGAGGGAAAGCTGGATGGCTGTCTCAGATGGAGACCACTCCATGCCTCCTGGAGGTCATCAGCTGGGTGACAATGGACAAATGGATGACAAATGGACCTCCCATTACAATTTTATTAATCAGTTTTGTCACACATGATGAGGATCTTGTGCCATCCAAGGACCTGCCTCTCAAAAGGCCTCAGGTCTCCCAGAGATCCCATGTCAGACCTGCTGATATCTCAGAATCTGTGGCCTAAATCTGGAGCAGCTTTCAAAGGAGAATTGCTGACTTTGAGGCATTCTGATGCAGATTATTCAATTGCTGCTGCCTGTTTGTGTTTCAGGGTTTGTGAGGGACAGGTAGGAATCTGCTTCCAGTCCTGGTTGCTCTGTGATGCTGTCCCATGTAGGTAAATCATTAGTGATTTCTATACATTTTATAGGTGTTCACGATGACTCAGAGAGCTGGGAATTCTCTGCAGGCTGCAATTCCTGCCTCCATGTGAGCCAAAATCATAGAACTGGTCAAGTTCCAAGGCACTGAGTGCACAGGAGATGAATGAACAGGCTTTGGGCTTAGAAACAATGTTCCAAGCACTTATTTACTCTTTCAAATCAGAATCTTTCAATAACCTGTACAATGCTGCAAGTTTCCTTTCTCTAACATAAATAACCTTTTCCAAGTTTCTTTCCATGATACAGATAGTCTTTTCCATAAACTCAGTTTTGGGATTCCTAATATGCTTAGCAGGTAAAAGGACTAAAGATTTTAGTCCTGTGGAAATAGTGAATTTCCAAAGAGAGCAGTGATAACCCTCCCTGAGAGTTTTGATATTTGTTTAACTGCAGGTGATTAAAACCATTTGAGATTTCCCTGGAGTCCATGTGCAGCTTTCCCACAGGTCCCTCATGATCTTGTCTTGTGCAAGAATCTCATAGAGGGGTTTTCACATGGAAATATTTAGGAAATATTTAACTAATTGAATTGATTCCTGAGCTTCAGATCCAGATATTTTTATTTGGCTTTCTACCAGAGTGATCCAAGTCAGTGGAGGTTTAAGGCTCTCTGTAGTTGTGCAGTGCCATCCAAAGGGGTGCTTTGTGTCCCCCCAGGAATCCACATGATTTAGGGAGCCAGGCTGGAGCCAGGTGGGTGCTGGAAAGCAGCTCAAAAGGTACTCAACACACCTGTGCTCAAGCAGCTGAATTCCAGCCTGAGAATTCAACATGTGATAAACTATGAGGGGGGGGAAAGAAATAAATATCCAGAGAATTTCAAGCAGGCGAGTACAATTTCTCCCAAAAGGCAGCTCTTGGGAGGTTTGCTTTGGAATGTCTGCTGCCTGGCTGGAAATGGTGTTATGTAAAGTGAGGCCAGCTGACTTCTGTGCAGCAGTGAGGATTTATCCTGGGAATAAAGGGAATGATGGCTGAGAGCTCTGCTAGCCTGGCCATGGAGCTCTTGGACATCACAGGGAGCTGTTGATCATGGAGACAGGGGGATGAAATACAGAACCAGGGAATTCTGGAATGTTAAGGGGTTGGGATGGCTGTGGAGGATTATCCAGAGGGCCAGGCTGCTCCAGACCTTTCCAGTCCAGCCTTGAGAACTTCCAGGGCTGGGGCATCAACAGCTTCCCGGGGCAACCTGAAAATAGGAAAGAAAAGAATGACCAAAATATGAAAGAAAAGAATGAACTCTGTGTTTTGGTTCAGCTAATTTGGGTCAGGTTGAGCCAATGTTCAGGGAAGTGGAAGTTCATTTGATGTGTGGTGGTAAAGGAATCCCACACTTTCCTGACACTGCTGGTAGCCTACTACCTGCCACTGACCCTAAATTGACTTTAAGTAGTTCTCACTTTCAAGAGTAATCGAGTAGCACTGATTTAGATCTGGCTCTGATTATTGTTGGAGAGGAAAATTAAGGTGTTTGTGTTACCTAGAAGGATAAGTCATGGCATTACACAGGATAATCTTCAATTTTCCACCAGAAGCAGCAGCACGAAAGGCAGGCAGGTTATCAAAGCATTGAGCTTCCTTTGCAGCAAAAAAAAAAATGCATCATCCTCAGATGACTGATTGCAGCAGAGCTGCTGTGGCTTGACACGTTCACAGCCCTGCAACACCTGTGCATGACCTCAGCTTAATCCAGAGTCAAGGGCAAAGGAAGGGATTTAAGCCTCGCCGTCTTGGTGGAGGCTCGGAGCACGCACGCATGGACAGTTGCAGCAGCTCTGCTGGCAGGCAGCAACTTGTGAATGACTTGATCTCATTCATTGTGTGCCAGTACCTTGCTTCTCGTCACCTTGGTGAGCAAACAGAGGCGGGCAGAGCCGCGGCCTCCGCGTTTGTGGAAAGCGTTGCCGTGCCGACACGCGCACGCGGATCCAGGGCAGGGAACGGGCTGTGCACGGGCACACAGCCCTCAGCTGGGTCTGAAATTAGGGGCGACAGGCCAGCAGAATCCCCAGGATTTACATCCCAGCCCAGGATGGGGTTGGTGGGGTGATACAGCACACCTGGACTGCAGCACTGCCGTGCCAATGCACGCACGCGGACCTGCAGGAGGGAACGGGCCCTGCACGGGCACACGGCCCTCAGATGAGTGGGAAATGAGGGGTGACAGGCCAGCAGAACCCACAGGAGACACATCCCAGCTCAGCATGGGGCTGGTGGGGTGATACAGCACACCTGGACTGCAGGGCTGCTGTGCCGACGCGTGCACCCGTGCACAGACCCACAGCAGGGAATGGGCTCTGAAAAGGCACATACCCCTCAGCTGGGTCTGAAATGAGGGGTGACAGGCCAGCAGAACCCAAAGGAGACTGTTCCCGGCCCAGCATGGGGCTAGTGGGGTGATACAGCACACCTGGACTGCAGGGCTGCCGTGCCGATGTGTGCACCCGCACGCGGACCCACGGGAGGGAACGGGCGCTGCACGGGCACCAAATCCACCCAGAGATCTCCCCACTCCTTCTCCCAGCCCTGGCTGGACCTCATGGCTCACTGCACAGGGGCCCTTGTGGTCCTTGGGCAGGAGCTCCATGAGGTGAGTCAAAAACATGGAACCTCCACCCGGTTGGCCAAGCTGTGCTGAACTTGCTGAATTTCCCCTTCAGCTGAGTGGGAAATGAGGGGTGACAGGCCAGCAGAACCCACAGGAGACACATCCCAGCTCAGCATGGGGCTGGTGGGGTGATACAGCACACCTGGACTGCAGGGCTCCATCCCCTGCCCATGCCAGGGAGGGGTTGACAAACTGGAGGGCAGGCAAAGAGCCAGAGGGATGGAAGGACTGATGCTGATGGGCAAAGATTGGTTCTAGGTGCTAATCTGGGCCAAAGAATGAGAGGATAATGGCTCTCAAGCATTTTCAGGTGTATGTGTGAGAAATGGATTTATAGAAAATTCTTAAAGCTTGATGGAAGGTTTACATGTATGCAGTAGGGGAAAGCAAGGAGGGATCGTTCTGCAGGGTACCAGGAGCACAACTTGGAGAAGGAAAGAAAGGGGAATACCTGTGAAATATCAGAGAAAACAACTTGCCTGCATGCTCTAGAATCTAGAATGTGCAACCTAGAATGACAGTGTAGAGGAGTGATGTTAAAATGATGAAAGTATCATTGTTTGATTTATTCAGTGTGATCCCAGGCAAGACCTTGGGAATGTGTGATGTAGTTTCCATTTTATGGCTGGGTGGTACCAAGTGAGTGATGTTTTACTGGAATTCAGTCAGGGTTTATCTTCAGCTGGTGAGAATTACCCAGAGGTGCCCTGACTTCAGTGAAGCTGTTGCAGAATCCAAAGAAATGGGAGAGGCGATGGAAGGGCTGGAATTCAGGATATGACTGGATGGACTCTCCAGGCATTTATCTGTGCCTCAGCCTCAGGACTTGGGCATTCACTTGTTTGGATACAAAATGGTGAAATTGCCTATTTGTGACTTTGTGTCCCAGGGATAACAAACTGCACAATTATAGCTTCCCACCGACTGCAATAATTCACTGTGATCAGGTTTGAGCGCCTTCAAGTTAATAATGAAATTTATCTTCTAACCTGATCAGTCACTGTATTCAGTGCCCACAACATTGGAGAGGTGTGGGTTTGATGGGAGGACTGCTCAGTGTCAGGAATTGGTTGGATGGTCACATCCAGAGGGTGGTGGCTCAATGTCCACATGGAGGTCAGTGACCCCCAGGGTTCCTCAGGGGTCTGTGTGGTGTCCAGTGCTGTGTAATTCCCTTATCAGGGACGTGGATCAGTGGCATTGAGGGAACCCTTAGCAGACAGCACCAAGGTTGCCCAGAGATGTGGATAACCCATCCCTGGGAGCATTCAGGGCCAGGTTGGACAGGCTGTGAACAACCCCACCTGCTTGAAGATGTCCCTGGTCATGGCAGGGAGGTTGGACACAGGAACTTGTCCCTTGCAACCCAAACCATTCTGTGATTCCACAAATGGGAGTTCTCTCACTTGGGTTGCCATAACTGGGTTGTGATTGAGTTGCTGCCTGTGAGAACCTTTCCTTTCATCAGATCTGTGGGTGAATAGTCAGGCTGCATTTAGATAATTACATTTTCAGGTGGTTTATGTTCAGTGAGATGGGTCCTATCTGAGCTGCAAATGAGCTTTTGAGAAGCTCCTGGGTGCATGAGAATAGGGAATTCTTTGTCAGAGCCCCTCAACTCTGGCCAAAACTCTCTTTTAGATTTTCCTGAGTGGGGATGAGGTGAAGAATTGAGCTGGTGCCACTCAGAGGAGCAGGACACAGATACTCCCCTCCTTTGGGCACACCCTCAGTGTGTGAGGTGGTCATTTCTCAACTCCCCATTATTAAAGGGTGTGAAAGGGCTGTACCCACAGCAGAGGCACAAAGACTCTCAGGATCAGCATTGTTCAAGGACTGGGCCACTTCTCTCTTTAGCACCCTGCTGATAAGGAACCAGCATGTTCCTTAATCAAAGATCTGGTGTTTAAGAAGAGGCTCCTCACAGAAAATGGCCAAAAATGCACATAAATGTAGCAAACAGGGTTTATTGATTGACCTGGCAAGATACTGGTAGGAGGAGGGCATATGGAACTTGCAAACTGATTTTTGGGATCTCCATGAGTGTGATGGAGCCCCAGTGCTCTTGGCTGTGGGGTTACATCAGATCCCAGTGCGACTGCAGCTGGAAGGAAGGAAGGAGGAAGGGTTTTGCCTTCACAGCCAAGGTGGGGCTGGCATCCTTAGGGACACACTAAATGCTGTTAAGGACCTGAGTGCTGGCTTCCTGGAAGTCCAGGAGTGCCGTTTGTCCCCAGGGAGCTGACAGGGACCCCTGGGTTCCAGCAGCCTGGCCATGGTGCACCCTGTGCTGCTCCAAAACGCCCTGGGATGAGATTTGCACAGAAAGGACAGAGCAGGGATGAATTGTGTCTGTGCTGAGCTCAATCCAGCTGAGGCAAGCTCAGCAGCAGGATCTCACCCTCCCCATCTCTCGGGTTGCTGTTGATCATTGCTGCCCCGAGATGAGCAGGATGTCTCTGCTTCAGCCCATGCAACTGGATAACGAGTCTGGACTCTTCACTTTTCGGTCTTGAGGTTGTTTATTAATTCTTATCTATAAAATTTTCTTTCTGCCCAGCCGGGATCTGCTCAGCAGGGCAGCCACAGGCCCTCTGTGTTGTCCTTTTGTACTATAAACTACATATAACATATTTACACTTAATTCCCAATACCTATCACCTATGTTAGACAGTGCACTTCTACTCTAAACCAATCCCAAAGTGCCAACATCACTGCAGAAAATGGAGAACAAGAAGAAGAAGGAAGGCTGGACACACCCAAGTTCCTCCATCTTGTCCCCATAACCCCCATACCAAAAATCCTAAAATCTACATTTTCATCCTGTGAATATTTTATTATTACACCATTCAAACCTGTGTGACTTTCATGTCCTCATACAAAGCTGGCAACTCGGTGCAAGGGTCCAAATCAAATCCTCAGGTATTCTGGGCTGCGTGCCAGGGTCTCAGAGCCCCTCAATGGGGTCCTTGGCAACTCTGGACATCCAAAGGGATGTGCTGAGTTCCCACACCCATCCAGCTGGCAGCCAAATCCACCCAGAGATCTCCCCTCTCCTTCTCCCAGCCCTGGCTGGACCTCGTGGCCCACTGCACAGGGACCCTCGTGGTCCTTGGGCAGGAGCTCCATGAGGTGACTCAAAACATGGAGCCTCCTCCCCGTGTTGGCCGAGCTGTGCTGAACTTGTCTCGGCTGGAAGGCACTGTTTGCATGTTTTCCCATAGCTACTGGAATCTGTTTGATTCCAGGCTGAGGTGTGACACGCAGCTCCTGGATGGGAGCTGGCCCCGTGGATTTGGATTGTCTCCCAGGTGCTGAATTATCCAAGGGAGAAGCGCGTTTTTCTTCCCCTTCATGGTGTGGTGTCTCAGGATTGGGGCTTTGTGAGGAGTTAAGATCTCAGGCATGCAACATTTGGGGCTGAAGAAACCCTTTTTTGACCCAATACCTGCTCTCACAGCCCCCAGGTGGGAGCTGTGTCAGGCTCATGGCAGGAGCTCTGCCATGCCCCAGCATTCCCCAGATTCCTGGGTCATCAAACAGCTCTGAGAAGCTCCAAGGTTATTATCAATTATGCTGGTATCTAGATTAGTCCCCGCTCTGTCACCTTATCAGTAACAAAGCCATAAAGCTGCCCTTTGGGATTCTTCTTATCTCCTCACTTGGATCAAATCCCCAATCTTGGTTGCCCACTAAGGTGATCTCATCTGCTCGGGGTATCCAAAAGCTGCCAGCAGCTCTGCAAAGGGCTCAGGCTGTAAAACCATGACCAGAATCCTGATTTACTCTATCCAAAGCCCTCTGCAGCCAGCTCTTTCCAGGAAACACTGATTTCACTCCAAGCTCATTGAAGTGATGCCCTTCCAATGAGGGGAACTGGCAAAATCCTTTTTGATTTCCAAACTTCAGGAGCTGAGCTCCAGGTGGGGACAGCCTGACCACAATTCCTTACCTGTCTCTGTGAAAAAGAGGAGAAATAGCAGAAAAAACAACCTGAAGAATGATATTATCCAAAATCAGAGGTTTGACTTGGCTGCCCCAGTGTTTTTTTTTTCCACCTATCCTAAAAAACCCCACAAACAGAAGCTCCCAAGTGGTTTTGAAGGGGAGCTGATAAAAGTAATAATTCCTTTGCACATTACTGATAATGTACAAACCACATGCAACTGTGGATGAATTCAAAAGTTTAAAGTGAGTGTGAGGCTCAGGGATCTGATCTGGGTCAGGTTTGTGTGATTCTCTTAAGGCAAATCTGCTCAAGACTTTTGTGAGCACCAAATCTTAGACAATTGTCTGAGTCTTCCCTGGGTTCCTACCTGTGCTTTCTCCTGGATTTTTCCTGTTGGCCATAATTTAAGAAGTTATAGAAAGAATGGGTGAAAATACATTAAATATACATATTGTGCAAAGACACAACTGTGTCACCTCCCTGCTCTCATTTCCTATCTCAGTTTATTGTTTTGGGCTCCCCTTGGAGTCAGCTCCATCCAGCTGGAGAGGCAGAGGCTTCCTGGAGGTCTTTTTATTGAAAATCTCTTACTCTGGAATAGATCTTGGATCAGGCTATGGATCAAGCTTTCTTTCAGCATGCCCAATTTTATTTCTACTCCTGCTAAAGCATCCCTATAGACCTGTGTCAATTTAGCAACTGATATGAAAATGGTAGTTTTCATTAAAAACAAAATTTTAATTAAATCTCTCAGTGCATAATTTTGGTTGGTAAAGTAGAGCTGAACATGGATTTATTGGAAGTTTGACCTGAGAGGGGTTTTGTTGGTTTTGGTTCTGGTTTACTTATTTATTTATTAAAATTCTTGGAGATTTTCATGATTTTAAGTCATGGAAGTCTTAAAACATTTGGAGCAGCCATTTCTTCAAAGCAGGGTCCAATGTTGAAGCATCTAACACAGGGGAACCTGGGTCATGCGTGGGATTACTCATTTTCCTTGCATTAAATCTAATCCTTATGAAAACTTTCCTTGAGCCAAACACTTAAACCACATGTTTAAGCACGTGGGACATCCTGTCCTTTATGTTCTTGCTTGTGTCTCATTGATCCATCTCTCAGGGTAAATCAGGAACAATTGGAATTGACTCAGGAGGGGGGAAAAGGAAATTTCCAGCCCCCCACCACCTGCCCTGCTTAGTAGAGTGAGTTGAAAGGTTGAAAACTTAAAAAAAAAACCTCAGATCAGACAAGACTTGAGTGGAAATGCAGAAAACAACAGCGTTTGGTGTTGTTCCAGAGATTAAAAGGATAAAATTTATTGATGAAGTGGGGAGATTCCTAAATAGAAGTAGAAGTGAAGCCTCCCTCACCCAAAATTGTGTTTATAGGCTTACCACAGTGGAAGTGAGGTTTTCATAACCACTGACAAATAGCTGGTTGTAGGCAGAGACAGGATGTGCACCTCTGGAGCTCTTCTAAGAGCACCCACCCAGTGATCCGTCAGCAGTTCACCACTGAAATACACTAATGAATACTCATTCATTAATAATCCATCACCTACATGCCAACAGCTCTGTCCCTAATTCCCTAATGGAATGGCTGTTTCCATGGATGGGCATGGTGATGTTATTCCCACTTCACAGGAAGGAAATTGAGGCAAACCAAAATGCCCCCAGCCCACAGTGCCATGCTCACGCCTTAAGAGCTGCATCACCTTCTCTTCTAATTAATGTAATTTGCTGATAGAATTGATCCATGTGCACACTGGGGTGATTATTATCACCAATCCAGTGCTGGGACAGTTTCATAACCCACCCGATCTGTCAATGCTGAAGGTTCTCCATCTCCAACAAGAGGGCTGAGCATTTTTGTTACTCAGTGCTCATGAGGCTCCTATGTGTGCTTAATCCAGAATTGGGACCCTGAAATTGAAATTATCACTCTTAAGGTAAAACACACACACATAACACACACCACAAAAAAAAAAAAAAATTCTGGGGAAAATCTGCTGCAGTTCTGATTGGCAGTGTTTGATGATTAAAAACATGATTCATCCAAAAACAACCCACGCCTTGCAGTCTGTTCCCAGAGCTCTGGCGCCAACCAAATTCTGGGTACCCAAGAGACATTTCTGTCCTGTCACAGCAAGCAGCATGGGAATTGCAGCAAGGCAATCCCTTCCCCTGTGCTGGCACAGGGTGTCTTTCACAACACCGGGGACCCAGGGTCCAGTCTCACTTACAGGAAAGCCCTGGGTGCAAAATCCTTTGTTGGGCAGGATGCTGCTGCACAATGAATGAGAGGGCCACGGCTGAGGTGTTCCCAAATGGTTTTTAGTTGAAGACCCTTGCTGATAAGTGATTAGATGCTCTCGACAAAAGGTGGTGCTAAAAGGATCAAGGAGGAAAGTCGGTGCTGAGTGGGAGCAATTTGCTGGTGAGAATCCACATCCTTATTCCTGTAAGGCTGGAGAAGGCTGCTAATTCCAAGGCATAAATCCCTTTGAGGCTTGCCACATCCCCGGTTTCAGCCGACGCTGGGATGGGTTAAAAGCAGGAGGGGCAGCATTGTAAAGCCATGATCTTATCCCAGCCTCATCCAGCTCGCTATTTATATGGTTGTAGATATATTGCATCCCATTGTCTGGAGGCAGAACGTGGTGCTCAGCCCTTTGAGGGCTCGTGGGGAATGCTGCTCTGATCAGGGGGTTTTACAGCACTCGGTGATAGCGGACTTTGTGGCCTGGAGCCGTGGAGCATCTCAGCCTGATCGTGTCAGATTCCTGCCCGAAAACAATGAGGGGCTTGAGTCACTACTTGGGTGGGAAAGCTCCAAGGAAATCTCGGTATGACTCTATCTTCAGGACCATTAGGAACATGAGGGCTACACCTGGTGGCTCCTTTGTCAGCTCTAACAACCCCTGTTTGAGTTAGAGCATTCAAAGAGATGACCTGGGTGGCATTTCCTAAAATTCCTGTGGCTCACACTCAATTCTTAAACCTCAGAGGAATTTATTGGAAACTACTGTGATGTCAATGAATAATTCAGGTTAAAACTCTGGTTCTGAGCACCAAAAAGAAGTTCGGTGATACTCAAAGTATCTCTGTGTGTGGCTTGCTTCAGTCCCATGTCCAATATCCTCATCTGAAGGGATGATGTAGCAGATGGTATGGATCAGTCGTTCCTCTGTCATTTGGATGTCCTTCTGCTTTTCCAGGCCTTCTGCAGCTTTTCAGTACATCTGGATGCTCAGAAACATCTGGATGTGGCATTTGGGGTCCTGCCCTGATGCCTTGTGCAGGCTGACCTAGAGCAGATGCTGGACAGAGCTAAAGAATAAAGCAGGGATTTATTCAAAGGATCTCCTCCATGGATGCCCCTTGGGCAGCACCAGAGCCCAGCCAGGGCTGCACCCAAGATGAACCAAAATGGCCCCAAAATGCACGAGCGCTGCCGGGGTCTCTCCCTGGGATCAGTTCTGCTCCATTTGCACCTTGCAGTTCATTGTCCCATTGCAGCTTTAGCCCAGGCAGTCCCACCCTGCTTGTTTTTCTCTCTCCAGCCCACGGGGTTTGTGCTCTGGGGCTGAGATTTGGCTCATTTGTCCTTGGTGCCCAGCTGGAGCAGGAATTGTTTTGTCTCCCTGCTCTGTGCACAGAGCTCACCATGCCCTGATGTGAAGCTCAGACCCACACACTAAAGCAGCACAGAACCTGAAAATATAAAAGCTCAAACCTGAGGCATCAGTGCTCCCCTGTGCTGGGTTCTGGGTCATTCCCTCCTCCTTTGGGCTCACTCTCCAGCCCTGCTGTGCTCAGCATTCCCATCCTGGGGCTCAGTTCCCAAATCCCCACATCCCCCTGTGGATTTTCCAAGGCTCCTGTCACCGCCACAACCTGGCCTGGCACCTGGGGCACGGAGGTGGCTTTGGATGGTGACATCCTCACCCCTCTCTTTGTGCTGCTGCCCTGCCCGTGTCCTTCCCTCTCACTCCTCTGATGTTTCCACATCCCTCAGGCTCTCTCAGTGATGATGTGGAGTTTTTGAGGCTGTTGGTAAGAAAGTTCAGTAGCACTGAGATGATCTCAAGGAGTTTCAGTTAAAACCAGCTTTGTTGGATGGCATTGCTCAGCAGGGTGACACTGGAGAGTGTTCACCTCCCCATGTATTTCTTTTGTACTATGCTGATCCTAAGTGTGACCATTTTGAATTCTTTATTCCCTCTTTTTCTTCATATTCTGACTAAAAATGCTGTACCAACATCACTTTTATCACCTCTGTTTAACAATCTCATTTAAAAATTGCACAAAATTAGTTTTCCATAGAACTGTGGTTACTACCACTAATTGTATTACAATTTTTCCGTCCTCTGTGGGTTCAGTCTTGTATCATCCAATTCCCTTTTGGGCCAGATAACAGATTTACAGTTATCCATTTGCTCTTTAACAGCACAGTGGATTCCTAACCTATTTGGCATTCTCTTGTTTTCCATCATCACTTGGAGATTTATTACAAATGTTAACAGTAGTTATCCAGAAATATCCAAGATTCGCTTCCTTCTTTATCTCCTTGTTTATCTCCAGGAGGTTAATACATTATTAGGGACTACAAATATGTGTTTGAATATCTCTGTATGTTCTCTAACAACACATTTAACAATTATTTATTGGTCATCCTCATGTTCTTAGCACTGCTGACCATGGATTATCCACTATGGGCTTTCTCCTTATCACTTATCTGCCTTTTTGTGTGCTAATTTATATTCACAATTTCCCACTCCTCTGACCTGGTCTTTGAGTGAAAATCTTTGAGAATTGGGGTGAGTGAGATTCATGAGCAGTGCTGGGAGATTTTAAACCACCCCATGGGATTTTATCTACATTTATTTTCTTGGGTTTTTTTGCAAGAGCAAAGGTGAATTAGGCATTCACTTTTCTTAAACTTCATTAAACTACATTTATTTTCTTGGTTTTTTGTAAGAGCAAAGGTGAATTAGGGAATTGCATTCACTTTTCTTAAACTTGTCATGCTCTACCTGGACAGATTTTGCTTTTACCCTGTAGTAGTGCTCCTGTATCCCTGTCCCAGTAGAACCACTGATTTCTTAGAACCTGCAAACATGTCCTTTTGTTTTTAATCATTCACCAAACCAAAAAAAATAAGCTTTCAAAACTTTTTCAGAGCCCTCCCAGCCCCCTGTTGTCATTTTGCCTTTCAAGACCTTCCCTGTTATTTATGATTATGCCTTAGCAGTTGCCAGTTCCAAGGAAGTGGAAAGGTTCCTTGTCCTGAGCACCCTGTGTGCACATAGCAAGAGACAGTCCCTGCCCTGCAGCACTTCGAATCTAATCTAAAGAGACAGAAAAAAAGGCGGGTGAAATGAAGAATTATTAGTATGGCACGATGTTAGCAACTCCTTACCCCGGATCCCTGGCAGCTTTCCAGCCCCCAAAAGGACAGGAGTGCAGGTATTTCTTTTCAAGGTAAATCAGAGCAGGGGTTTTTTTTTGTGTGTGTGGAGGAAAGTTCTCCACCCTGATTTTGCCACAGAGGAAGGGGTTTTTATTCTTTATTCAGGGAATTTGGCATTTTTGAAGCAGGGGTCTAGCAGAGAGGAGGCAATGGCTGCGAGCAGCTGCTGAAGGCTCTCCTGCTGCTGTGTCAAAAAAAAAAAAGAAAAGAAAAGAAAAGAAAAATAACAGAATGCACATTTCTGCAGCTGGGAAACTGAAGGGAGCGTTCCCCTTCTCCCTGTCGAGATTTGACATGTGTGGACACAGACAAGGAGAGGGGTTTGCTTGGGCAATGCACCAGTGCTGACTCCTGCTATTCTGCTCCCTGCTCTTCGCTCTCTCCTCGCTGCTGCCTCCCATCCTGCCTCATTCCTGGCCCCTTCTCTCCTTCTTTCACCCCTTCCTGTCCTGCCTGAGTGCAGAAAATGAGCTTTTTACTGCAGCAATCATCTCCCTGATGCTTCTCCACCAAGCTCTTAACACAATGGGAGCCCTAATCTCAGACTCAGGTTCAAGGCATAATGGTAATAATTATTGTTGTTATCGTTGTAATAACAATGATGGAAAGATTTAGAGAAAGCAAGGGGGAAAAAAAATGTTGCTAACAGCAAGGGAAGATTACCCTGATCCTGGAAAGAGGTGTGTATCAGCAACTTTTAATCACCAGATAGGCTTCCTCTTCCAGGGTGGGGTGATGCAGGAGTCTGGGAGCTCTGCTTGTGTTCCCTGATGGAGCATGTGCTGGGAGCTGTGGCAGTGGGTCAGTCAGGGTGCAAAAAAGGAGTTTTCCTAAATTCAGGTGCCCAGAAAGCTGGGGAATGGACTGCAGACATCTGTCCAGGTCCATCAGCAGACAGTGGCTCGGACCTCACAGGCACAGAGGTCAATGTTTGGCTGCTTATGGGGCTTGGAGCTTGGGGTTAACAGCCAACATGGGCATGTGGGGCTTTCTCCCCCTCTCCTTTCTTTGGAGCACAGCAGATAAATAGCTCCAGGTGAAGGCCTGCACATTCTTTATGAAGCAAAACGTGCTGTCGGTGTAAGGAGGCGAATGTGTGGCCCGGGGCACCATGTGCAATGTAATGTGTCTCGAGTCCCTTGCACGGGCTTGTTTGAAATATGTGTCAATAACAGCAGCAGCAGCTTGCTGCTCAGAAAGGAAAAGGAGGTGAGCTGTGCTGGGGAGAGAGGGGAAAGCAGGAGGGCAGGAAGGTCCCCTTGAAAACCCCAAAGCTTCCCCTTCTCCCCACCACCCACTGGGTGAGATCAGCCCCATTACAGTGAATACCCAGCACAAACACTTACAGCAGAGAGCTTCCAATGTGTTCACACACAAACTCCTTTTTACAGCAGAAGCTATAAATGATCTCTTGCAGGGAGAGGGGGAAGCCTTTAATTATTATTTTTAAGGGCGTCAACCAAGCCCAGGTTAAAAATTATGGGGGGCTGGCTGTCTTCCTCTTCTTGCTTCCTGTTCTAGACAGGATTCAGGTCTCGGTGATTTCAGCAGAGTCCAAATGAGCACCTGCAGGTGCCGTGTGTGGAAAGCCACAGTCCTTGTGCACAAACCTCTTTGCCACCACTGCCATGAGAGAGTGGCTACAGCAGCTCTCACAGGGAGGATGGGTCAGCGCATCCCTGGGGGAATGCTGGATTCCCTGTCTCTGGATATCTCTGCATCAAGAGTGGGCACCTCTCTGGAGGAGGTGATTCAGGCCAGTGCTGTAGAGGAGATGAGTTAATGGGTGGTCTGACTTGGTAATTATACACGTTGATGAATCCATGAGATTACGGTGTTGTTGGAAGGGAGCTCGGCAGAATTCCTGAGCTTTTGTGACTGCCTCTCACCAGCTCCCCTGCCCCAGCTGAGGAAAAACCATCCCACAGGGAGGCAAATGAGTAGAACAGTGCTGAATCTTCATGCCAGAATTTTGTGTTCTGGTGAGGATGCCCCTGGCTTGGTCTACAGTGGGAATTGCTGGGCTTGGGGCTTTTCTCCTGCATTTGCTATAATTCCCATGCAGGGGGTTTCTACCCCACTGCAGCCCGCCTTCTGCTCTCAGCAAGTCTCTGTGGAGCTCAGAGCCAGACCTATGGCCAGAGGGTTTGGTACAGATGAACACAAACCTCTTGGTTCATCACCTAAAAAATCCTGAGGCTGAGGTGGGATTCATCCCATTGGACACCTTTGGCCAGAGGGTTTGGTACAGGTGAACATAAACCTCTTGGTTCATCATCTGACTAAATAATCCTGAGGTCGAGGTGGGATTCATCCCACTGGACACCTTTGGCCAGAGGGTTTGGTACAGGTTAACACAAATCTCTTGGTTCATCACCTAAAACATCCTGAGGTCAAGGTGAGATTCATTGTGTTGGACACCTTTGGCCAGAGGGTTTGGTACAGGTTAACACAAACCTCTTGTTTTTCGCCTGACTAAATAATCCTGAGGTCAAGGTGGGATTCATCCCATTGGACACCTGCACTGCCAGTAGCTCACAGCTGAGGAATCACAGAATCATGGAATGGTTTGGGTTGGGAGGGACCTTAAAGATCATCCCATTCCACCCCATGTTGTAGCAGGGATGCCTTCCCCTGTCCCAGGGTGCTCCAAGCCCTGTCCAACCTGGCTTTAGACACTTCCAGGGATGCAGAGGTAGCATTACACTTCCATGGCCAGTGGAGTCCAGCACTAAACTGGACTTAACTCCATGACTCAGCTTCTAGTTGTAACTGCTATCCTGACTAGGCCAAGTTGCTTATCTCCTAGTTGTGTCCAGTTCCTCCCACTGGACACCTGGGACCTGTGGGATGGCTGGCTCAGCTCTGTGTTGTGGCCACCCACAGCAGTTGAGGGTCCCCATTGAGGCTCCCAATCCTGGTGGAGATTCCCAGTGGTACCTGAGACACCCAGGCAGGGCTGGAAGCCACTGCACGGGTCCTACAGAAAACCTGGGAGCCCCAAGAGGTGTCCCTGTGCACTCAAACTGATCCTGGCATGTCCTGAGATATCTCACCAGCTTTTGGAGACTTCACCCGTCCTGAGCTTCTGATTCCCAAGCATTATTAGTCACTGTTAGTAGGAAAAGGAGGTGTAAGAAGGAGTTCCTTGAGGGCACCCTCAATGTTTCTGGTGGATGCTTGGGTGCACCAGAGCAGAGAAATGTTCAACCAAGCCTCCAAACATGGGGATGTGTCAATAGGTGTGTCCATGCGTGGGTACACAAGGGAAGGGAAGGGAACAGAGAACATCTGATGGTGGCACCAGGGGTAAACACGTCCTTGTGCCCATGGCTTTGCCTCCACTGCCGTTCTCAGCCCTGCAGTTGAGCAATCCCTTCCAAAGAAAGCGTCCTCTCTGCCCTCCTGGTTGGTGATAATTGGGATGATATCCTGTAGGTGAAGAGCTCAGAGACCTTTAAAGCCCTGGTGTCTTTGGGCTGTCAAATCTCCAGGTGTTCCTGCTTTGTGTAAAACAACTGAGCCCTTCCTATTGCTGCTAAATCCTCTTCTGTTCCTCTGAACCTCAGTGATAATCTGTGGAATTGAGTTCCACTAATTAATTAGTTCAGCATTGTAATAAACCCCAGAGTTGTGCTCTAAGACAGTAATTATAGAGCATCTACACCATGTAGGATGTTATTCCTGTAAAATTCCTTTAACACTGAACTTTCTCTTGTCCAGGCAGTATGGGCAGTTGAAAATTCCTGTTTAATATTGTTTAATTTAAAGAAAAAAAAAAGTTGCTAAAATCTTGAGTGATTTGTTCAGTTAATTATTTCTGGCCAGTCAAAATATCTCCTTTAGATCCCTCCTTTCCCACATTCTGGTGCATTTTCACTGGCCCAGAGAGGTGGTGGGTCCCATCCCTGCAAACATCCATGGTCAGGCTGGATGGGGCTCTGAGCAGCCTGGTCTGGTTGGGGACATTCCTGACCATGACCAGGGGGTTGGAGTGGGTGAGCTTTGAAATCCCCAGACAAACCATTCATACCCAAGCCATTCCATGATTCTCTGATTGTGCATTTAGGGTTTAGGAACATGGAAAGCTGAAAACCAGGGAGTGAGCAGCTCTTTGGTGAGACAGAGCTGCTTCTGCAGAGGTCCCTGTGGCCTCTCAGAGCCCACATGAGATCCATGGATGGGTTTGCTTTGTCTCCCTTCCCACAGAATGGTTTTGTCACCGTTCAGATCTCCTGTGAAACCCAGTTATGAGCATTGCATAATCCCCCAGATCCACCAAGTGCTTCAGTTCTGCGCAGAAATCCAAGCTGGAAGGAATCCATCTGCTAAGCTGAGTGACCCTGAAGCTTTATTATTATTATTATTATTATTATTATTATTATTATTATTATTATTATTATTATTATTATTATGCTGAGGAGGGCTCGTCTCTGGTTTCTAAAGTAAACACAGGAGGGATCTTGGCAGGGGAGCCTGCAGCAGAAAGCTGGGATTGCTTTCCCAAATTCTTGGCCGCTTCCCTTGCTGCATGTCAAAGCTGGTGTCTGTGCCTAGCAGGGATGAGCCCTCCACGAGCTGATCACGGCCTGGCAGCCTGTCTGAGCTCCCCAGCCACTCTCAGACAGAAATCATTAAGGCTGGGATGCTCCTCGGGTGTGCAGGTGCTGCTGCTGCCACTGGAGAGGTTCCCAAATCCTTCCATGCCCCCAGCACTGAGGGGTCCTTGGCTCTTCACCCAAAATCTTGTTCCATCCCCCAAGTCAGAGGTTTGGGGTGGTTTATGCGGCTGCAAGGACAATTCCTGACCCACTTTCTCTCCTCAGAATCTTTCCCCTCCTGACTGCAATGGGGATGGTTCAGCCTAGACAAGAGAAGGGTTCAGGGTGATCTAATTGTGGCCAGGACCTGAAGGGAGCTACAAGAAAGACAGAAATAAACCATTGACAAGGGCTGGGCAGGGGGCAGTGGCTATACACTGAAAGAGAATAGGGTTGGATTAGATCATTGGAAGGATTTCTTCCCTGTGAGGGTGGTGAGGCCCTGGCACAGGGTGCCCAGAGCAGCTGTGGCTGCCCCTGGATCCCTGGCAGTGCCCCAGGACAGGCTGGACAGGGCTTGGAGCACCCTGGGATGGTGGAAGGTGTCCCTGCCATAGCAGGGGGCTGAAATAGATTTAAGGTGCCTTTAAGGTCCCTTCCAAGCCAGGCCATTCTGTGTTTCTCTTTCATGATTCCTCCTCCTTCCCCAGTTTCTTTGCCGTTCACCAGCCTGACCCTTTCCAGATGTTTTCCATCCAGGCCCTGCCTCACCAGCCAAGGAGTTTCCACCCTGGAGAGCAGTTCTGTTCCTCTGAGGGCCATCAGGGCACCACATCTGCCAAACCACCTGGAGAGGAAACTCCTTGAGCCCCAGCTCCTGGTGTGAGAGCATCAAACCTCAGCAGGTTTAGGGAGAGGAGCCTGGGGAGGAAAGCTTGGTTCTTTCTCTGGTGCTGCACACATGGTGCCATAATGCTCTAGATGTGTTTTTGGAATTTAGACCAGGTCTAGAAGAACTTTTCATACAAATCACCTTTTTTCACCCAAGAGATTTGGAGAGTGGGTGACCTCACGATTGAGAGTCATGAAATCATGGAATGGTTGAGGTTGGGAGGGACCTTAAAGCTCATCCCATTCCACCCCTGCCATGGGCAGGGACACCTTCCACCATGCCAGGCTGCTCCAAGTGTCCAACCTGGCCTTGGGCACTTCCAGGGATCCAGGGGCAGCCACAGCTTCTCTGGGAATTCCATCCCAGCCCATCCCCACCCTCACAGGGAAAAATTCCTTGGAACACCTAGTCTAAATCTATATAAATATATACACATATATATATATATATATATATATATATATATATATATATATACACATATATATATATATATATATATATATATATATATATAATATGTATATATGGCTTCCTTTCTCCCAAACAGATTATAAAACCTTGACTTTAGGTCGTTGTCACCGTTGAGGGGTTGCCAAATGGAGGGATTTTGCTTAGCACCCCAAGAAAATGAAGCTGCCTTATGGCTGAAACCTCCCTGGCTGCTCCCTTCACAGCAGAATGAATTTTGGGCTGAAGGTGATCCGGCACATCCATTTCAGTAAACAGGAGCTATCTGCAGACAATGCTAAAAGTCAGTGCTGTAAAGCAAATTAAACCTTTCCCTTCCTTTCCTGCACCAGGTTTTATTGTGGTTGTTATTCTTTCTGTTGTGAGACATGATCTCTGAGAGAGAATTTTTCTCTCTCTCAAGGTGTATACAAATGCCAGGACATCCACTGGCATTTTTCCTGTACCTCTGAGCGACTCATCAGTCTGTACCTCTTTAATTTTACTGAGATCTAGCTGAAACATGTCAAGGAGCCATGAGGATTTTTTCCCATGCAAAGCAGTTTCTTTGCAAAAAAAAAAAAAAAAAAAAAAAAAAAAGAAAATCCAGTTGTTCTGTTGCAGCAGAAATTGCACTTTCATTTGAGGAAAAAAAAAATCAGTTTATAAGCAGGAAAAAAAGTTGGATCTTTGGCCGCATGGCAGTCTTGCTGCTGTTTTAGTGGTAAATAAGAGCTGTTTTCTCTTTGGGCTCTGGTGTTGTTCATGTCCTTCCTCCATGTGGGTTTTTTATTGCCTAATACCAGGTCATCTTTTGCTGCAGCTTTTCCCAAAGAGAGGGAAGGAGAGGATAAGGAGCTCTCTGCCTTCTGCTGCTTTACACATTTTTCTAAAAGCTGGAATACAGATCTGAAATGTATTTCGGACAGAAGTTCATCTTTCCTGACCTCCTCTCATGTTCCTTTCCCTTATGGCAGGACCAGGATCCAGACAATATTCCCATTATTTCCTCTGAGGACAGAAATGGTCCTCAGAGAAGGTGCAAGATGAGTTTTTATCTATTCGTGACTCTGGAACAGCTGATTCCCTCTTGATCAGTCCTTGAGTCGTTCAGAGGCTCTGAATGAGAGGAGAATTGTGACATTTCAGGCCAAAGGAGGAGCAGGTTCCATGATGAATGAGTGATATGAAAGGAAGCACAACCATAATTTATTGCCAAGTACTTAGAAGGTATTTTGATGGATAGTGCAAGTAGATGAAAAGCCCTTTTGGGTTTGGGATTTTTTTTTTTTTTTTAGTTCATTAGTTCAAAGTGAAGCAACTTTTTCATGGTAGCAAAATCAGGCGTGTGATCAGAAATCCTTTTTTTCCAAAAAAAAAAAATCAAAACACTTCACTTTGCTTTGAGATTCTGATAAAGATAAACATAAAAGATTTTTACACAAAATACAATTGCTTGCAAATCCACCCTCTACAAAACAGCTATTTTTACATTGGTCAGAAAAATTAAGCTTATTGTGAGAGCTTGGCAAATATGCCAAACTCAGAAGATTTCAGGGTGTGTTTTTCTGTAATGTAAAAAAACCTGTGCCCAGTCCTAGATGGCAGTTTCAATAGAGTTGATAAAATAATGTAGGAGTTTGCCCTTCCTCAGATGTTTCAGATTTGGACCCAGTGACAATGAGAAATGGCAAAATTCCCGATGAAACTGGAGCTGTGCTGTGGGTCTGCAAAGGAAACAATCCCTGAGGTTGCCCAATCCAAACTTCTAATTTGGTATCGATAATTACATTAAAAAAAAAAAGCATCTAACAGTGTGACAAGTTCCTTATTGACTGTCTGGGTGCAATAAAAGTCCTTAACCAGATGCTCAGTTTTAAATATGTGCTCAAGCCCCTATGTTAACACGAGGCACTGGCTGAAGTGCTTCTCTAAATCTCCTGCATTTTCCTTAGGAGTATTTTATGACCAGAACAAAAAGTAGTTGTAAGATTCATTAGAGGGAAAAGAAAAAAAAAAAAAAAAAAAAGAGAGAGAGAGTGCAAAAGGAAGGAAAAACAAAGAGGAGGAAACTTTATGGCTCCGTAAACAGCTGTAAGCAATGTCTCTGGTCGGGTCAGACCGGTCTGAGTTGACAAGGCAGTGTCTCCAATTATATAGCATGCTGTAGCCTGTAAAAATGAAATCAATTTGTTATTTTTCTGGGAGAACATTATAGCGTGAGTTCACACATTTGGTGAGCCTGATGAGTCAGTGAAAGCCAGAGGAGGAACTCTGTGCATCCCTGTGTGTGTGTGAGGGTCTGTGTGCGCTCACCCAATGCATATTCACAGCACCTTCTGCAAGGAAAGGGTGAGAAATGAGAGTTTCCAAGGAAAGGGTGAGAAATGAGAGCTTCCAAGGAAAGGGTGAGGAACGTGAGCAATTTGCTTTACCAGAGCAGTGGACAGTGAAAATCCTGCTGTTCTTACCCAAAACCTCAAAATGACAATTCCCTCCATCCGTGGTTCTCATTTCAAAATTGGCTTTGCTGGTGGAGGAGTTTCAGGATAAAATTCCCCCAAGCACTTAAGCACTTAAGCAATTTAGAAGTCCAAATCCAATCTTTGCAGGGATCTGAGGTCTTTGAGCCCAGTCCTCCAAGGTATTTAGCACTGACATAGCCCAGGCCAGACCTCAGCGCAGGGGGATGAGCCTTAATGAGAGGTTTGAAACCACAAGTTGTACTTTATATTGCTGAGCATTTAAAAAAGGTTCAAGTTGGGATGCTTTAGGGCTGGGGAGGGGGGGAACTGGGAGGATTAGGACTAGCCACAGTCCTAATTATTATTGAAATTCAGAGTAGGAGTCTAAATATCTTTGCATTGTGTAGGCATTTTTCATTGCCTAATATGTTGCTTTATCCCTTCCCTCCATTTCTCTAATTTAGCACACCTGACCCAGAAAATTAGAGCTATTTTCACCTAAAACTTCATTCCAGTGCCCAAGTTATATAAGCATTGTGCTGGGGAGAAGGAGGCAGGTCCTTTTCCAGGCCAGCCAGTGGTTGCCTCACAAACACACATTCTTTCCATTTGTCATGAAACCCTGAGAGGGGTTAGGCTGGGAGAAGTCAGAAGTAAGACAGCAAAGGTGTTTACATGAAACTTTAAAATTACTCCCCTTTCATTTGCAAGTAACTGTTGTTCCTCGTCCCAGGTGAATTTATCCATCAGCAATATCATTAGATGAGTTCATTATAACCACGAGATTTACAGCGCTCATAAACTGCAGTGTAGGTGGCAGATTAAAATGTTAAGGCTTATGCATCTCTAAAACCCTGCACTGCCATCCTGGCACATTTGAGGAGGTAAATGGAGGCAGATCTCAAGTGGGGAGACCTCCAGAGAGCAGCCCCTGGTGTAGGATGGGGAATGGAAGCAGCACCAGGGTCCCTGGGAGCTGGACCCAGGCTTGAAAACGTGGTTGGAGGGGCCATTATTCCGCTGCCTGGGTTGTTTTTCAGATGACATGTGTAGCAAAGGAGTTAATTGCCTTGGGTAATTAAAGAGTTCCAAAGACTTTTTCCAAGGAACTGGGCTGTTAATACTTGTATTCTCTCTCCTCCTCTGTTCTGTAGATCCTAAGGGAAGACAAAGTCAAAGCAACATCTCTTGCGCTGCGAGTGGAAGGTGCTGAGTGTTGTGGTGTGCCTTAGTTCCTGTGGGAATTCTCTGTCCTGGCCAAACCTCAGCTCAGGGAATTTTGCTTTCTTAGCACCTACTTGAAGCTGCCACCGAGCTTATTATTTTTAAAATCCAGCCTCAAACCACTCTAAACAATCTGTTAGAGATAGCAAGGACCTTCCTTGGCCTCCTCTTCCAGCTCTCCAAGGATTTCTGAGATTCTGACAAAAAAAAAAAAAAAAGGGCGAAATTACCAATTCCTACTTTCAGCTTGGGAAAAAAAAAAAACCAAAAAAGGTGTCCAGTTTATGCTCTCATTTTTGCACAGCCAGTGCTGCCTCCTGGGCATCTCCAGTGATTCAGCCCCCCTATCTGAGGCGTCTCTCCCAGGATGGGCTGAGTTGCCCTCTGGAGATGCTGATCTTGCTCCATGGATCCTGGTAGACAGTGAGCTTGGCTGAGATTCCAAACTCTGAGATGGTCACAGTGGGGTGAGGTGAGTCCCACGCTCAGAGATGCTCTGATGAAAGGTGCAGCAGAAACCCAGGGCTGCTGCATCATCACCATCACCACCGCTGTTATTCATACAGGGCAAGGGTGAGGGAGTTCTTGTGGGAGAAAAGGCACCTCCAAACCTCTGTGTGTGTGTGCAGGGTTGGACTTGGCCACGCAATTATGGGCATACTTTCAGGGTTAGAGGAGGAAAGAAAAAGATTTAAATATAGCCCTTGTGCTGTTCTTGGAGATGGATGAAGAATTATCCAGCATGAACAGTTAACCCCGTAGGTTGCTGTCGCAGACATCTTTTATGAAAAATCCTTTCCTTAGGATTTTTCCTCCTGAGAAGCTGAGAGGCCTCAGGAACAAAATGTAAACATTGATTATCTGCTGCTGTGGAATGCAACAGGTGCATCTGGGATTGGCCCGTGTTGGATGTTTGTAATTAATGGCCAATCACAGTCAGCTGGCTCGGACTTTCTGTCTGAGCCACAAGCCTTTGTTATCATTCCTTCTTTTTCTATTCTTAGCCAGCCTTCTGATGAAAGCCTTTCTTCTATTCTTTTAGTATAGTTTTAATATAATATATATCATAAAATAATAAATCAAGCCTTCTGAAACATGGAGTCAGATCCTTGTCTCTTCCCTCATCCAAGAGCGCTGTGAACACGGTCACAGGTTGCAGCCTTTTTCTTTTCCAGGCTGGAGGAAAAAAAATCTGGAAGGACAGAATATGTGCTGTCTAACAGGCTTAGATTTCTTTCTGTGAACCTCTTTGAAATGTCTTAGTCTTGATAGCGAGATGCTCAGAGCCAAATGTTGAAAACCTCACTACAATCAATGTTGCGGAGAGTCATAATTTCTGAATTAAAGTCTGACACTTCTGTAATTAGACTGCTTAGGCCTAAGCTTGATGGTTACTGGTCCATGCATATCAAAAGAAACAACCCTCAAACTGAAAAAAATATCTTTCATCGGAATCAGTTACTTGATTCATGTCTTCTAGAGCCAGACCTATCATTTTGCTGATCTGTGTTAAGGTGGTTTCCAAGTTTTCAACTAAAACAACAGTTAAAATTGTTGCTATTGTCCACATTTTGTAGTTGCTTGGGTTTGGGATAGTTTTAATCTCATAGAATAAAACCACTTTGATTCAGGAGGGATATTAGTGAGCAGAACAATTTCCTTTTCCATTTAAAATAATGGGCTGTGACAAGTTCCACTTCTTTTAATTCTAAATTTTTTCAAGGTTTTGTTTTCATAGTAAAATGGGGAAAAAAATATCAAAGCCTATGCCAGAATATTGCTGTTTTCAGTGAATGTAGAATTAGAAGTTTTCCTGCCTGTCCACTGGCCTGGCCTCTGGGCTGGTGGTTCAAACCATAGAACCATAAAACCATAGAATGGCCTGAGTTGGAGGGACCTTAAAACTCATCCCATTCCACCCCCTGCCACGGGCAGGGACACCTTCAACTGTCCCAGGCTGCTCCAAGCCCATCCAGCCTGGCCTTGGGTACTCCCAGGGATCCAGGGGCAGCCACAGCTTCTCTGGGCACCCTGTGCCAGGGCCTCAGCACCCTCACAGGGAACAATTCCTTCCCAATATCCCATCTATCCCTGCCTTCTGGCAATTTGAAGCCATTCCCCCTTCTCCTGCCACTCCAGGCTCATAAATTGTCTCTCTCCATCTTTCTTGTGGGTCCCTTCAGTCCAAGAAGGCCACAGTGAAGACACTTTGAAATCATTCTCTTTTCCAAGCTGAACAAATACAATTCTCTCAGCCTTTCCTTGTAGGAACCATGGTCCATCTCTCAAATCAACTTTGCAGATCTCTTTGGGATCACTCCAGCAGGTCCATGTCCTCCCCATGTGTCTACCCAAGAGTCTCATGGACATTTGTGTGTCCAGAGTGGAAAAGACACAGTTGGTCCAACTCCATCTCCTGTTCCTGGTCTCAGCCTCTGGGATATCCTTTCCATCTTCCAGTTGTAAATGTTAGATGGACACCACACTCCATGTGTCTTGTGGCAGCTCTGTGTGCTGAGGAATTTTGGGAATTGCCTCCAGATCCTTCCCCAAGAGCCTCTCGACATTTAGTGCCATTAACCATGCATGGCAGCCCCCATTTTTGGAACCTTCACAGCCTTCCAGCTGCTCATTGCTCCAAAAAAAAACTCCAAAAAGTGGTTTTAGGCAGCCTCAGATGCATGGATTTCATGCTGGCCAGCTTGGAGGGTTATGGTGAGAGATGAGAGAGGGTCTGTTTGGGATGTCGTAGGATGGAGTGGGGGCTGCCCACTCCTCACCTGCTTCCCTGTGAGCCCCTCTGGTGCCAGGAGAGGTGAGACAGCCTGGAGGGGTTTCCTTACAGCTTTTCACAACCTATGGACACTTCTCCAGCCATCTGCTCAATTTCAGTGCTTTACGATCATTATACCACAGATGTGCTGTGAAAATACATCTTTTTAGAGAAACCGCTTTTCATAATTTGTCCTCTCTTTCATCACGTGGCTGAGATTCTTCTAAGGGATGTGTGGCACAACAGAGAGGCAGCCAAAATGAGTTAGAAAGGAACAGGGGCTGAGCTGAACATC
Source organism: Ammospiza caudacuta (assembly GCF_027887145.1). Classification (NCBI taxonomy): domain Eukaryota; kingdom Metazoa; phylum Chordata; class Aves; order Passeriformes; family Passerellidae; genus Ammospiza; species Ammospiza caudacuta. Next base: position 2,405,461 of record NC_080593.1, read on the forward strand.
TGGAAAGCTGGATGGATTGTAGGAAAGGATTTGGAGGAGGCATCTTGCTGTTAGGGGGCTCCCTGCAAAGGGAGAAGCACTGAAAGCATCTAGAAGAGAACATAAATCCCCTCTGTATGAGCAGATGAGCTTCTTTGATTTGACTTCTTCACCAGGACTAGCTGGACAAGAGGAGCAAAGTCACTCCTGGTGCTCAGTTTGTAATATTTGGTGGGATTTAAGTGCCTCAGGGTCCTCTTCAGGATAATTTGGCAAGTTGCAGCCTTGCTGTTCAGCATTGATAAAAGAAGTTTTTTCCCCTGTGTCGGGAACCTGGAAGGACATCCCCGCATGAAGCTCTCAAAAAGCTTCTCCAGAATAAATAGCAAAACAAAGCTCAGGAATTAGAGAATTCAGGGACAAGCAAGAAGCTGTAGGAGTCTCCATACTCTGCTCCTGATGTGTCAAGGACTTGTGACACTCTGAGAAGGTGGTGACCTTGAAAAATCAGCAGAGTGGTGCTGTACAGTGAGGTCATGCAGAGCTGAAACCTTCTCTTTTTCTGAAAAAAAAACCTCTGAGCAGGTATTTCCTGCATATTTCTCCCTCCTAACCTGTCTGGGGTGTCCATTCCAAGAGGGAGGGTCCATGTAATTTATTAAGAAGGTGGCCAGGTACTTATTTACAACGGCTCTGCTGAAGGAGCAGATCGATTGAGATAAGGGAAATGAAGAGCTCTCGAGGTGTGTTGGCAAAGAAAAATGCTCACTGGAGGCTGAATTAAACACTCCAGGGCATGCAAGGCTTAGAGATAAGCTAAGAACTTTGGCTGTGGACATACAGAGCAGTGTTTTCATGGCTCCTCCTGTGCTAATGGGAAGAAAAGCCTGGTTGGTTTGAAAGGAACAACTCTTTGACCCTTTCCCCTGGTTCAGACTTGAGCAGAGCCTGTTCTGGGCATGAGTGTGTTTGTAAAATTGAGAGCTTCAGGAATTCTGCATGGAAAAGGGGAGGTTGGGGTCAGTGCATCCAGGAAGTGCTGGTGCTCAGGAATTTGAAGGTTAGACCACAGTAGATGACACTCAGCCCATTTCTCAACACAAAATTGCCCACATGAAGGAGATTGTTTAGGAGGAGAGCTCAGGAGAGTGGAAAAATGCAAATGCCAGGTTTGATCATTGGAAACAGTGAGGAGAAAAAAAAAATTAATGATGGGAGCCACGAGAGAGTTGGGCAACACTGAAATGAGATTCTGATCTTTATAGACTTTCCCAATCTTTTCTAAAGGTTTGGTTGTTGGGTTGTTGTTGGTTTCTTTTCTGGGTGGAGAAGAAGGTTGGAAGGTTCATGAGGTTCCCACCTGATGATCAATAATAATGACAGGGAGCTGAAAGAACTGGGTTTCTCCTAAAGATAAATTGACTTTAGGAGAGAGAAAGTGTTTACAGCTGGAAGCAAAGTAGAAACCAAAAGAGGGTGCTCGGGGAGATGTTATCACAATCCAGGAGCTGTGAGTGAGCCAGGAGCAGGAGGAGGAGGAGGAGGAGGAGGAGGAAGGTGCACAGCTCTGCTCAGCAGCAGAGCCACTGCTGATGGGGAGATGTTTTGAGATTCCACCCTTCAAGTGACTCCACAGTGCCCCATGAAACACCAAATTTATGTTTCACCGTCTCCAGGCCTGATGACACCTTGAGAACAAGGCTCTTGCTGGAGATTGTCTTTTGCAGATTAAACTTTCCAGACTGTAACTCAGATCAAAGTCAGGTGTGACTGTTTCCCTGCTGTACCGAGCAGAGAGCAGTGTGGAAAAGCAATTAGAGATATTTCTATATGTTTTTTGGGTTTTTTTTTTAATCTTAGATAATCTTCCCAGCAATGGAAATGAACAGTTGAGGTCACCAACGTACAAACTCCTCTTCCTATGACTGGTATTTTCATTTTACCACTGTAGTAACCACCAAAAAAACCCAACACAGAGACAGGCTTGAGTTTGGCTGTTCATATGATTAAAGTTTATGAGGTTGGAATCCTAAACTTCATCAGGGTCCTACTGATATAGCTCAAAAAAATCCTTTTGGCTTCACAACCTGCAACAGGTTGATGGTAACTCATGGATGCTTTATCTTTGTTGGGAACTGGGTAAGGGACTTTGGAAAGCTTTGGGAAGGATGTTGGTGGCTGCAGTTGATGTGGAAACAAACTCTACAGATGTTCCCACCAAAGTTAACCTCAGACACCAGAAAACATCCACATTTTGGACTCTCTGTAGTCAATGGCTGGAGGATGAGTAGGAACAAGTAGTCTTATGTTTTTTCCTGGAGAGTTCAATGAAGGCATCTCTCCAGATGGTTTACAGAGATAGGACCACTTAGCTCCCAATCCTAAAGCTGGGAATACCTCCTAAGTCCCAGTCTTGGGGGAGTTCAGAGGATTAAAATTTGGGTATGTGGCACCCTAAAACTCAATGAGGCGACAGAGGCAACTCAACAAGGCAACAGAGGCAACACTCAACAAGTCCTCTGAAGACTGAAACAATGTTTTGGAAGGTGTCTTTAGTCCAGAAATTTTGGTCCAGTGCTTTGTAGAATATTTAACAGCGAAACAAGAACGTACACTTGGCATGGGCTCCATTTCACAGATGGCTTTCTGCCAGCTGTGTACCCTGAATTAATCTGAAGCTCAGAAAACCCCATATCTAGCCACTGAGATAAGGAAAATTAGTTTAATGGGTCCTTTCCTCAGCTTTCTCCTGTAGGTTCCTCATCTGCAGGAACTCATCTCCTTCCTCCAGCTGAGGTCTCTGCGTGTCCTTCAACCCAGGGCTGAACTTTTGTGGGTGGGAGAGTTTCAAGGAATTTACCCATGCTGGTTGTCAGGGATGATGGTGTGATTCACCTGGAGACTCCCAGGGTGCAGACACGCCCCAGCCACCCAGGGGGAGTTTGAGTCTGGCCAGCACAGCCAGTGGGGGCAAGGCCATGATTCACCCAAAGCACACAGCTCAGCTGGGCAGGGGCATGGAGATGTCTGCTGCTCCCTGATTGCAAAAGCAGCCTGGGGTCAGCTGGAGACACCCCAGCAAGCATTGGAGGGTGGGTGACAGGGGCACAATTTTCAGCTCCTTCCTCCCTTTTAATGCAATGGAAAAAGGGGCACTTCTGGAGGGCAGTTCATGCTGTTTGTCTCAGCCTCCCTCCCTGGGGTAGGATGGATTGTCCTCTAATGTTGAGATTAATCATCTCCCAGAAGTCCAGCAGAGGTGGGAAGAGGCATCTAAGTTCAGGAAATCAGCTGGAAATCCTTGGCTTTGGTTGTTGGGTTGTTGGGTTGTTCCACCTTGTCCATCTGAAGTTCACTTAGTGGAGGGCACGTTCTTGGCTGAGCTGATTATCCTGGTTCTGAACTCCTAGCTGGAGCCATTTGGGATCCAGATATGGATGTCCTTACTTGCCTGGAAAGAGTGGATTTGTAAGGATTAATCTGCAGTTGGCAAAGCCTTTGAGATGTGGCTCCTGACCATGTGAATGTCACCTACTTCTCAATTCTGTCCCCTCTAGACCAGGTCCCCACCAGGAGTGGAGTTAATTGGCTGCAAGGACCCTTCTCTTTAAAACAAATCAATTTTAAAATAATTTTTATCCTAGCCTAGAGAACTGCTAAAGTCAAGCTAATTTTTCTTTGGCAACGATAGAATTCTTGTGTTATTTTTTAAGTCAGAGCAAAAGAGAATGAAGGCTTTAATTCTCTGACAGCCCTGTTGGTAATTTAAACACACCAGGCTGTTCCCAAATGAAAACCACACAGCAAAAAAATGAATGTAAACAGAAATACACACTGCCCAGGCAGGTTCCTCTTTGTCATTAATTCAGGGCAGAAAAGACAATCACGAGATTTAATTAGAAGAAAAGGAAATTGTACTCTAAAAATCCCTTCAGTTTTAGTAATCAAGGTTATTATTAGAAGCACCAGTAAAAAACACTTTAAAAATCTATCTAATTAGCTGCATATCTGCTGATCTCCCTGCAGAGCTGACTTGTTTGTCTCCAAGGCTTCACCAACATAAAGGTTCATGGACACTCCTTTCAAGACTTCTACTGGGCTGAGCACAGAGTTTGCACTCAAGTTTAATTGGGATTGGTTTTGGGTTGTTGGTTTGGTTTGGGTTTAATTTCACTCCCCTCACTTTAACCAAAACCCCACAAGAATGGTTCTGTTCCCCTTCCCAAATTCTTGGTGCTGCCTTTCCAAAGACTCAGAGCTCGATGGTTTCAGCTGCTGGAGTTATTCCTTTGGGTAGCTCCAAAAGTGCTTTTGACTCAGCTGCCAAAATTTCCTATAAAACATCTTGTAAGAGGTGTGCTTGTGTCTCAAAGAAAGAAATGCATGTTTGAGTCCCTGGTTGCAAAGGAAATTATTGGGAGGAAGGAAAGGAAAAGAGAAAGGAGAAGGAGAAGGAGAAGGAGAAGGAGAAGGAGAAGGAGAAGGAGAAGGAGAAGGAGAAGGAGAAGGAGAAGGAGAAGGAGAAGGAGAAGGAGAAGGAGAAGGAGAAGGAGAAGGAGAAGGAGAAGGAGAAGGAGAAGGAGAAGGAGAAGGAGAAGGAGAAGGAGAAGGAGAAGGAGAAGGAGAAGGAGAAGGAGAAGGAGAAGGAGAAGGAGAAGGAGAAGGAGAAGGAGAAGGAGAAGGAGAAGGAGAAGGAGGGAAGGAAAGGAAAGGAAAGGAAAGGAAAGGAAAGGAAAGGAAAGGAAAGGAAAGGAAAGGAAAGGAAAGGAAAGGAAAGGAAAGGAAAGGAAAGGAAAGGAAAGGAAAGGAAAGGAAAGGAAAGGAAAGGAAAGGAAAGGAAAGGAAAGGAAAGGAAAGGAAAGGAAAGGAAAGGAAAGGAAAGGAAAGGAAAGGAAAGGAAAGGAAAGGAAAGGAAAGGAAAGGAAAGGAAAGGAAAGGAAAGGAAAGGAAAGGAAAGGGAAAATTTCACAGCACAATTATGAGTTAAGGCTTTGGGAGGATAAATAAAATGAAAAGAAGATATTTTAAAGTAGAGTTTTTTGCCTTGGTGCCTTGTAGGGAACTTCAGGAGATGTTTTGGTGACAGATAACAATGAAAATGGTGTTTTCTGGTCAGGAGGAATGCTGAGGAACCAAAGATATTGATTTCCTGTCTCCATTCTTCTGCACCAAGCACAAAGGTGAAACCCAGCCTGACAGATCTCTTCTCCCCTGTTTCTGTTGCCCAGGTCCCTGGCCATTGGTCACCAGTACTCGTCCCTGGGGACCCAGCCCATCCTGTGTGGGAGCATCCCGGGGCTGGTGCCCAAGCAGCTTCGCTTCTGCAGGAACTATGTGGAGATCATGCCCAGCGTGGCAGAGGGGGTGAAGATTGGCATCCAGGAGTGCCAGCACCAGTTCCGAGGGAGGAGGTGGAACTGCACCACTGTCAACGACAGCTTGGCCATCTTTGGGCCCGTGCTGGATAAAGGTGAGTGAAGAGCTGTGTTCACAGGGGTTCCTGGATGAGGGAAGAGATGGGAATGTTGACTCCATGTTTCAGAAGGCTGATTTATTATTTTATGATATATATTATGTTAAAACTATACTAAAAGAATAGAAGAAAATGTTTCATCAGTAGGTTAGCTAAGAATAGAATAAAATGGAATGATAACAAAACCTTCTGTCTCAGACAGAGAATCCAAGCCAGCTGACTGATTGGCCATTAATTAGAAACAACCACATGAGATCAATCACAGATGCACCTGTTGCATCCCACAGCAGCAGATAATCAGTGTTTACATTTTGTTCCTGAAGCCTCTCAGCCTCTCAGGAGGAAAAATCCTAAGGAAAGGATTTTTCATTAAAAGTTGTCTGTGACGTGGAGCTACGGGTTTGGGGAGATCTGTGGTGGAATTGGCAGCAGAGATCTTGAAAAATCTCCTGTGAGCTCATTCCCTTCTGAAAAAATCCTGTAAAATGTCATGTATAGACATAGAACTTGAGCTGGATAAAGGAGTGGGGTTATCTGAGTTCCAGCTGGCAGCAGGAGGTTGGACTGGAGATCTCCCTGAGTCCCTTTCAGCATGAGTTATCCATGATCCTGCACCCTGGGAATGAGCACAGAGGGTTTCTGTGTTTGCAGTGCTCAAGCTGAACCTGGCTCCTTTTCTGACCCTGTGCTGTGATTCCAGCTCTTTAAGTGATAGCAGAGGGGCAGAGGGGCTGTTGGGGATGGTTCCTAGGGACTGGACTTAGCAGATAACAGCAGTTTTTATGCTATTGTGAAATACAATGAAGATCAAAGGCCTGGGGAAATCACCATCAATTAATGCTTCGGCTTTCTTTGGTTGTGAGCAGTAAATTAGGACAGGGTGCAAATTCAGGCAACTCTTTCTGCACACCTTGACAGAAGTGGGAACTCTTAGAATTTTCTTGCCCTAGGTTAAATCTTGTGAGATTTAGGACCTAAGCTAAGCTTAAGTATCTGGTCTTTTCCCTTAAAAGTTGGCAGGAGCCTGTGAGAACTCCTTTATCCCTCTTTGAACTTGTGTGTCTTTTAAAACCCAGTCTGGTCCTGCTGGTCGCACTAAGTCTTGGAAAAGTTTGGCACAAAGGGGTCCTTCCTTCCTTCCTTCCTTCCTTCCTTCCTTCCTTCCTTCCTTCCTTCCTTCCGACACTTCCTTCCGACACTTCCTTCCGACACTTCCTTCCTTCCTTCCTTCCTTCCGACACTTCCTTCCGACACTTCCTTCCGACACTTCCTTCCTTCCTTCCTTCCTTCCTTCCTTCCTTCCTTCCTTCCTTCCTTCCGACACTTCCTTCCGACACTTCCTTCCTTCCTTCCTTCCTTCCTTCCTTCCTTCCTTCCTTCCTTCCTTCCTTCCGACACTTCCTTCCTTCCTTCCGACACTTCCTTCCTTCCTTCCGACACTTCCTTCCTTCCTTCCTTCCTTCCTTCCTTCCTTCCTTCCTTCCTTCCTTCCGACACTTCCTTCCGACACTTCCTTCCTTCCTTCCTTCCGACACTTCCTTCCTTCCTTCCGACACTTCCTTCCTTCCGACACTTCCTTCCTTCCTTCCTTCCTTCCTTCCTTCCTTCCTTCCTTCCTTCCTTCCTTCCGACACTTCCTTCCTTCCTTCCTTCCGACACTTCCTTCCTTCCTTCCGACACTTCCTTCCTTCCTTCCGACACTTCCTTCCGACACTTCCTTCCGACACTTCCTTCCGACACTTCCTTCCTTCCTTCCTTCCTTCCTTCCTTCCTTCCTTCCTTCCTTCCTTCCTTCCTTCCTTCCTTCCTTCCTTCCTTCCTTCCGCCACTTCCACCACTTCCTTCCGCCATTTCCTTCCGCCATTTCCTTCCTGCCTTCCTTCCTGCCTTCCTTTCCCTTCCTTTCCTTCCCTCCCTCCTTCTCTGATTGAAAAGATGAATGAATATCTCGAATATTTTCAGGGAACCTGGTGTATGTAATTGATCCATATCCACCTTGGAGCGTGTTCAGTGCTTCCCATCTGTTATTTTAGTTTTCCCCCCAAATCAGAACAAATTTGGGCATTTCCTTCCCCCAGACCACATTGCTCCAACCCAGCCTTGAGGACTTCCAGGGATGGGGACTCCACGACCTCTCTGGCCAATGCTCTCCCAGACACTCTGGGATTTAAGACCCCACATTATCCTCATGGACAAACTGCTCCTCACCTCCCTGCTGGCCAGAGGAGCCCCAATCCCACCATCTCCCAATTTCCCAAATATCGCCCAGCAGTGCCAGCATCCAGGGTCTGTCCCTGCCCCACACTGGAGGCTCTCGGTAGCCAGGCTCAGGGAGGGAGAGGAGACTGGGACGATTTCATAACTGAAGAATGTTGTTCCTTGAGGGAGAATCAAACCACCCTTCAGTTTTGCTTCACCTACAGCAGGAGAGGGGGGGAGAAGAAAAAAAAACAGCTCAAAAAAACAGCTCAGTCGCATTCTTGTGCGGCAGATCCCCCAGGGTAGGAACATACTTGAGCTCTTACCCTGAAAGAGAGAAGGGGAGAAGGAGAGAGAGAAAGCAAGGAAGCAAAAATCTGGTTTGCAGCTTGGATTTTAAGGCACCCAGGATCTGAGTGCAGCTCTGGTGTGGGTCAGTGGGGATCCCATTGTCCCTCAGCAGCACCTACAGCATCTCCCTTTGCCTCACACACTATCTGCACTCCTTTCACTGAAAAGCATCAATTTTAATGCCTCCAGGAAATCCTTTCCAGGCCCAAATCTCACTGTCTGGGCTGCCCTTGCTGCTGTGGGAGCTCATTGCTCATTCAGGACTGGGCTTGAGCTGTGATTCAGCAGTGCCAAACTGTCACCAGACTCTGGTCCTGTTAAGAGCCATGTTCTGATATCTCCTCTAAAACCAGACTATTTTTCCCCATTAGCCTTTTTATGGAGAAAGATCCCACATGTTTTAATTAAGACTATATTTATGTATAATTTTTTTTAGCCAGGCCTGATTTCCAGAGGTCCCTTCCAACCCTAACAATTCTGGGATTTTGGGGCGAATCACACATTAAACAGGAATGGCACTGATGAGCTCAGCTACCAGGGAATGGTGATGTCCAGGGGATCCTGAGCTGCTGCTATTGAAGGCCACACTTAACCGTAAATCCCCTTTTCTCTTTGTATGTCACCCAGGGCAGAGGAAGAGCAGAAATCCCCCATCCCACCCTATTTATTCAATTATCCAGAATTGAATTTATTCAATTATCCAGGTGTAGACTTTCTATCCCTGGGAGTGTCCAATGCCAGGCTGGATGGGCTTGGACCAACTTGGGAAGGTGGAAGGTGTCCCTGCCTGTGGGATGTGTCCCTGCCCATGGCAGGGGTGTAATGAGATGAGCTTTAGGGTCAGGGCTGTGGAATGGGGTTTATCTCCTCCTCTGTGGTCTTGGGAGTGTATGGCCAGGTGTGCAGCTTAATGGAGAAGCATTCAGAGAGGTGCCACTGTTGGGTCTTCCTTGCAAGTCCCCAGGAAATGGGAGTTTTGGTCAGTTTGGACTACTTGGAATGCAAAAAACAGGATTTCTGTATGGGGAAAGAATTGAGTCTGATCTCTTTCTCTCCACCTGAACTTAATCTGCTTGTGATTTCTGATATAAAGACACTACAACTCATTTCTGGTCTCCCAGGAGCTCAAATCTCAGCTGCCGGACAGTAGAAAGAACCTCCCACTTGAACTTTTGCAACAGTAATATCAAAAGGCAAAATACTGTAATATTGAAAAGAAAAATACTGTTATTTTTTTCTCCACCTGTATTTTATCAAGTGGGGAAAACCATGGCAATGGCCATACGACCTGAAGTGACCACCGAGCCGCAGCTCATGCTCAGCCACTTGCCTGAGAGGCCTGGCAGTTTTTAATGCAGTTGTTGTATCTTTCAGTTCACCAAGGAGAAGGGGAGATTTTTGAGTTGCCTCTAAAAAGAGGCAGGACAAAACTTTGGGGGATGTAGGAGAAGGACACCCCGTCACTGGCAGCAGAAAGTGAGCAGTGCAACCTGGCAGGCATTTTCCATCTCCAGCTGAAGTGCCGTGCATTGGGAATCGTGCCTTTTGCCTTTATTTTAGCTTTTGTGGCCTGAAGAGGCTGTTCATGCTTAAGCTGTGAGTTTAGAGTCTCTCAGTGCTGCGTGAGCTCCCTTTGAAACTTCTCTGGGCAGAAATATGAACCAATCTCAAGAGAAGTAACACAATTAAAGCTTATCATGGGCCGTGTCTCTTTAAAGGACTTTGGCACATAATTAAGTCAAAATAAAAGTTTCCTCTCTCTTCTCCACCCCCCCATTCAATAAAAGTAAATTACCTCCAACTATTTAAGCCCGCTGTTCGTTTAAATTTAAAAAGGGAGCCCTTGTCTATCTATTTCTTTCACTCCCTCCCACCTCCTTCTGCTAAAGACTGGCCAGGGCTTTAAACCTGCCAGCTGGGCTGAGAAATGGTTAATAGTTATTGTGGAGGAGCAGCTTTTAATGAACTATTGAAGAATGATACATTGATGGAGTAATGGGAGTTTAAGTCTCTCTGTAATGAAACAGGTTCTCAGCGCCGACCCATTGTGGTGTAAATACGGCACGTCTCTCCCACTGTTTGGTCAGGGCTAAATAGCAGAGGCCACAGGGGGGTCTGCTGATGGGGTCTCCTCTTTAGTTAATCAATCTGATTGGATTAGGGTCACTGAGATCCCTAATAATGTCAAAGGTTACGCCAAACTGGATTAAATGCTTTGTTGGAGAGGGCTCGGGTTCTTTCAGCCCTGGCCGGCAGGGCTTGTTTATTAGACTTTAACACTCGTGTGCAGCCTTGGGAAGCCACTCCTGCCCTTTCTGTGTGCACAGGGAGGTGGGAAGGAGCCAGGGCAGGGGTGTCCCGTGGCTCTGCACCCATGGGATGAGCCCTGTGAGGATGTGCAGCAAATTCCCCAGTGGACAAATGAGAGCCCGATGGGTGACCAAGGCCCAGGGGCGTAAATTCATTCCGGAAATGATGGCTGGCTGCTGAGCCTGCTCCAAGGCAAATGTCGAGAGTCACGGCAGTGCTGGGGTGACCCTCTGCTCATGTTCCCTGCGGTTAATCCTGTCTGTGGCCAGCAAAGCCCTGTCCTTTCACTGAATTCACAGAATTCACGGAATTCATGGAGCTTACGGAATTCACTGAGTCCACGGAATTCACAGAATTTGCAGAATGGCCAGGTTGGAAGAGACCTTCAAGGTCATTGAGTCCAGCCCAGCCCCAACAGCTCAACCAAACCCTGGCACCCAGTGCCACATCCAGGCTGTGTTAAACACACCCAGGGATGGGGACTGCACCACCTCCCCGGGCAGCCATTCCAGAACTTTATCACCCTTTCTGTAAAAAACTTTTCCCTGATATCCAGCCTGTATTTCCCTTGAGGCTGTGTGCTCTGGCTGTGTCAGGGCTGCTGCAGAAAGAGCCCAGCCCCAGCTGAGCACAGGCACCTTCAGCCCTGAGTCTCCTTTTCTCCTGAGTCTCCTTTCTGGTGCAGCTCCTGTTTGGGCACCCACCAGGCTGAGGATGGGATGAAATATGAAATATTTCAGACCACTTCATTGCTTTGCTGTTAAACTGGAGGATGTCTTGCCTTCCAGCACTTCCATCTCAAATCAAGGTGGGATGGGATGGGATGGGATGGGATGGGATGGGATGGGATGGGATGGGATGGGATGGGATGGGATGGGATGGGATGGGATGGGATGGGATCTCTCTGTCGTCTTCCCCAGAATGACCACAAAGCCCAAACATTCCGTGTTGTCTTCCCTCACCATGTCCCTGCAGATGACACTGTCCTACAATGTCCTTCAGGATGTGACACCAAATAACCCCTTTGAAGGTCCCCTGGCAGTGGAGAGTGTGTTACCAGCAGGGATCTGGAATCCCTGGATTTCCAGTGCCTCATTCCTTCCCACAGCAGAGCACACAATGCCTGTTCGTGGCCTGACGTGACTGTCATTATCCAAGCAGGCTCCTTGCATGATCCAGACTGGAGAATTTCCCCTCCAGACTTCTGGAATGAAACCAAAATCTGAATTTGACTGCAACATCTCTCCCCAAAGGACATTTTGCCTTGACATATCAACAAGAGATAGACAGCCTCCTCTTTACAAATCTCCTCCACTGATCTGGTGTTGACAACCAGCCCCTCTATTTTCTCTTCTAGCACTGACCATTTCCTTTGCTTCTTCCTAAAAAGTTAAAACTGGGGCCTGCAGGTCAGCAAAACTTTGGGTCCTTGATGCCAGACAGCGAGACAGGTCGAGGTAGTTCCAATTGTTGCTGGGGTCCTCCAGGGCATGATTCATCTGAGGTATTCCAGACAGTTTGGATTAAATTATTCACACCCTGACGTTTCTACATCTCTCCATCAATCACTGAGGGAATCCAGGGAGACCGGCTCTGGATGAGAAGACTCTTGCTCCCAGGGGCTGCGTGAAGGGCAGAGCAGGCATCTCTCTAGCTCCTGAGAGAGGTGGGATTCAAATCACATCCAGTTCCTTGTGGAATGCTGGGCACTGTCACCTTTGCTGCCAGGCTGGCCTTGGGCTCAGCTCATTTGTGAAGTTTGGTTTAGTTTGGACTCTAGACATTCTGGGGATGAGCCCCATGTGTTCTTTCTTTCAAGAAAGCCCAAACGAAACTGTGTTCAAAGGTTGACTCTTCACCATTGTGGATGAGGAAGCTGATCTCATGTCTGGTGAAATCCATGCGAGTTTTTCCCCAGATCAGGTGAGAATGGAGCCAGACTTTTAAATTCAGTTATCATCCCTTGGAGTCACAAGTCTCCTCCAGATTTTTTTTTCTTGCTGTGTCATAACAGCATGGCTGCCCAGGCTCCCTGATGGGCCTGATCCCATCTCCCAGAGTTAGCTGTCAGAGTCTGAGCAGTCACCCCAGGCTCCCTTTGCAGTCCGTGGAGAGCAGCCGGCATCTCCGGGGAGCAATTCATCCGACCTATCTCAGACACCTATCTCAGGATAACATGAATCATAGCAAGATGTTTATTTCTCTCCATTGACTATAGAGGGAGCCTAGGGCTACAGCCTCAGACTTCCATGGGTGCTCCTTAGAGGCCCATTTTGGGGGCAGATTGTTCCCACTCCTCACGTTTCTCCGTTGGAAAGCAATCCTGACATCCAGCCCCAGCTGGAGAGAGAGTTCCATTTATTTTAACAATGGAACAACATGGAAAGGATCTCCTGGACCACTGAATGCAGCCAGTCCCTTGCTATTCAAGGCGTAATAACATCTCATAACCATTTAAAATTAAGACATTTAGCAGATCTCATCCTATTTTCCTGATGGCATTCTGGCATCTCAGCAGAGAAAAGGAGACTTTCCCCTCCTCCTTTTCCCTGCTCTGGATCAGCCTTCTCCACTTCTGCAATAAAGTAAGGCATGAGCAGAAAGCCACAAGATACTGATCCATCCAGGAGGTTTGTTACATGTAGGAGGTACTCTCTCTCCTCTCTCTCTCATGAAACTCTTCCCAAGAGGATCTGATTTCCAGCCCCACCCCGTCTCCCTCCCCGCTGATGGCAATTTGGGCAGCTGCCCTGGTATCAACAACGGAGATCTACAAACTCTGCCCTGTAACTATGGGGAAGGAAACTGGAAGGATCAGGATTGAAAATGTGACTGTGCAAGCTCCTCTCAGCCAGCAGGATGCAGAAATCCAGAGGTTTGCCTGCAGAAATCCAGAGGCAGGAGGTGCCAGCCTCTAGACAGGAGCTGCAGTTGGGTTTAGTGGAAACTGAGCTTGGAGTGGGGAATAATGCACGGGGTGAGGGGATGCTGCACTGCTCAGCCCATTCCAGGCCATGGAAATTGAGCTCAGAGATTCCAGCCTGTGGAAATTGAGCTTCCACTAAATCCAACTGTAGATCCTCCAGACAGAAGCTCCAGTTTGGTTTAGTGGAAATTGAGCTTGAAGCGGGGAATACTGCATGGGATGAGGGAAAACTGCACTGCTGAACCCATTCCAGTCTGTTTAAATTGAGCTTGGAGTGGGGATTGCTGCATGGGATGAGGGAATGCTGGACTGCTGAGCCCATTCCAGCCCATGGAAATTGAGCTTTGAGTGGGGAATACTGCATGGGGTGAGGGGATGCTGCATTGCTGAGCCCATTCCAGCCCATGGAAATTGAGCTTGGAGATTCCAGCCTATGGAAATTGAGCTTCCACTAAATCCAACTGAAGCTCCTCCAGACAGGAGCTGCAGTTGGGTTTAGTGGAAATTGAGTTTGGAGTGGGGAATACTGCATGGGGTGAAGGAATACTGCACTGGTGAGCCCATTCCAGCCCATGGAAATTGAGTTAGGAGTGGGAAATACTGCATGGGATGAGGGGATGCTGCACTGCTGAGCCCATTCCAGCCCAAATTCCCAATTTCAGCATTCCTGACCTGGGTTTTGGGTGGCTAACCCAGCGTGTTGGAGCTGCAGCACTCTGGCCAAGCAGTTTGGGGAGATCTGAAGGAGTTGTGGTTGCATCCCACAGAGTCCTGTGGGGGATTTGCAGCTCCCCCTGAGCCTTGGGATGTAGCAGAGCTGTAGGGTGGCAAGGACAGCAAACAGAGATGCTGAGGAAAGGTGCCGAGGTGTTATCATTCAGCTTTTAGGCGCAGGAGTGCACTGAGGTGGTGAGGAGCTCCTTCTCTTGCTGCTGGAGCCAGGTGGGACCATCAGAGGGGTCACTTCCTCCTCTGGTGACTTCTGAGGTGTCCAAAGACAAGCCCTGGGCAGGGATGGCACCAGGAGACTGTGGATAGCATCACACCTGGCTGCATCTGCCTCTCCATCCCCACTGCTCTCGGGTTTTTGGGGTTTCTTAGAGGCTCTGCCCTCATCAGCTCCCTGTGATAAAGGGATAAAGATCTGGCTCCCGTGCATCTGGAGAGGAGACAGCCCATGGAAACAGCTGGAAACAGCTGGAAAGAGCCAACACCTGGTGCAGGCTGCACACCCTGAGAGGAGTGATGGGGAAAAGGAAATGGCAGCAATTCCAGGAGCTGATCCCGTTTGCTCCCTGGGCTCCCTCCACCTCCCACTCATCTGTCAACCCTGACATGCAGGGGCTTCTTGGTTTGGTTTGGGTTTTGGTTTTGTTTTTGTTTGTTTGTTTGTTTGTTTGTTTGTTTGTTTTTGGGGGTGTTTTGGGGGTTTTTTGGTTGATTGTTTTAGGGTTTTTGTTGGTTTTTTGGTGTTTTTTGGGGGGGTCTGGTTGTTTTTTTGTTGTTTTTGTTTTGTATTGTTTTTTTGTGATGTTTCTTTGGCTTGTTTTTTTGTTTGTTTTTGGATTTTTTGGGGGGTTTTTGGGGTTTTTTAGGGGAGTGGTTTATTTTTTTGGTTCAAATTTTTGGGGCGGGTTTGTTTTTTGGTTTTGGGGGTTTTTTGGTTGTTTTTTGTTTGTTTTTAAGGGTGTTTTTTGTTGGTTTTTTTGGTTTTTTGGGGGGGATGTTTATTTTTTTTTGTTTTGGGTTTGGTAAGGTTTGTTTTTTTGTTTTGGGGGTTTTTTTGTTTTTTTTTTTTTTTTTTGTTTTGGGGTGGGTTTTGTTTGTTTCGGGGTGTTTTTTGTTTGTTTCTTGGGGGTTTTGGGTTTTTTTGTTTGTTTGTTTTGGGGGGGTTTTTTGGTTGTTTTTTGGGGTTTTTTGTTTGGGTTTTTTTTTTTTGGTGTTGGTTTTTTTGGGGGTTTTTGGTGGTTTTTTGGGGAGGTTTTTGGTTTGTTTTTTGTTTTGTTTTGTTTTGTTTTGTTTTGTTTTGTTTTGTTTTTTCCTGGCTACTTAACCGTTAGACAAGGGATCAAGGGAAGGGAAAAGCACCAAGACAGCCCGTGGCTACAAACCCGGTGCCGTCTCTCCCGGCAGCGGCGGGAGTCACTGGAACGTCCAGCCCGGGGCTGCGCTCACAATGCGCGGAATTACGGATTTATTTCCATCCCCCCCTTGCCCTCCTTCCCCCTTTCCCCGCTGGGTCCATTCCCCACAGAGGGCTCAGGTTGGTCGCAACAAGGAGCTCCCTCTGCCGCATCCCCAGAGTGCCAAGTCCAGGCGTGGGAGCTGGCCCTAGACAAAAGGGAACAGCAGAGGGAGCTGAATTAGCATCCCTTTGTCCCGGGAGAATCCCGGCCCCAAACGGGCCCTTGGCTCGCCACGGGAGGCACAAACACACACACACACACGCTCATGGATGGGAGCCAAGCAGGCAAACAGCGACAGCAAAGCCTTGGTCGCCTTCACCCGGATGCTGGGGGAAGGGAGATGAGCTGGGGGCTGCTTTGGGATGGCTCCAGAACCAACCAGCCCTGCATGGGTTTGGCTGGTTGAGGACAGAAATGTGTCTGCTACGTCCCAAAGAGGCAAAAGGAGTGGAAAATGTGTCTTCTATTCCCTCCTGACAAAGAGGGGTCCAAGCTGGTGAATGTGGCTTTTCTTCACCTGGAGATGCGTTGGGAGCTGGCAGTGCTGAGTGGAGGAGGGATTGAGGGCAGAAGGGGCTGTGGGATCATCTGGGGGTGATGCCTTGAGAGGCTGACCTAGAACAGACACTGGAAAGAGCTAAAGAATAAAGCAGGGATTTATTAATCCTAATCAATGGATCCACCTTGGGCAGCACCAGAGCCCAGCCAGGGCTGCACCCAAGATGAACCAAAATGGCCCCAAAATGCACGAGCGCTGCCGGGGTCTCTCCCTGGGATCAGTTCTGCTCCATTTGCACCTTGCAGTTCATTGTCCCATTCCAGCTTTAGCCCAGGCAGTCCCACCCTGCTTGTTTTTCTCTCTCCAGCCCACGGGGTTTGTGCTCTGGGGCTGAGATTTGGCTCATTTGTCCTTGGTGCCCAGCTGGAGCAGGAATTGTTTTGTCTCCCTGCTGTGTGCACAGAGCTCACCATGCCCTGATGTGGAGCTCAGACCCACACACTAAAGCAGCACAGAATCTGAAAATATAAAAACCAAAACCTGAGGCATCAGCTGGACTTTGTAGACGTTGTATGATTATTCCTCTACATTTCTATCTACTGATGAGGATCTTACTCTTCTAGGATATTAATTACAGTCGACTTCCAATCCTTAGAATCTGGTTTAAATCCAGAGAAGAGCAATAAACACAATCCTATTCACACTAGCCCTATCACTGACCCTAAGCATCCTCCTAACCACACTAAACTTTTGACTCACCCAAGTAACCCCCGACAGGAATGATTTTCAGGAATGATTTTCCTCCTCTCCATCCTCAAGCAGACAAAGGAAAACCAGGCTGGATAAAGATGCCCTGCCTGGTTTTTCCTGTGATGGACTTGCATGGCAGAGGAATGGGAGAGCACCATGGAATTTTCCAGCAGGATAATGCTTAACACATTCCTTGCTGAGCTCTGGTGCAGGAGGAATCTTGTGCCTGGATGGTTCAGCCTCTCTCACTCCTTGTTTCCTCAGCCTAATCTTTCTGGGAGCATCTCCTTCAAAGTGAGGACTTGAAGATCCACAAGGTTTAGAGAGAGGCAGGGATCAGTCGCCAGGAGAGGGAATGGCTCAGGAGGGTTGGTGTGACTCTGGGTTTCTGCTGTGCAGGTGAATGATGTGCTCCTAGGAATGATGGGGGCACAGCTGACTCGAGGCTGAGCAGTGAGGACGAAGGAGGAAAGCAGGTTTTGATGGGACTCCAAAATCTTGGGGGATGCAAAGGGGTTGGAGAGCTCCACCTGATGCAGGTGAAGAGTTTTCCTGTGAAAAGGAGGTGCACAGAAATGGCATTTATTGGAAAGCAGCATGAGATGGGTGGAGCTGAGGCAGCTGAGGGCTGTGTGAAGCTGACCCCAAGCCATGAAGCTCTGCAGTGAGTGGTGCTGTGTCTCCTGCCCACCTCCTGTGCTCCCTGCCCATAAGAGAGGGATGTGGATATGTCACAGTCTGGAAATGCTCCAGAGAAGGGCTTGAAGGAAACTCTTTTGGGCTGGTTTTGGTCTGGGCAGGCTTTTTAAGGAGGTGGAAGGTGAGGTGGTAAACCCCAGGGAAGCTCTGGAGCTTTGGGTGGAGGTGACCCTAAAATCTGATGGCAAAGCCATCTATAGAATGTGAATTCAATAGAATTCATGTTCTTTTTTACTCAGAGGGTGCTGAGGCCCTGGCACAGGGTGTCCAGAGCAGCTGTGGCTGCCCCTGGAACCCTGGAAATGTCCAAGGTCAGGTTGGACAGGGCTTGGAGCAACCTGGAACACTGGAAGGTGTTCCTGCCCATCCAGCGGTGGCACTGGATGAGCTTTGAGGTCCCTTCCAACCCAAATATTTGTATGCTGCTGTGAAAACACAAGGAGAAATGCAGAAAGCCACCAGACGCTGGGAAATGCAGAGCTGCCCTCAAGCCCTGGGAGCAGGTCCTGGCTGGAGAAACAGAAATTGTCTTTCACTTTTAGTTTTAATTTGACTCATCTCACCCTTCCCAGAGAAGAAAATCAGTGTACAAAGCACTCAATGACCCAGCCAGGAGCAGTGGTGGGGAACAAGAGAGAAAAGAGATTCTGGTTCTGGTTCTGGGGAAACAAGGCAGGGAAGAGATGTTCTGATTCTGGATCTGGATCCAGCAGAGCAGATCCTCCTTCCTCTGCCTCTCCATTTCCCATGGAGCCACCTGGCTATCCCAAAGTAGGTCACACACAGGGCCCTGCAGCTCCTGAAACACAATTCAGGAACTTTTATTGGCCTCCATGAGCGTTTCCCCTGCAGTTTGATGGACAGGGCAGCAACACTTCCCTGGTTAAGGCTGCAGTTTGCTGACTCAGCACCTGGCACCATTTCCTCCTCCCCATTATTTCCAGGTGCTAAATCACATTCAATGATAGCTGATAATTATGGTTTATCCTTTCCTAATCACGCTGCTTTCCCAGGGAAGCCGTTGCCACAGGGATGTTGTGGGAGTGTGAATGGGTGGGGAGGGCACCAGGAGATGTTTCTGCTCACCCCGAGCCATGAAAAAGTTGGAGACCCCTTAGGCTAAGCACACCAGATTCAGCCTAGGAGATCTTGTATCTTGTCAAAAAATGAGTTTATTTATTTTTCTGAGCCAGTTTTCCAGCAGAAAAAGAAGC
The DNA here is from genome assembly GCF_027887145.1 of Ammospiza caudacuta. Lineage (NCBI taxonomy): Eukaryota > Metazoa > Chordata > Aves > Passeriformes > Passerellidae > Ammospiza > Ammospiza caudacuta. The sequence goes on from NC_080593.1 coordinate 2,424,047, forward strand.
TGGACCAAACTGGAGATGTTTTGCAGGTTCCCCTTAATTTTCAGGAATAAAAAATTCACAACTTTGGTTTTTTTCCTGCCTTTTAAAATTTTTTTTGCGCATTTCAGATAGTTTCATTTGAATTATTGAAAATGAGGCATTTTATTTCTTTTTAATTTAAATGCAGTCTTATGCTAAAATAAAAAATCATTAGACCATCATAGACTCACACCTTTAGTATTTTATAGAATATAGAAGTGGTTTTTATATTATTGAGGCTGAATGATTAGTGGGAGTAATTTCCTGATCTTTCCTCTTTCCTGCCCTTCTTTTTTCCTGCTCTCCCCTTTTCCTGCTTTTTCTTTTCCTCTTTTTCCCTCCTCCCACTACGGAGCCACCCAGGCTGGCTGGAAAATGGTCAGGAAGGACTGGGATGAAAAACAAAAAGTCGGAGAAAAAAAGGAGGAAAATGGGGTGATGACAGCGTTTATTCAGTGGGAATAATTTCCTGATCTTTCCTGCCTTTCCCTTTGCCTGATCTTCCCTTTTCCTGCTTTTCCCTCTTCCCATCTTTTCCCTCTTCCCACTCTGGAGCCAGACAGGCCAGCTGGCAAATGGTCAGAAATCATCAGGATGAAAACTAAAAAGTTTGGGAAAAAAAGGAGAAAAATGGGGGTGATGTCAGTGGTTTTTCAGTGGGAACAATGTCCTGATCTTTCCTCTTTCCTGCCCTTCTTTTTTCCTGCTCTCCCTTTTTCCTGCTTTTCCTTTTCCTGCTTTCCCTCTTCCCACTATGGAGCCACCTAGGCTGGCTGGAAAATGGGCAGGAAAGATTGGGATGAAAAATAAAAATTTTGAGAAAAATGCAGGAAAATTGAGGTGATGTTGGTGGTTTTTTAGCGCGAGCAATTTCCTGATCTTTCCTGCCTTTCTCTTTTCCTGCGTTTCCCTCTTCCCAGCTTTTCCCTCTTCCCACTTCATCTGGAAAAGGGTCAAGATCCAAAGGAAAAGATTGAGGAAAAAAGGATGAAAATGTTGGTGATTTTTGGAAGGGATCTTTAAAGGTCACCAAGTCCAAGCCTTGCCGTGAGCAGAGACATCTTGGGCTGGGTCAGATTGCTCAGATCCCCACCCAACCTCACCTTGGATGTTTCCAGTACATGTTAAAGCCACTGTGACATCCTTGAAATTCTCACTCCAACATGACATAAAGCCATAAAGTTGTTTGTTTTTGTTTTTTTTTTTTTAAGAAATAGCGAAGTGTTTGTTTTGTGAGTTGATTTTTTTTTTAAGGATTCCAAACATATTTCCATATTTAACTTAATTTTTCACATATACTTTGCTCCAACACCCACCAGTTGTTGGACAAGCCCCTTACACTGGTGCTGGCTACAAAATATTAATTATTCCAAGTCTGGAGAGCGGGGTAGATGCATTTTAAAACCATATGGATCATCATTCCAACTGGAAAAAAGCCTGTAATCACTGGTGCTGCAACTCAATGAGGTCACTGCATCAAGCACAATTCACCACATGCATTTACCCATTTTATGGGCTTGACCACTACTGTGATTGGCTAAAAGCTGGAGGTATATTGGGCTTTTCTTGGTAAGGATGGGTCTTCTGATATTTAAAAGGCTTGGAGTTGATTTTTTAAATGCAGGGCTGCACCTTCTTTTGTGAGGGTTGTGACTCGTGGTGCTTCAGGCTTTTATTTGTTCCACTGACGTTGCCGGAATAAGGAGGGTGCTCTTAGCTCAGGCTTAAAACGGCAGAGAAGATAAGCTTGGTCCTGATTGGGATCAGGCAGTTTGGGATGAACCTCAGAGGGTGGTGGTGGCTCCTCTGGAGCTGATCTGAGCAGGAAAACCACATCCCAGAGTGACCCAGCCTGCTGGGCACAGCCCTGCTGCCTACAGGCCACAGCCAGGCCAGAAACCATCCACAAAATATTGCAGAGCCACAAAGTGATCCAGGAGCTGCTGCCAGGGAGTCATTCCAGCCCTCACAGCTTGAATTCAGCTCCTCACCCATGATAAAACCCAAACCTGCCTTGAATCTCACCCAAGCAGGTGGACAAACTGCCCTGCCATAAAAAGTGATTTAACCCAAGTGAGGTTTACAAGCTTGGGTGAAAGATTTGCCTTCCTTATGTAAAATTCACCATCTGGGAGCTCCTCATTTCAGTGCTTGACCTCTAAGCAGCTCTGTGAGACTGTGGGGATCTGCAGGTAGTGGGAATTTTATGTCTTGGGTTAAAAAAAATGTATTTATTCAAGAGGATTCTGAGCGTCATGGGCTGCGTGTCGCACTCAGCACTAAAATAAGAGCAAGTACTGAAATTAAAATTAATTAATTAATTAAAATCAATTAAAAATAATCAAATAATGAATTATTGAAATTAAAAGAATCCCTGCAGTTCCTCACCAAAATCCCTCTCTGCTTTGCTCAGCTGAGCTCTCAGTTCCTTAGCTCCCTGTGGAATTCCACCAATCCCCAAAATTAGCACCAAGGCTGGTGGTGATACCCAAAGCACTATTATCCACAACAGAACAAACATGCAGATTGGAAGGAAAACATCCCAAAATTCCCACTATAGCCAAGAAACAGCACAAAAAAAATTGCGCATCTTCAAGAAAGTCAAGAGGATAGTGGGACCTGGGAGTGATTTATGGGCAGGATATAACATTCATAACATTTCTTTTGTGCATCTTCAAGAAAGTCAAGAGGATGGTGGGACCTAGGAGTGATTTATGGGCAGGATATAACATCTATAACATTTCTTATCAGCATTGGCATTGTTCTGCTGCAGGACAGGACTGGGCAGTGTGTGTGGTGACCCAAATTCTGCCTCTCCACACCAGGAGGCCCAGCAGAGCCATGGCTGAACATCTGAGCAGTAATTTCCATCTCCAGAGCAGCAGTGTGGCCTCCAGGACAAAGCCAGGAGCCACCCCTGATTTTCTCCACCCACGGAGAGCTTTCCATCCACCCTGCCCAGCTCAGATCCATTGTCAGCACAGGAAAAGGCCCCACATCCCATTGCCAGTGGCCTAATCCATTCCTTCCCTGCCCACAGCCCACACAATAACACCCCACTGAGGGGATCCACCTCCCAGGAAATCCTGCTTTAACACCCTCCAAAGGAGCAGCCAGATTTATCTCTGCTGTTGTTCTGGAGGGCTCAGTGAGGACTCATCTGTTCTAATCCCCTCTTTAAGGTTTCCAGTTGAGGCCTGTGCTCCCAGATTAGCATTTCTGACAGTTCCTGGGTGTGGCCTGCAAGGCTCCATGAGGGGAAATCACCAACCAGCAACTGCTCCAGGTACCCCACTGAAGGCACAGATGGAGGAGGTTTTGGAATGACCCCATAAAAATTCCTGAAATGAAGGCTTGGGTTAAATGGGCCTGGAGATCTTCTTGAGAATGAATCTCATGGCTCGGCCTTTGCTGGAGAGTTTGGGGACTGCTCCTTCCATGTGTCATTTTCATTGGGCTTGTTTTTGGTGTGTCAGATTTTGAGATTTCCCAGAATCAAATTCCTGGAGTGGTTTAGGTTGAAAGGGACCTCAAAGATCATCCAATTCCAACTCCCTGCCTTGGGTAGGGACACCTTCCACTATCCCAGAGTGCTCCAAGCCCTGTCCAACCTGGCCTTGGATCCTTCCAGGGATGGGGCCTCCCCAAGTTCTCCTGGGCAACTTGTGCCAGGGCCTTACCATTCTCTGAGTAAACAACTTCCTGACTTTGGTAGAATTCACATTCTGGAGGTGGCTTTGCCATCTGTTCTAGGGTCACCTGCAGGGGGTGGGACATTCATAGGTTGAACACCAATGGCTTTAAGCTGAAGGGGGAGAGGGTTAGGTGGGATATTGGGGCAAAAATTGTTCTCTGTCACCTGGCACAGGGTGCCCAGAGAAAGCTGTGGCTGCCCCTGGATCCCTGGAAGTGTCCAAGGCCAGGTTAGACAGGGCTTGGAGCAGCCTGGGACAGTGGAAGGTGTCCCTGCCATGGCAGAGGTGGGACGGAGTGATCTTCCAGTTCCTCTCCAGCCCAAACCATTCCATCATTCTGGGATTCCACAATGCACCAATACATGCACTGAGCCCCTGGATGATATTGCCGACTGACCAGACTGTTTGGAACATGTGATCCCAACAGTCTCCAGAATTTCCACTCCTCCCAGCTGACCAGGGGGAAGCATCTGCTTGTTGGGATGCATTTTCCAGCCTGGAACCATCAGCAGCTTTGTTGGGCCAGGACAAATCCCAGTTTTAGTCCTGCAAACTTTTAGCTGGCGAATCTGGAGCTGCAGAGAAGACTTGAACTATTTGCATGATTAAAGGTTGCTGGACCAAAGTGATCAGAAAGATTCAACAGGTTCTCCAAGCCCAGCACGAGCCCAGATCCACTTGGGAAGGAGCTCTGGGCACGGAACTGGGTTTTCCTAAGAGTGGATTCCACGAGAGCTGGATGTTCTCAGCTTCTCTCAGGATTGATCTCTGCACCTGCAGAGTGAATTTCTCTAAATATTGTTGTGGTTTTGGTGGCTTTTCCTTTATAATATCAAAACCTGATGTTTTGATTAGAGATGGAGAGGTGGTGATGGGGGGGGTGAATCTGACAGTATTTTCTGGTATTTAGTCCCTAATTGAAATACTACCTTGAGGTATTTATAAAAAAAATATTAAATTGGCCCAGATATTTTTTTATGAATAAGCCTTTAATTAACTTTTTACATATTAAATGTACATCAGTGGAAATAGTTAGACAAATAGCAGGGGTGTTAGTCATGCAGAAGCAAAGGGATGATTCAGTCAGGGACTGCTTGTGTTACAGCAGCCTCTCCCTCTGAGGGCACATGTGAGAGATGCTGAGAGCGAAGGGAAATTAGCATCAGGAGCGTGGAGAGGGAACCAATTCAAAAAAGGGACAGGAGAAAGGCGAGGTTCCCAGTGGAGTTAGAAATTAAGGAGCTCCCTTGCTTACGCAGGAATAACTCACAGAGCCCAGGGAGCTGAGCTCTGTTACACAACTCCACAACTCCATCCTCCCCTTCCCTGCACTCCCACCCCCTCCAGGTGAATGGGACGAGTTCTCTCCAAGTCCAGCCCGTGGAGGGCAGAGTTTGGGAAGGGCAGAGTAACAGAGAGGGCAGCGAGGAGTGAGCAGGGATGGGAGGGTCTTGGGTTGCTGTTGATCATTGCTGCCCCGAGATGAGCAGGATGTCTCTGCTTCAGCCCATGCAACTGGAGAACGAGTCTGGACTCTTCACTTTTCGGTCTTGAGGTTGTTTATTAATTCTTATCTATAAAATTTTCTTTCTGCCTAGCTGAGATCTGCTCAGCAGGGCAGCCACAGGCCCTCTGTGTTGTCCTTTTGTACTACAAGCTACGTATAACATATTTACACTTAATTCCCAATACCCATCACCTATGTTAGACAGTGCACTTCTACTCTACACCAATCCCAAAGTGCCAACATCACTGCAGAAAATGGAGAACAAGAAGAGGAAGAAAGAAGGCTAGACACACCCAAGTTCCTCCATCTTGTCCCAATAACCCCCATACCAAAAATCCTAAAATCTACTATTACCGCACCTGAGTGGGCGCGGCTGGTGAGAGAGAGACGGTGAATCTAGTTTCTTGAATCAGAAGGCTTGATTTATTAATATAAGATATAATACATTATAGTTATACTAATAGAATATGGAGAGAGGTTTTGCAGAGCAGCTAGGCTAGCTAAGCATAGATAGAAAAGAATCCACAACAAAGCTGTGGCCAAGGACTCAGTCCCCTTGCTTGCACTGGTGATTGGCCCTTAATTATAAACATAAAACATGAACCAATCACCAATCAAAATAGGTACCCCTGTTGCATTCCCCAGCAGCTGATAATAATTGTTTACCTTGTATTCGGAGGCCTCTGGCCTCCTGAAGACACAGAAATCCAAAAGAAAGGATTTCTGTGGAGAAATGTCTGCGACAATCTACATTTTCACCCTGTGAATATCTTATTATTACACCATTCAAACCTGTGTGACTTTCATATCCTCATACAAAGTTGGCAACTTGCTCCAAGGGTCATAATCAAATCCCGAGGTGTTCTGGGCTGCATGCCAGGGTCTCTGAGCCCCCCAGAGTGGTCCTTGGCAACTCTGGACATCCAAATGGATGCGCTGAGTTCCAACAGGGTGGGAGCCCCAACCTGGGAGGTTTTGGAGAACAGGTCAGACCAACATCTGTCAGCACGGCTCAGGCACACTGGATCCTGCCTTTGGGCAGCAGGGTGAGAGGTCCAAGTCTGGGATCTGGGATTTTAGGGGATTCTGGAGCACATCTCAGGGTCTCTGTGGTCAGGATGACCCCGAGGTGTTGGAAAGTCTCTTTTTCCCAGCCCCGAGATTGAAGAAGGAGTCAGGGTTCTTTAGCTCTGGTTGTCAAGGTTTTTATTCTCTGTTGTCTATAATCTTTTTCTGACCTGCTGAGATCTGTCTAGCAAGTCAGTTGGTGGCACACTGACCACCCCAGAGGCAGTGTTATCTTTTTATACTAAAACCTACATGTACTTTATTTACAATAATTTTCCAGTACATATCACCTATGTTAGACAGTCTGTCTCTACTCTAAACCAATCCAGAAGTGCCAACATCACAGCAGAAGATGGGAGGCCAAGAAGGAGAAAGAAGAAGGACACGACATGCCCAAATCCCTCCATCTTGGCTTCTGAACCCCCATCCTAAAAACCCCAAAATTCTACTTTTCTATCTTGTAGCAAACTAACTATCGTTCTACTTAAACTCTCATGGCTTGTAAATCTTCACATAAAGTTGGTAATTTTCTCCATGGGTTTAAATCAAAGGCACAGGGCCATGGCAAGGTCTCTGAGCCCCCTCCCATGGTCTTGAGTCCTCCAGGGCAGCCAGAGGAATGTCCTGGGTTCCTGCAAGCACAGGCTGAGCCCTGCCAGTCTATCCAGTGCAAAGTCAAAAGTGTATCATAAACCAAGTAAGTTTTTCTAGGAAAAAAAGAGTATTTTAACACCAAGATGCACTCCTAATTACACTGGCTAAACTTTTCTGCCCCTTCCACTGAATTAGATCTAAATTACACCAGGCCAAGAGGAGAATCAGGCCACGTGTTTTTCTGCTGATGGCCAAAATATATATTTTTACTTGATTCGATTTATTCACTAACTGATTTGCATAGACATTTCCAAAGGCTGTTCAGTTCTTTTTTTTTTTTTTTCTTTTTTTTTTTTTCCCAGTTTTTTTGCACTTCACATGTCATCTCCCCCCCACTCATTACACAGGGCAGCAGCAGTGTTGCCACCAAGGGAGCTCACATTTAACAGCAAGAGAGGAATCTTCAGCAATTCCCATCCCAGGGGGCCGCAGGATGCGGAGCTTTGATTTTGTTGCTTTAAGATAGGCAGGGATGAAAGCAATGTGCACTGGCAGGAAATCCTCAAGGTGCTGGGTTCCTCCAGCAGCTTCACAAGTGCCTTTCCCTCCCACGAAAACCACCAAAATCAGAACAGGTCATCACCTCCCTTCCAATTAATATCATTGATAAGGAGCCATGAGTTGTTCCCACCAACCCTGGAGAGCACAAACCCAGAGCTGGGGGGTGTGGATGCTCTTCAAGAACCTGAAACAGAACATCAGATGTCAAATCAGGAATAAAATCAGTCAAATCAGAAATAAAATCATGTCTAGTCCTCAATTAGGGATAAAATCAGTCAAATCAGGAATAAAATCAGTCAAATCAGGAATAAAATCAGACAAATCAGGAATAAAATCATGTCCAGTCCTCAAATAGGAATAAAATCATGCCCAGTCCTCAAATAGGAATAAAATCAGTCAAATCAGGAATAAAATCATGCCCAGTCCTCAAATAGGGATAAAATCAGTCAAATCAGGAATAAAATCATGTCCAGTCCTCAAATAGGAATAAAATCATGTCCAGACCTTAAATAGGAATAAAATCAGTCAAATCAGAAATAAAATCAGTCAAATCAGGACTAAAATCATGTCCAGTCCTCAAATAAGAAAAAAATCAGTCAAATCAAGACTAAAATCATGTCCAGTCCTCAAATAAGAATAAAATCAGTCAAATCAGGAATAAAAACCTGTCCAGTCCTCAAATATGAAGGCAGGGTTGATGTAAGAGCAAGCAGGTGAATTTGGTGAATTGACAGCAGCAAGAATGAGAAGCCAAAGCTGGAATTGTGAATTTTCTTGCAATCAGGTTGGCAAAGCCCTGAAAAAAGCTCACAATGTGAAAGAAAAGAAGAAAATATATTGAAATGACACATAGCTTGAGCAAGGGAAGGGTTAATCAAGGGATCTGTTATCATTTGGTTTAAAATGGGGGAGCCCAGAGCCAGGGATTGACCCTGAACCAAACCCCAGAGCACCTCCCTGCTCTTCCCATTGTGCCATTGCCCTTCAGAGAGACCCCAATCCCAACCCAGAGATTATTCCCAGTCTGGTCCCCAGTGCTTTCCTTGCCTGGGAGGGCAAAATCCATGTGCAGGTCAGGCTGGAAGGGATCATCTCCAGAGCAGAGAGGATTCCTGGATGTGAGGGCTGACCGGTGCATGGCACAGGGCATCTCTCTGATTAGAGGGGTCATTCTTTGAGCTTAAGAAACCTGGATAAAGCAAGGGAAGCATTAGATAAATGAAATTGGTTTGTCTTGTGAATACAAATTATGATTGATTAAGAAAATTATCTGGAGGTGTTTGGTGTCCTCTGCTTCTCCAGCAGGTTATTTGATTTTTTGGGGTTTTTTTGAGGTCAAGTAGCCCACTCATACTGGTGAATACAAGGTGAGAGCTTCACTGTTTTAAATCACAAGCAGATACAAGTTCTGGCTATTTTAGTGCTGTATTATTATCATTATCATTATCATTATCGTTATCATTATCATTATCGTTATCATTATCATTATCATTATCATTATCATTATTTAATATCTGTCTATGATTTGACAGTGAAGCCAATGAAGAGCAACCACAAATCACATTTCTGTGATCTTATATTCACCAGGAGCACAAGGTCGTATGAATATGTCTTATTCATGTGTGTCAGATTCAGAGGTGTTTGGTATCCTCTGCTTCTACAGCAGGTTGTTTGATTTTTGGGGGGTTTTTTGAGGTCAAATAGCCCATTCTCATTGGTGAGGGCAAGGTGAGAGCTTCACTGTTTTAAATCACAAGCAGATAAAAGTTCTGGCTATTTTAGTGCTGTTATGATTATTATTATTATTATATAACATCTGTCTGTGATTTAACTGTAAAGCTAATGGAGAGTGTCCAAAAATCACATTTCTGTGATTTTATATTCTCCAGGAACACAAGGTCCCATGTCTTATTCAGGGTGTGACAGATTCCCAGGAGGTCCCTGGCCATGTATTCACTTTCTGTGCTTTGCTCAGCTTCCCAAACCCAGCCAGTGACATTTTCAGCCCAACACAATAGCAGGCTGGCTCCTCTTGGTGGGTGAAATTAAACATTATTAGATGATGCTGTAAAGGGTGAAGTTCACTTTGAAATTGTGGTCAGGATAATTTGCCTCCATTTTTAACCTCTAGGATTTATTTCTCCGTATCTGGGACCAGCACCAGGCTGATCACCAGCTCATAGACTTTTCTCAGCCATGCTGGCAATGCACAACATAAGGAGGAAATTTGTTTTTTTCCACTTTTCCTGTTTTGATTATTTTGATTACGTCTAATTAGGATTGCAAGATTTAAGGGAATTTCTCAGAATGCAGCTGTTGGTCAGGGTGAAAGAGCGAGTTGTGATAGGACGGGGGGGATGGTTTTAAGGTGCAGAGGGAATGGTCAGGGGGGATTTTGGGAAGGAATTCTTGGCTGGGAGGCTGGAGAGGGTGCCCAGAGAAGCTGTGGCTGCCCCTGGATCCCTGGAAGTGCCCAAGGCCAGGTTGGATGGGATTTGGAGCAACTGGGACAGTGGAAGGTGTCCCTGCCATGGCAGAGGGGTTGAAATCTGACTTTGAGGTCCCTTCCAAGCCAAACCCCTCTGTGGTTCCGTGGTTCTGTGATAAATTTTCCTTGTTTCCAAGGGCCATACAAATCTCTGCATGACAAAGTTCTGAGTCTTTATTCACCAGGCCAGCAGATGTGTTCGTGGCAGGTGGAGCTGCTGGAAAGGGAGCTGTAGCTCAGTTTTTGAGGTTCCTGCTTTGGTTGGGTGAGGCAGGGGATTTTTTGGATTTCCCATCTTTAGGAGCTGAGCTCCTTCAGCAGTGTGCTCATGTGCACTCCCCCAATGATGGAGACATTTCAGACAAGTGTTCAATATATTTAACTCCCTTTTCTGCTTGAGATTTATACAAGGCCTCCGACTATAATCAAAATATCTGTCATCCACAGCTTATCTGCTGACTTAAAATTGCTTGTAAATCATCCACTCTGTGTCTGGGGCTTTGCAATTTCCTTATTCCTTAATTTCTAAATAGATCTGAAATTCCCCAGCATTGTCCTTGAGTGTTTGGGATTAGAAAATGGGAAGATAATGGTGGCTCTCTATCTCACAGGTGGGCAGTTGGGGCAGAGGAGCTGTTTGAAAGTCCTGTTTTGTAGGAGCCCCTTCTCCCTTAGGGACCACAAATCCAGCCTCCAAACCATGCTTCCTCTCATGAGCTATTTATAAAAAGTGGCTTTTATGCTGTGGGAGCTGCATCAAAATTTTTCTGCTTCCCCAACTGGGTGGAACTGAAACCCATGGAAAAAAAAAGAACCAAAAAACCAAAACCACAACCGAAAAACAACAACCAAAAAAAAAAAAACCCAAAAAAAAAACCCACCAAAAAACCCACAAAAAAACAACCAAAAAAAAAAAAAAAAAGAAACAAAAACCCAAAAAAAAAAAAAAAAAAAACCAAAACAAAAAGCCCCAAAAACCCAGATTACCCAAGCCTGCTGCAGGGAGGTGAGCAGCTCCTCCAGCACCCAGACCCCCTCCCTTCTCCAAATGCAGCCTGTAAAGCAAAAATTTCTGCAAGCCGAAAAATTGCTTAATTGCCTCAAATTGATTCCATGGTTTTATTAAGATATTTTCCCAGCTCTATTATGGTTAATTATTTGTATTACAGTAGACTCTGAGGCCCCAAGCAGAGATCAGGACCCCATTGTGCTGAATAGTGTACAAGCATTTAATAACAGAACCATTCCTTGCCCCAGATAGCTTGCAATTATGTGGGGAGCTGCAGTGGAAACACACCACAGCTCATGTGAGCACCTTTTAGGAGAGGTTAATGTGGATTTTGGAAGGCAAGAGGGTCCCTCACGAGAGCCTGTGCAGCCCCACTCTTCCTGATGGGCTCCAGTGGGAAAACCTCAAAGGAGAATCTTGATGTTCAAGCAGCAGATGAACTCCCCACCTGGATTAAGGCTTTGTGAGGGGAATCAAAAGGGGAGAAAAATGGGGGAAGCTGAACAGGTTCCTGTGCTGCTTTCCCCCTTCACCCTTGGTTTGTGCTCAGGATTGGGCTGAGGGAGGTTCGTGAGGGAGCTTGTTACCCTGGGGATTTCCAGCCCTGTCTTGCAGAGGCAGAGCTTTAGATAAATGCTGAGATCCAGCCTTGCAGGGACCCTGCTTCCTCCCAGTGAGGAAGTGGAGCAGAAATGCAGAAGGGGAGCCCTGTGTGTCTCCTTCTCCCTCCTCCCACCCCACCCTGTGACCGTGTTCACAGGGGCTCTTGGATGAGGGAAGAAACAAGGATCAGACTCCATGTTTCAGAAGGTTTGATCTATTATTTTATGATATATATTACATTAAAACTATACTGAAAGAATAGAAGAAAAGAAGCCATCAGAAGGCTGGCTAAGAATAGAATAGCAAAGAATGATAACAAAAGCTTCTGTCTTGGACTCTCTGTCCAACCCAACTGTGATTGGCCATTAATTAGAAACAACTGCATGAGACCAATCACAGATGCACCTGTTGCATTCCACAGCAGCAGATAATCAATGTTTACATTTTATTCCTGAGGCCTCCCAGCTTCTCAGGAGGAAAAATCCTAAGGAAAGGATTTTTCATAAAAGATGTCTGTGACACTGCCCCATTCCAAACCTCTGTGGCTGCATCTCTCCCATTGTGGGAGACCTCATCTATGGAGGGGTCAGCACTGGGGAAGCTTTTCCACACCTTCAAGCAGGTGGGGAGAGTTTTGAGACCTCAAAGCCCTGCTGGAGGTGATGTTTGGGGCCAGGAGTGGGACAGGTTTGGGGTGAATGGGCCCCACCTAATTTCACCTTGGCTGCTTCCAGAGATGGGGCATCCACCACCTCTTTGGACAACCTGCTCCAGTCCTTCACCACCCTCATCATAAAAAATGACTTCCTTATGTCTGCATCCACATATTTTTAGTTTAAAACCATTGTCCCTGTTTTAGTTCAGCAGGCCCTGCTGAGAAGCTGCTGGTTCAAGCAAGGATGTTTCTGGCACCCCATGTGCTGCTGAGCTCTGGGTGACCCTCAGGGGCTGCACATCTCTGCATTGCCCACCTCTCCCCGGGGCTGAGAGGATGTGAAAAGCAGCAAACTGTAGCCCCCAAACCAGGGGAAAATCCAATTGTTTCCAAGCTCTAAGCTCAGGTCTCAAGCAGAGCAGGAACCTCTGGAGATAACGCCGTGTCTGTGTGTGTGTGTGTAAAACGGCCTCGCCGAATCCCCCAGCTTTAGCAGGGCTTTGAAAAAGATCTGGGTGGTGATTCAAAATCCAGGTTATGACCTGTGACCTTTGGATGAGAAATTGTTGCCATTTAGGATGTGTTAGGAGGTCCATCCTTTTCATCAAATGCGTGTTTCTTCTTGCTGCGGGAGGCAATCACACCGGTATATCATTAACTCGCAGAAAAGGAGGCTGTAAAAGAAGTTGATGGGGGACCTTAGCCCACACCCTGCTGGGGTCTGCTCGGAGCACAATATCCCAGCGACCATGAGATTAAGCTAAAGAGAAAAGTGAAAATGCTTTTCACGATTCACACGCCCTTTAGATTGTTTTATTAAACCATTTGAATAGGGATTTCCCTTTCGGCCGACAACGGGGCCCGGCCAATGCATAGTTCTAGGTTGCTATGACTTAGTTGGTGCTGGCTAATCACAAGTGAGGGCAAATTTCATATAAAATATCTCGGCCCATTGTCAGCCTAATGCGGCGTGACAGTGGCAGCACAAAGGGGGATTCATTCCCCCCAGCAGGTAATAAGGACGATTTGCCATACCAACCAGGCAGTCTCGAGGGGGGCTGTCAAATGCGATCAGAGCAGCGAAATGGAGCCTCGCATTCCATTCTCAGGTGGGCGAAGGAGATCCTTTTGTTTGACCATGTTGCTTCTGATAACGGAATACAATTATATTCTTCTTTTTTTTTTTTAATGCTTCCCTGTATCCTACTGACCGTTGGGGCTGTTTTTATATGTGGTTTTTAGGGTTTGCCTTCTTTTTCTTGCCTTATTTATTTTTTTTCCCAAAGCTAGGAGGGACCCCAATGACTCTTTAACCTGGAGAATTTCACCCCAGTCCTTCCCTGCTCCTTTTCCTCCTTCCCCTTTCATTAAGGACCCTGTCCTGGCACAATGAGAGCCCTGTATCCCTGCTAATCTCCCCCAATTGGCACACACAGCTTCCTTTTGTCCGGAGCCTCCCAGGGATGTTGGGGAGACCAGGGGAAATTCGGGGCGGATGGATAGGACCGTGCTGCTCCAGGAAGATGGAATATTCAGGAGAAGGCATGCATGGGATGGAGGGAGGGGGGGATCAGAGCCTTTCACACATGACCAAGCCAACAGAAAGACAGACAAAGCACTAAGCGGGGTAGGCAGGGAGACATACAGGGCAATGATTAGATCAGCAGAGAGATAGGGCGATAGGGAGAGAGATAAGGGAGTGTTTGCTTTGCGGGTATCAGACTCGGGTTACTGATACCAGACCGTCCTGCTGATTTGCCTATCTCGGGGGTCTGGTTACCTGCGAGATCACCTGGGGTTGTTTTGACAGTGGCTAATTAGGGAGAGCATTCCACCCTGGGCTCACAGGCAGGGCAGCAGGGAGCACTGGCCCTGGACACCAGGCTTGCAGGCTGGCCTGGCCTTGGGCAAGCTGGCTCTGCCCGTTCCAGGTACAGCCTGAAAGGTTTTGGGGTGCAAAAAATGTTTGGAAGTGCAAAAAACATTTGGAAGTGTAAGAAAGGTTTGGAAGTGTGAGAAAAGTTTGGAGGTTTGAGCACGACACTGGAGGTTGCAGCTCTGATGTGCAACAAGAACCATGAGCAACCAACAGGGAGAAAGTGAAAAGAAAAAGAATGAGAAAGTGAAAAGAAAAAGAATGAGAGAAGACTCCCATCACTCAGATGTTTTGGGGGAACTTGGCCTTCAGGATTTTACAAGCCGCGCTAATCCAACCTCCTTCAATCCAGCATTGCCTCTTATCTGGATTGCCTTCATGTTCCCTGGTAGGAATTGCCCATTTAATAATTTCCCTCCAATGAGCTGAATCACTGCTAATCTGATCAAATGTCTTTTTAGGGCCTTTCATCTTCCCAGGGATGTGTTGACACTAGCACAGCTGGTTCAGAGGAAACAAGAACTCAATCAGAACTCCGCACAAAACACAGATGGGACCCAAACCTAACCTTTCCTTTCAGATATGCAAAAGTGTGGTTAACTTCTTGTTACTACGCATTTGCATAAATCTTTGCATTTAGGGGCCTGATTTTTAAGTGATTAAAGAAGCCAGGCAAAGTCTGGAGCTGGATTTTGATGAGAAACTGTGCAGAGCCAGCTGGGCACAGAGCTCTCTGTGAGGAAGGGGACAGGCTGTGGTGCCACACAGAGCTATGGGACAGCTCCTGGTTGGCATCATCTGCTGTGCTGTGTCACTATAGGACACAAAAAACCACAAGATCACACCCCTGTTCTCAAAGTGAAGAAAAAAGGGAAGGTTATTTTCTGACTTCAACATCTATAGTTTTCCAAAAGTGACAGCGGGTTGGAGGGTGACAGTGCCACCTCTCCAATGTCACTGGTCAAACTAACAGGCCATCAACTTTCTCTTCTTCCATAAAGAAATGCGAAACAATGAGTTATTTACAGAAAGTGTGTGAGAAAGTTTACTACAAGAATGTCAACATCAGAAAGTTTAGAAAATCTTAAAAAACCAAGGTAACAGTGCTGTGGGTGCTGCAGCTGCTCTTGGAGCCACCCTCATCCCATTCCAGGGAAAGCCTCAGTTACCTGCAGCCCTCAGTAACTGCTGTTCTGGTGGAGTGGGCTTCCCTTGGTTTGGAGATAATCCCATGTGGGAGTGCTGCTGAAGAGGAGGGGATGTGACACAAGGCAATGGCAGCAGGAGCTTGGGGAATGACTCCAGATCATTCAGGCCAGTCTGTGCAACTGTGTGGAGACTGGAGCTGTGGATTCCCATCCCTGGAAATGGTCAGGGCTGGGCTGGAGGGGGCTCTGAGTAACCTGGGCCCATGGCAGGGGCTTGGAAAGAAACAATCTTGAGGTCCCTTCCCATCCAAACCGTTCTGATTCTATAATTCTCTGATTGCAGTGTCACAAAGAGATCTTTGAGGAATACACTTAGTGATCCTTCTGCACCAAGGGATCCCAGGCAGCCATTTG
This sequence comes from Ammospiza caudacuta, assembly GCF_027887145.1. Lineage (NCBI taxonomy): Eukaryota > Metazoa > Chordata > Aves > Passeriformes > Passerellidae > Ammospiza > Ammospiza caudacuta. The sequence continues at coordinate 2,439,683 of NC_080593.1, forward strand.
GGCTCTGCTCCTGTTCAAAAGTTCCCAAGGTCCTCAGGATAAGATTGATGGGGTTTATATAACCCTGGGCACACCTTTGTGCAACACAGAGCTGCTCTGGAACATCCTGAGCTGCTGCCAAGATCTGTAACCAGATGAGGTGCTGGCTAGAAAGTCTCCATGTCATGGAATAATGGAATGGTTTGGGTTGGAAGGGACATTTAAAGGTCCTCTAGTCCCACCCCTTTGCAATGAGGTGACCACAACTCAACCCAGAGGCAGCTCCAGGTGCTGAGAATGTTCTGGAAGGCTCCATGGATAAACAGTGATCCCAGCATCACTCATGGGGTGCTCAGGCATCATGCAGCACTGGCTGAGGAGAGCATTCCTGCCCTTTTCCCCTCCCCTGTGGAATGCTGCAGGCTGAAAAGGTGCCCAAAGCTCAGGCTGGAGAGGGTAACATGAGATGTCTGCCCATTGCTTTGCAGATGGGGAAACTGAGGCAGAGTTTTGGAGTCACCCTTGTCCAGAGAGGTCCTTGGTGCAGCCAACAGGCTCTGATGTTCCCAAAGCCTCTGGAGGCTCCTCAGGGCTCCACAAGGGCTCCCTGGTGGGTCAGACAGAAAATCAGGGTCAGGGTACTTGGTGGTTTAGGCTGGGAGTGACCCCAAGGAGAGAAACAAAAGTTTAAAAATCTCAGAACCTCAGGATCTCTTCCTTAAGCTTCCACTTAGGGAGGTGTTTTCCAGCATAACCAGGATGAAATGGACGCTGCTCACACTGCAGAATTTGGGAATGTGCTCTGTGGAATGAATCTCCCTCCCACCAGGAATTCTGATTCCTTTTAGAGTCCTGGTGCTGAGCACATCCAAGGGTGGAAATCTTCCATCCTAACGGGTGGAAAGCAAACAGCACATGTGGGACAAGGAGCCCCTTTTTAAGGAGTAAAGGGATAATTGAGGAGGTCTGAGGTGCTGCAGAAGGTGAGGATGGGTCAAGGGAAATGGGAACTCTGGAAACAGAGGGAAGCTGAGGGGAGCTGGAGGCTGAGCCAGGCTTATGTAAAACCTTTTGGCTGCTTTATCTGAGATGGGATCCTCTCTTGTACAACCCAGAGGAATGTGGGGAAGCTGAAGCTCAGCTGCCTCCGAGGCTCCCAGTGCCAATATTTGGTTTCCAACGTTCCCAGTGTTTTCCCCTTGAGCACTGCCAGGGTCCCAGCACCGTGACACCCCTGTGATCCTCCTCCTCCTCCTCCTCCCCTGTGATGGGAACAGAGCTTGTTGCCCTCCAGCACTTGGGCACAGCCTGTGGATGGATCTGTCAGCCAGCCTGTGCCAAGGAGTTCCCTGTTCTCTGCCTTCCCCTGGTGCTGGGCCAATATTTAATAGTTCTGATTGGCAAATGATTTCCTGCTTGGTGATCATTCAAAAAAAAAAAACAAAAAACACTTCTAGCATTTTTTCTTTTTCCCCACCTTCCCATCTTCATTCCTTTCCCTGGGGAGAAATATGTCCTGTGAAAATGTGAACCTTCATTTCTTAGTATGGTTTAGGTTGGAAGGAAGAGACTTTTAAAGTTCATCAAATCCAGCTCCCTTTCCAATGGATCAGCTTGCTCAAAGCCCCACCTAATTTCACCTTGGCTGCTTCCAGGGATGGGGCATCCACCACCTCTTTGGACAACCACCCTCATCATAAAAAATTACTTCCTTATGTCTGCATCCACATATTTTTAGTTTAAAACCATTGCCTCTATTTTAGTTCAGCAGGCTCTACTGAGAAATCTCTCCTCCTTTCTTGCAAGCCACCAAAGAGCATCGTGAGGTGGGGGACGCCATCCCCATATCCTGAACTCTCAGGTTTTGGCTTTCAGGGATCTGCTGGTCAGGGATGTGCTGATCTGCTGCAGGTTCAGCAGAGCCCAGCAGTGCTGAAGGACTGGGGTATCCTCTGCTGGAATCTGGGGCAGCCTGGGCTGCACTGCTCCTCCTGCACGTGGATCCCAGGGCCAGCAGGCAATGCCATTTGTGTTGGTATAAGCCAGCAGTGATGCCTCCATGTGCTTTTGCAAATCCTGGGAGCTCTGACTCACTAGTCCCTCTGGATTTCGCTCCTGCTGTTCAGAAAGCAGCTGTGCCTGCAAGGCTGTCAGAGCCTAGAGAAACTCCTTCTCCCAAGGGCCACCAGCTCCTCAGCAATCAGCAGGCTCCTTCTGTATTAATCTTTTCTGGGATTCTTCTTTTTCATCCAAAGTGATGCAGTGTGGGCTTTCATTCAGAGCCTGCTGGTTTATCTTCATGGAGATGTTTCTGGGTGGATTCAAAGAGAGCACATTGTGCTGAGAGCAGCTGGGTGGTGATCTTGGTAGTGCAGTCAAAACCCAAATTCACAAAATTCACAGAATTCACAGAATTCACAGAATTCAGAGAATCACAGAATGACCAGGTTGGAAGAGACCTTCAAGATCATCGAGTCCAACCCAGCCCCAACAGCTCAACTCAACCCTGGCACCCAGTGCCACATCCAGGCTTTGTTAAACACACCCAGGGATGGGGACTGCACCACCTCCCCGGGCAGCCATTCCAGAACTTTATCACTCTTTCTGTAAAAACTTTTCCCTGCTCTCCAACCTGTATTTCCCTTGGTGCAGCTCGAGGCTGTGTGCTCTGGCTGTGTCAGTGCTGCTGCAGACAGAGCCCAGCCCCAGCTGAGCACAGGCACCTTTCAGGAGCTGCACAGAGTGATGGGGGCAGCCCTGAGTCTCCTTTTTTCCAGGCTGAGCACCCCCAGCTCCCTCGGGGGTTCCTCACAGGGTTTCTGCTTCACCCCACCTCAGTCTAAGCCGGGGCTTCCAAAGCTCCTCACAAATTCCTCACCACCTTTTTCCACTGGGCAGCACCTTCCAATGCCTGGGATGCTAAAGGTGCAGAAGGACCACAGGAACCAGGAAAACTGAGCCCATTGTGTAAAAGGCTGCGTTGTGCTGCTCCAAATACCACAAACACCAGCTTGTTCCCAGCTTTATTTCCAGTTTCTTAGTTCTTAGGGCTAATTTTGTTTATTTGGTTGGGTTTTTTCCCTTTTAATCCAGAATCACTGTAGTGTCAGCTGTTGTGCAAATCTTAACTGGCAGCTGTGGGTTTCTATCCCCTGGAGCCAAGGAGGGAATTGAAACCCTTTCTCACACTCTCTGTGTACCTAAGGAATCGGCCCAACCAGAAAGATGTTGGGAAGCCTTGGCCCCTTCCACCCCTCTAAGATGGGGGTTTCAAGAAGCTGGAGCTAGGGGTACTTTCTGTAGAATTTTAGCTTTGAAAAACAAAGCTCAGAGGAGCCAGCACGACTTCTCCCCACAGCCCTGCTAAACAGATAAACCATTTCCTCTATTTCACCCCATTTTTAGCAAAATGCCTCTCCCAAGGGCACTCCAGAGGTCTGTGGTGTCAGAAATTCAGGGCTCATAGTCACACATTCCCAATGTCTTTCCAATCATGGAATGGAGCAGGATCCTCTCCTCAAGAGCAGACATGGCTGGGAATTCTTCCCTTCATTGTCTGGGACATTTCTGTTCTTTTCCATGTTGTTTATACATTATCCAGCCCAAAATGCACAAAATCAGTGCTTCACTCCAAGGACTCTGTTTCAAAAAGGAAAGATTTAGGGTTTCAAGAATGGAGAATGGCTCAGTGTTGCAGGATAGATGTGATAAAAAGGGATTTTCAGAGCAAAATAAACCATTCTATTCACCCTGCTGCCTCACCACAGTCCATCTTGCCACGTATCTGGGACACCTACCTGACCTGGGGTTAATAATTTCATCATTCAGGGAAAATAAGTCACTGTCTGGGCAGAAGAACACACAAGAGCCGTTGCCACATATCAGACAGCTGAGATATTCATGCAGTTATTCATTTGCCTTCCCCATGCCACAATCTGAAAACCCTCTGCTGGGCTCCAATCCCTTCTCCTTACAATTCTGAAGACATCACTGAATTTAGCATTGCAGGCTCCTGGGGAGATAAGCAGGATTGTCCTCAGGTGTACAGATAAGGAAGGAGAAGCACAGAGCTACTGAAGGGTTTGCCCAAAGTCACACAAAACAGCCCTGTCACAGCAGAAAAGCAAATCTTGGGTCACATCATCCTCAGGCCTCTGGTTGTCAAAATTTTACTCCTCAGCCACGTGTTTTTGCATCTGAGGTGGGTTTGGTGCTGGGACAAGTGGTCAGAGAGGTTCTGCACGGAATATTCAGGGGATGTTCATTTTCTCAGATTTCAGTCTGGGCTTCTTAGAAACCCTATCCAGAGAGAGAGAGCTCTGCTTTGGTGGACACCCCTAAGGCCCTCTGTAAGTAATTTTTTCACTGATATTCAGTCCCTCAAGAATGGAGAGGGAATTGTGGAGAAGCAGCAGATATCCAGCTCTGCGCCCTGCAGGGAAACTCAGGGAATCAAACGAGCTGAAGGCAGAGCTTTGGTGACCAAAATTAAAATGCTCTGAAGTCAACATCCCCGTGAGACTGTGGTCCCTGCTCACCTCCTCCTTCCAGGTGACTTTCCAGAAGCTCTCCAAGCCCCAACCACCTCCTGCCACCAGAACCACCCAGAGAGGAATGAGGCCTGACAAACACAGGGCACTTTCCTGCTATCTTCACCAAATCTCTTGCATTTTTATATGGCACCTTAATAACCCCTCATTTCCATCACAAGTGCATGCTTTCCTCCTGCTTATCTCCATCTCCACGCTGCTCCTGCTCCATTCCTGCAGCCGCGCCGCCCCCGGCTGCATCCCGGGGATGTTTTTGGGATGCTCGGGGATGCTGGGGGAAGGCAGGACATGTCCCATGGCTTTTGGGAGGTGGCAGGACGTGACTCACAGCATGGCACGGCTCCATCTGCGTCAATATTGAACCCGCTGCCTTAACTTAGGGGGGCAGGAGATGTTAAAGCCAGTGCCCTAATTTCGTGGAGTCATTAAGAGACCTGGCTGCGACTTTCTCAAGAGACAAAACTCCTCAGCTCGGTGCCCCGGGGCCAGAGCTGAGCTCCTTGGGCCTGCCTGCCTGCATTCCCCAGGTAGTTGCCATCAGATACAAGGCGATTTGCTTCCTGTTGTGTGCTCTTAAGTGGTGGCTGCATTTCAAAAGCAGGGGAGTGATTGAGTCCTGTCCCAGGCTGTAAAAGGCACCCGGCGCTTTCTGGGAAGAGCAGAGCTCGCTGTAATTGGTGCTTCTTAAGGAAAATCCCATCAATGCCCTACTGGCTTTCAATGAGGGCTAAAAACCGTGCAGAGTTTAGGGGATGGACCTGAGATTTAGGGTTTGGTGTCTACAGACAAAATTGTCCGCCTGGAACTGCTTGTGGCCAAGTCTGGCAAATATGGGAATTCTCCAGGCTGTGCTGCCTGAAGCTCCCTGGGGTTTGAGCTCTGCACCTGGACAGAATCACTGGGTTGTAGAATCCTTAAGGCTGGAAAAGACCAGCAAGGTCACCGAGCCCAGACATGAACCCAGCACTGCCACAGAATCCCGTGTCTCCAAGTGCCATGTCCTTAAAATCCCTCCAGGTGACTCCACCACTGCCCTGGGCCTGACAAACCTTTCAGTGAAGAAATTTTCCCTAATATCCAACCAAAACATCCAATTTTCCCTAAAATTTCACAAATTTTCCGTCTTGACACAGCCTGAGGCCGTTCCCTCTGCTCCTGTCCCTGTTCCCTGGAGCAGATCCCAAATCCCCCCCTGGCTGTCCCCTCCTGTCAGGAGCTGTGCAGAGCCACAAGGTCCCCCCTGAGCCTCCTTTGCTCCAGCTGAGCCCCTGCCCAGCTCCCTCAGGCTCTCCTGGTGCTCCAGACCCTTCCCTGGACACTCTCCATCCCCTCAATATCTTTCTTGTAGTGAGGGCAATGCCCAGGGAAACACCACTGGGCTGATGGCTCCTGCTGAATCCAAACCATGGACTCCCAAGCCAAGGCCACCCCTCTCATCCCCACACAGGAGAAGTTTTCCTGCACAAACACCACCTCTGCAGACATTTTCTCTTTGGTCCAAGCTTGGACAGGAGGCACAGGAGGTTTGCAAACATCAGTTCAGCACCCACAGCTCCTTCCCAGGCCTGAACCAGATCCCTCCTGGGCAGAGGAAAGGGTGATCTCCAAGAGATGAGAGCTGGCCTGACCAAGGAACTTTAGGAAAGCACGCTATCCTTGTCTCTGGTACCTGGGTTTGATGGATGGGCCACCTGGTGGGTCAGGAATTATCTGGATGGTGGCACTGCAGTGGTGTTCCTTGGGGCTTGGGGCTGGCACTGGTTGCTGGTGATAAGGACAGTGGGGTCCAGGGCACCCTCAGGAGCTTTGTGACACCAGGCTGAGGGAAAGGATGGAGATGTGGCTCTGTGCAAACCTCATGAAGCTCAAGGCCAAATGCAAGGCCCTGTGTTGGAAAATCCCAGCTCTACAGAGACAGGGCACCTGAGAGGTGTTTTAAAAGATTTTATTCCATTTTCAGTCTCAATGAAGGGTGAGACAGATGAAAAACTGAACACCAATCTATCAGAAGCCAACCTATTTCCTGGTTACCTTATAAATATTACCTTACAGATATATACCTTATAATTATTTTTCAGCCTATTAGCTTTTGCCAGGCAATGCTGCTAATACTTCTAACACCAATCACCTTTATTTTAATCACGTATAATCACCTATTATTCTACCCCACGTGGTCTTGCTACAATGCATCTTTCACAGTTCTAATTCTCTAAAATATCTGGTCTTTTTTCAAGGCCATCTTCTGCAACTGGTTTTTAGAGATTTAGAGATTATCATGGCATCCACCCCTCACTTCACTTCACTGGCTTTTGTGAGGAGCCTTTCATTCTTCAGAGACCCCAAAGCTGGTCAGAAATGTTCTTGGAGACCTCATATGAAGCACTGCACCCCCAAAATTTGGTTTCTGGATCCCCACCTGGACTTAGGCAAGTGTCAGATGCAGAGTCCCCATTCCTGTGTGAACGGGGCTCTCCTGTCCATGCTCCAAGCTGAGCTTTCACAATCAAGAACTGCATGGTCATCATTTGCAGGATGCTGGCATCCTCCAGGCTGGCCAGATGCTGAACAAGGGTTTTTCAAAATCTCACTGGCGACCTCAGGGTTCCTGCATTTTCCTTTTCTTTTTTTTTCTTTTGGTTGTAGCCCTCGGTGAGTTAATAACCTCCCCAAGTGCCCTGGCAAACATGTTCCAGGACATTGCTCATCCCTTCAGCCTGTAAGGTCATGCACATTATGGGATTTGCATACTGTTGTGTTTGGTAGCCTTCCCAAAGCAAAGCTTGAGCTCTTGCTTAAGCCTAAAATCCAGCCAGGACTGCCCCACAGTCGTGATTGCTCCCCGAAAACATGTTGAGCTTTTTGGCTTGGTGCATTAAACTTTCTTCACATTAGCAAAGCCTGGAAGCATCTGGAAGGCAAAGATTAAGCCAAAGTGCCCAGGGAAAGCTCAGATCAGCAAAATATGGTGCAGGGAAGGTTTGAGTGGTTTTTGAGCAGTCAGGTGATATAAAATTCATTAGAAGCTTTGGTGAAGTTGCATCAACTGAAAATGTGACCTTGTGACTTTATGGATCCATTAATATTTCAATGTCTCAGTGGAATAATATAAAAAGTTTCAGGGACAACACAATTTCTAGGATAAGTGCTCTATAAGCACAGGGTGAGTGGGGAATAATACAGGAGGTTAAGGTAGGCCTGTTATCAGAATCTTTGTGCCTGCTTAGAATTGCCCCAAAGGTTTGAGAGCAGCCCTGTTCATGGTTAAACTCCCATTTTTACCCTTCTGGTGTTTTCTGAGGTGTGGTGTTGAACTGCAGGGTCATTTCTTGAGAGTGAAGAAACTAAAACCGTGAGGAGAAAGGGAAATAAATTTGATATCTTGGGGTGCTCCCCACTTGCAAAGCAGTTTGAAAAGTTTGGTTTTCATTTTAATACATCCAGGAAAGCCTTCCCTGCTCCCCTTCCCTGCCCAGCTCTCCCTGGCATGGAAGGCTGTGAGGGAAGTTCTCCACAAAGACTAAAACTCCTCAGTCCTTGGCCATGACATCTTCTGGTGATTCTGGTGGGATCATTGTGCTGATCCCACTCTCCAGCCTGAGGCTGTGGGCACAAGGGAAAGCTCATTTCCCTCATTTCCCTCATTTCCATTGGCAGGGACCTTGGTCAGGCAAGGGAGGAGAACTTGGGGCAGGTGTAAGGTGTATTTTGAGTGCTGTCACTGAGTAAAACACTCAGCCTTGGGGCAAAGAGATGGAGGGAGGGGACAAGGCTTGGTTCACATCCTGAGGATTGAGGATGTGACCATCCTGGCATTTTCCTACCTTCCAGCCACCAGCACCTCTCCCTGTCAAGGAAGAGGAGCTTTACCTGGTGCTGGTCCCAGGTTGTTGTTAAGTGTAAACCTGCATTTTTAATTTTTTTGGGAACATATCCAAATTCTGAAGCAAAGCCCACAGCTCAGGGGCTGGCTATGTGGTGCATTGGCTGCACAGTACCAGATAGAATATTCCCCTGAAATTCAGGTTTGCACAGCTGTCTCTGCTGCCATGGCCCTCTCCAAAGACCTGAGGATGACCCCAGTCAGAACTTTTTGGCTGACCTCAGTGGCTTTGGATCAAGCCTGGTCCTGTCTGCGCAGAAACTCATTTCCTAGCAAAAAACAAGTCTTTGGAGTAGGTCCAAGCTAGACCACAGGGAAGAGGAGGATTCCCTGGCCTTCTGCCATGCCCTCCAGAGAAAGTGTTCACAGCACTGACCAAATCCATGCTTCACTGGCCCTTCCTTGTTGTGGTGTTGTGAGGGTCCCCAGGACGAGGTGAGAGATGAGAATTGACTCTAAGTTCTTAGAAGGCCTGATATTATATTATATTATATTATATTATATTATATTATATATTATATTGTATTATATTATATTATATTGTATTATATTATATTATATTATATTATATTATATTATATTATATTAATTACATTACATTACAACATTATATGATATGATTGATATGATATGATATTAAAAGAAAATTATATACTAAAACTACACAAAAGAAAGAGAAAGGAGACATCAGAAGGCTAAAAAAGAATGAATTATAAAAACCCATGACAGACCAGAGAGTCTGACACAGCTGGACTTGGATTGGTTACTAAGTAAAAACAATTAACATGTTTGAATAAACAACTCTCTAAATCACATTCCAGAGGAGCAAAACATGGGGAAGCTGAGGCTCCTCATCTTGCCAGGAGAAGAAATCCTGGCGAAGGGATTTTCCATAAAATATCCCAGTGACGTTTCCTCTCTCTCGCAGCCACCAGGGAGTCGGCCTTCGTCCACGCCATCGCCTCCGCCGGGGTGGCATTCGCTGTCACCAGGTCCTGTGCCGAGGGCTCGGCCACCATCTGCGGGTGTGACACGCGCCACAAGGGCTCTCCTGGCGAGGGCTGGAAGTGGGGAGGCTGCAGTGAGGACGTGGAGTTCGGCAGCATGGTGTCCCGGGAGTTCGCGGACGCGCGGGAGAACCGGCCCGACGCGCGCTCGGCCATGAACCGGCACAACAACGAGGCTGGAAGGACGGTAAGGACGTCTCATCTCCTCCTTTCCTGTTGGTGTTTTCTGACCTGAGAGGATGAGTGGTGGGAGGGGATTAAGGGGGCTCAAAAGGCCGAAATCTGGGCTAATTTGTGTCACAAAATGGTAGTACCTGTCTCATGATAGTCTAGATCTACGTGCTTGGTCTTTGAAAGCTCCACATGAATTCACCCACACAGATATAAACACCTGCCTTGGAGTCAGCTGCCAGATCTCTTTTATAGAGAATGGATCAAGGCAGGTGAAGGCTGGGATTTCTTCCCATCTTATGAGGATACCTGCCCCCAGAAGATGGGATTTCGTCCCAGCTTAGGAGGATATCTACCCCCAGAAGATGGAATTTCAACCCATCTTTTGAAGATATCTACCCCCAAAAGTTGTGGATGCCCCATTCCTGGAAGTGTCCAAGGCCAGGTTGGACAGGGCTAGCAGAAGGTGTCCCTGCCCATTCCAGGGTGGTTGGAACTGAGCGATTTTTAAGGTCCCTTCCAACCTAAATCATTCTGTGATTCCACTATTAGAGTTATTAACCCTTATTCCACTATTAGAGTTATTAATAATGTCCTAATTGTGGCTGTTCCCTTCCACTGAGTGTGGGGCACCTGAAGTTTTGGTGCAATTGTCCATTCCCCTTCTCTGCAGCCTTGAGGGAGGAGAAGAGCCAGGAGAGCTTTTCCCACAACCCATCTTCTCAACCCTGTTCTATTTCCCAGGAAATATTTAAACAAAATTAGAGGCAATAGAACTCTGGTGCCTCCTGATTAAACTTGGACCATGCCCTGAAGCTGTTTTTACTTCAAACAATCTTGGAACAAAACGTGTTGGGGAAAAGAAGGCACAAAATCTGCCTTATACACAATTAATCTTTTCCCTAGGTGGAATAATCCCAAAAGGGGGATATTCCTTTTTTTTTTTTTTCCATCTCAAGAATAGCCCAGAAATCCAGAAGAATGTAATTTGTGGGAAACAATTTGTAGAACTGTAGAACCACAAAGCCCTTTCTAACAGAGATTATGCCACAGCTTTTCTGAGATAAGAAAGGACAGGTTAATGTGGTCTTGTCCTCAGGTCTTGCACATATCCAGGAGAACATTTGTGCGCTGAGCTGTACCAAAGCCACCACAGCTGCTGTGCTGGGACACGTCCTCAGGCAGGCTGGGGTTTCCTGAGAACTCCTGAAGTGGATGCTGTAAATTCCCAGTGCTGTTATCCCACCCCACACCACAGCAGAGCTGTTGGAATACAACTTCTGAAAGGGAAATACCACCAGAAACCAAAATTGTCTGCAATGGAGATGACCACAAGCAATGATGTGGTTTCTTCCGGCTCTGGCCTAAATTATCCCAGGTACCCCCAGGGATGGGGCAGTTACTGGGATATGTAATGGGAAAAAGAGGGGTTTCCTTTAAAGTGAGAATCTGTTTTAAAGTGAGAATCCTTGGAAAAAAACAAACATGTGGTGGTGTTTGCAGGTCCTCAGGATGAGGGAAGAGATGAGAATCTTGACTCCATGTTTCAGAAGGCTGATTTATTATTTTATGATACATATTATATAAAAAGAAAATGATATGTTAAAACTACACTAAAGAAAGAGAAAGGAGACATCAGAAGGCTAGAAAAGAATGAATAATAAAATCTTGTGAGTGACCAGAATCGCAACACAGCTGGACCTGTGATTGGTCATCAAGTAGAAACAATTCACATGAAACCAATCACAGATCCACCTGTTGCATTCCACAGCAGCAGATAATCATTGTTTACATTTCTTTTCTGAGGCTTCTCAGGAGGAAAAATCTTGGTAAAAGGATTTTTCATAAAATGTGTCCGTGACACAAACATCCCTGTGACCACAGGCCTGCAGAGGTCTTTTTACTCTAAGTTTTGTTCCTTGACTCTAGGACATTTTACAGGTGTCAGACCATGACGTGAAATCCCACAGATGTCACACCATGACCTGAAATCCCAGTATTTTAGAAAGCACTGGTGTTTTCCATCGTCACCATTCCAGCACCCATGGGACAGCTCTTCCAGGCCTCCATACCTGAGTGTTCCCAGCTAAACCTGAGCCATGGGCAATGTTTCCTATCAGTTCCCACAGGAACTCCAACCCTACTGCTCCTCCAGGAGTTTTGATTAAGCTCAGGGTGATTATATGAGCAAAACCTTCTGCGGTTCTCCCTCCTCGCTAATTGCAGCCAGCTCTGTGGCGGGTGATACTCGGTAAATAACACAGGAAAACACCTGGTGAGCACCAAGGTGCTGATTCATGGCAAATCTCATGGACTCAGGCCGGCACTCGCCTGTTCACGTACCCAGAAATTTGCTGATCACTCTGGAAATGCAGATTATCAAGTTGCATAAGGTTGTCTCCCACCCAGAGTACTGGAGGGCAACACCTCTGTTTATTTAAACTCGTTATATAAGAGGTAAAAACAAGTAGCAAAGCTTCTGGGATCAATAATCACCCTCCCATTTATCCCAGGAAAGTGGTTTGTGTTGAAGCCTGAGCCTTTAAAATCAAAAGTAGGGCTCTTATTATTTTTTTTTTTGTCCTTTGAAGTGATTTTAGAAAAATCATAACCCTGGCTTTAAAATAAAAACAAATCCCTTTTCAGTTTCTGAATGTAGCCATAGCAAGGTTTGAACCTTGTTTGCTTAAGTAAACACAAAACATATGTAAAGGATGGAGTTCTGTTCTAGATAGTTAGGACACTTCATCTTCCTATTATTTCCAACAGAAAAGCTGCTATTTTCATTTATGAAGGCATTGTTTGAGTAACTTTGGGCGTTCTTTGCTTCTCTGCCCACATGTGTTTGAATTCTTTTCCTGTGTGACAGCACTGTAATATTCCCACATGAACATTGATAAGACAGAAGTTAATAAATCCCCTTGGTGAAAGTTTTTGGTAAATCCTTAAATTTGAGCTGGGAGTTAGAATCAGTCACTGAAAACCGTAAAGTACAGAAGCTTTATGTCTTAGACCCAGCAGTGACTGGGGGAATAAGAGGGTTTTTGTTCACAAGAGTATAAATATATCTATGCAAACATCCATAATTCCTTGGAAAATCATGGCCAAGTGGCAGAATGTCATAAAGAGTTTTAATTACAGGTTAACTGTCACAGACATCTTTTATGGAAAATCCATTCCTTAGGATTTTTCCTCCTGAGAAGCTGAGAGGCTTCAGGAACAAAATGTAAATATTGATTATCTGCTGCTGTGGAATGCAACAAGTAGATTTTTGATTGGCCCATCTTGGATGTTTATAATTAATGGCCAATCACAGCCCAGCTTCCTCGGACAGAGAGCCGAGCCACAAACCTTTGTTATCATTCTTTCTTTTTCTATTCTTAGCCAGTCTTCTGAGGAAATCCTTTCTTCTATTCTTTTAGTATAGTTTTAATGTAATAGTCATCATAAAATAATAAATCAGCCTTCTCAAACATGGAGTCAGATCCTCATCTCTTCCCTCATCCCTCAGACTCCTGTGAATGCCGTCACAGTTAATGTCTTCCTTCTCCTTTTCCTTTCTTCTCTTTTGCAGTCCATCATTGAGCTGATGCACCTCAAGTGCAAGTGCCACGGGCTCTCGGGCAGCTGTGAGGTGAAGACCTGCTGGTGGTCCCAGCCTGACTTCAGGGTCATCGGCGACTACCTCAAGGACAAGTATGACAGCGCGTCCGAGATGGTGGTGGAGAAACACCGGGAATCCCGCGGCTGGGTGGAGACCCTGCGGCCCAAATACAACTTCTTCAAGGCCCCCACTGAGAAGGACCTGGTCTACTACGAGAACTCGCCAAACTTTTGCGAGCCCAACCCCGAGACAGGCTCCTTCGGGACCCGCGACAGGATCTGCAACGTCACCTCCCACGGCATCGACGGCTGTGACCTTCTGTGCTGCGGCCGCGGGCACAACACGAGGACTGAGAAAAGGAAAGAGAAGTGTCACTGTATCTTCCACTGGTGCTGCTACGTCCGCTGCCAGGAGTGCATACGAGTCTACGACGTCCACACGTGCAAATAAATCAGGTGTAAAACCCCCCTTGGCCGGGCTCCGAGTGAAGAAATGGATTTTTTGAGCCTACTTCCTCTGAGGTTGCATCCGTGAGAGAAGTCTACTTTTTTTGGATATTAAAAAAGAATAAAAACTGGACAAAAAAATTTAAAAAATAAAAAGGCTAAAACTGGTTGGATAGAATAGGTCTAATGACTTCTGGGCTATCCCGAGGTACATCTGGCAGTCACACAAGTTCTGCCCCGACGCCGATGCCTCCGGAAGGAGAGCAGCTCTTTCCACCAGCCCACAACACCGAGCTGGAAGGAAGAGCATTAGCAAAAGCATGGATTTGCTCTGCTCCCACCCACCTGAAGTGACTCGTGTGATTAAGTGTCCTTTGAAAGACTTGCATCTTCCTAAGCATCTCCTTTTCCCTCAGCCAGGCAGAGGCTGTGCTGAACAGCAGCACTGAGCACTCAGAGAGATCTCTCTGCAAACCCCAATGGCCAGACTGTGTGATATGAGCAACAGCAGCAAAAGAAATAAAAGCAGATAAATTAAGGATTTTTAAAATAAAAAACATGACTACTTCTTTGCTTTTGCCTTGGAACCAGAGAAGTCTACAAATATTTAACAGAGCTGGAGAGTGGGCAAGCTCTTGATGTGAACTTTTTAGCGTAGTAGCTTCTGCCAGATTGGACTGTGGCAATAGGATCCTGTGACATCTGTAGAAAGGGAAGGAGGGAGAAGAGGAGGGAGACAAAGAGAGAAAACTGCTGATGACTTCCTGTAAACTCTCTGTTGGCACACAGGTGATGTGCACAGTATGGAAAAGTTCAGTGTCTTGTGTGTGAAGTGAAGAGGACTCTGTGTGCATTGAGGAGGACACAGTCCCACAGCTGGGAATGCTGCTGCAGCTCTCCACCTGGCATGTGGCTCAGCCAGTGAGTTTTCCTTGGAAACGTGGTGCAGTGAATCTCTGGGGCTGTTCACTCACTCCTGAGCACAGGACATCCCTCTCCTCAGCACCCCAGGGAAAGCATGGCAAGGGACAGTGTTCACCCTTCCCACCTCGCTGGGGAGGTCTGTCACCAGCAGTGGAAAGTGCACTTCGTTCTTCCACTCTCTGCACCTGATGCAGGCTCCCCAGGCACTTGGCAGCAGCCTGAGCCCACAGGTCTGTTGGGAGCATGGATCTGAAGGACTCATTGTCACCCATTAATTGACACAAGGGTGAAGCAACCCACCACCACCTCCAAGCTGGAGCAGTCTCAGACTCAAGCCAAACCTTGTCCCACAGCTAATTCCTACAGCCATTCCCACCTGTGAAAGTGGCACAGATTAAAATGGACAAAACCCAGAGTGTGAGCCAGCCCAGAGTTTGGGTAGGTTTGGACACAGAGCCAAACCCCAGCTTTGCAGCGCTGGCCCATCTCTGCTGCTCACCCTGAGTGCCCATCCTGAGTGCTTCCAATTCCAAATCAGGATCACAGTTCACAGAAACAGGTCTCACCTCCTCCGTGGGCATCAGGAATTCCTGCAGGGGATCAGGCATGAGCTCAGCCCACCACCTTGGTGTTTACAGCACTGGAACCCTGCTTGGGCCATTCCTGGTCAATACTGGGATAAATGAGAGGTGAACCAAGCACAGTCACAGCCTGTTTTAGCCCCAGATGCACTTGCCCTGTGTCCTCTCTGCCTCACCCCTGCTTTTGGGTTCCTATCCTGGAAAAAGGACAATGGATGGGTGTTTATTCTGTCTCTTCAGCACAGGAAGGGAAACAGGGCATGAGTTAATTCCCATTTCATGGCGAGGTAATCATGGCCCTTGGCTGGATCACTCCTGGAAATCTTTGTAGAGAAATCAGAGTGCTGCTCTCTCTGTGTGTGTCAGCCTTTTCCCAGGAACCAAAGGAGGGAGTATGCAGAAGAAGAAGGGAACAAACAGAGCTTAATCCCATCAGAGAGAAAACAGGAGGAAATGATGCCTCCAAGGGCTGGCTCTGACTCACAGCGTCTCCTGGGACTACTCCTAGGCTGGTGCAGTTTATGCATCACCCATTTGTCTCGGGGCTGTGCCCAAGGGCACAAGTAAGATTTGCTTATTGATGGAGGCACTTCTATCAGTGCTTTGCAAAAAAAATAAAAATGCTGCAGTGAAATGAGAGCAGAAGGAGAGAGGAGATCGAGAGAAGCAAAGAAAAATATGGGGAGAAAAATCAATCTGTGACACCTGTCCATGTGAACACTGCACATCATTAATGGCCACACACCACGTGGAGAAGGCAATAGGTCACTGAAAACTTAAATGAAGATCAATTAAGGGATGTATAACTGATTTTCATAATGCAGTCTTGGAGAAAAGGAAAACTTAATCATGGGAAATAGAGAAGGAAGCCACTGCAGGGGGAGATTGCACCTGTAACCAACATTCAAACACAATCTGTCAGGAAAGCAAATGCTCCAGAAAGCCACACAAGGGGTGGAAGACATTGATAAATTGGAGAGGATGGGATAAGGGAAGATACATCTGATTTACTTAATGTGATGCAGCGCAAGCAGCCACAATGAGAGATGTCAGACACGTCCTACCAGGAACTTCTGCCTATAAATGGTGACGCAACAGTGGAAATTCAAATCACTGCAGGCCACCACAGTCCCTTCAATCCGTTGACTTCAGCGGGGTCACGCCCACAACTGGTTCTACCTTAAGATTTTTAAGCCAAGTGGTTTCAAACTCCTTCTTTTATATCATACCAGTGAAGGAATGGGCTGCAGGATTTGGCTTCCATGAGTGGGAGCTGGAATCTGCCCTCAGCCCATCCACAGCGTGTTCACATCCACCATTTCTGCTTTTGCACCAGAGCAAGCCCAGCATCACCAGCAGGTGAAGCTTTTTGGGAAGCAGAGGGGAAAAAAAATTGAAACTGGGCATTTGCTGAGCAATTGCCTCTAGAGGTGAACAAATTTTGACCGCAACAGTGGGATTTACTTCATCCGGTCTAAGCTATTTATCTAATTTTCTGCTGGGATCAATGACAAGAAACAAACTCAGAGGTGATTCATGGTGTTTAGGATGGTACCTAAGTTATGTTTGGTTAAGTGCCCTCTGGGTGTATCTGTGACTTCAGCTGCTGAGCTCGGAGCAGATAATGAGCTCTTCCATGGGTCCAGACTGATGATGTGAAATCCACCATGAGTCAAGGAGGCGAAGCTACAACCTGATCATCATCTGAGATGGGCTGGAAGCTGTGCTCCTTCCCTCCAAGCTGGGGTCACACTGGAACCAGCTCAGTGGTTGGGGACTCCTCCCCATCCAAGGGGATTTTAACAAAGCCTGTGGGTGCTTGTTTGGGTTTGTTATGTAATTAATCATCCCTGTGGTGATCCAATGTAAGGGGCTGAGCAGCTGCTACTAAAGTCGATGAAAAATGCCTGAGTGAATTCTGTTCATCACCCTGAGCACACCCAGGGGGTTCCAGTCCTGGGTGTGACACTCCCCATCCCTGAGGGGGAAAAAATCCTGCCAGGGGTCTGGGAGCTGGGCCCATGGTTTTGGAGAGGGGGCCTGGGCCATTGCTCACTGCTACACATGAATTTGGGAGGTGTCTTTGGAAAACTGAGATCCCTCTCCACTGCCCACACTGAGTGTCTCAAGTCAGGGTTTCCACTGCACCAGTGAGAAAATTTAGCCAGTGATGAGTGAGGTGCCATCCTTCCCTACAGGAGATGGTCTGAATGCCACCCAGAGGTGCCTTCTGCCTCAGCTTCTCCTGTGAAAACAGCAGGACACTACTTATGGAAGGGTCTTGGCATTTCACTCAATAATACAAACATCTGGTGACATTTTACAGGTGCCCTACAGTGTCCTGTTGGGGTCCAGATGTTGTTTCAATGGCCTTAGACCCACACAGATCATAAACCTGGGCAGAGACATATGGGTGTCCAAAATAACCCAAGATGTGTTTGTGTAGCCAATTGAATTGGGCGCTTCTCTGGATGTGGTTTTCTGTCAGACCTTCTCCCTCACCTTGGTGTAGTGCTCCAGTTTATAACCAAAAGGAAAACATCATTGATTTCCCACAAATGGGACTGGCCATCTTCACCTCTGTGCTCCCTGGTGTCCTTCCCTGGTGAGGTTTGTCCTCAGGCAGATGGTTTGTACCAGGGGTGTCTCTGGCAGGATGGGGGAAAGGGACAAGGTGTCACCCAACAAAGGAACAGATGTGAAAAATAAAAGTGAGAAAGGGCCATAACTCCATCCTCTCCCATGCTGCTATCCAGCCTCTCCTTCAGCTGAACAGATGGGTCAGATCAGTTCCACATCCAGCTTATTCAAGACAGTGGCGTTACCTGCGAGGGGTGAATTTGGCCTCATCTCTTTTCTTTCTATGAAAGAAATGGAAAGTTTAGGAGTTTGGTTGTTTTGTTGGGTTTTGCTCTTTTTTTTTTTTTTTTTTTTTTGCCCTTAGTTTGGTTTAGTTTTAGAATTTGGGGGCTTCTCTTTCTCAGAGAAAATGAAAATATGGGGAGGGAAGAACATTTTTGATGCTTGATCCCAGTTATCTCACTGAGTGTCGTGCCCAGCACTGACAGTCTTCTCCAAAGCATTTTGAAATCTCCCAAATTGCTTCCACTCCTCATGGGAAGCTTCACGTGCAGAACTAAAGCAGTTGGGATTTAATATTTGGAGGGGATTGCAGAGACAACCACACCACAAAATGCAATATGGCACAGAAATCCCTGAGTCAGCACCGACCACGTCAGCCCTGCAGTGCTGTCGTCTAAGCTGAGCTCTGCAGATTTTCTGTATTAACAAACCCCAGAAAACAATTTCTTCTGCCTCTCAAACTCAAATGTTATTGGTGTTTTCATTGCATTCAGAGGTATTGCCACAGAAATGTCCCTGGATTATGTTACATTTGTCATGTGTCTTCATATTCTTATCATGCCCCCATCCTTAAATTAATATACAGGAGAAAAACTCTGAGCTTTGGGTCACTTTTTTTAATTTTTATTTTTAGCTTCAAATTGGTTTCAATGCTGAAAATCTGGTGCTTGATGTCGCTGGGGATATTCAGGTTTGCAGCATGAGCACTCTGCAGGAGCTGGGAGCTGTGAATCCACTCCCAGGGTCTGCACTATGGAAATTACTCCAGACTTCCCTTGATGCTTTTACAAAATCCATTTGGGAGGATGAAAACAGGGCCATGAAAGGCACCAAACCCAAGTGCCCTGCTCAGATCTGTCATTCCTGAGCTCCAGCAGCTGCTGGGATGAGATGTCAGGGAGTGTTGGATGAAGGGAGAGAAGGTGGGCTGGGCAGGACAAGACCTCATCTCTTCTTCATACCTATAATTTCCTATTTTCTACCTCCCTCCAAGCCAAATCTTGGCTGCTTTAGTTGTGACTTTTCATCATGGGAGTCTCTCTTTTTTCCAGATTTCCCCTCTCTCACTGGAAGCAGCGGTGGCATCTGGCTGAATTGTTTTATCCACACCTCAACCCTTCCATCCTCCTGTTCCCTGCCCTCCCTGGTGTTCTCCAGCAAAGTTCCTGCTCTGCAGCTCCTCACTCCCAGTTCAGGTCTCCATAAACACCTGTGGGGTGCAGATTCCTCAGTTTGGTGGGAAATGGGGGCTCCTCTGGCCTCCATTTCAATGAAAGGGTGTTTAATCCTCATTCCTGCCCCTCTCAGTGTCTTCCTGGCTTGGTTAAGTTTCCTTAAGTTTCCAATTTCCCACTTTCCTGCATTTTCCAGAGGGTTCTTTGGTGCATCTCCACTTTGGAGGAGGAGACTTTTTTCTCAAGCATGAACAAGAGGCCAGGAGTTGATTCCCAGGCAGTGGCACCTACAGTGGGGTTTGGAATACAAAGTTAGATTTTTAAAGGCAGGTATCTACATGTGTGCTAGGTGCCTAAACCCCCATAGAAACCAAATTATGGGCTCCATTTGCCTAAACCCAGCATTTAGGGCTGAACTAAATTATTGAAATAGGTGTCTAGAGCCATCTGGGATGCTCCAGGTTACCCCAGTGGCTCCTGAAAGCTACTCTGGAGGAATGTGGGATTCCCTTGGATCCCAGGGCATATTTGGAAGGCCCATGCAGATGGTTCTCCATCAGAGATGGGTGTTTAGATGTCTGAATCCCATGCAGACACAGGCTTGTGTGTGTCTTCATCCATGAGCAGGATCCCACTCCAGATTCCAAACTCTCTTTAGATTCTCTGAGGTGGAAAACTGGTCAAGGTCTCAATTCTCACTTAAACCAACCAAAATCAGGCACAAGTGTCTCAAGGGGAGCAGAAGGTGAACCTGTTCTGTAAAAATAATTGTTTTAATCTACTTTACTGCCTGGTTTATCATGGCTGTGACCCCAAGGGAGCATCTCTGCTCTTCCTGCTGAGGAACACATAAAGGGAATGGACAGGTTCCACCAAATCATCCACAGGCAAAATCCTGCCCTTAGGTGGACACCACCCAGATGGAGAAAGCTCCTGAAGCCACAAGGGTCTGATCCACCTCTGTGATCTCCTCCTCTGTCTCTGTGGACCTTTACTTACACCAAGGAAGGTCTTGGACAGCCCTGCATGGAAGTGGGGAAAGCGTGAGGAGAAGCTTTCCCCGTTTCCGTTCCTTTTACGAGTTTCTTCTTATTATTTATTAGTATTTATTTATTTCTCTCCATTCATTCCACTCCACCAAAAATCCTGAAGGCAGATCTGCTGCAGACACGGGCTGAGCAAGCAGCTGAGTGTCACCCATGGTTTTGAGGGATGGTGTCAGAGCTTCTTGCCAGCATTTGCCACCTGCTGCTGCCCCTTGGAAAGCACAAGAGGTTTGAGATCAGCCCCCCCAAAAACTCCAAAATCAGATAAAATCCTCCTGATCTCTGCTGTAGTCCTGGTTGTCCCCGTCCCCAGCTGATGGCAGCTCAGCCTTCACCTCCTCATCCCAGTGGGATCCCACTCCATCAGTCCCTTGTGGCATCACTTTCTGTCCCTCCCAGGACCCAACCTGCCCAAACAAGCCCTGCTGTAGCTCTGGACTCTCTGACAAGCCCACCAGCAGTGTGGAAGACACAAAACACAAAACCTGCAGCACCCCAGGGGATTCCCCCACGGTACAAAACACGCTTGTCCAGCACTCAGGGACAAGTCTCTTCTTGTGAGTGGTTTTTTTTTGCTGTTGCTTTCCCTTCCCACAGACTGTCTGCCTGATTACATCGCCTCCTTCAAAGCTCCATCACTGTCTGTGACCCCTGCCCTCACCCCCGTGTACAGATTGCATGTATGATACAACCTGGAATTCCAAAGCTATTGTACAAAGTAGAGTTGTCACCTTTTTTTCTTTTTTTTTTTTTTTTCCTCCCTCTCAGTATTTTGTTAAATCTGATGATTTTTTTATGATTATTTATTTTATGAATAAATGTATATATTAGTAAGAGTATATATTTGCTGAAATAACTCATCGGGACAGTGTTGTTGCTCTGCTGTTGTGCTTGTGACCTCATTGGCTTTTACCCCATTTTCTACTGACAGCACATTAGCAATGTCTTGTAACTGTTTTTTGTTACCAGTTAAGTTTGATAGATGTGTTGACTTTATAATTAAAATCTAAAAAAAAAAAAAAAAAAAAGTGCATTAATTTTAATTAATTCTGCGTTTGGGTGCTTTTTCCCAGTGTTCACTAGTGTTGACTGGATGGAATTTCATAACACAGGCTGAAATTCAGCTGGGTTGTAAGAAATGAGAAATAAGGTTATGAGAATAAAGTTATGAGAAATAAGAAATAAATATTACTTCCTCTTGTGGGACAGGAATTGTGTGCTTTGGAAGAAGAGATTGTCACTTCTACTGTCACCATTTAACTCATGAACAGTTCCTGTGGGAGGTGACTACACAAATATAAATAAAACAAATCCATTTTAACTACCATGAGTCCGTTTCTCAGCTGAACATCACCATTCCGGGACCCAGCTTCTTCCCCCAGAGCAATAAAAAGCCAACATGGCAAAGGGATGAGTTTTCACAATGTCTCTGGAAGAAGAAGAAATTTCATGTTGGTTTTGCCAATTCTAATCACTCCTTCCTTCCTCTGTTATTACTTTAGGTTGGGAGCCTTGAACCTGCTCTAAAACCAACCTTGATAACTTCTTTATAACTGACAGAGGGATTTAAACACATCCAGAGATTTATCCCAATTATTTAAACCACAGACCTGAGCTGGAATAAATCACCTTCTGGAGAAATCTGCTTTCTTACAGAGGCTCTAAATGAACACACCTATAAATGTGTTCATTTATAATTTATTGTATAAATGTAAAACAGCTTTTTCCTGGGAAGGGAGGTGGGCAGCACGCTGGGACAGAATATCCCCCTCCCAGAAACATGCCTGGCTTTGAGCAACACAGGCCAAACACCACAGAGAGCTTTCAGCATTCCGGGCTCAGCATATTTTCCAGAAATAAATGATAAACATTCTTATTAAAGAGCACTTGAGATAAGCGTATTTGTTAAGCTGTGTTGCCTGCTTTGCCAGGTTTGAGCAAGAATCTTTTTTTCCTTTTTTTTTTTTTTGAACCTAAATAGGAAAAACTAAGACATGAGTGGACATCTCAGTTACTCTCAGCTTACAGATACTGTGAGCCCTTCCAGATCATTTTAGGAATGAAATAAAACAGTCTTATTAACTTATTGCTGCCTCATGACCTGGACTTTCCATTATTAGGGAAACTCTTGAAGTTTCCTATTGTTTTTGTAGAATTATTCCCCCATGGGAAGGCAGCACAAACTACGGTCACATTTAGCCATGGCAATGGCCTTTGCTCAAGACAAATCAGCTCACAAAAGTCACCCAAAACTGCTCCACAACCAAGTAGGAGATATTTGACACGAGAGCCAAGAGTCAGACCTCATCCCCAGGCATAATTTAAGGACTGAGGTGCTGCAGAGAGGTACCAGGAGCCTGACAGCCAGAAGATTTGAGAGCTCCATGTTCCTTTGAGAAACAGTGCACTGAACTTGGTGAAGCTTGGTCACCATCAAAAAAAAACTCATAGAATTAGAACTGGAAAGAGAATTAGATTTAGAATTAGAATGAATTAGAATTAGAATTTTAGAATTAGAATTATTAGAAATAGAGTGGTTTGGGTTGGAAGGGACCTTGAAGTTCATCTCATTCCAACCCCCTGCCATGGCAGGGACACCTTCCACTATCCCAGGTTGCTCCAAGCCCTGTCCAACCTGGCCTGGGACACTGCCAGGGATGCAGGGGCAGCCACAGCTGCTCTGGGCACCCTGTGCCAGGGCCTCACCACCCTCACAGCAGAGAATTTCTGCTGTATCTCACCTAATTTCCCTCTCTTCGAGAATGAAGACGTTTCCCATTCTCCTGTCACTACAGTTCCTGATGAAGAGTCCCTCTCCAGCTTTCATGCAGCTGCTTCAGATCCTGGAAGGTGCTGCGACCTTCTCCCCAGGCTGAACAGCCTCACATTTCTCAGTCTTTCACCTCAGCACTGATTGAGATACTCCTCAGCAAACCATGGCCAGGTTCACCCTTCTGGTAGCACTTCATCCCCTCTCCTGACTGCTTTCCTTGCACAAACAGCACCTCAAACCAGCCTGGAATGTGCCAGATCCACAGGAACCGTGCAGATTGTTCTGTACCTGAGTTCTTTGCACCAGTCTGGTGGAAACCAACCACTCCCAATGTGAGTGATGCCTCAGGTTTGAGGTTTTATATTTTCAGATTCTGTGCTGCTTTAGTGTGTGGGTCTGAGCTCCACATCAGGGCATGGTGAGCTCTGTGCACAGAGCAGGGAGACAAAACAATTCCTGCTCCAGCTGGGCACCAAGGACAAATGACCCAAATCTCAGCCCCAGAGCACAAACCCCGTGGGCTGCAGAGAGAAAAACAAGCAGGGTGGGACTGCCGGGGCTAAAGCTGCAATGGGACAATGAACTGCAAGGTGCAAATGGAGCAGAACTGATCCCAGGGAGAGACCCCGGCAGCGCTCGTGCATTTTGGGGCCATTTTGGTTCATCTTGGGTGCAGCCCTGGCTGGGCTCTGGTGCTGCCCAAGGTGCATCCATGGAGGCCTTTGAATAAATACCTTATACTTTAATACTTTATACTAATGAATACTTTATTCTGTAGCTCTATCTAGTCTCTGTGCTAGGCCAGCCTTCACAAGGCATCCTGAGCAAGGCCCCCAAAACCTCCATGAAGTCACAGCCTTGCCCCACAGCCTCCATGGGCTGCAGGGAGTGAGGCTCAGCTCATGGATTCACCCAGCCCAGTGAAGGAGCCCACAGAACCACAAACAGGCACGGGGATGCCCTCCAGGCTCTGCCTGTCCTCTGGGTGCTGCTCCACGGGTCTGTGTCATGTCTGGAAGCTCCAGGGAGATGTCTCAGATCCCTCAGGATATTCACCAGGCGTTAGACACTCCAGCCAAGTGACTGAGCCCAATTTGCCTGAACTTGAGGTCTGACTATCAAGTTCCTGTTATTGTTCACACTGAGTTCAGGGATTCATTCCACCATGAGGGCTGAGTGCTGCCTGTATCCTGTCACAGACATCTTTTATGAAAAATCCTTTCCTTGGGATTTTTCCTCCTGAGAAGCTGGGAGGCCTCAGGAACAAAATGTAAACATTGATTATCTGCTGCTGTGGAATGCAACAGGTGGATCTTTGATTGGTCCATGTTGGTTGTTATTAATTAATGGCCAATCACAGCCCAGCTGGCTCAGACAGAAAGCCCAAGCCACAAACCTTTGTTATCATTCTTTCTTATTCTATTCTTAGCCAGCCTTCTGATGAAATCCTTTCTTCTATTTTTTAAGTACAGTTTTAATGTAATATATATCATAATAGATCATCCTTCTGAAGCATGGAGATCCTCATCTCTTCCCCCATCCTGAGCGCCCTGTGAACACCAGAAATCTGGAAATCTGGATTTGGCACGTACAGACCCTCTGGGAGGTCTGTGTCCTTCTGGATTGGCAGGGGGACACCCAGAGGGATGACAGTGAGACACCACAGATGGTTCTGGACACCTGTGTTCAGTCAGGCACCTGGAAAATCCCATCTCCACTGGCTGCAGCAGG
This sequence comes from Ammospiza caudacuta, assembly GCF_027887145.1. Taxonomy (NCBI): domain Eukaryota; kingdom Metazoa; phylum Chordata; class Aves; order Passeriformes; family Passerellidae; genus Ammospiza; species Ammospiza caudacuta. The sequence continues at coordinate 2,464,412 of NC_080593.1, forward strand.
AGCTCAGAGCTTTGAGCACGAGCAGGCAGCATTTGCATCCTGCCACCCAAATGATGATGTCTTCATCTGCAAGTTGGATCCTGCTTGAGCAATCAGTCCAAGCCAGCATCCTTTGAAGCTGTGAAATCCAGCTGAAAGCAGCTCCTGACCAGCAGCTCACCAGGCCATAAAGAAACACTCTGTGACCCAATGAAATCTGAAAGCTCTGCCATCTAACTGCTACCCAGCCTGGCTCTGGAATTTGCTTACTGATGTCTTTTATTTGCAGGTGTGGAAGGGTTTTTTCCCCCCACCATGCAGTCATTTGGAGGCACAGAGCCAGGTTTGCATTCCACAGGGCTTCAATCCGGTCTGGGATTTGCCTGGGAGTGTCAGCAGGTGAAGTGCTCACTAATGAACTCGGTGGTGGTGTTAGGGTGAGGTCAGCTCAGTTCCTCCTCAAGTTGGTTTTGTGCAAGGGCAGCAAGGTTAAATCACTTTAATGGTGATTTAGAACAGATCTGTGCTCTGGGCTTGACCCTCTTGAGTCCTTGTGCCATTCCTCCAGGTTCAGGAACATCCCAAAACCCTGAATTCCATCTCCTCTTTTGTCAGACAGGAGGCACAGCAAGGCTGTGTTGGCTTCACCTCACCAAGCCCTTGAGCTCTCAAAAATCCACTTGCTCTGTAATTTATTTTTTTCCTGGAATATGTGAGATAATTCTCAATCCTGTGTGTGGGAAAGAGAGGTGGTGGTGAAGAAATGCCAGCTTTGCTGCAGTGAGAATTTCCTTCATGCAGGAATCCAGGGAGAGCCTTGAACCTGTTTGTTCTGTCCTAATCAACGCAGCTGCTTTGTGCAGGAAGTGCCTTTCATCCTGGGAGTATCAAGGCCTTTATGGCAGCATATGGAAATCCAGGTCCAAGCCTCCCCTCCCTATCAGACAAAGGCTTGAAGCCCTCTCTGAGTCACCAGGGACTGATAACTCCAGCCTGGTCTTGAGCAACCCCGCAGGAATTCCAGTTTCAACAAACTGCTGCTTTCCAGAGGACAAATGCTTCCTGTGGAATTTCTGTTCCTCAAGCTGCTCCTTCACAAGCAACACACCCAGATTCCAGGTGTGTTTCCAGATTCCAGAAATTTATTTATTTCTAAAAATGTCTATCAAAAATAAAGAAGCAGCTTAGGTCCTACTTATTTTTCAGACAGAAGGGACCACATGGGAGACTTTGGTTAATCAGGATGAAGATGGGGGAGTTTTTTTGACCAAGAATTGTCACTGTGAGTGCAGAATTTAATGAGACACAGCCCCTTCAAGCACCTACAGATAGTTTTACCTTCCACATTTCCGTGCCAGGACTTTGCAGGGGATTTCTCTCTGCTGTGCTTCCCTCAGTGTCCCTTGGGACAACGCGGTGTCTCGATGAAGTGGGGAGGGCAGGACAAGTAAATAGTCCTGAAGTGGGGAAGGGAAGGACTTTGGCTGACACTGAACAGCTAAATCAATAAGGAAACTCGTTCCTGGTCCAGCCATGCAGTGGGAACACCACCCTGCAAGCACCACAGTCACACAGGAGGAGTTTGGCACACGAACCTAACCTTTAGGCTTGTTAATGAATGATAATTGAGTGGTCCTCAAGAACTCTGAGTAAGTTCCCCAGGTCCCAGCTGTTGTTCCAGGCTGGCAGGGGCTGCTGGGCACACCTTGCCTTAGCAGCAGATGTTGCTCCTGCTGGGGGAAGATAAAGGTTACTCATTAAAAGGCAGCAGGCACTCCAAACACAGAATAAAATGTGACCAAAGGACTGGCTGTGCAGCTTGGATGGATTAGTTTCCCTCCCCTTTAATCAGGATGTTTTGATAGCTGGGGAGCACAATGAGATCCAGGTGTCATTGTTGCTATCACAGCCTCCATCACAATGATAATCCTTGTTTTGTGGTGTTGCCTCTGGGCTCATCACCATCCTAAGACCATCCCTCATGTGCTGGGTGATGCCCAAACACAGCACAGGGTGGTGGACCCTGCCCCAAAGAACTTCCAGGGATCTGGTTTGGGCTATCTCTGTTTCCATCCACAGTGATGCTGATAAATAAAACCAGTTCTCAATCATTGCTGTGGGCTCAGCCATTTGTCTGTAAAAACAGCTGTACCCAAGGTGGACACACAGCTCTCCACGTCAAGCAGATGTCTTGCAAGTCACCTAAATGTAGCAAAACATCAGATTATTAACAGCACAATGACTGGTTAACTAGAAAAAAAGTCAGGTCCACCTTTCACCATCATTTATCAAGCCTGTAATGTCAAGGAAATGACTTTTTTTTCCCTTGTGGCTTGCAATTAGTACAAGCCAATAAAAATCTGAACGTTCTGCTAGCTCATCAGGCAGGTGGTTAGAGCTTGCTGGCATGGAGAAGGTGGGAACTGCTCTGTAAGCACGGGTTACGTGGTGCAAGCTGGCACAATCCACCAAAGAAATCCTCGGGGCAGCCAGGCTTTGGGACACAGGAGTGCTGAGAGGTGAATGTGGATCCAATACCCATTTCTCATCATATTACACCCAGGAGACATCCACTGTAATTAGGGTGAGAGCAACAGAAAGGAGGTTTTCTGCTCATGGGGTTTGATGGCAGAAATCTCTGCCACAGGGAGGTGTGGGTATTTAAATTTATCTGAATTTAAGAAGCAACTGGGCAGCGTTCAGCAAAGAAAGACACGTGAGGAGGTTTTATATGAACGATTCAAATCTTCCATGGGAAATCCATGGGAGTTGGGTGGAAGTGTCACCATGGGTTTGTCCTCTTCTCCTTCCCTTTTCCTACGCCTGGCCTGTGTCAGAAACAGGAGATGGGGCAACACAACCTGATCCAGCCCAGCTGATGATAAATCCATGGACATAAATGTGAAACAGGTCCCGTGAGACTACTATTCCTTCAACACTTCATGGTGGAATGGCTTTCAGAAAAAGGCGATTTCTTCTCTCAGTCTGACTGGAAAAAATGAAGACACTGGTCATTCCACCTGACTTTGAAAAGATTAAAATCCTGACAAATCTTTACAGCCAAGGAAAGAGCGGGACATGTCCAGCAAGGGATTTTCATGGCCAACCCTGGGTATCTGTTTTAGGAGATGAATCTCCCCTTGGGGTGACTCTCCTCTCCCCTGACCACAAAACAAGCCTGGCCTGACTGACTTGGACCTGGGCATCTCACTTTTAGAGGTGCAAATTAGGGTTGATGAAACCTTCCCAAAATTGCATGAATCAGATTTGCAGGATTCTCCATTGTGAGGTGGAACTTAGAGAAAGTTGCCTCAAATGTTGGATTGAACTGTATCCAAAAAAAAAGTATAAAACACTAAAGGAAATGCACATGTGTTTCAGAAGTGTTTTGCATGAGTTAAATAAATTTTGGTATCAAAATTTCCTTTGAACATGTCGGCTCCTGGCCCAAAATTGATTCTCCCTGAGAAGTCTACAATGCCTCCCATAAGAAGGAAAACCTCTTGATAATCACAGGACCTGAAGAGTGAAGGCCACCTCTAACTAGGGAGAAACCTGCAGCTGAAGACACCAAAACAAATCCAATTCTTTACCAAAAAATGCCCTCAGTGTCTGCCCAGGCTATGAAATAATAAATCCTTAATGGCATTAATCTGAACAGCTGCTGAAGAAGCACAAAAGGCTTGAGTTGAGTCGGCTGGATTTCAACTCCGTGGCTGCAAGGAAGATTCAGACCTTGCAGGAGGTGCTCAAACCCAGCCCTCACCTTGCTGGATCTTTCCCTGTGTGCCAGTGGTGGAGGGTGGGCTCCTCTTCCAGATCCAAAGTCATTAGAGCTGACGTCTTCCACTTGCACAAGGATTTCTGTTGGATTTTTCTGTTGGATTCAGGAGCTAAATCCAAATTGGGGGTGATTTTGAAGAGTAAATTTAAGGGGCTGTAAGTCCACGAGCTCCACAAACTCAGTCCATTCTGCTATTTTTAAAGAAAAATGTGGATTATCCATGGAAAAAGAGAGGAAATTCGGGACATTTCATTCCTAACCTGCTGCAGACTGACCACCAAGCAGAATTAAATGATTTAATTCTTAAATGATTTGTGAGGACAGAGGAACTTGCACTTATTCCAGTTCCATGACCTCTTAGTCTCAGGAATGTGCAATTCCATAGGAAAGTCCTCATTTGTTGGGAATACTCTGAAGTGTCCAGATCACACGATGGTCTTTAAACTTCTCAATACAAACAGAAAGCAAAAGTTGTCTCAGACTTTGGATAGTTTGAATCTTGGATATTTGACCGATTAAAAGCTTGGGAATCAGCAGTTTGGAGAAACAGCGGAGATTGGAACTGAATCTTGTCTAGGTGTGTTCTCCACGCTCTAAATTCATGGTTGGACGTTCTCTGGGGACTCCACTCCAGACTGGAACTGAATCTTGTCTAGGTGTGTTCCCCATGCTCTAAATTCATGGTTGGATGTTCTCTGGGGACTCCACTCCATCTAGGACACTCCTCACTTTGAAATCCCTGCATTAAAGACCATCTCTTCCTTAATTTTCCTCTGACCTCCAAAGTGACCTCATTAGCACCAATTTTTCAACAGTGCCACCATGGGCAAAAAGAGCTCCATAGACAATTTATTCCACCCTCTTCAACCCATGGAGATGCCTCAAAACCCACCCCTGAAGCAGAGTACCCACTGAGGTGGTGAAAAACCAACTCCAAGCATCTGGTCTAACAAGGATGAGAGCGCAAATCCATAAATAAGCATTTTTCCATATGACTTGACTTCCATTTTTTGTCCTCCTTGCTCACCAGGGCAGCAGGGAGAGACATCTGGTGGCTGAATGATTTCCTGCAAGGCAAATTGCAGGAGATGTGTGTTTGGGGAGGTGTTTTGGGAAGGGGGATGTCTCAAGAAGAACGTGTCCCTTAAGAGATGTGACGCCACTGAGTTTGCCTGAAGCACAATCGTGTGCTGCCACATCTCCCTCTTCAATAGCAAACCTTCCATCTGTTCCTTGGGGCAAAAAAATGTGCCAAAATGTGCCTGTTGATACTATGGATCTCTTCCTGTTGCCTCAAATGTTGGATTTTACAGCCTGTATGTCTCATCCCAGCCCTCTCTTATTTCAGCTCAGAGGGCATCCAAGGGGTGATAATCAATCCCATCTTGATTTGTCCTTTTCTAAATAAAATATTGGGGAAAAAGAAGGTTTCTCCCACTAGGCTTCAAAGAAGCTCTTCTGCCCTTGGCAGCAGAGGTCCAGTTGGGGCAGAGGGTTGGTTCATCCCTGCAGTCCTGCAAGACAAAATCTGGCTGAAGAGAAGAGCTGCAGCACTAAAACCAGGATCTGGAATTGAATTCTGCAGAGGGACTCTCAATAATTCCTCCAAATTCTCCACTCTCATGACATGAAACCTTCTCAAGAGCTCCAGGTGTTAGAGCCAGGGCATTGATGATCCAGACACACCTTAGATGGTTGTAAATCCCTCCAGACTCTAAACCTGAAGAGTCACCAGCACAGGGATCAATTTGATCTTGATTTTCCAGATCAAAAATTCCAAATTGACCTGGAATTTTCCTCTCAGAGGATGAAAATAATAGGGAAGAAAAAGTGCCCCAAATGAGCTGCATTCTGCACTGTTTCCCCACACTATGTTGTTTTCCCATTGCTCCTGGCACCCCTAGATCTGAAGTGCAGCATTTCCATTATCCTTATTTCATTTTCTTTTTCTGGGATTTGCTGAGGTACCTGGATTTTCAGTGGCTGTTGTAGGCTGTAAAGTGCCCATCACCAGAGGTGCTTCCACAGAGACAGAGACTCTTTGCTCCTCTGTGTTGGACAAGGTTTTCAGATCAACATTTCTGAGGTCAGTTTTGGGCATCAACCACCCACCAGTGCCAACAGTCCTTCTCCATGCCTTCCCACCACTTTTCCTTTTGATAATAAATCATGGTCAGGGACACTTTCCACTAACCCAGGGTGCTCCAAACCCTGTCCAGCTGATCTGGAGCATTTCCAGGGTTGAGCAGCCAAAGTTCAGCTGTGTGACCACATCACACACCTCAGGTTCTTCATCACATCTCCATCCACACCTTCTCTGTGATGGAGCAGAGGCTGCTTGCCTTTATTTTACAAGTGAGGAGCAGAAGCACAAAGAAACCAGGATATGATTTGTTTCACTTGGTTTTGGTCTCCTAAAGCTGAGGAGCTGGGTCTCTTGCTGCCTTCTGGAGAGGCAGATGGAGATGTCTCATTCTGCAAAAGCTGCTGAAGGGAGGCTGATGTGACACACCAGGAATTAGAGTCATCCTCTGCCCCCAGAATGAATGGAATAAATCTCTTTCCAGACAACCAGAACTCTATAATTAAGCAGAAAGTGAAAGACTACCTTGGACTAGACATCAATTTTTGGTAAATAATGTGAGATGGGTCCCACAGCAAATAACTCCCCCAGTGTTGCACTTGCATTGCAGGGATTGAATCCCCACATTCCAAGGGCCAACCCAACCCTTGTAATTTGCTTTTTGCCAATACTTGATCCACATATTGGCTCTTGCAACACGCTGGACATGCAGCCTGTGCTCTCCAGAGCCATCCATCCATATCCTCAGGGACCGTAGAAATGATTGCAGCAGGAAAAGGCCCCTGAGGTTCATTCTGAGCATAACTTGATGAGATAAGGCTCAGCCTACGTCACAGATGGGAGGCTGCAAACCCTCCACCACCACAGGGCACAATCTAATCTAACGACTCCGTTTGTCTGATCTCTCCTAATTTTTGCTGATCTAGATGAGAAGGAGATCTTGTGTAGCCAGAAGCACATTTCTCTGCTCTGGCCATATTAGATGGCCCAATAAAAGATATTCACCCTCTCCACAAATTCTTGAGTGGCCTTAATCCTTGGTAGGGTTGATTTTCCCCTGAATTTATGGAGCATTTTTCAGGGGATGGACCAATTTCCCCAACAATACTTGACTGGAGGGAACATCCTCACATTCCCCCCACAAAAAAAAAAGCTAAGAATATTTATTTTCCATCAAAATGGGAGAACCCATGCAGACATCTCTCCTCTGGGGCAGTTGATATGGAGGCTCTGTGGCGCAGAGATGCTGCCTGAACATGTGCTGTGTGTTTTTATCACTCCCCATGGGCCATACATGGTTAAAAATCCACAATCAGCACCTCCACCAGGGACAGAAGGGATATTTCTGCAGGCAGGGCAGTGCCAAGCATTGGGGGCCAGCTTCCCACTGCTTAAAAACATTTTAAATCCAGGGCAGAACATGCATGTGGAGGGACCTGAGCCACACAAAAGACAATGCTTGGCAAGAGGTAAAATGGTATGGGGGAATTAATGGGAAGGTGGCAATTTCTGAGAAACCCAAGTACACCACTGAACTCAGGTGCACAGATTTTGCCCACAGGTGTCCTTCTGGCATCTTAAATGTTCATCTCAGGGACTGCAACAGCTTTTGTCTGAGGTGTTGTGATGGTGTTCACAGGGGTCTTAGGATGAGGGAAGAGATGAGGATCTGACTCGATGTTTCAGAGGGCTTGATTTATTATTTTATGATATATATTACATTAAAACTATACTAAAAGAATAGAAGAAAGGACTTCACCAGAAGGCTAGCGAAGAATAGAAAAAGAAAGAATGATAACAAAGGTTTGTGGCTCAGCTCTCTGTCCATGCCAGCTGTCTGTGATTGGCCATTAATTAGAAACAACCACATGAGACCAATCACAGATGCACCTGTTGCATTCCACAACAGCAGATAATCATTGGTTACATTTTGCTCCTGAGGCCTCCCAGCTTCTCAGGAGGAAAAATCCTAATGAATGGATTTTCCATAAAACATGTCTGTGGCAAGGTGTTCTCACCATAGGGAACACAACCTGTACCTGATCTGAGCTGGCAGGATGAGTCCCATGTCCTGTCTGAGAGGAGAGGTTACCTGAAGGAGGATTTGTTTCATCACCACTCTTGCAGTTCTACATTAAGCTCTGAATTTTGGCTTCCTTTTTAATCAAAGAGGGGTAAAATTTTATACCAAGCAAATTTTTCACTCAAAGATGGAAGAATTGGGTGGAAGAAACAGCTGAGATCCTTCTGGAGGAGCCTCTCATCCCATTACCTGGTAAGAGACACAAGGTGTGCAGCCCGTGCTGAACAAGGTATTTTAGTAAAACACATTTTAAGGAGAAATACTCTATTTTTCCCACATGCTGCTGCAGATAAGACCATGATCTGAGCACGGCATTAATGTGGTCTTATCACACCTGACCCTCCTCATGTCAGATATCTCTGCACGTTTCCATGTGCTGCTCTACCCATGACGCGTTTTGGCTGCAAAAACAGCAAGCGCCCTCCTCAACGGGGTAATTCATCTGGAATAAAATCTCTTTCCTCTGGAGTAGTGACACCATAGAAAGCTAATTCCAAAATAGCTATTCTGGTCACATTTGCCACGAAGACAAGTCCCAAGGAGATGTAAAACTGGCACCACAGACCTCGGCGTCGTGTCCCCTGTAGAGAATTCCTCAAAGAATTCCCATTGTCCTGCCTGCCTCTGACTGAGAGGTGACAAAACCAAAGAGCTGAGGGGAGCACAGAAAGGAAGAGCTCTGCTGCCTGGGGTATTCCACGTTGCATGGGAAATCTGGGGCTCTTTTCTGGCAAATGTATTTTAATTACCTCCTTTTGTTTACAGCCTTGTTTCGTGTAGCGCTGCCCTTGCCAAGCAGCCCAACAACCTCTCCAGGCATTTCTCTGCCAAAATCATCAGATCTGCTCAAACATCCTGACACCTTAGAAATAATTCATGCTGGATCCATGCAGTTTATTTCCTGAGTTTTGAGTCTTCATGTGCGTATTTCTCCAACTTGGTTCTGAGTGCTAAAAATCAAGAGAAATGGTTTTGTGGAAATCCAGGGAAGAGGTTTTGTTTCTTTACAGCTCCGTTTATCACATGGCTGAGAATGTAAATGTGAGGAAAGGTTCAGATATATAAAAGGTCTGCAGTTGAAGCAGAAAGTGCCATAAGCAAGAAAAAAAAATCAGGCAAAAAGTAGCAATAATTCAACAGGGCACACAAAGTTATGCACAGAAATAAATGAAAATCATATTTGTTCATCCTGATCCTGATGTAGATAGAAAAGACACCTTTAATAATTCTTGTCCAGTGAAAAATGCAAACAAACATATGTGAGAGCCTAGGAATGAAGCTATTAGACTTTTTCTGAGGTCACACAAAGTTATGCCCAAAAATAAATGAAAACTATATTTATTCATCCTGATCCTGATGTAGATAGAAAATATACCTTTAATAATTATTGTCCAGTGAAAAATGCAAACAAACATATGTAAGAGTCTTGGAATGAAGCTGTTAAATTTTTTCTAAGGTTACACAAAGCCTATTTTCTACATTGCAAAGAGATTTAAAAATGCTGTCAGTGAGATCTCTGCTAACTCTGGCTTTAATGACTACCCAATAATTATGACATTAAGATTTGTAGCCAAAGGCAAGTAATCATCTGGCAAATTCTCTTTGCCAAATTGTCATCTTTAACCAGAGTCTACCTCAGGGAAAGCAGTCAGAGGCTCAGTGCAAGGGGTATAATTGATTCCAGGGAAATTCAGGAGCCGCCTGAAACAAAAACCATATTTGTGTGAATGAACAGATGAATAATTTCTATCTGGGATTTACTCATGAATTACACACAAATGAAAAAGAAAGAGGAAGATTTGTGACTGCCAAAGGTTTATTACTGTCCTGGCTTCTATATTCCATTTATCCAGGATGGTCCTTGTAGCTCTGCTGGGTTTAATAGGAATTTTGCATGAGAAAGGATCAGCCCAAAAGAGCTCTGCTCCTCCAGCTATCTCCAGGCAGGGACCTTTCATTTTTAAATTGTTAATAAAGGGACGTGTGCAGCACCGACAGCCACCACCCACCTGTTTAACAAACCTAACTGTGAAATTGGATCCTTCCCATTATCCTGGCTTTGCCTTTGATGCAGTTCCAGAGCTTAGGTTGCCTTATTTGCCTTTAATTTCTAATCCAGGCTTACAGCCAAGTTTAGGACACACTGTCTCTTGTATAACAGCATCTTCAGCATGAGCTGCAGCAGCTCCATGAGCATCCTACAGCTTGAGAAGAGCTCTCACGAATCAACCAAAAGCCCCTTGAGGTGCAAAACTCATCTCCAAGAGCAGACCAAGGAGGACCACAAGAGACAGGGAACTTTGAGAGGGTTCCTGTGATGCTCCTTGTCTGTGATGCTCCTTGTCTGATCTCCAGGCTTGTGGTGAGGAAAGCTGAGTGTCACCAGGATGAGAATGTCCTTGAGAAGGTTTTCTCCAACAAACACCCTCAGTCACCCCTGCTTAGCCCCTTCCAGGTGTCCAGCAAAGGGTGCTGGGGAGTGGTTGTGGGGTCAGCAGTGGGAATCACAGTGTGGAAGTCATGGAGAGCCCAATGGATAGTGCTGGGTTATCTCTGGCCAGGGTTTATGTACAAATCATAAATGGGACAGGACTGCTGTGGAACGGGCCTTGAGCTGTTTTATTTTCCGGCACCAGTCTCATTCCATGGTTATGACAATGGGAAGATGCCAGCAGCTCACATCCCAGGCAGCAGACCAATGTTACCACTTTATAAGTTGCAGCTTTAATGTTACAACTTTATACGTTTTTTCACCAATCACACAAAGCAAAAGCACATTGACAGTAGTTCCATCCAACCACTATAAGCACAGGTACCTTTGGTTAAACAGTGCTTTCTTATTTCAAATATAATACCTGCTGGTAAGCCTTAAAACACAACACACAGAGCTCCATTATTAAACTTCAAACTTCCTAATATCTCACTAGATATCCTTTTCTGCAGCTTAGGGAGTTATTCTAGACAAGCGTTAATACACAAATCATTGTTCTATTTGTCCTTACCTTTCTACTTCTTACATAATTTTTCTGCTGACCAATCTCATGGCTACTGCTTAGCTCTAATCACAGTTCTGCTGTCTCTGAGCTGCCTTTTGCAGCTTTCCCAAAACCCTCTGATTTTATGGATTCCCACACTGAGTGTTCTCTCCTGTCATCCGCAGGATGTGGTGCTCAATGAGGGATAGGTGACATTCCTGAATGGGTGGAGAAGGATCCAGGACAGCAGAGTACTGGTGGTGAGGTTTGACTAACAAGGAAAAGGCATGTGAGGCCCTGAGCTAATGTCTGAGGGATCTCCAGGGTAGGATTCCTTCGGAGAAGCTCTTCTTATCACCTGCTCTGAAAGATCCAAGGATGTTTTTACACTTGACAAAGGCCAGGAGCAGCATTACACCAAGGTGGTTCAGGTATTTTTCTGGGACATTCCCCCATGACCTCAGACAGAAAGCACGATGATGCTCCCTCCTTCCTCGGAGCAGAGTGAAGAGGAAACATCCTGAGGTGGGATGGGGAGCAAACACTGTAAGAGCATCGGAGGGTAGCATGGTCGGGACGGTCAGAGACGAAACATCTCTGCAGCCAGGTCATGGAACTTGGGGTTTATTGCAAAGGGCCTGGGTGCAGGGCCCTGCTGGGATTTGGGGTTTATTGCACAGGGCCTGGGTGCAGGGCCCTGCTGGGAGCTGCAGCCACAGCTTGGGGCAGGCCTGAGAGAGGGAGACAGAGATAAAGAGAGTGGTGAAGAGGATGAGAGAGTGATGTTCCCATTACAATACAATAAATCTTCTTCTGGTCTTGGAACTTTTGGTTTATTGCACAGGGCCTGGGTGCAGGGCCCTGCTGGGAGCTGCAGCCACAGCTCGGAGCAGGTCCCAGAGAAGAGAGAGGCAGAGAGAATGAGAGTGTAAGAGAGTAAAAGCATAAGAGAGTAAAAGGGATAAGAGAGTAAAAGGCAAGAGCTAAGAGGCAAGAGAGCGAAGTTCTCGTTTCAATACAATAAATCATCTTCTGTGTTGAATATTCTGATTCTCACTAACCAATCTAGTATAATATACAAATCCTATAGCATTTACATACAGCCTATAAGAATCACTACATTACCATACTCTGTTACATTTTAAACCCTACAAACTCCTCTTTGGGCCCCTTCTGCCAGGCTGTAGGGTCTGCTCTGCCCCTTGGGCCTGTCTGAAAGCAGAGGGTGTTGTTTTATCAAAAGGGGATTACCTTTAGCCAGCCACACCATTGTTTTCCAGTTGTTCATTAACTGAGGTATCTCAAAGCTTTCATTTCAATCTCACTTATAGTTTCCATATTCTCAAAATCTTTTACCAGACAATCATATTTGTAAGGCTTTCCTGTTTTAACTTCCCCAGCAAACACCTTGTCCAGAGGAAGATAATCAACATCTCCTCTGTGTCTGCCTCATCAGCAGACATGTCAGTGTCTTGGGCTGCAGTGTAACACCCACCAACACTGGGCTGACTCACTGGTGAATCCCTCAGCACCAGCACGGTGCTGCAGCACATCCTCCCTTGTTCTCCTGCCATTGTAGGTGATTCAAGCAAGCAGGGGTGGACTTGTCCTCTCAACAAGTGCCAGGAGAACCACAAAAAGTACCCTCCCAAGCCAGCATTATGCCAGGGCTAGGGAAGTGTCGGGATCTTTAGCTGCTCAGAGCGACCCCGAGATGTGTTAGAAAGTCTCTTTTCCCAGCCCAGCGCTTGAAGAAGGATTCAGAGCTCTTCATTTCTCGGTCTCAAGGTTGTTTATCGTTCCTTATCTATAAAAAATTTTCTCCTGCCTTTGGCACTGGCAAGGGGGTTTATTTACAGACTACGAATGAGACGGGGCTGCTGGGAAAGTGTCTTGAGCTGTTTATTTTTCAGCATCAGTCTCATTACATGATTATGACAATGGGAGGATGCCAGCAGCTCTAGCCAGGGAGGCGTTATGTCTTTATACTAAAAAGCATATATACAATATGTACAATAACTTTCCAATACCCATCACCTATGTTAGACAGTGAGCTTCTACTCTAAACCAATCTGTAAGTGCCACCATCACAGCAGAAGGTGGAGGCCAAGAAGAAGAAGGAGAAAGGCTGGACACACCCAGATCCCTCCATCTTGCCTCCTGAACCTCCATTCTAAAAACCCCAAAAAATCTATTTTTCCACCCTGTGATAACTTCACTATTATTCTACCTAAACTGTTGTGGCTTGCTGATCTTCATACAAGGTTGGTAATTTGCTCCATGGGTCATAATCAAACCCACAGGTGTTTTGGGCTCTGTGCCAGGGTCTCTGAGCCCCCTGGCAGGGGTCCTGGCAGTCCAGGACAGCCAGAGGGATGTGCTGTGTTCCCACAGGGAGACAAATCTATCCCTGGGAGCACACACAAAGGGATTCAGCTCCAGAGCACACCGGGATAATGCAACGCCTGCCTCCTCCCAGCTGGCACCTCCCTGGCTCCCTGAGCCCTTCCCCCAGCTTAAAACATCTCAGCCTTCCTGGCTCAGCTTGGCTGAGCTCTAAAGACATGAATAAGCTTCCCCTGTCCCAAAGCCAGCTGGCAAGGCTGCCTTGGATGGGACCCTCTGGCTGTGACAGGGAAAACACAGGAGCTGTCCCCTTGTTCAGCTGCTGGGACAGGGGGACAGAAGGTCTGTTTGCGACAGTCTGTGACACTGTCCAGTTTGTGACACTGTGTCCAGTTTGTGACAGTCTGTGACACTGTGTCCAGTTTGTAACATGGCTTTGTGACACTATCCAGTCTGTGACACTGTCCAGTCTGTGACACATGTTTGTGACACTGTCCAGTTTGTAATATGGGTTTGTGACACTGCCCAGTTTTTGACACTGTCCAGTTCGTGACACGGGTTTGTGACACTGTCCAATTTGTGACACTGTCCAGTTTTTGACACAGGTTTGGGACACTGTCCAGTCTGTGTCACTGTCCAGTTTGTGACACTGTCCAGTTTGTGGCATGGGTTTGTGACACTGTCCAGTCTGTGACACTGTCCAGTTTGTGACACTGTCCAGTTTGTGGCATGGGTTTGTGACACTGTCCAGTTTGTGACACTGTCCAGTCTGTGATACTGTCCAGTTTGTAACACTGTCCAATTTGTGACACTGTGTCCAGTTTGTGACATGGATTTGTGACACTGTCCAGTTTATTATACTGTCTAGCTTGTGACACAGGTTTGTGACACTGTCCAGTTTGTGACATGGGTTTGTGACATGGATTTGTGACACTGTCCGGTCTGTGACACTGCCCAGTTTGTGACACTGTCCGGTCTGTGACACTGTCCAGTCTGTGGCACTGTCCAATTTGTGAAACTGTCCAGTTTGAGACACAGGTTTGTGACATTCTCCAGTTTGTGACACTGTTCAATCTGTGACACTGTCCAGTCTGTGACACAGGACACACAATCCCCCCCAGCCCCAAACACACATTAGTGGCCCCAAACCCACCCCACTCGCTGAGATGACCCAGTTTTGTTATCAGAGGTTAGAGCAGAGCAAAGCTGAGGGAGAATACCCAGATTAGAGGGACCTCCCACAATATGACAGAAATACCTTTTTTGCCTTATTTTCACCCCCAGCCCCTGATACTGAGCTTTCCATCAATGCCATAACTTGGAGGGTTACAGCCTCATCCAGTTTAAGTCCAGCTTAGCTCTGCTGCCATCAGCTTTACACCAGGACAAGATTTGGCATTGTGTGCCTGCTGCTGGCTTCTTGGCATAGACAGGTTTTGTTTTGACAATTTGATTTTTCCCCCCTCTTTTCCCCCTTCTGCTCCATCCCTGAGAAAGCCTGGAAAAGGTGGCAGCCACTTTGTTGCCAAAAAAGAAAGGAGTTTTGACCATGGGCATCCATCCCCCAGGAGAGTTGGGGTGCTACACATTCCCCAGCCCCAGTTCCTCAGGGAGCTGAGGTTCCACACCCACGCTGGGCCCAGCAGCCTTTTCCTCCCTTCCCTCACACAATGCCTCTCCCCAGTGCATTCAGGATTGGTGTGTGCAGAGGAAAAATAGCCCAGAAAAGAGATGGATCACACAGGAAAAGCTACTTAGTCCCTAAATAAAAGAGGAGAGTGATTAAACTGCTTGTCTGTATCTTCCCTGACGGGTTGAGGATGGACAGACAGACATTTCCTTAATGCCGTTACAATATGCTAATTAAACACTTCTCTAAATTTAAAATGCATTGACATTTAAAAACATGACACATTTTACAACCAGTCCTCCAAACAACACGCTAATGATTTATTAACTGTTTCTAAATGTTAAAAATAGAAGCTTGAAAGAAAACGCTTCCCTTTCCTCTTCCCTTTTCTGGTGGCAACTGTTAATAAAGGATTTAATCACCCATTTTACATCCTGTTTAAAAAAGAAGGGGCTTTCCTGATAACAGATGCCCCTCTGGCCAACTGGCAAGGGAAAGGGGAATGTATGAGGGACATAAATGTATTTCAGAGGACAGCCAACAAAAAAAAGGAGAGGGGGAGAGAGAAAGAGAGGGAGGAAGAGGAGGAGGAGGAGAAGGGGGGAAGGAGAAAAAAAAAAAAAAAAAAAAAGAACCTGAAAGGATTAGAAATTAAAAAGAAGGTATTTTGTGCTGAGCTAAATATTATTTTGTTTCCATTGAAAGGGTTAAGAAAACAAAGACAGAGTTGACAATTTCTCCCGACTGGAAGCTGGGAATGGCCCACGGTGGCACAATGCTATTATTCTTGCATGGGCCCATTCTCACTGGATTTTCCACAAAATCTTTAATAATTTGATTCTTTTCAGCCTCAGCAGCCAGCTGAGCTCTTTAAGAAACAGTAACAAAAACCCAGAGAAAAACCCACTACTGAGAGGGGAGCTTTGGCGGAGAGCTGAGCTGAAGCCGATTAGTTTGGCCTGAATAGAGCAGCCGGGTCCTCGAGCTCCTGCTCAGCCTGGAGCCCTCTGGCTCATTCATTGCAGTACAATATCACCACCAGAGCCCAGGCCTAGACACTAAATTACACTATTATAAAACTAGATTGATACACAAACTTTCCCTCCCAGGCTGAGTAGGGGACTTTTTTTTTTTTGTTTTTCCCTCCAACCCTCCAACAAATTTTTTTTTTTTGGGGGGGGGGAGTTTCTTCTTTTTTTTTTTTTTTTTTTTTTTTTTGTGGTAGGGGCAAGCTCGGGGTCTATTCAGGGGGTTTTGAAGTATGGCCATTCATATCGAGCATATCAATTCTTAATGGTGCCACACACAGGAACTGCAAGCACGGGGACGCAGCGCCGGGGGGAGGGCGGCAGCAGAGCCTGGCGGGGGTTTGGTCGGGGTTATCTCCCCCAAGAGCCAGCAGGGCAGGAGCCTTTCATGGGCCTCAGGCAGCTCTCATTGTCCCCTGGAATCCACATCGGGCCAGGGATGGAGCTGAGTGGGAAAAGCAGAGGTTTGAGCCTGCCTGAGCCTCCCTGGGTGTCACCTGTCCCCACCTCTGGCTGTGCCGTGCATCCTTCGGTGCATCCCTAGGTGGATAGTGTTTCTAAATGGGCATTTTGGGGGGTGAAGAGAGAAAAATAAACATCCCCATGTCACCTTTAGGGACCGTTCTCTTTCATTTTGAAATGGGTTTGGCCACATGATCCCAAAAACCAGAGATTTTGCACGGTTGGCTCCGGGTCCTGTGTTTTAACCACAGCAAATCTCAGCAGCTCGGGTGGTAAAATCTGATTAGATTGCACAGAATATTCCTACAGCTTCCCAGAGCTGCTTTTGGGGTGTTTTTAAGCCCTTGAGAAGTACTAAATCCTTCTCTAGGAAAGACAAGGGTCCTCAGCATTGTCACCTCCTTCAGCCTGCAGGGAAACTCCTCTTTGTAACAAGTTGCTCATTTCAGGCACTAAGACATGAAATTCGGAAATCCACTTAATTTCAGCATATTCCTACAGCTACAAACCTTCCCACAGCTCCCTTTGGGATGTTTTTAAACACTTCTCACTGTCTCCTGGAATTCACATCGGGCCAGGGATGGCGCTGAGTGGGAAAAGCAGAGGTTTGAGCCTGGCCCAGCATCCCTGGGTGTCATCTGTGGCTGTGCATCCCTTGGGTGGGGGCATTTCTAAATGGGCATTTTGGGGGGGTGAAAAGAGAAAAATAAACATCCCCATATCCATTCTCTTTCATTTTGAAATGGGTTTGGCCACATGATCCCAAAAACCAGAGATTTTGCAAGTTTGGCTCCTGTGTTTTAACCGTAGCAAAACTCAGCAGCTTGGAGTGATAAAATCTGATTAGATTGCACAGAATATTCCTACAGCTACAAACCTTCCCACAGCTGTTTTTGGGGTGTTTTTAAACCCTTGAGAAGTACTAAATCTTCCTCTAGGAGAGACAAGGGTCCTCAGCATTGTCACCTCCTTCAGCCTGCAGGGAAACTCCTCTTTGTAACAAATTGCTCATTTCGGGCTCTAAAACATGAAATTAGGAATTCCACTTTGAAATGGAGCAAGCGGGAAGTGGGGAGGGGAGGGGAGGGAAAAAAGGGATTTTTATATATTTTATAGAAGAGAAAACATCCCCATCCCATACATCCTCATCCTCATGGACAGGATGCAAAACACCAACTGAACACACAGGGCACAAGGATGTCCATGGAAAGATCTCCATAATCCTCTTTCTATTAATTTTTCCAGTTTGTTTTTGGGTGAGGGCTGCATATCTCCATGAATCCTTCTGATTAATCTTTCTCTGGAATTTATCTACTTTAATCCCTATCTAGTTGTTTAGTGGTTTTTATTTTTTTTTTTCCTTGCTCTTGCTGCAATTATTTCTATTAAAGCAGGTACTATTAAAAAAAAAAAAAAAAAAAAAGGAGGAAAACCAGGGTTTTGCTTATTTTTCCTGGGAAAAATGTGTGGAGAAAAAAAATAATCCATTTCCTCTTTTGGAATTTATTTTTCCCCATTTTTCACTTTCTTTTCTCAAAGCCAGATCCCATCAATGAAAACAATCTCCCCCTCCTCTGCCTCCAAACCTCAGGCTCCCCAAATGCTCTGAATATATTAAAAAGCAACACAAAAAGAGCAGCAACCCAACATGCAAATTAAATTAAAACTTACTCTCCACAAGGGGGAAATAAACAAACAAACAAAACCCCCACAGCTTATATCTCCACAAAGAGGAGAAATTAAAGGAGATTTAACAGTTGGAGGAATTTGGACTCTTGTCAATGGTTTTTCTGAATGGGATCTGTTCCATGACATCAGCACCAATTCCTATTATTGTCTGGAAGAGAGAGAGAGAGTTTTTCCCAAATCATTCATGAACTGGGAAGTGTTTGGAGTAGTTTCCAATTTGAATGTTTTGCATATTGTGGATAAAAAAAAGGAATCTTGGCTATCATCAATGCAATTTTCATCATTCCAAAGTGTTAATGGGGCAAATTGGGCACATGGCTGCAGCAGGTTTGGAACCCCCTAATTAAGACAGCGCAATTAAGAAATGACACAACCCATGGTTTGCTCCCCAGTGTCTCTTTTTTTTTTTTTGGTTTTGTGTTGTCCTGAGTGTGGCTGTGGGGAGGGTTTCTCATGTGAATCGGGTGTCCTGGGTGCCTGGGAGTGATATGGAAAAGCCAATTAGGGCAGGAGAAATAATTAGCATTGCAGCACATGGAGGAATGACCCTAAAACATCTGAAAGCTGCGGCTGCTTGCAGAGAGAAACAAAAGAGAAGAAAGCAGCAATTAGAAAGGAGAGAATGAGCTGGGGTGTTGACCACAGATCTGTAAATGGACACAAATTGTCCTGATTTTCCTTTTTTTTTTTTCCCTGCTTTCTTCTCAGGGACTGAAGCTTCAGGAAAAGTCATTCAGGCAGGATTATATCAGAACTAAAATCCAACTGCCAGGACCCAATCTCTGCATTTTAAAGGCTGCTGAAGGTTCTTGGATTTTCATAAATTAATTCTAATATTCACCAAGCTCCATGGAATAGATGTCTGGGAAGCAGCCAGGTATTTTCCTTCCATGCCATATTTATCGGGCACAGAACGACTGCAAATTTCTTCTCAAAATCCTTCTCCACAGGATTTTGAGGATTTCAGCGACTCCACAGCTTCAGGACTGAAATTATTCCTGGCAGAAAGAGGCAGAGGCAGTGGTGGCTGAGAAGTGGCTCAGCAGCTGTTTGGCCACAGCACGAGCTCCCAGCAGCATCAATCAATGAGCTGGCTCCGGGTCAGGGCACGCGGCAGCTCCCTGCTCCCAGGTCTTGTTGATCAAAAAACCCATCCTGACCCCAAAACCAGCTGTGCCATTCCCTGGCAGTGGAGCTGAGCAGCAGACTGCACTGATTTTGGTAGTTTGCTTAATAGGGAGGATAGGTATCCCAAAAGGCTCCAAAATGGGAGGAAAACACCTAAATCTGGCTATTTTTGGGTGTCCCTGCCTTAATCTGGTGTCCACAGGGAAATTCATGACAAAACTCTGTGGAAACCCAGGGCAGCACTGGGAATATTTCTGTGTCTGCTCTGGGGTGCCCTGACCCCCAGGGCAGCACTGACTCTGACCCTCATCCATGGAGAAAGTTTCCTAAACTCTAAAATAGACTGGAATCCACCAAAGTGTGCAACAGATTATAGAGAGCAGTGTAGGTGTGTCACTGGGTGAGAAATTGAGGGTTTGGGGTTTTTAGTGTGTTGTGGATGGCAGCAAGATGGAGGGCACAGGGTGTCATCCTGGGTTTCTTCTTCATGCTGCTTCTTCCTCCTTCTCCATGGGTTTGGGTGGCATTTTGTAATTGGGCAGACAAGTCCCCATGGCAGCTCTGTGGGATCAGTTATTGGGTTAAAAGGGAAAATAATCCAGGTGTCAGTTCTTCATGGGATAGTTTAGTCTGAAAAGCCCTTGGAACAAGAGATTGTTGGCCATTTTGTGCCTTCTAATGAAAAGCTGCTGAGCTCACAGCAGTGAGACTGTTTTACTGATAAGAAATAATAAACACCTGAGTGTGAACATGAAATAACATCTCAAGTGCCTTCAGTCCAGACCCAGAGAAACCCACACCTGGAACCACCACAAAACTCTTCTTCTGCTGCCAGAATATCCATGAGCAGGTCCCAAGCCAACACCAGGCTCACCTGGGGGAAAGCCATGGTGGGAATCAATGAGAAAACAAAGTGGGAATGACAGAAACCAAAGAGTTTCATCCTCCAGGGAAATGGGATTTTCCATTCCAGCAGAGGGGCACCATGGACAGGAATCGTGTCCTGCTGCCCAGTGCCCACCCTGGCACACCCAACGTCCCTGGCAGGGCACAGCTGGGCGAGTGGGAACAAGGGGCCATTGTGGACATGTGGCTCAGGCCTGGACTGTGTCATTCCAAATGGCTCTGCCACCTCAGCCACCTCCCCAGGCACTGCCATCCCTCTGGGGATGTCCCATGGCAGCAAGGAAATCCAGGAATTTGGAGATGCTGCCATGCCAAGCCAGCTCTTTGTGTTTATCCTCGATGTGCAAAATTAGGGGGAATTATAAAAAACTCTTACTCTGCTTCACCTATTCCCTGGGACATGAGCACTTGTGAGCTTCCAGAGGTACAAGCACTCCTTTACTCCTGTAAATCACTTTATTTCTCCTTTTTTTCCTCCCCCCTTTCCCTTTTTATGGTGGCACAGCCAGGAGTTCCCCAGATGGGGACAGAGCAGCGCAGCTGTTCGTGGCTCGTGCTGGGTTTGCATCCCCGATCTGCACTCTGACAGGAGCCCAGGTGATCCATCCTCTTCAGGAATGCCTTTCATACCACAGCCCTGCCTCTCCTAACACAGCAGACTGAATTTTTTCCTCCCAGCTCCTTTTGTGGAGCTGCAGCACCACAGCAAGACAGGTCGTGCCCTGCACGAAATCCCCCAAAATTTTGGTCTCCCCTTTTGGGGAAGTTGGGCAAAGGGCAGATCCAGGCCCTGGGGTTCAGGGTGACCTCATCCAGCAGGGAAAATCCTCTTGTGTGACCCCTAGACTAAACCAGAATGGGATCCCAAACCGCTTCCCCACACCACCAACCCCCACACCCCCACAATTTGTTTTTTCTCTGCATTTTTCTGGCATTTCCCAACGTGTTTTTTCTTGTGTAGCATTTTTCAAGAGGCAAATCATTATTAATTCCTCAGGTATTTTTCCTGATACAATTAACCCCCAACACACCAGGCTGCACTTCCTAAAGAAACCCCTATTCCACATCCATCCCCACCACCTCCAGGGTGGTGCCTAAAACCCAATCCATGACCAAAAAAAGGTGAGAGAATGATCCAACCCTTCATCCCCTCTCAATATGGAATTTTAGAGACACTCCAGGAGCCCATCTGAATTTTCCCAAGGTTTTTAAGTGACTTGTCCCAGGCTCCACGCCCTCAAATCATGCACTGTCCTCCACAAAAGGCATCAAAGCCACTTGGAGGATTTTCCAGTCCAAAAATTCATCCCCACCACCTCCAGGGTGTGTCTAAAACCCAATCCATGACCAAAAAAAGAGTGAGAGAATGATCCAATCCATCATCCCCCCATGATATGGAAATTTGGAGACACTGTAGGAGCCCATCTGAATTTTCCCAAGGTTTTTAAGTGATGTGTCCCAGGCTCCATGCCCTCAAATCATGCAATGCCCTCCATAACAGGCATGGAAGGCACTTGCAGGATTTTCCAGCCCAAAAAATCAGGGGAAATCAACAGCAAAATCCCTATTTCTCTTCTGGGAAAGCCAGGAATGACACAGCCAAATTTTGCGGGAGCCCAGACAATCCTTGCTGCCTCATCCAGGTCAGAAAGGCATTCCTTTAGATTTCTCTGATAACTTCAATTTTTTACAGCTCTTGCACTGCCACAAAACCTGACGCTTTCCCCAGGAAATAGGGGTGGGATCCCTGCCCCTGGTGGGGAGGTTGGAGCTGATGATTTTTAAGGCCTCTTCCAACCCAAACCATTCTGTGATTCTGGAGGAAAACGAGCAATTTTGCTACAAAACACGCGGGATGGAGTTGTCTTTACCCCGGGATTCACATCTGGGATGCAGCAGCAGCCGCTGCCCAGAGATGCTGGCGGACATCAAAGGCCAGTGGGCCGCCCTGGGGTGTGAGCATCCCGCTTTTCCTGGGGAAAGCAGCTGGGCAGGGGGGGATATGCAGGAGCTCCGTCCCTCGGGATGCTCCCCGCCACGGCCAGGGGGGTTTGTGCGGGGCTGGGGGCTCGCAGGGCGCTGATTGCCCCCCGAGCCTTTTATATGGTCATTAGGGGGGCAGAATGAGCGGGTGCGGGGCTCCAGCCCCTCTCTCAAGTACCTGCTAACAGGTCCCTGCCTTTGGTCTCAGCCAGCTCCCAGGGCACCATTTCCTAAGCTAATAGGTGTGAGGGCAGCCAAGAATGTCACTCTTTTTTTTTTCCTTTTTTTTTTTTTTTTTTTTTTTTTTTTTTTTAATAGGGCTTTTCAAGGCAGGCTGTAAACCTCTTGTTTTCCTCCTCCTCCTCCTCCTCTGGGTTTGTTGCTCTGCTTCCTTCCCCTCCTCCCCTCTCCCAGGTGGTGTTAAAAGTCAAGAAGTTCCTTTATCTCGGGGCTGGCTCCTTCTGGGGGATGCTGGGGCAAATCCACATTGCTGGGAAGGTGGCAGTCCCACATCCTTTAGGATTTTCCAGCTCCCAATTGGGGCTTTCCCCAGTTTGGATGTGGCTGGAAGAGGTGGCAATCCCATTTTCTTTAGGATTTTCCAGCTCCTCACAGGTGCTTTTCCCAACTTGGCTGTAGCAGGAGGAGGTGGCAGTCCCATATTCTTTACGATCCCATATTCCTATATCCCATATCTTTAGATCCCATATTTTTTAGGTCAACCTGGGGCTTTACCCAGCTTGGCTGTGGCTGGAGCTACCCAGGCTTGGGGCAGGGTCCTTGGTGTGGAAGCTGCAGCCAAAAAAGGTTGGAAATTCTCATTTTCCTTCAGTTTGCAGAGGTGCAGCTCAAGGAATGCTGCAGGACTAGGGCTGGACTGGGTGACCTGAGAGGTGTTTTCCAAATTTAATGATTTTATGTGAGTTGAGAGATGCTGAGGGCAACCTGGCAGGGGATGGGAGCTGAGTTTTTCCTCCTGCCCCGGGTGATCTTTGAGCTGGAGAGATCCCAGTTTGCCTTTTAGTTCCAGATCAGCAAACTCAGAGCATTTGGAGCCTGGCATGGAGCTGATCCTGCTCTTTATTCCCACTGGGATAAAAGGGCTGTGAGCTCTGCTCCCAGTGCAGCACGAGCAAGGAGAAATCAGCCCCAAATCTGAGGCTGTTTCAGTGAATTTGGCCCAAATTCCCAACACTTTCTTTGGATTCCAACATCCCAGGTCTGAAACCTGGGATGAAAAGGGTTTTCTCCCCTCTCAGTGTAACATTGGGGTGAATATCCTTTGCTGTTACATTTTCCCTTTAGGAATTACTGGATGGTGTTGAGAAAATTCCTAATTTCCCAACAAACTTTGCAAAGATCTTCTCCTTCAGAGGACATGGATTGGGCTCTGCTCATTAAAAACCAGATTTTAAAGCTGTGGCTGCTGGAAAAGTAGCAAAAGTAGTTGCAGGGAAATCACATAGGAAGAATCACCTTGGTTTCTCCAACCACCACAGTAAAAAAAGAAAAATTATATTTATGAGCATTTCCTCATGTGACAGTGAGCAGGGTGGTGTCAGAAGAGTAAATGTGAGCTGTCAGGGGTGTTCTCCTGCTGTCTGAGCAAATTTCCCTGCCTCAGTTTCTGCCTGGAAAAGGAAGGATGGAGAGGCACAGCTCTGCACTCTGGCCTTGTCTGAAAGGGCTTTGAGTTCTCTCCCCTCCTGCATCACCCCACTGCAGGAGAAGAATCAGACTGGAATAATTTTCTATTCCAGTGGCGTTTTTTCATGGCAAACTTGACTCTGAACCCTTCCATGTGCTGTTTCTAATTTTGAGAAGACATCCAGAGATATCTCCAACCATCACTGCAGGACTGTGCCTACATCTCACCCCCTGGCAGCTCCATCCACCTCCACGGCTGAAACACCAAATCCCCTCCCAAGGGGAGAAAATTTCCCATGGAATTTTCCATCCCACCAAGATGATCTCCTGAGGGAAGCAGGGAGATAAACCACATAATCATGGAACCACAGAATAGTTTGGGTTGGAAGGACTGAATAATACTTATTCCAATTGTTTGGGGTTTTTTTCGTGGCTAACTTGTCTCTGACCCCTTCCATGTGCTGTTTCCAAGGTTGAGATGACATCTAGAGGTATTTCCAACCATCACTTGCAGGACTGTGCCTTTTTGGGGCCATTTTGGTTCATCTTGGGTGCAGCCCTGGCTGGGCTCTGGTGCTGCCCAAGGTGCAGCCATGGAGGCCTTTGAATAAATCCCTGCTTTATTCTTTAGCTCTGTCCAGGCTCTGTTCTAGGGCAGTCTGCACAAGACATCACCATCACAATCAGAAGCAAACTATTTCCTAATTCCAATACATTAGAAATGTTTCTTGGCCTGTCAGCTTTAGCCACACCATGCTGAAAATGCCTTCAAGCCAATAATCTAAAATTACCCCTCATGGATCTCACTACAATACATCTTTCACAGTTCTATTTCTCCAAAGTATCCAGTCTTATTTGCAAGGCCACACTTTTGAAACTTATTCCTGGTTCCAATTCTCTCTCAGCAATGTCTGTCCTATTCCATGGCATTTCTAAATCAGCATTTCCTATCTCAAGTTTACGTACAGATGCACACTACATCAACCTTCTATCAAACTTTGAGGACTCTCTACCAATCCATTTCCCACAAGGCAGCAATGCCAGATCCTGTTTTAATAACCAAGTCACCACCTGAGGGTCCCTCACCTGTAATTCCATGCCATAGAATTAATTGATTGATTTTTGGTAGTTTGAAACATGATTGTTCCAAATTTTGGAAGTACCTGGAAGAGGATCTCAGCACATGGCTGAGGGGCAATGAGATGTTGTGGGTCCTTGAAAAACAGCAACGGATTGAAAAAGATCTTTAATGAAGCTTTAAAGAGGCCAGACAATCACAGAAAAGAGGGAATTCTCCTGAATTCCCAGGAGAAACCACACTTTCACACCCCTCAGTCTCCTAGAGGCACCCCAGGAGAAGAACAGAGCCCCGAGCTGCTCAGGTACATGAATGGCCTTTGCAGAAATGTCTTTGATGTTTTTTCTCTTCACAAGAACAGCTGGAAGTTCAAAGCATTTATCAGAAAGCCAAAGGAATTCCATCACTGTGTAGATCTATGTTAAAAAAAAAAAAAAAAAAAAAAAAAAGAAAACCAACAAATTTTAATAGGAGTTGCTGGGAAGGCTAATCTGATTTTTCTTTCTCACTTGAAATCCTGAGTATGAGCTGTATCCTGCTGGTAAAATGGCAAAGTGCAGCTCTGAGACGGAAAAAGCTTCCCTTGGAAATCTCTGCTGTGCAGGAACATGGATGAGATGCTGTTTAGCAGGAGATTTCCTGTCCTCCAAAAAGCTGGTACAGAAAAAGCCCTCTCAGATGTGTCCACATGAGCGTTGGCAAAACCATCCCAGCTCTGATCACCTTCTCCCTCTGGAGGGGTTTAAGCCCTTGAGCTGAATTTCAAATACCCAAACATCAAGTTTTGAGTTCCCACTGCCTGGAAAAAAAACATTTTTGCCAATTTGGAAGAAGGAATAATCCCAATAATTTTTCTGAGGTGCAGACCTGAATTTCCCATTCCAAAGGTTCAGAACTCAGTGCGAAGATTGAAACACCCAGCTCTGGTTTTATTCCTGTTTCAGTGGTCCTGATCCCCCTAT
This sequence comes from Ammospiza caudacuta, assembly GCF_027887145.1. Lineage (NCBI taxonomy): Eukaryota > Metazoa > Chordata > Aves > Passeriformes > Passerellidae > Ammospiza > Ammospiza caudacuta. The sequence goes on from NC_080593.1 coordinate 2,490,175, forward strand.
CCAAGATCAAATCTTGAGCAAACATCCAGCTTTACTTGCATGGATTTATTTTGCTGTTGATGCAAAGGCTCAGTTTGTGATCCCAGGCTTTTCTTCATTGTCTTCTCCCTGGCTGTTTAATGTCATCCCAAACATAACCTGTTTAAATTGTGGACATTTATCTTGGACAAGAAGATTGTCCCAAATCTTTCTCTTTGCTAGAGGCAATCAGCTGGGCTTGTTTTCCCTCCTGGGGCACCTCTGCTTTATTTCTATTGTGAATTAATCCACATTTCCATCTCCCACTGTCTGTTTTTGGGCAGATTGAAGAGCCTTTGAGCAGGCAGTGCTCATTCTCCAAGGCACCTTTTACACCGTCCTTGGAAAAATCCACAGAAGGATGGTGGTGGGAGGCTCTGAAGCAGAAAAGGGTGGGAGAGAGGAGGTGGTTTGGGGAATGGAGCCATCACCCCAAGGACAATGACATCACCCCCAAGGACAATGACAGTGTCACCATTGCTTGGCTTTGCAGGACACGGGGTCCAAGGCTCCATCCTTTGAAAAATCCACAAGCGCTTCCCAAAAGATGGTGGTGGGAGGCTCTGAAGCAAAAAAAGGTGGGAGAGAGGAGGTGGTTTGGGGAACGGAGCCATCACCCCAAGGACAATGACATCACCCCCAAGGACAATGACAGTGTCACCCCCAAGGACAGTGTCATCATTGCTTGGCTTTGCAGGACATTGTGTCCAAGGCTCCATCCTTTGAAAAATCCACAAGTGCTTCCCAAAAGATGGTGGTGGGAGGGTCTGAAGCAGAAAAAAGTGGGATAGAGGGGGTGGTTTAGGGAATGGAGCCATCACCCCAAGGACAAGGACATCACCCCCAAGGACAATGACAGTGTCACCCCCAATGACAGTGTCACCATTGCTTGGCTTTGCAGGACACGGGGTCCAAGGCTCTGCTGGAGGGCCCCAGTTGAGTGTTCTTCTCCCTGCTGAGCCCAGCCAAGGGGATCTGCTCAAATTTTTGCCTCCAGCCCTCGTTCCTGGGCCTGGTGTCTCATTTCTGACCCCAAAAAACCACCTCCTAATGGGATTTACTGTTTCCTTCCTGTTTTGCAGCTGCTGTTTGCTGCTCCTACAATCAGAGCAAAAGTAACTTGGTGGGTCTTGCACAAGGACAGAAGAAAAAAAAAAAATTTCCCAGCCCACAAATAAATAAAAAAGGGAAGTATAAAAGGCAAGGCTTTCTCAAAGCAATGGCTTGCAGCTAAGCATTTTCAGTCACCTCCAGTGACCAGACAGGTTATTCAGAGTAATTCCAGCCCTGGAGATGACATTTGACATGACATGTACATGAGATGTATCATTTAGGTCACTGTGCTAAAGCACCAGACACCCCCTCCTTCCTCCTCCTCTGTGCCCCTCAGGGAATCTGAGAGTTCAGGGTCTTTAAAGCTGAATTCCCTGCACAAGAGTTCAGCACCTTTCAACCTTTCCAGACCTATTACAGGAAGGGAACTGAGGGGAAGGAGTGTGGAGGGCAGGAGGTTGTTTCAAGGCAGGTTATTTACAGGCAGGCTTGGAAGCTGAAGAGAAAAGAGGATTTTTTGCATTGGTTGGAAGGGAGATAAAAAGTCCCTGGAATGGTTCATTTCCATGGCCTGTGGCAGAGCACAGGCTCCCCCTTAAAAGACTTATAACTCTGCAATAATCCCTGCATAATTGGGAGATAAAGGCAGCAGAGTGGGATATCACCATGGGATTGGTTTAAAATTAAGAATAAAGACATCAGGGGGAAATAAAGCAGCACAATCTAAATCTAGCACATTTGGGCTGAGTTTGGGCCATTTGGGCTGGCACTGAGCAGCAGTTTGGGATGGGAGGTGCTCATTGACCTCAGACAAAGCCATGAGCACGATCAGATCAGCTGCTCCCACCAGAGCCTGGTGTAGGAGGATCACCCATCCACAAAAATCCATTGGGATTCAGATTTTACTTTATTTTCTTTCCCTGCACATGTTCATGTAGCTCTCTAAACCTCCCAGCTCAGAGGAATGGATAAAACTGTTGGCATGTGAAGGATGCAGCCCTGAGTGGGATCAATTCACAGAAACACACAGGGAAATGGTGGAATTGCCATCCCTAGAGATGTTCAAAAATCCTGTGGGTGTCCCACTTGTGGACATGGTTTAGTGGTGGCCTTGGCAGTGCTGGATCAACAATTGGATTTAGTGACCTTAGAGGCCTTTTCCACCCTCAGCAATTCCACGATTCCATGAAATAGGAACGGTTCAGAAGCTCCAAGGAGGCAGATGGGACATTGTAGTGGACAAACATTCCCTTGTCCCACCAGGGAAAACCTTCTAGGCCCATCTGTGGTTACACCTGCAGGGAGCACAGGGACGGGGAGATGGAGCTGGAGGGGAAATGAAGGAGCTGCTGTTGTGTTGATGTCACCTCCAAACCATGGAATATCTGCCTGGCACTGGCTGGGAGCCTCCAGAGGTGACACTGATGGGCTGGCCTGGAGCAGGGACCAGGATGGACCTTCTGGGAGGTGTGTCCACCTGTCCTGTGGGGGCAAAACAAGCCAGGGCCTTCCAAAAGCTGTTCTAAGTATGGCTCCATCCAAGGATTTTGGGGATGGAGCCAGGAGGGGGTTCACAGTGGCTGTGCTGCATCCTGGGTCCCGGTTCCTCCCCACTGCAGGCTCTCATCAATGCTATGGGATCCACCTTCTGGCCATGAATGATTCCTGAAGTTCTCCTGAAGCTCTGAGAGCTCTCAAGGTGCTGTGGGATCCACCTTCTGGCCATGAGTGACTCCTGAAGTTCTCCTGAAGCTCTGAGAGCAGAAGGAAACAGTCATTGCAGGCGCACAATGAATTTTTGGAAAGTTGGATCATCCTGATACAACCATTCCAGAGCGATCATTGTAAGAGGTCCCTCCACTTGTCAGAGACCAGCAGGGAGGTCTGGGCAGGTGGTGGTGGCCGAGATGACCCAGACAAGGCTCCACTGCACCTTGCAGAGGTTCCCACACAAGGGACAAGTGTCTCCATCCTTGTGTTTTTCCCCACGGTTTGTCCAACTCCACAGGACTTAAACCAGGAAACATTCTCCTGCTTTCCTCATGGTTGGCTCATCCTGCAGGTTTCACTCCCCCCACAGAGCCAGCTGTGGGGCACAGCTCTCTGGTAAATGTGTCCCAAGTTCCCCAAAACCAGAATATTCCCTGCTCCAAGGTATTACACGTCCTAATTTTGGCCACACCAGCTGTTCTCACATTTGCCATGCACTTGTGTTCGGTGTCACCAAAATCCTGATCAGTATCCAGGGCTCATTCTTTAAAATTTGGGTCTTGTTTGGGTCTCAAGCTCCCTATTCTCACCATGTTACTCCATATGGATTTTTATTGCTGCATGTGGATGAGTTATTCCACATTGATTGTGATCAATTTTGCGCCTGGAGAAACTCAGATCCTGGATGCTGAATTTCATGGACTGGTAGTGGAGACCAAAACATCATCCGTGGGCAGTTTGCATTTTGGAAGGTCCACCAAGACCAGCAAAACCTCTGCCAAGTGGACCACGTGTTTTGGAAGGGAATATCTTTGAATTTGTCAAAAGTTGGAAATTAATTAAAACAATCTCTGGTTGTTCAGCTGCAGTTTGGGATTTAATAGTGACAATTGGCCTTGTTCAATTAAGGAGAATTAATCCAAGAATTTCATCCCATCTGAAGGGCAGAGAAGCATCCTTAGAGTTTCCTGCTTCCAGCAATTGGGTATAAAAGGAGAGTGAGGAGCCCTGTTTGGCATTAAATGTTTTGACAGCTAAAGACATGTAAAATTATTCTGTGGCAAAGTTTCTGGAACAGCAAGTTTCCTTTGCAAGACATTTGATATTTTTGTGGCTTCACCCCACATTTTTCTTGCTGTGTCCTCAGTCAGTATTTTTCTGTCCCTGCTCATTCCAGAGCCCATAGGAGCAAAGCACACACTTCTAATTTCCAGAAAGCCAAGGAAAAAAGGGGTTCTCTAGGTTAGGCGGATAAAAAAAAGGTAAACATAGGCCTGAAACTATGTGAATGCTCTAGAAATGAGGACAGCGCATTTGAATGTGCTAGAAATGGGCACAGCTTCCTTTGGATACAATTCCCTGGATACCAAAAATTTGTGTTTTCCCATAATCATTTCCCCTATACCTTCTACTTAAAGGAGAAAAATCTAATTTTGGTCATGCCACCTTCACACCTTACATTTAATTTCTTTCTTTGAGACTGTGGACATCTTTTCTTCATGTCCTCCTGCAGCAATTCTTGCTCCACTCATGTTTTCCAAAGGCCACCCAGACCCTTTGGAGGCCTTTTGCTGACCACAGGGCTTGGAGGCAGGTGGGGAACATCAAAAAATAACAGTATGGAATTAAAAAAAACCCCAATAATGAAGCATTTCCCTCCCAGCCTCCCACCCCACCTTGTCCCAGCCCATCTGGCAGATATAAAAGAGCATCCATAATCTAATTAATCTGAGCAGCGCCTGTCACGGCTGGAAGGCAATTTCGAAAGACTATCGCCCTGTGTTTTACTCCAGAAGTTAATCTCCTCAAAGCACGGGGACTTCCCACTCCCCCCAGCCCCACGAGCGTTCATCTCCCTCCTGAACCAGTGGCTGGGTGGAGGAATGTGGGAGAGGGAGGCGTCCCCTCCTCCCCTCCTGGCGCACAAAAGACGATTTGTGAGAGGAGCTGCTGCTCACCCCTCACTTGTCCCACCACAGCTCCCCAGCCTCACTCTGTGCCCAGCCTATCTCTTCCATCATCCTTTGCTCCTTCTTCTTCCCTCTCCCCCCTTTTTTTTTCTCTTTTTGGGTGAAGATTAAAAGATCCCACATGCTCGGGGAGAAGAAAGAGCCCCCAGTCCATCTCCACCTTGTCAATTAGAAGCAAGGGGCTGGGGAGGGCTGCACACTGTTATTGACTCGGGCGCTTTGGAAAGGGCATCTTCAAGGTCTGAACCTTCCCTCTGCCACCCCAAGCTCACCTGGGCCCATTAGGGAGGAATTTCTGGTCCATCCCCTGTTTTCATTTTGGGCACTTCTGAGGGCTGATAGACAAGGTGGGGAGGGAGGAGGTGGGATGGGGGCACCCAGGGGAAAATGAAGACAGGTGAGGGGAAAGAGGAGTCATTGAGAGACTTCAAAGTGGAACAAAGGCCCATCCAGATGTGAATAATTGCTAGGTCAGCACGTTAATCACAGGCAAGGGCTCCACTGCAGGGCATCCCTGGTCGCTTCACGGGGCAAGGAGGGGAGGGGGGGGGACAAAAAGGCAGAGATATAGAAACAAAGCTTTGATACAGCCCGAGAAAAACATTTTCCAGGTGATTATGTGAATAATGAGCCAGCCTGTGCGCTATGAAGGGCACGGGCAGCCCGTAATTGCAGAAGAGCTGCAGCTCGGGGGGCGGAGATGGACACACCACCTTCTCCCAGAGCCCACAAAAACCCCATCTCTCCACCTGACAGAGCGTTTCCTGCCCTGACCAACACAATACCTGCCCTTTCACATCTCAGCCTGGTGGGAGGGAACCATTAGGGTTTTGTTCTTGTGCCTTTGAGTGAATTATGACTCCAACAGCCTCTAACCAAAGCTTGAGAAGATGCTGGCTCGTCATCTTTGCTTTGGTTTTTCCTTTTTTCCTTTTTCCCAATCCCGCATTCCGGTGCCACAACACCAGCTGTGTTTATCTTGGAAAGGTCTTTCTTCTACATCAAGCCACAAGGTTTCACTCTCTGCAGACAAAACACCTTCCCACGTGGCTCTTTGCTGTGTAAATAAACATCCAGCATCTAAACAGCTCCAGGAGATGCCACACTGCTGATGTTTGCATGTTCTCTTATTATAAAAGGAGTTTCTTATTGTAATTGCAATATTATTTCAGGGTAGCAGCTGGTATCTATCCTTGGCTGTGCCCATTTTTCAATTGGTGTTTTTTATTTAAAAAAATCATATTTTTATCCAATATTCTTGTCATAATATCTGACCCCTTTCTCAAATTAAATGCCATGGAATCTGTTCCACAAAACCTATGAAGTCCCTGGATTTGTAAGGAATTTGGGTTTGTAAAGGAAGGGCAGAGACTCCTCTTGAAGGGATTCTCTTTTAATGTAATTTGGGAATTACTGTGAGATACTCATTGGGAGTGCAGACACCAGGGAGCTACAAAATCTGGAGTCAAGAATAACCAGAAAAAAGAGAAGTTCCTGACTTTAAAAGTGTTTATTGATTAAGCAATGTGAAAGTGAACAGAGTCAATGGTTTAGTTTTGGACACACAACTTTAAGACGTAGACAAGCTGGAAAAGGGTAAAGAAAGGAAAATTCTAACTTACCTAAGGAAAAATTGACTAAAAGGAAGAGTAAAGAGATTTTGGTCTGGAAAAGAGGAGGCTGTAAATGAGAAGCAGAGGCCCTCACTCAGCAGAGGGTTTGAGGACAAGTGTCTGCCCCAAACACCTCGATTTTTGATGGAAGACAATTATTGATAAAAAATGTTTCTCCCATAAAGTCCTTGACAGTTCTCACTCCTGTCCTTTCCATGACCAAGACCTTTGTAGGATCTCCACAGCACAATGAAGAACGTGATTTATGCCCAGATAAAGAAACCCAAATCATGCCATACTTAAAAATAAGTGTTGGAAGCACAGGAGGCCTCAGACTACGAGAGGAGAAGAGCTCATGGGGGAAGGTCTGAAAGAACATTGCAGTTCCTACAAGGACAGTGAAAAATCTGGGATTTCAGGCTGTTCAGAATGGTGAGGAAAGGACACTGTGGACCCTGATTATCCATGGAGATCAGTACCACACTCTTCTTCTCTTTTCTGTCCTCTTTGCAAAGAGTTTCTTGCTCAGCTGCCAGAACCTGGGCAGGGTTCAGTTCTTGCCCATCCATCCCACCTCTGGGTTAATTGCGAAGAGTTCCTCATCAGGATTCCCAGGGAATGCAATAACCTCCCTCTGTGGAGCCCCTGGAGAGATGGGGCTGTGCCAGTGGTGCCTCAGAGGTGCAGTTTGGCTTTGGCACCGCCACAGCCTCATAAACACCTCCCTGGCCTCCGCCTCATCAGCATCTCATAAACAACTCCTTGGCTTGCTGTGGCTCTCCAAATTAGTGTTTATAGCCATGCACGGAGCAAGCTGTTTGCATAAGTACTCCTTGAAGCAAATCTTGCCTTCTCAGCCAAAAAAAAAAAACCCCAAAAAAACACAAAGGAAAATAGCTCAGCTGCATCTCCTGAATTGCTGCACGTGCTCAGGGGACATTGGTGCCACCAACACAATGCTCCCGCAAATCAGGCTCTGATTCCTCGAGTTAAGGAGGACTATATTTCATTTCCTAGGTGGATCTGTGCATTCCAGGAGCCTGGGAATAGTGAAATCACACAGAGCTGAACAGGCCTGGTGTTCAATCAGGCAACAAGCCAGCAGGGTGCAGGCAGAGGGATGGGATCCACTGCAGCTCACCTCAGATGGGAGCAGAGCCCTCCCAGGGTCAACAGGGACAAATAACAGTTAGGGAATAATTTATCTGGTTTATCTTAGATGGTTGTGCTTGGGCAGATAAACCCTGAACAGCACGGGAGGAAAAGGAGCAGAAATGCAGAAATGTAGAAGCAGAGATTGCAGCACTCGGGGAATACAGCGACAAAATTTGGGATCTGTTTCCCTGCAGCAGAGCTGTTTGAGTTGTGTGAATATTTTCTCAGCTCCCTGAGTTCCTGTGATGATGAAAACTTCATTAAAATAATCCAGCTGCTGTCATTTGCTGGTTGAAGTGTCATTTTTGGAGCTCTGAGCCCCCAGGGAAGCTGCAATTTGCTCAAAACTTGCAGCTCTTATCTAATTTTCATTATTTCCACCTGCTTGGTGGGGTCAGTGTTGCCATTTATGAGTCTGAAAGCAATTCCCTGTCAGCTCCTGGGATATCTGTGCCTGCCCAGCTGCACTCAGGGCACTGCTGTGTCCTTCCTCCCCCTCTCCATCACCTTCATCACAACCTCTTTCAGTTAAAACTGCCCCTCTTCAGCAGCACGATAAAGGCATGGACTTGAGGATTATTCATGTGTGATTGAATTTTTAGCCTGGCCCCTGGCACTGATGACCCTGTCCAGTGGCTGGCTCAGTTTGGGAGCCTGAGGAAGGTGCTTGGGGTGCAGCTGCACTATTTTCAGGGAAAAGTCAGTTTTGATGCCAGCCAGGTGGTTCCAGCTGCCTGCCTCACTGAAGACCAGCCCCTTGCCCATGCGCAAATGCAGAATTTAAGCTCCTGCACAAAACCAAGCACAGTGGAGAGTTCATTTCATTGAGAATTGAGATAAAACAGAAGTTTTTAAATGGCAACATAATTCAGCTTCCAATCGCCTGTGGCTCATGGACCTCTTAGCCAGGGTCCACCATCAGCTGTGTTCCAACACCAACACAGCATTTCTCAGGAATAATTATCAGTTTGGGGTTTCAGAAGCAGAAGAAAATATGGCTAAAGGGAGGGGGAGTTTATCTGTAAAGATCAATCAAGGTTAGGGGGTAGCTCAAATCAACCTGTGTTTATTTATTCTTGTTCAAGAAAAATTTCAGGAAGTGAGATAATGTTGTGTACGAGTGTGTCAGTTTGGGGGAATTCATGACAAAACAGAAATGCTGCTCTTTCCCAACTCAGTTTTGATGCTCTTCTACCCTTTACTGCAGCCATCACTGTTTCATAAAGCCACCAAGTCAAATGAACAACTTGGATTTTTTTAAAAATTTGCAATCCCAATAAAACACCCAGATTTTGGGTGCCTGCAGTGCTCCAGAATCACACAATGTCCTGAGCTGGATGGCACCCACAAGGACCATTGAAGCCAACTCCTGGCCCAGCACAGAACAACTCCAACACTCCCACCATGTGCCTGATGCTCCTGGAATTGATTCCATGATCATTTCCCTGGGAAATCTGTTCCAGCCTGGGCAGCTTTGTCCTCATTGAGAAAATAAAAAAACTGCACGTAAAATTATGAGAACCTATCAAATATATTGTAACTCCTATTGTATAAATTGTAATATATTGTAAATAATCCACAGCATAGAGTTATTTTTTGCGTTCTTCTTGGAGCTCTGAACATTTCTACAGCCACAGATAATCCTGCTCAGAGGACCTTTGAGAAATCTGCTCAGTCTCTCTGCTCTAAGCAAAATGAACTCTATTTTAAATATAAAATCCCCTCAAGGATGTCCCTAATTGGCTTGTTCTTATCACAGTCATTCAATTTCTGCAATACAGCATGAAAAGGGTTGGTTTTTCTTTTTTTCTTTTGCTGTCAGAGAGGAAATGTGACTCATTATGATGAATTATAGATTTGTGCAATTAATTGTCCTCTCAGAAATTCCAGTTTCTGTGACATCACTTTGGTCTATTCATCACATCCTTCCTTGGAGAAGAGCGTGCTGCATCCCAACCTCTAAAAACCTTCAACTAAAAGGTCATCAATGGGATGAAGGAAATTACAGAAGGATATGAGGGTTTTTCTTCCATTCCAAGTGGGATGAAATGAATATTTTGTGGTTACAACTGTTACAACTTTTAACTTTTGTGGGTTACAGCTGTCCTGCTGTCCTGGAGCAGATCTAGTTTTAAAGTCCACCAGGTCACAAATGTCCTTTAAAAACACCAGTAATTCTTTTATTCAGTTCAGGAACTTTGAGTTAGAGTAAATTTTAGTTTTGGTCAGGCAGAGGTCTGTAAGGTTTCTACATGGAGGCACTCTTGAGGTGTGGGAGAGAAAGATCTCATCCTTGGTGGGCCATGAGATGGAAAGGGCTCCAGGTCCTGCAGAAAGCTGCCAAACCCCTCTCAGACCCTTTGCCTCTTTGGGAGTGCCCAGGGTTTACCTCTATCAGATTTTCAGTGCCCTTTCTTAGTGTTTTTTTTACCATTTATACTTTCAAACAAATCCGACCATCTCAAAACCTTTCAAGCAAATTTCCCTTTTCATTGCTTGAGTCCCTCCTTCCTAAGCTTGAGTATTTAACATAATAAACAATATTCCCTGTTTACTATAAAATCTATGTTCTGTTTCCACAATGCCAGGATCAGTTTTGATCAGGCCATATTCAAAAATTTCCTGTCCTGAGCCATAAATTTATAGAAAAACTGAGTCAGAAGAGAGCTGACCCTGAGCAGAAGCTTTCATCAGAATCTGGAGGAAAAGCAGGGATCACCATTCCCACTGTACAGAAGAAAAGAAGATGCCAAGGGGGTGCTGTTTGTCTTTGAACAGAAATTGGAGCTTGTGTGAGCAATTTCAGCCTTGATTAATGAGGCCACCACTCTCCTCACCATTCTCACACCACGTTCTACCTGCACCTCATGGAAAGTTGCCATTGTCCCTGAGGGAAATGCTCCAAGGATTGGGAACTGGGTTTGGGATTCTCCTCCTTTTCTGGGATGTTCACTCCTGTTTGGTCACCCAGGGCTCTGCTCATGGGGACATCGTTGGATCCCTCCAGATTCACAGTTTGGACTCTCTAGTGGGTGCACCAAGGCTGCCAACTTTCCTGCCTGTTGTAGCTCCTCCAAGACATCTCAAAGGGTCTCGGGGTCTCTGTGGTCAGGATGACCCCGAGATGTGTTGCAAAGTTTCTTTTCCCAGCCCAGCAGCTGAAGGAGGAGTCAGGATTCTTCTGTTCTGCTTTTCAAGGTTGTTTATTTGCTGTTATCTGTGACATTCTTCCTCCAACCCACTGAGATCTGTCCAGCAGGCCAGATCGTGGCACAGTGACCACCCTTGGGGTGGTATTAACTTTTTATACTAAAAACTACCTGTACTTTATTTACAATAATTTCCCAATACCTATCACCTAAGTTAGACAGTCTGTCTCTGCTCTAAACCAATCCAGAAGTGCCACCATCACAGCAGAAGATGGAGGCTACGGAGAAGAAGGAAGGAGGACAAGGCACACGCAAATCCCTCCATCTTGGCTTCTGAACTCCCATTCTAAAAACCCCAAATTCTAGTTTTTCACCCTGTGACAAAATCACTATCATTCTACTCAAACTCTTATGGCTTGTACATCTCCACACAAAGTTGGTAATTGTTTTCAAGGGCTAAAATCAAAGGCACAGGTGTTTGTGACTCCGTGTCAAGGTCTCTGAGCCCCCTGCCAGGGTCTTAAGTCCTCCAGGGCAGCCAGAGGAATGTCCTGGGTTCCAACAAAATTTTGGACAAATCTCATCTTTGTAAAAATCCCATTTTGGACAAATCCATGTGGTTCCAGACTCTGTGGCCAGTTGGAAAACCATCCTACCTACAGAGGATGCAGAGAATGATGGAATCATCAGATGGATCCCAGAGTGGTTTGGGCTGGAAGGGACCTTTGGAGCTCATCTCACCCAAACCCTGCCATGGGCAGGGTCACCTCTAAAGGATCAGACTGCTCAGGGCTGTTGCAGTAATCTTTTCACTAAAAATCCTTTCTTGGGATTTTTTCCCTTCTGAGAAGCTGAGGCCTCAGGAACAACATGTAAACAATGGTTATCTGCTGCTGTGAAATGCAACAGGTGGATCTGTGATTGGTCTGATGTAGACGTTTGGATTTAGTGACCAGTCATGGCAGAGCTGGCTCTCTCTCTCTCTCTCTCTCTCTGTCCAAGCTAGCTGCTTTTGTTTTCATTCCATTCTATTCTTAGCTAGCCTTCTGAGAGGAAACCTTTCCTTCTATTTCTTTTTAATATAGTCTTAATGTAACATATATCATAAAATAATAAATCAAGCCTTCTGAACATGGAGTCAACATTCTCGTCTCTTCCCTCATCCAAGAACCCTTGGGACCACTGTCACACAGGGCCTTCTACAAACTGGAATATTTCCACGAATGGGACACCCACCAACCTGTTACAGCGTTCCACAACACTCATAATAGAAGCCTTCTGTGTTAACCCTAAAATCCCCCTCTCAAGGCGCTGCCCGATCTCCATTGACCATGGAGACATCTGGAACGAGCAGCTCTAGAGCAAAAACTTAAATTTCAGGGGGCTGAGCTGACTTCTGCCTGCCTGATCCCACCTCCAGGAGCGGCCGCTGGCTGGGTTAGGGCTGCGACCACAAGCGTCTGATTCCTGCCCGTGCTGCAAACCTGCTCTGGGCCATCTGCGTGTCCCTTCTCGCTCCCCGGCCCCGGGGGCACCAACACTTCCTTTGTTGTCTCCCTTTGTGTCTTATTTAGACTCTTGGAGCTCTCTCTCTCCTTTTGGAGCACCTCACCCCGCAGGACTCGGATCATGGCAGAGCCTCTCGCTGCAGGAGTAAATAATAATAATAACATGCATTAGCTGCTAAGTAGGGGAATTAGGGGTTAGCTTATGTGTAAGCACCGTGCATGCTGTAATGATATCCTCGTGCTTAATGCAACTGGATCCTGCCATTATTAAAGCAGCAGGAGAAGTGATGTTTGATCTACAGGGCTAATTCTAGTTTTTGGAGACATCAAACAGCTGCTTTTCTTTTCTTTTCTTTCTTTTTTTTTTTTCCTCTCCCTTGGCAAATGCGCATGTTATAAGCAAATCTGAAATTACCAGGTTCACAAGTTGAGTTTCATGCAGAGAAATGTTTACTTTGATGCCAGAGGACCTGGCTCATTTCCATTTACAGTAAATGAGGAAGAAAATTGATTTGCAGCAGCAGGAGGGGTGTCAAACCTTTATTGCTGCTCAGGACATGTATGCACTGCTAACCAGGAAGATAATTAACCTAAATTAACCTTCTGCCTTGAGATGAGTCATAGTTTGGGGAGGGGGGAGGTGGGAAGCGGGGGTGGAGAGGGTGTAGGGAGGCGAGAAGTGCTCTAGAGCTGTATGGACACGTCCTGTGCATTTCCAAGCAAAAACGATGGGCCCATGCAGCAACTGATTAGATTGAAATGGAAATTCTCGATGGGCACGAAGGGATTAAAAAAAACCTCAGTGTATAAATTAGGGCTGGACTGTGAATTGCATAAATTGTGGCTGTAAAGTGGGGCAGAAAAGTGCATTTCCAGGTGCTGCTGAGCCAGGAAATAGCAAGTTCATGGCTTGGACTTGCCATTATTTACTGGCCTCATCTGAAGATCTTATCCAAGGGTGGAGGAGATGCCAGGGGTGGGAGCCTCTGCTCCAGAGGGCTTGGATGAGGAGGCTCCCAACTGGGTGTCAAGGCAAGACCAATGTTGCTGTTATCCACCTGCCCAATTACTGAAATCTGGATTTCTTTATTAATTCAAAATAAATAACCATGCAACCATTCCAGGCAGTTAAGGGGGATGGAGATGGAAAACTGGTTTTGATTCAGTTTTGTTTGAAGAGCCTAAAATGTGGATCCTTCATTAATGATGTTTGTACGTCCTAGATCCAAAAAGACCCAGCAGCCAAGTGCTCCCTTTCCTTGGAAATCAATCCCCAAACCCGACCATGGAACAGCTTTTGGGCATCTTGGAGGCCTTCTCCAACATCAATGATTCCATTATGATGGAATGGAATCATTGATGTTGGAAAAGCCCTTCAAGATGCCCAAAAGCTCTTCCATGGTCACTCCAACTTCCTGCAGGGTGAGCAGCAGTGGGGCTGAAATCTCCTTTATGTGGGTCTAGGCCCTGGACATCATTTGGGTCAGGGAACAGCTGAGTTTCTGCTTCCCCCTTCCTCCACCACAGAATCAGCAACACCTCCAAAGCCATTGAGTCCCAGCAACAACCCAAAGCCAGCACTAACCCCTGTCCCCAAGTGCCACATCCAGCTGGATGTGACTTAAACCTCTCCATGGATGGTGACCCAACCACTTCCCTAAAAATCCAGGCAAATTCGGACAAAACCAAAGCTGGATTTCTTTTATTTAGGGTTTTTTGGAGTTTTTTGGGGGTTTTTTTTGTTTTTAATGGAGCCGAAGGATTTCAGATGCCCAAATGCCTTTGACATAAAAACAGTCCTTTAAAAACACCAGCAATTCTTTTATTCAGTTTAGGATCACCAACACCTCCAAAATCATCGAGTCCCAGCATCAACCCAAAGCCACCACTAACCCATGTCCCCAAGTGCCACATCCAGCTGGATGTGACTCAGACTCCTCCATGGATGGTGACTCAACCACTTCCCTGGAAAACCAGGCAAATTCAGACAAAACCAAAGCTGGATTTCTTTTATTTAGGGTTTTGGGAGGTTTTTTGTTTTTAATGGAGCCGAAGGATTTCAGATGCCCAAATGCCTTTGACATAAAAACAGTCCTTTAGAAACACCAGCAATTCTTTTATTCAGTTCAGGTATTTTGAGATAGTCAATTTTAATTTTAATTCCCTCTCTCTGCTCATGGGTCAGGCAGAACTCTGTAAGAATCCTGCTTGGAGGCACTCTTGAGATGTGGGAGAGAAGATCTCATCCTTGGTGGGACACAAGCTTCCATGGGAACAGCTCTGGATCTGTGCCCACAGCTCTGCATACCCCCCACACACCATAAATCACCCTACAAACCTCCAAATCACCCCTCACACCCCCTAAATCACCCCTCACGTCCCCCAAATCACCCTGCAGACCTCTAAATCACACCACACACCCCCCAAACCACCCTACAAACCTCCAAATGGTGGAGATAATCCAGGTGTGAGGATGCAGACACTGCCTGGTCATGAGGAGTGGGTCAACATCTCAATATCATCACCAGCCAAGCCTCCACTTCTTCTCTGTCTGAAGGGGAGAAGTTTTCAGTGACCCAACACAATTTTGGTCGATTTGTGGGAGAATTTATGATGATTTAAACAAAAGGCTCTTGGGGAATTGGGGGAACATCTCAAAAAGTCAAACCTTGATTTTGTTTTCACTAGGTGTGAAGGTTTCTTGCCTTCAAACACAATCAAATATTAAGTAATTGAAATAATCCAAATCTTCAAAGCAGCACAAAATGGGCCATTCTGCAGCATTCCACTCATCTCCAGGCAAAACGGTTTTGACGTTTTTTGGTTCTCTGAGCAATTTGGGAACCCAGTGAACCAAAAAAGCAGCAGTTGTGGGCACCACCCTCCACCTGGCCAGCACAAACACCAAGAGCTGGGAAACCTGATGTGGGAGCAAATGCATCCTGCGCCTCTGGTGCATCCCAACGTGTTGGCTCTCAGCAGGGATTTTGGGATTTTAAACCACATAGGACACCCCTCATTTCCCACATTAAGTTTTTAAGCTCAGTTTTGGCTAAATCCAGCAACAATTTAGCAGTCCTGTTAATGGAAGTGGATCCGTGCAAGAAAAGCGCTGCAGCCCAAAGCGGGGTCTCCCCTCCTCCAGAGACAAACAGCATTTTCCTTTTGAAGTCTGGATGTCCGTTCCTGGGCCAATAAAGCGCCTCATTTTCCCAGCAAGAAGGTAAAGGTGGTGAAAGGTGTCACGAACACCTCCTTGTGAAGTGCAATTAGCAGCTGGGTGCAGGGGGGAATTGCTGGCGCCACAAGGGGCGGCGGTGGCTGTGTCACCTCCATGGCTGCGTCACCTCGCTTGGGATGGGCCAGATGGGCCGGGCAGGAGCCCCAACACCAGCCCTGGAGCCAGTCTGGCCCACTGGAGCCCTCTGGGGAGGCTGAGGGCTTTCCTTGCTCCATATCCCATCCTGCTGGTGACACTTAGAGAGGGTTGGATGAGCAGGGGAGATGGAGCTGCGTGTGGAGCTCAGAGCAGATATTTGGTGTGACACAGAAAACAGGACCAGGGTAATCTTCTGTGGCTCTGTTGGGTGTAAAAATTGGCCATACAACCAGCCCCAAACCCATCTACATCTACAGGAAAACACATTCCTTACATTCTTCACAGACAGTAGGGGCTGTTTGTTGGTTTTGGTCTTTCTTGCCTCCTCTGTTGTCTCCAACGGAGGGAAGCAGCTCAGAGTCACAAACTGGGAGGAATCAGGACAGAGGGGGAAAATGTGGCTGCTGTGAGAAAAAGGACATGGAAATGTAGCCCTGGTAAAAATATTCCAAGACAGCAATGCTTGTCTGAAAAAAAAGGGAGTGAGAGGAAAATGGAAGAGTAGTGCAACTCCATAATGTAATTTCTGGTGTCTAATGCTGTCGCAGTGATATTTTATGAAAAATCCCTTCACCAGAATTTTTTCTCCTAGGAAGCTTCAGCTTCTCCCTGTTTTGCTGCTTTGGAATGTGATTTGGAGAATTGTTTATCCAAACATGTGAATTGTTTTTAGTTAATGGCCAATCACAGCCAGAAGTGTCAGATTCTCTGAGTCTGTCACGAGTTTTTATTATTCATTCTTTTCCAGCCTTTTGATGTCTCCTTTCTCTTTCTTTAGTATAGTTTTAGTATATAATTATAATATAATATAATATAATATAATATAATATAATATAATAATATAATATCAGCCTTCTGAGAACATGGAGTCAAATTCTCATCTCTCACCTCATCCTGGGGACCTCACAACACCACATAATGCTCCAAAAATGATTCCCACAAAGTTCTCACTAAAGATGGTGGCAGTTTTGGTGCAGGCTTGGTGACAGACCCTAAGTGACACAATCTGCTGGGGCTGCTGCTGTTGAATTAAATGAAATCAGTATTAAATGAAATCAGTCTCAAGCAAACAGGAGAACCCAAGGACACCCCTAGGGTCAAACCATAATCACACCTTTAAACCCAAACCCAGCTCACTGCACCCAGCGCCATCACATCTACACAGCAACTCTCACCCCAGGCTGCCAGGGGAGAAAATGTCCAATTTTGGGGCTCAGGTGGATCAAACATTCAAGAAATCCGGGGTTTGCACATCTGCTGTTATCAGCAGGCAGCTCACTTGTACAAACACATCCAGTCCAAGGGCAAGGCGAGCCCTCTCCAATATTAAGCCACTAAAAGACAGGGGAATAGGTTAAGGACTGGCTAGCAGCCAGTGAGGTTTGCAAAGCAGTGAAATCTAATAAAAATAATTGAAATATTTAAAGGCAGTTGCTTCGCTTTATAAAGAAGCACCTGCAATGATTACCCAAAACATTTGCAGGTGGAAAAAGGGCTGAGCACGTCATTGGTGTTAATCTCATTTATGCTCAGAGGGCAAATTAGGCATTGTAATTGTCAGGAACCATTGGAGCTGTTTCAATAATGGGATGAGTCTGATAATGAGGGATGATTCCTTTAGATCACCTTCAGTGTGTAACAGTGCAAAGCCAAGGCTTGGGTCTATTAAAAACCTGACATCAAGGTGAAAGGGGCTCTCTGCAAGGTGTCATTTACCTGGGGAAGAGGTCTTACAGCAAATTCTGTGAGCCAGAGAGAAGTTGGATCAGAGGATCCACGTTCGCCCCTGAAAGAATTTTCTACCAAGGTGGTTGACATAGAAACCAAGAAAGAAAGAAGGATAAATAAGAGAAACTGCAACTGCCTGTTCCAATGAGCATTTGTTTGTCTCTCTTTGACCAATGAGTAATGTACAAAGTTATGAGTTTTGTAGGAATGTATAAAAAAGCCTGCATGCTGTAATAAAAACAGTTTGAAGCCTTCTGAAAACTGAGTGTGTTGCTTTGTATTGTCTCCATCTCTACTACAACAT
The DNA here is from genome assembly GCF_027887145.1 of Ammospiza caudacuta. Lineage (NCBI taxonomy): Eukaryota > Metazoa > Chordata > Aves > Passeriformes > Passerellidae > Ammospiza > Ammospiza caudacuta. Next base: position 2,507,762 of record NC_080593.1, read on the forward strand.
TGACCTGCTTCAGCCTGGAGAAAGTCTGGAGAAACTTTGTGTCCCGTTCTGGAGAAAACAGAGAAAAATTCACCTAAAATCCCTCCAGCCAACCCAGCTGATACAGCTCAGTGCATCTCCACTGACTCTGTAGGAAGCTAAAATCCCATCCCAGCATTTGGCCCTTCGGATTTTGGTTTGGGTGCTGATCCAAAGCTGATCCAATGCCTGGGTCCTGGAGCTCAAAGGGGTCACTTCAAAGAACAAACAAAAGGTAGATGGACGTGCACAGGGAAGGGGAGTTTGACTTCCCCATCTTTTTATCCAAATGGAGCCACACGAACAGCCAGGCCCCAGCCATGGCATCAGCCTGTCCTCAAACATTTTGGAAGCAGAATCACCTGTTCCCTTTTAAAATAGGCGTATTTCAGCACACACTCCACCTCACTCTCCTGTGTTCCCAGTTGGATACAGCCACCCCTCTGGACCTGATAGGAAATCCATTAATTTCCATGGAAAGACACTTCATTTCCTATAAAATTTACTCCAAGCACTATTAAAATTCATTCCAAGACCTGGCAAGTAGGAGGGGTGACCCTCTGCTTGTGCCACCAGGCAGTTTCCTGGCATCAAAACCCAAATGCACTGGAGAGCCTGGGGCACAGAAAATTGTGAGCCCAATTTGTGCCATCCCAGGGCCAAAATCACTTAGGAAGTAAAACATGGAAGAGGACAGGCAAACGTTGTTTGATGCCTTGCTACCATTTTTTAAAAAAATCCTGTTCTACAGATGGTGCCTTGGGTGTTTTCCATCCCAGGAGAAAGATGACTGGAGGGGAATATTCCTTCACCTGAGGAGCACTTCAGCCTTTATAGAGGATTCACAAATTTAGAAAAGACTTTTCACACAGAAGCTGGAGAAGACACAGTAAAAACACCATAAATAAACACAAAATAAAACCCTCTGGCTCTTTTTGTGGCCCTCATGGACTCCTTTGAGGGACCATGGAGATCTGGGTAGCACCATCAGTACAACCAGATCCTGAACCTCATCCTTGACTCTGGCTCTGAGGGTCTGAAAATCCTCAGAGGGGAAAATTGTCCTGCAGGAGGCACAACAAATGTGAATTCCAGAGTATTTTAATAATTTTGGTCCCAAAACTTAGAGATTTGTCCCAGTTCTGGCAGTGGCTGACCAATGAGCTCTGCTGAAGAAGCTCATCACAGCATCACCATCATCTGGGATACAATTCCTTTCCAAGGAAGAGGTGTCCAAATCCTTCAAGTCCTTAAAGACTTTGAGCTGTTGCTCATCACTTTAACAAATTAGTCAAGAAGAGCTTCAAAGGTGGTTTAACCTTAATTTAAGGGGCTAAAATGTTTGCCAGGAAGCTTCCTAGATTATTGGGGTGAGTGGAAAAGTTGGATTCACCTTTTCCTTTGAGGATTTGAGCCTTGGTGCCCACGGGTGATGGACAACTAAGCCAGGTATTTAGCCAGATTTTGTGTGTAGGCATCAACCTTTCCCAGAGATCTGCAAATTCCTTCCTAAAGCAAATATCTAAAATTAAACAGGTGACTCAGTAAATCAGTTGGGGCTAGAAATAATCAGCTTTCAACTTGGAGTGAAATTAATCTGTTAGTTAATGAGATAAACTCATTAAATCACAGAATCACAGAATGGTTTGGGTTGGAAGAGACTTTAAAGATCATGCAATTCCAATACCTGCCATGGCAGGGACATCTTCCACTGTCCCAGGTTGCTCCAAGCCCTGTCTAACCTGGAATTGGGCATTTCCAGGGATCCAGGGGCAGCCACAGCTTCTCTGGGCACTGTGTCATGGCCTCTCCACCCTCACAGAGAAGAATTTCCCCCAATGTCCCATCTAAACCTCTTTTGTTTCAGCTTGAAGCCATTCCCCTTGATTCTCTCACTGCACACCCTTGTATAACCAATTCTGTCCTTTTTTCCTGTGACAAATTTTGGATTGGTATTTAAAACTTGCCCCTGAATTCACCAGGAGGAGCTGGTCTTGTACAGTGCCATGCATCACAAGATCCTTTGTGTTGTTACCCACCAGTTTTAGGGATCTAAAAGTTTAAATCTTTATTCTTGAACCTTACAGCTCAGAGTCTGGAATTGCCCCGAAAATTGGCATCATGTGCGGTTGGATTTGCAAAACTCAGGAGGAGAGGAGAGGAGAGGAGAGGAGAGGAGAGGAGAGGAGAGGAGAGGAGAGGAGAGGAGAGGAGAGGAGAGGAGAGGAGAGGAGAGGAGAGGAGAGGAGAGGAGAGGAGAGGAGAGGAGAGGAGAGGAGAGGAGAGGAGAGGAGAGGAGAGGAGAGGAGAGGAGAGGAGAGGAGAGGAGAGGAGAGGAGAGGAGAGGAGAGGAGAGGAGAGGAGAGGAGAGGAGAGGAGAGGAGAGGAGAGGAGAGGAGAGGAGAGGAGAGGGATGGGTCCAGTTGCTGCAGGGAATTTTGCATCTGAACATTTTCCCTCGTGGCAGGACACAGCAAGAGAGAAGCCTGCTCGTTCCCAGGAGACACTTGCCTAATTGCACAGAGTCAGCAAGTTCAGGCCTTTGGAATAGTTTTGGATAACTTCCCATGCCTCTCACCTTGCACAACCGTGCCCAGTGCCCTCCAAAGCCTGCTGAAGCCTTCTGCAGCACCAAGGGCTGTTGGAGCAGGTTCACAAACCCGAGCACAAACCATTAAGAGAAAATCCTACCAATATCAGCACTCTCCTCTCACTTACACCTACTTTGCATTTTAAATGCCAGTAAATGACTGCCCAAGGGAGCAGAGAATCAGACCCATCAATGTGGGTATATTTCAGCAACCCAGACCCCAGGAATTTTGGAAGTGCACCAGCGTTAAGCATTATTAATGCCTATTGAAAAATAGCTGGAAATCTCCCCAGCATTGTTAAAGAATCATTTAATTATTATTAACTGAGTCACGGAGGGCAGGCAGGCAAGTTTATGAAACCCATGCACTGAGTAACTGTGGACTCTGGAGGATGAGCCGGCTCCGGTGCCAAGGTTTGTAATTAAACCGTGGCCCGGGTGCTGATGCATTCAGCAAGTGCCCTCTGCTGGACTCCCATCCCAGCCAGGATCCTCCACATCCACCCCTCACCCTTCTCCTCTGCAGGGCTGGCTGCACCAGGCGCCCTCCTGTCGGAGCTCAGCGCGTCCCTCCGGGTGTCCAGAGCTGCCAAGGACCCCATTGAGGGGCTCAGAGACCCTGGCATGCTGCCCAGAACACCTGGGGATTTGATTGTGACCCTTGGAGCAAGTTGCCAGCTTTGTACGGGGACGTGAAAGTCACCCAGGTTTGAATGGTGTAATAACAAAATGATCACAGGGTGAAAATGTAGATTTTAAGATTTTTGGTATGGGGGTTATGGGGAGAAGATGGAGGAATCTGGGCATGTCCAGCCTTTATTCTTCTTCTTCTTGTTCTCCATTTTCTGCAGTGATGTTGGCACTTTGGGATTGCTCTAGAGTAGAAGTGCACTGTCTAACTGTCTAGCACAGGTGATAGGTGTTGGGAATTATGTGTAAATATGATATACACAGTTTGTAGTACAAAAGGACAACACAGAGGGCCTGTGGCTGCCCTGCTGAGCAGATCCCGGCTGGGCAGAAAGAAAATTTTATAGATAAGAATTAATAAACAACCTCAAGACCAAAAAGGAAGAGTCCAGACTCGTTCTTCAGTTGCATGGGCCGAAGCAGAGACATCCTGCTCATCTCGGGGCAGCAATGATCAACAGCAACCCGAGACCCTCCCTGCCTGACTTCCAGCCCTTTTGCCAGCAGCCACCTCCCATTTGTTTTCTCAGCAAGAGCGATTATTCAGGGAAAAAAACAACCCAAACCCAAACCGACAAAATGAAGTTACAACCCCCTGTCACCACAGCTTGGTTGGGCTTGAAATGGGGAGTTCATCACCCTTTCCCACCCCATTCCCAGCAGGGACTGGGAAATGTCCATCCTCACTGGTTTCTCCTCGATGACTAAAGCAGGTGGGGCTCACCTGGGTGAGCAGATATGATGTGAGAGTGCAATTAAACAGCAGAGCTTTCACCACCCAGCTCCCAGGGCCTTGTTTAGCTAATTAAGAAAGCTGTGCTTTCATCCCCCTGAGGTGTTTCCAGCTCCCTCAAGAGCACTGCCAAGGTCAGCTTTGCTGCTGACCATTCACAATGGTCCGTGCTGACCATTCACAATTCTCAATGCCAAGCCACAAGAACTTGGATTAAAGAGTGTCAGGCTTCCCTAACTGGGTCACATAACAGTCCTAGGCCTCTAACTGGTCACCAGGAGTCCAGCACTCTGCACACTGCCAAGTGAGCCCATATTTTTGTGGAAAAATTCCCATTTTCCATGCCCATGGCCAGGTCTGGCTGCCAGGTACTCAAGGCAGGAACGGTCTCTTGGTGTAGGACCCAGCACTGCAAGGCCTCTAGGCATGCTTATAATGCAAACAGAGAGATTAGATCGAGTCTGGCCTCTCTCTCAGCGCTGTAGGCAGCAGAAGAGTGGAGTGTTTGCCTCTTATCTGGAGTCTTGGGGGATTGGCCCAACATATTGACATAAACTCCTGCCAATGTCAGTTTACACTGAGGAGAACGGGTTGTAAAATGTGCTGGCTCGGGAGCAAGATCAGAGTCCTGGTGAGGCATCCCCTCTGCAGAGCCCAGAACCTCCCACAGAGAGAAGGGACCATCCAAGACACTCAGCTTTGGGCCCCTAAATGGATGGGGGGGCTGTAAATCAGCAAGGCTCCAAAGGCCAAGAGTGTGGGACATTTCCTTGGTGGGCTTGGGGTCCTCCAGAGCTGTTCAGAGACATGCAGAAAGCAATTCCTGGCAGTCTTGTGGAGAATTCAACAGTTAGAGGAGAAAAAGGTAAATTTCAAAGTGGTGTCAAATGAAGAAAAGGTGTTTTCACATCAACAATTATTGTAAGAAAATCAAAGTGCAAGAAAAACTTCAGTGAGTCAGAGCAGGAGTAAGGGTAGCTCAGGAGCCTGTGTGGCACCCCAGAAACAAGAGATGCTCTCCAGGGAGGGCACTTTGTGCAGTTATTGCCCTCATGTTGTCCCAGCAGCACCTCCATCTCACAGGGATGCTGGAGAGATGCACTTTGTGCACCTCTGTCACAGACATCTTTATGGAAAATCCTTTCCTTAGGATTTTTCCTCCTCAGAAGCTGAGAGGCTTCAGGAACAAAATGTAAACATTGATTATCTGCTGCTGTGGGATGCAACAGGTGCATCTGGGATTGGTCTCATGTGGTTGTTTCTAATTAATGGCCAATCACAGCCCAGCTGGCTCAGACAGAGAGCTGAGCCACAAACCTTTGTTATCATTCTTTTTTTTCTATTCTTAGCTTAGCCAGCCTTCTGATTAAATCCTTTCTTCTATTCTTTTAGTGCAGTTTTAATATAATATATATCATAAAATAATAAATCAAGCCTTCTGAAACATGGAGTCAGATCCTCATCTCTTCCCTCATCCTAAGACCCTGTGAACACGGTCACACACCTCCATCTCACAGGCATGCTGGACAGATTCACTTTGTGCACCTCCATCTCACAGGGATGTCCCTCTGCTGCTTCTCCACCCATGGCTGAGTCTGGTGTCCATGAATTTTTGACCCTGATTATGTTATGTGCCTCAACAACCTCCTGTAGCAACAGATTCCAGTTTTTTTTCATGCTTAGGAATTAAAATTCATGGAGTCAATAAAGCTGGCAAAGATCTCTGATGCCATCAAGTCCAACTGACCAAAAACCTCCATGTCCAGCAAACCCAGAGCTTCATTCCCAGACCCGCACCCACGTGCTGGCTGTTTCCAGGGGTTTGGGGTGTCAGGGCCCCCCACGATTCTGTCTCAGAATCATGGAATATTCTCAGTGGGAAGGGACCCACAGGGATTGTCAAGTCCAGCTCCACACAGGACACCCCAACAACCCCACCCTGGGCATCCCCATTCTCCAAATGCTCCTGGAGCTCTGGCAATGTTGGGAATGTGCCCATTCCCTGGGGAACCTGGGCAGTGCCCAACCGCCCTCAGGGGGAGGAATTTTCTCCTGACCATGGCTTCAAAGGGAGCAGGGGTCCCCCAAGCCCTGTGAGGAACCCAGCTGAGCCTCTCAGGAGAGGTCCCAGTGCTCACAGGCCTTTCTTTATCTCTGTCATCATTGGGAAGTCTCAGGCACAAGCTTAAAAGCTGAGGGCATCTAAATGTGGGTGCCCAAGTCTGGTGCTCAAACCTACCTGGAAACATATTTAAATTAGAGGAGAGATTATTGAAATTTAGCCAAATTTGAACATTTTGGTTTTCAGATGCTGTTTTTTGTTTAAAAACAGGGAAGATTAACCAAAGAATATTCTTAGAGCATAATTCAGTTTGGGAGGGACTCTATCACTCCTCCAACCACCTGCTCCAAACAAGGCCAGCTGTGAGGTCAGACAAGGCTGCTTCAAGGAGCAAAACACAAAATCTGGAAGCAGAAAATTCCAAACCAAGGTCCAGAGCTAAGAAGCAACGTGGCTTTGAAGCATGGCCTGATTGCCAAGGTCCCTGGCAATAATTTGGAAAGGGAAAGCTGTGGATGAACACACAACAGCAACACCAGGTAACTGTCCACAGCCACAATGACAATGGTCCAGAGGTGGAAAGGAAGGGATGAGCAAATCTTCACAACCACACGAGAAGGAAGAGCAGGTCGGGGGTTAACGTTAATTAATGACAACCAGGTTTCAGTGAAGAGCAAGACAACCTTGTCCTCCAGCTCCTTTGTGCTCCATGAAGGACGCTGGAAACACACAGGTGGAAGCTGAGTGGTGTAAATTGGACCAGAGAAACACCTTTAACATTTCAAATTAAGGATGGTAAGGATTGATCCATCACAGGTTGTGTCCCAGGGAGAGGAATTCCCTGCAACCCTCGTCTGGCAACAAAGGAGGAACAGATCCAAGTGCTCAAACAGCAGCAGCTTCAACAGGAGAGGCTTCACATGAGTCAATATGTGAACTATTCAAGAGTGTTTCTGCTTGCTGATTTAAAATCTACAGCCCTTATCAACAAGAAGAGGGACCACAGTGGCTTTTCTTCAAGGCAGATTAAGAAGGAAAGTAAAAGCAGGTATTTAAGATAAGAAATAAAACAAGCGAGCTGTTGTATTAAAATAAAGCCAGGATAATGGATGGAGTCAAAAAGACATTTTTGTCCTAGGTAGAGCTCAGAAGTGGGGAAAATCAATAAGGGAAATAAAGGACTTGAAGAAATATTTATAGTCAGCAGAGTCAAGGTTGAAGAGAAGGCACTTTTCTTGTGCAAGCAACAAAGAAACCCTGACGAGAGCATTAATTTGTTACTCCAGGGGAATGGTGGAACCATGGATAATAACCAAGAAAAGCCCTGGGTATTCAATAAAGACCTCAGCTCTGCATGTTGAGAAAAAGCTTCACAAGCTACTTCTACCACACACTGCTGATGATCACACTCAGGGCTCAAACCATAAGCAAGGAGATGGTAATCAGCATCTCCCACAGCTAGCCATTAATAAATCTGCAGATTCAGATCATTTACATCCAGCAGGTTTTAAAGAGCTGGCCAAGAAGGCATTGGAGCCTGTTCAAAAAGTCTTTGAACCCCAGGGAAGTTCTAGAGGACCAGGAGAAAATGAGTGTTTTGTCGGTGTTTTAAAAGAGGACAACACGGGTTCTAGAGTGCCAGCCTGCCATTAATCCCAGCAAAAAAAAAAAAAAAAAAAAAAAAAATAGAATAGCTCATATGAGATTTGTTTATTATGGAATCAAAGGAAGGTAATATAATTGCTGCCAATCAACTTGGGTTTATGAAAAATAGATCTTGTCAAATTAATTTGATGTATTTTGTGATAACAGCACCAGCGTGGTTAATAAGGGGAAGAGTGCTGATGTAATTTTACTTGGATTTTTCCTCAAGGCAACTGCCTGGGTACTGCATGATATTTTGATTAAGAAGCTGGAGTCCCAAGCATGGCACACATTAAAGGGATTAAAAAGCAGCGTTCCTCTAAACAAGGGATCCCTGCCAGATGGGTGTGTCTGAGCCAGGTCCCACAGGGAACCGTTCTGTTTTAACACTTTCTCCACGTCCTGGGAGAAAAAAAAAAAATTAATAAAATTTAAAAATTGCTGATGACAACACAAGGTTTACTGGATCAGCAGGTAAGGAAAGAGGTTGAGGTCAATGGGGTGGAGGTGAAGGAGTCCCTTGTTCAGGGGGGTGAAGGCAGGTGAGGGCCAGAGGGACAGGCAGAAGTGCTGAGGAGAAGAAGGTGGCCGTGTTCCCCCTCCTGGGAAGGAGCAATGCAGGAGATGTTGGGGCATCACAACAAGCAGCCATAGGAGGAGAAGCTGAGGGTGCTTGGGTTGTTCACGGAGGTCAAACCCCACTGGGAGCTGCAGCTCATGCAGAGGGACAATGGAGAGGGGCTGGGAACACAAACCCTGTGAGGAACCCCTGAGGGAGCTGGGGGTGCTCAGCCTGGAGAAAAGGAGACTCAGGGCTGCCCCCATCACTCTGTGCAGCTCCTGAAAGGTGCCTGTGCTCAGCTGGGGCTGGGCTCTGTCTGCAGCAGCACTGACACAGCCAGAGCACACAGCCTCGAGCTGCACCAAGGGAAATACAGGTTGGTGTGGAAACCCAGGGCAGAGGAAATATGTCTGTGTCTGCTCTGGGGTGCCCTGAGCCCCAGGGCAGCACTGACTCTGACCCTCATCCGTGGAGAAAGTTTCCTAAACTCCAGAATAGACAAGAATCCACCAAAGTGTGCAATAGATTATAGAGAGCAGTGTGGGTGTGTCACTGGGTGAGAAATTGAGGTTTTGGGGTTTTTAGTGTGTTGTGGATGGCAGCAAGATGGAGGGCACAGGGTGTCATCCTGAGTTTCTTCTTCATGCTGCTTCTTCCTCCTTCTCCATGGGTTTGGGTGGCATTTTGTAATTGGGCAGAAAAGTCCCCATGGCAGCTCTGTGGGATCAGTTATTGGATTAAAAGGGAAAATAATCCAGGTGTCAGTTCTGAATTGGATAGTTTAGTCTGAAAAGCCCTTGGAACAAGAGATTGTTGGCCATTTTGTGCCTTCTAATGAAAAGCTGCTGAACTCCCAGCAGTGAGACTGTTTTACTGATAAGAAATAATAAACACCTGAGTCTATACATGAAATAACATCTCAAGTGCCTTCAATGCAGACCCAGAGAAACCCACACCTGGAACCACCACAGGTAGGATATCAGGGAAAAGTTTTTCACAGAAAGAGTGATAAAGTTGTGGAATGGCTGCCCGGGGAGGTGGTGCAGTCCCCATCCCTGGGTGTGTTTAACACAGCCTGGATGTGGCACTGGGTGCCAGGGTTGAGTTGAGGGGTTGGGGCTGGGTTGGACTGGATGGTCTTGAAGGTCTCTCCCAACCCTGAGATTCTGTGATTCTGTGAATGGAGGGGCAGCTCTGATCTCTCCTCCCTGTGACTGGTGACAGGACCCTAGGGAAAGACTAGAGCAGTGTCAGAGTTTTCACTGATTTAACAAACAATTCCTTGGATGGATAATAACCAAACAATTCCTACCTGTGAGGAGAACAGCAGTGGGACACCATCCCAACGCCAGCACAATCCTGGGTAAAGCTCCAGCATTTCTGTCTGAGGATGGCAGCGCTGACTCTGTGCAATGGGGAACCAGCTCTGAAGGGGTGGATTAAAAGCCTGGGTGCTTTTTTCACAGCAGGAAATGGGACTGGAAGGTAAAATAAATGAATAAATGCAATAATTTTGTGTGCATAGGAAGGAGAGACTTGGAAAGCCAAAGGGAGTTTGGAAACCCTTTGGAGACACAAGTGAGAGTTTTCAAAGCAACAGAACCATACAATGGTCTGGGTTGGAGAGGACCTAAAAGATGGTCTTGTTCCAAGGTTTAGGTTGGATATCAGGGACATTTTCTTCTCCCAGAGGGTGCTGGGCACTGCCCAGGTTCCCCAGGGAATGGACACAGCTCCAAGGCTGCCAGAGCTCCAGGAGAATTTGGACAACTCAGGGACAGGCTGGGATTGTTGGGTTGGACTCTGGATCCGTGTGGGCCTCTTCCAACTCAGAATATTCCACGATTCCATGATGCAGCCCAGTCTACCTGCAGCTGGGGTTTATTGATGAAATCTCCAGCACTCTTAGGTGCTGGGAAGGAGGAAATATTGAATTTTTGGGATGTGCCCATGACCCCACACTCCTGTGAGAGCCTCAGATGCCCCTGGGTTGGTCCAGCAGCCAGTGGAGGGAGATGTTCTTGATGTCAAAGCATCAAAAGATGTTCTTGATGTTCTTGATATCAGGGGTGGTGAAGGAGGAGCTGAGGGGTCCTGCTGAGGCGTCCCAGTGCCCAAGCCAGGGCTCCCAGGCTGCAAACTGGGCACAGCTGAAATACCAGGAGGTAGAGCCATGAAAATGTGCCATTAAATCAAAGAGGAGCTGGAGGAGAGCCCCAGGAATGGAGGCAAGGTTGGAAATCATTAGAGCAGTTCAGTCCACCAGCTCCATGGGCAGAAGGATGGTAGTTTATGAGCCCATGAATTGTCCACTGAACGGATGTTCAGAAATAAAGAGCTCTTCAGTCTGTCACACAAAAGTGGGAGGTGATTTAAACACAAATAAACGAAGTTAGAGATAATCAAATACCAGACACAGCACCTGAACTTGATTGTGTGATGGGAAAATGCAGCAGAGGGGATGAGGATTCACAACACACAGGTTTTAGAAGAGACAAATATTTTATCTAATATAATATGCATTTATGTATTATAATGTCTAATATGTCTAATATATTATTATCTAGTTCGACCAGGATTTTTCCTTCTCTGCCTTTTATTTACACAAGAAGTCTGGCAGAGGAATCCCATTAAAACTCCTTTTTAAACTCCTTCCCTGAACTGAGGCAGAGGATGAGGAGGAGAACCATGGAAGGATCAGCACGAGTCACCCCAGCCCAATTAGGCTTCCACACAGACACCATCCCATGGGAATTTGTCATGAATTGCCTGGAGACAGAATTACACCTGTGAAGACCACGATTCTCAGAAATCCTCTCTTCCTTTCTGTCAAGGGAAAGCTTTCTTTGATTCCTCCCATTTTTTTGGACTCCTCCTCTCCATTGGTGTGTTCACATAAACTCATTCCACTGAACCTCTCCTGTGAGGAAAGGCTGAGAGGGTTGGGATTGCTGAGCCTGGAGAAGAGAAGGCTCCAGGGAAAAATGGTTTAAAATGGAAAAAGGGGAGATTTAGATGACAAATTATGAAAAAAATCCTTCCCTGTGAGGGTGGGCAGGCCCTGGCACAGGGTGCCCAGAGCAGCTGCGGCTGCCCCTGGATCCCTGGCAGTGCCCCAGGCCAGGCTGGATGGGGCTTGGAGCACCCTGGGATGGTGGAAGGTGTCCATGTGTCCATGCTCATGGCAGGGAATGGGACTGAAAGGGCTTTACAGTCCCTTCCAAACCCATTCTGGGATTCTATGGAACAGCAGCACCTTCTCAGAGCAGCACGGCCAGTGGCAGCTTTGGTGCCTCTGTTGGGAATGAGGGCCCACATCCATTTGCCTCCCCATTTCATCTCCTGCCTTTGCTTAGACTAATTTTGGGACTCTTACATTCATTAAAGCAGCCCCAATCCAAAGCCCTCAATGGTAACTGGATTAAGGAGTATTTCATTTCGTTACTGTATTACTTAGAAACCGTGTTATATTTATAAATATAAAGATATAAATAGAACTAGTAAAAATATAAATATAATATAATAAAATTCTAATATTATATAATGCAAAATGCATAATAGATCATGCATATTCTATCATATATATTATATTGTATATCATATATCATATCTCATATAACCTATATATTATATATAATGTATATATTACACTATATATATTATGTAATATTGCTATTATATGATATTATTCTATATTCTAAATAGAATAAAATATATAATATATAATGTATTATATGCAATGTACCATATATTATAATGTATATTTAATTTTAGTTATAAATATGATATAGGCTGGATAAAAATAATATATATAATATAATATAATATAATATAATATAATATAATATAATATAATATAATATAATATAATATAAATTATATTATATATATGATAAATAGTGATACAAAACACATAATGATATATAATAGATAATAGATAATAGATTATAATAGATAATAGATAATAGATAATAGATAATAGATAATAGATAATAGATAATATTTTCTGGATAAATATTATATATTCTGGATATTTATAAATATCCAGAAGCTCGACAGGAATTCAGCTCTGGACCAAATCTATCAGAAGAATAAACCCACCAGAATCAGATAAGCCTAGAGGAGGGGAGGCCTCTGGAGCAGGGAATGTTCTCCCCACTGCCATGCACCATCTTCTCCCATCTCCTGCCCACGGAGCTTGCCTTCTTCAGGCTTTCCTTGTAGAGGACCTACCTCAGACAAGTCCTTTTACCAGTAAGGACCTGAACTCTCCTGGCAGGAACAGCCACGAGAGGACTGGGAAGGAGGATTCCATGGAGGATTCCATTCCCACAGTCCATCCCCTCCCAGGGGAGCAGAGGGAAGGGCTGGGATGAGCCCGGGGCGCTTCGTGCCGCACTCTGGGAACAGCAGCGGGGTCACACCCTGCAACCACAGCTCAGGGTGGCACCAGGGTCAGGGAACAGCGGCACCCCAGGGCCATCCCTCACCCCAAAACCCCACAGCAGGTACAGCCTGTCCAGGGCCATCCCTCACCCCACAGTCCCACAGCAGGTACAGCCTGTCAGGGGCTGGTGGGGCCCCCAGGGCAGCTGCTCCTTCTGATGCCTTGTGCAGGCTGCCCTAGAGCAGAGGCTGGACAGAGCTAAAGAATAAAGCAGGGATTTATTCAAAGGATCTCCTCCATGGATGCACCTTGGGCAGCACCAGAGCCCAGCCAGGGCTGCACCCAAGATGAACCAAAATGGCCCCAAAATGCACGAGCGCTGCCGGGGTCTCTCCCTGGGATCAGCTCTGCTCCATTTGCACCTTGCAGTTCATTGTCCCATTGCAGCTTTAGCCCAGGAAGTCCCACCATTAAATATGAATATTAAACACGGAGGTGTTTTCAAAAGAAACAGCAGGGTTTTGAGCATTATTTAGTTGACAGCTGATAAAATCTGGGGACTTGTGATAAAATTTTGGGACTTGCTGAGCCAAGGGCAAGGTGTTCATTGCAAGAGCCAGTGCTCAGTGCCAGACAGGCCAGGTGATGGCTGGGGAGCAGAGGGTGGGAAGGTGCCTTTCCTTAGGGAAACACCACGCCTGGCAAGGGATTGCAAAAGCCACTGGGCTGGGATGGGCCTTCAAGGTCTCACCACACCAAAACCCTCACCACCTTGCCTAAGAGAAATTTAGATACATAAATATATAAATTCATATTATATAAATATATATATTGCATATACATATATACATATGTATATTATATAAATATATATGTTATATGTAAATATATATTTATATATCTATGTATATATTGTATATATATTATATATATTATATATATAAAATAATATATATACTATATAAATATATATAATAATATATAGAATAAATATATATAATAGAATAGAAAAATAATATATAATATATTAAATAATTTATAAAATTATATATATTATATAAAATATATAATATAATATATAATTATTATATATAATGTTCTATATATTATATATGTATAGATTTATATATTATATTATATTATATTATATTACATTATATTATATTATATTATATTATATTATATTATATTATATTATATTATATTATATTATATTAATTATATATAAATTTAGATATATAAATAAGAGAAATGCCACACCCTCACAGACACCACATATGTCCCTTCAGGCCCAAACCAGCCACGAGGGAGGGCTCAGGGTGTTCCTGGCTGTGCTGAGGGTTGAGCTGCTTTCCCCCAGCTGTTCCCTCTCCCCAGTGTCACCATTCCACTGGGACACTCCATCCCTGCTCCCCTCATTGCCCTTTGAAGGGGCTGAGCCCTGGGTTTATCTCCAGGATTTTTCTAATGAGCTCTTAAACCTTCTCTCAGTGACACATTCCATCAGTGGATCAAGGCACCTAAATAAAATTGACATAAGGCAAGGCCTTTTAATTATCCAATTATTTTGTTTCAAGCAGCAGCTGGTAAAAAGTAAAAAGACTTAGTGTTCTTCTTTCGTCTCTGTTGACATAAAATCAAGGATCAAAGCACCTTAATTTTTGGCCTCTGATTTTTCTTTCCTTGATTTAAACACGCCTGTTATGAGTTCAGTGGCCTTCCTGCCCCTTTGCTTATTTAGCAGTGATTAGTGAGTGCTGAAGCTGCAAAGCCTCAGAGTTGGCTGTCCTGGGATGAAGCCCCTGTGGCACTGGGAGCTGATGCTGTGCAGAATAAGCCCTCATCTGTCGCAGACATCTTTTATGGAAAATCCTTTCCTTAGGATTTTTCCTCCTGAGAAGCCGAGAGGCCTCAAGAACAAAATGTAAACATTGATTATCTGCTGCTGTGGGATGCAACAGGTGCATCTGGGATTGGTCTCATGTGGTTGTTTCTGATTAATGGCCAATCACAGTCAGCTGGCTCAGACAGAGAGCTGAGCCACAAACCTTTGCTATCATTCCTTCTTCGTCTCTTCTTAGCTTGCATTCTGCAGAAATCTTTTCTTCTATTCTTTTAGTGTAGCTTTAATGTAATATATATCATAAAATAATAAATCAGCCTTCTGAAACATGGAGTCAGATCCTCGTCTCTTCCCTCAACCTGAGACCCCTGTGAACACGGTCACACAGAGCACCCTGTAGATCCAGCTTGGATCTCCCCTGGGTTCCTTAAAGAACAGACACTCTGTGGATGCACATGGTCAGATGGATTTTGCACCAGGCTTCATCTGCAGGATGAAATTTCTGAGGAAGCCTCATCCCAACAAGCAGTTTGGACCAACCTGGAGAGATCTGTCTTCCCAAGGGGATGGTGATTCCAGGTTCCAGGAAAGTGGGAGAGACCAGGACATGAGTTTTACCCAAGTGTAGCACAAAAACAAATACCACTCAGTTTCCTGATTTCTCCTTGCAGAACCTGGACCTGCAGATGTGGTGGGCTGTGAGTGTCTAACATGGGATGCAGAGTCCATCTATCCAAGTGGATTCATCTGTTGGAACCCTGGCTGCTGAGAATTTCAGATTTCTGTGCTGGCAGGCACTGACCCCCAAGAGAACACTGCACTGACCTGAGGCCCTGGAGAAGCTTCCAGAATGGAATGACAGAACTGGGATTGTGGGTGTGGAGTTTGGATAGAAGTGTGTGATATCACAGGGTGGGAAACTCAGAGTTTAAGGGTTTAGAATATAGAAATGGATATAAAACAAGATGGAGGTTTTGGGGTGGAGGCTGCTCCTTCTTCTTCTTCTTCTTCTTCTTCTTCTCCTCCTCCTCCTCCTCCTCCTCCTCCTCCTCCTCCTCCTCCTCCTCCTCCTCCTTCTCCTTCTTCTCCATGGGTTTGGGTGGTTTTGTGTAATTGGATAAAAAGTCCCCATGGCACCCATGGGTGGTTGTTTCTAATTATTGGGTTAAAAGTAAAAATAATTGAGATGTCATTTCTTAACTGGACAGATTATCCTTAAAAGCACTGACAGATACAGAGCACACAGCCTCAAGCTGCACCAAGGGAAATACAGGTTGGATAGCAGGAAAAGTTTTTCACAGAAAGAGTGATAAAGTTCTGGAATGGCTGCCCGGGGAGGTGGTGGAATCCCCATCCCTGGGTGTGTTTAACAAAGCCTGGATGTGGCACTGGGTGCCAGGGTTGAGTTGAGGGGTTGGGGCTGGGTTGGACTCGATGGCCTTGAAGGTCTCTTCCAACCTGGGCATTCTGGGAGCTCTGGGAATTTGAGTCCCAAAGGTGCAGCTGACAATGTCAAATTTACTCTAGTTAACATGTACAATTCACATCACATTCAGCCACTCCATCACTTTGGCTACACCAAGCTTTGGACTCACTGATCCTCATGGTCCCTCCAATCCCAGGATATTCCACAATTCTAAGAACACAAACAGAGCCCAGCTGCTGTGTTCACTGTCAAAACCAAGCCCACATGGAGACAAAGCCCTTGGGAATGGTCCAACCCTCTTAACTTTGAACATCCACAGAAGGTGGCAGCTCCTCTCGTGTCTCTTCAGGCTGAACCTTTCCTCAAAGCTTTCCTGTTTGTTTCTGTGGGCAGCACAGGGCAGGTGGGCACCCCAGAGTGCCAAACCAGCCCTGTGGCCATCCAAAGGCAGGTGAGTGAACACCATCCTCACCAAACCTGCTGCACTTCAGCCCAAGCTGATTCCTCTGAGCTGGTGCCAAGGGTGGCTCCAGGTGTCCCAAAATCCTGATATCCGGGGGAATGGATATCCACAGAAGTGTTGGGACAGCAGAAAGTCAGAGGCTCATGGTTTAAATCTGAAAAACCCCAGATGTGGCATCACCTGAGGACTTGGGGAAGCCCAAGGAGCAGAAAACTCAGGCCTCAAAGTAAGAGTCCATCTCTGAGGGTGCAGCTTCATCTGGGGCTAACAGGAACAGGATTTGGGGAAAAAAAACCTCAGAAATGGGGTTGAAGCACTTCCATAAACCAGAGTTTGAGGTCTGGCAGCCTGCAGACACAGGCTAGCTCAGATTGAAGCTGTATGGAGAATTGGGGGTTCCAATTAATCATATCAGCAATCCCAGGTTATTCCTTTCAAAACTGAAGAATAATTACTTTCAAAATTAAAGAATCATTAAAGAATAAAGCCAAGGCAGAGCTCAGCACTGTGTCTTGCCCAGAGGAACAGGAATTTCACACAGCAGACACAGGAATGACAAGCCATAATTAACATCTGGGAGCAAACAGTGAGGACCTGGAGAGGCAACGACTCCTTGTTGTAAATTAAACATCACTTTGGTCAGGGGGTCAATAAAAATGGGCTTTCACCTGCTGCTAATTATTTCCCCCACTACAATAGCTGCTTGTTCCCACCCAGGGCTGTGAGACAGAGGGTGCAGAGGGCGGAATTCACCTCTCTGAGGCAGCTCTGACCTGCTCACACTCAGGGCTTCACCAGGTCCTTTGCTTAAAGGTGCTTTTTACCCCCGTGTGAAGCTCAGAGCAGCTGGAAAATTGCATATTTGAATGTGCTGAGGCCGTGGCTGGGCTCTGGCAGCAATGGAGGAGGCTGGGATGCAGCTGCAGAACCTGCCCTCCCTCCCTCCCCATGTGTGTTCGTGTGCAGGCAGTGTGTGTTCATGCAGCTATGCAAATGCACCAGCAGCAGGGGTTTTTAATGCATTCAGATTTCATCGCGGCTTGAAGTTTAAAACAAAATAAAAAAACACCACCAAAAAACAAAACAAAAATGTAAAAAAAAAAAAGGAAAGAAAAAAGGAAAAAAAACAGGAAAGAAAAAAGGAGAAAAAATTTTAAAAAAATTAAAAAAAAAAGAAAAAATAAAGAAAAAAAGGGGAAGAAAGAAAGAAAGAAAGAAAGAAAGAAAGAAAGAAAGAAAGAAAGAAAGAAAGAAAGAAAGAAAGAAAGAAAGAAAGAAAGAAAGAAAGAAAGAAAGAAAGAAAGAAAGGGAAAAAAAGAAAGCAAAATAGAAAAAAGAAAGAAAAAAAGAAAGAGAAAAAAAGGAGGAAAAAAGAAAGAAAAAAAAAAGAAAAAAGGAATGAAAGAAAAGAAAAAAAGAAAGAGAAAAAAAGGAGGAAAAAAAGAAAGAAAAAAAAGAAAAAAGGAATGAAAGAAAAGAATAAAAGAAAGAAAAAAGAAAGGGAAAAAAGGAGAAAAAGAAAAATGAAAGGGAAAAAGGAGAAAAAGAAAAATGAAAGGGAAAAAGGAGAAAAATAAAAAAGAAAGAAAAAAGAAAGCAAAAAAGAAAAAAGAATAAAGTAAAAAAGAAAGCAAAAAAGAAAGGAAGAAAGTAAAGGAAAAAAGAAAGAAAAAGGAAAGAAGAAAAGGAAAAAATTAAAAAAGGGAAAAAAGAAGGAAAAGAAGAGAAAAAAGGAAAAAAAAGGAAAAAGAAAATAAAAGAAAAAAAGAAAGAAAAGAAAGAAAGCAAAAAAAATGAAAAGAAGAAAGAAAAAGGGGAGAAAAATAAAAAAGAAAGAAAAAAAAAAAAAAAGAAAGAAAAAAAGCCCCACATTTTTTAAGCCTTCCAAACAAACGCCCTTTTCAACCCACTGGCAATTATGGAGAGGTCCTGATCCTTTCTGCATGTTACTGTCAAACAAGTTTTCAGTAGGATTCAATAAAGTGATCTGACATTTCTTTGGAGATCTTTACACACAGTAGCTCAAGCCACGAAAGAACTTCACTTCTGGCAGCTCTGTGAATATTTTATTTTGCCCAAAGCTAGACAGGTGTGATCAAGAAGAACAGGGGGGGGAAAATATATTAGCAAAAGGCCTTTCAGTGGCAATACAGGTGTTTGCTGGAGTGCACTCAGTTTGGGTTGTGTGTGTGTTTTTTTAAAGGAGAAAATCTTGGTAGGGTTAAGATTAAAGGCACAGCACATTTATTTCTCATAGAGTGAGAGTCAGGGAAGCATTTTCTAAAAGAAAATTTTGGGGTTTGCCCCTGGAAAGGTCATTTTGAACGGATCTGAAATAAGGATGAAGCTCCTCATTCCCATAAGCTCAAAGAGATTTTTGGCACATTGGGTATTCCCTGGATCCCAGCCCTTCTCACCGAGCACTGGGGAGGCACTAAAGGGTTAAATGAGTTTATAATTCCCAGAACAAGTCAATACATTCATTCAAACAGTTACAGAAAGGTCACAGGCTGGGATGCCTGAAACCTGCTTAAGCAACAATTTTTTTGCTCCTCAGGTAAGGCGAAAGGCAGGGCACATTTTCTGGAGCAGAAATCACAGAAATCAGGCTGGAGATCCTCCCAAAGCTCCAACACAGGGGGGAGAAGCTGCTCTGGGATTTTCTGGGGTCTGGGAAGCCTCCTCCCAAGTGAGAGGCTCAGGAAGTTTGTTGGAAATGCGAGGTGGGTTGAGAAAATGGAGTAGAAGAGTTTAATTCAATGTTGACGACAAAATGTGACAGAGGAGCTGGGGGCAGCAGGAGGGACACCCCCAAACCCCACTGCAGGCCCTGTCCGGGGCTGTGGGACATTCTGGGACCATTCTGGAGCCATCCCTGGGGGTGTGGGACATTCTGGAGCCATCCCTGGGGGTGTGGGACATTCTGGAACCATTCCTGGAGCCATCCCTGGAGTTGTTGGACATTCTGGAGCCATCCCTGGGGGTGTGGGACATTCTGGGACAATCCCTGGGGGTGTTGGACATTCTGGGACCATTCTGGAGCCATCGCTGGGGCTGTGGGACATTGTGGGACCATTCTGGAGCCATCCCTGGAGTTGTTGGACATTCTGGAGCCATTCCTGGGGGTGTGGGACATTCTGGGACCATCCCTGGGGGTGTTGGACATTGTGGGACCATTCTGGAGCCATCCCTGGGGGTGTGGGACATTCTGGGACCATTCTGGAGCCATCCCTGGGGGTGTGGGACATTGTGGGACCATTCTGGAGCCATCCCTGGAGTTGTTGGACATTCTGGAGCCATTCCTGGGGGTGTGGGACATTCTGGAGCCATTCCTGGGGGTGTGGGACATTCTGGGACCATCCCTGGGGATGTGGGACATTCTGGAACCATTCCTGGAGCCATCCCTGGAGTTGTTGGACATTCTGGTGCCATCCCCGGGGGTGTGGGACATTCTGGGACCATTCTGGAGCCATCCCTGGGGGTGTGGGACATTGTGGAACCATTCTGGAGCCATCCCTGGGGGTGTTGGACATTCTGGGACCATTCTTGAGCCATTCCTGTGGGTGTGGGACATTCTGGAGCCATCCCTGGGGGTGTTGGACATTGTGGGACCATTCTGGAGCCATCCCTGGGGGTGTTGGACATTCTGGGACCATTCTTGAGCCATTCCTGTGGGTGTGGGACATTCTGGAGCCATCCCTGGGGGTGTTGGACATTGTGGGACCATTCTGGAGCCATCCCTGGGGGTGTGGGACATTCTGGGACCATTCTGGAGCCATCCCTGGGGGTGTTGGACATTCTGGGACCATTCTGGAGCCATCCCTGGGGGTGTTGGACATTCTGGAACCATCCCTGGGGATGTTGGACGTTGTGGGACCATTCTGGAGCCATCCCTGGGGGTGTGGGACATTCTGGAACCATCCCTGGGGCTGTGGGACATTCTGGGACCATTCTGGAGCTGGATCCAGGCCAGGGAGGAAGGAGAGGGATGGAGGGCCTGGAGCAGCTGGGCACTGGATGATGGAGGAGGCAAAACTGATGGTCTGAGCATCTCCAGCTGGTTTGGTCTTCAGAGATCCTACAAAGTGTCACCTCGACCCTAAACGTTACAGAATTAGGCTCTCAGTGCCTGAGTTCACAGCATTTCATGTGAAAATCCCCGTTTCTTGTGAATAACCTCCATGGGCTGGTTTAGCTTAAAAAAGATGCTTGTACACAGGTTTTCTTTCGCTCTCCCAGAGGGATGGACAAGAAATTAACCTGCAGGGGTTTCAAAAGTGAAGGACAGCAGCAGTGGTGAGGAAAGAGAAAGAAGAAAAATGAAGATAAAATTAAAAAAAAAAAAAAAAAGTAAAAGAAAGAAAAAGAAAAAAAGAAATAGTAAGGAAAAGAAAAAGAAAACAAAAAGAGTAAAAGATAGAAGAAAAAAAAAGTAAAAGAAGAAAAAGAGAAAAAAGGAAAGAAAAAGAGAAAGAAAAGGAGTAAAAGATAGAAGAAGAAGAGTAAAAGAAGAAAAAGGAAAAAGAAATTAAAAGAGGAAAAAAAAGAAAAAGAGTTAAAGAGAAAAAGAAAAAGAGTAAAAGAGTAAAAGATAGAGAAAAAAGAAAAAGAAAAAAGAAAGAGAGTAAAAGAGAAACAGAAAGAAAAAGAAAAAGAAAAAGAAAAAGAAAAAGAAAAAGAAAAAGAAAAAGAAAAAGAAAAAGAAAAAGAAAAAAGAAAAAGAGAAAAAGAAGGTCACAAGAGGGAAGTGGTACAATTTTCTTTAGGCTTTCTCACTCTGCATTGATCACATGTACAGAGAGGCACGAAGGATCCCAGCTGCCATAACCAGAGAAGAAATGTATTTAAGAGCCTTCAGAAGAATTGAAAAATGATCAGGAAAAATGAGGTGTCTCTGGGAGCCAAGTCAGGGCAAAACTCCACCCAAGGAGCTCCAAACGTCCTTCTGGATGGAGTTCTTCAAGTTCTGCAAGAGGCAGATGCACCAAGGGGTTTTGGAGTTTGAAATTTATGTTGGATATCAGCATAAAGTTTTTACAGAAAGAGTGATAAAGTTCTGGAATGGCTGCCCAAGGAGGTGGTGCAGTCCCCATCCCTGGGTGTGTTTAACACAGCCTGGATGTGGCACTGGGTGCCAGGGTTCGGTTGAGCTGTTGGGGCTGGGTTGGACTCGATGGCCTTGAAGGTCTCTCCCAACCTGGTCATTCTGGGAGTTCTGTGATTCTGTGAGTTCAGTCACCTCACTGAGATGCCTCCATCTGACCGACATTTACTCTGTGACACATTTAGGGACTTGGCCCATGTCATGTCCTCACTTTTTCAGCAGGAAATGGAGGATTTGGAGCTGATGAGCACAGATGGGACAGCCGAGGATAAAGAGAAAGAGAGGCGAGGTTGTTACTCAAACACAGCGAGCTCTGGAGGTATCTGGCTGGGCTCTGCCATCTTTTGGGGCTACAAAGGGTGTCAGGACCAGCAGCCCTGTTGGGACTTGCTGCAAATATTGCCTGGATTGCTCCCAGACAGCCTTGCCTTGCTGCAAGGTGAATCTCAGACTGACCACAGCCGTGTCCTCCCTCAGCCACGGGCAGAGTGTGACCCACAGACGCATAAATCACATCTGGAGGTCAGCCCCAGGTGAGCTGCAGCCACAGGGAAGAGAAGGTGAATCAGGGCTGGAATCAACCCTGCTCTGGGCAGGGGCAGCAAAAACCCAGGAGAAACCACACAGCTCTGGGGACCCTCACCAAAAGTCACTGCTCTGGTGGCATCAGAGGAATTGGGCCACCAGGGTTACTTGTGGCACCAAAGGCCGCAGATAAAGGGCACCCATGGGGCAGGAGAGGTGGCAGCAGGACACGTGGCAGGTTTTCCATTTGGGAAAAGGGAGGAAGGAGGCTTTGCCTGTGCTGGAGGCAAGCAGAAATGAAAAAGAAGAAAAAGGAAAAATTAAAAAAGGAAGAGAAAAAGGAAAAGATAAAAAAGAAGAAAAAGAAGATTGTGAAGAAGAAGAAGGAAAAGAAGAAGAAGTAGAAAAAGAAGAAGAAAAAGAAGAAAAGAAAGAAGAAAAAGGAGAAGAAAAAGAAGAAGAACAAGGTGAAAAAAGAAGAAGAAAAAGAAGGAAAAAAAAGAAAAATAAGAAAAAAGAAAAAAGAAAAAAGAAAAAAGAAAAAAGAAAAAAGAAAAAGGAAAAAGAAAAAAGAAAAAGAAAAAAAAGAAAAAAGAAAAAAGAAAAAAGAAAAAGAAAAAAAGAAAAAAGAAAAAAGAAAAAAGAAAAAAGAAAAAAGAAAAAGAAAAAAAGAAAAAAGAAAAAAGGAAAAAACACAGATAGAAGAAAAATAAAAATAAATAGAAAAAGAAAAAAGATAGGAAAAAAGAGTAAAAGCTAGAAGAAAAAGAAAATGAGAAAAGGGAGAAGAAAAAGGAAAAGAAAAAGAAAAAGGAAAAGAAAAAGAAAAAGAAAAAGAAAAAGAAAAAGAAAAAGAAAAAGAAAAAGAAAAAGAGAAAAAGAAAAAAGAAAAAGAGAAAAAGAGAAAAAGAAAATAAGAAAAAGAGAAAAAGAAAATAAGAAAAAAAAAGGAAAACAGAGTCAGTGGAGGGAGGTGGTACATTTTCCTTTGCACTGATCACAGGCACAGGGAGGCAGAAGGATGACTGAGCCACCTCCAGCCTCACAGCTGGCCTGGGTTCCTCACCTGCAAACCCACCCTCCACATCTCCACAGAGGGTTTATGATCCTAAAAATGATTTTTTTTCTTTTTTTTTTTTTTTTCTTTTTTTCTTTTTCCATTGGTTCTGTCTTATGCTCATGGCTGGTAAGTAGCCCAGTGCTTCCCTGAATTACTGAAAACTCCTGGCTCTATTTTGGGGAGGAAAATTCACTTTTCTTGCTGTTTATGCAGCAGAGCCCCACACGAAAGGAGGGCTCAGGATCTTGGGAGCCTCTCCAAAGCCTTTTAATTACCTTTGAAATAGGACAGGTCTCTCTCTTTGGGGAGCATCACGAGACCTGGGAGCAGAAAAAAGCTGAGAGAGCTGGTCCCACCGACTCCCAGCTCCAAGCCAAACAGGTTTGGCCAGCCCTAATTAAGGTAATTAATATCCCCAAGCCTGTTATTAAGCAAGAAGCAGTACAAGGGAGTCTCCCCTTTACCTCGGGGTCCTGCTGAGCACCTCAGCCCAACAAGCAGCTCATTGTCAGCCCCAGGGCTGGATCCTGCTGCTCAGGGGAGCCCAGGAAGTCACCAGAGGAGCCCCCAGCCCTTATTAGCACCATTGCAGGCCGTGTTCCAGTTGCGCTTTGGGCACAAATGTGCAAACCCAGGGCACTGGGAATATTTCTGTGTCTGCTCTGGGCTGCCCTGACCCCCAGGGCAGCACTGACTCTGACCCTCATCCATGGGGAAAGTTTCCCAGACTCCAAGATAGACCAGAATCCACCAAAGTGTGCAACAGATTATAGAGAGCAGTGTGGGTGTGTCACTGGGTGAGAAATTGAGGGTTTGGGGTTTTTAGTGTGATGTGGATGGAAGCAAGATGGAGGGCACAGGGTGTCATCCTGGGTTTCTTCTCCATGCTTCTTCTTCCTCCTTCTCCATGGGTTTGGGTGGCATTTTGTAATTGGGCAGAAAAGTCCCCATTGCAGCTCTGTGGGATCAGTTATTGGGTTAAAAGGGAAAATAATCCAGGTGTCAGTTCTGAATTGGATAGTTTAGTCTGAAAAGGCCTTGGAACAAGAGATTGTTGGCCATTTTGTGCCTTCTAATGAAAAGCTGCTGAACTCCCAGCAGCGAGACTGTTTTACTGATAAGAAATAATAAACACCTGAGTGTGAACATGAAATAACATCTCAAGTGCCTTCAATCCAGACCCAGAGAAACCCACACCTGGAACCACAACACACAATGATGCCTGGTGGGGTTTTGGGGCAGTGGGAAGTGCTGGAAAGGTGGCCCAGGTTATTCCCTGCTCCCCATGAAATGGGGTAGGTGAGGTGGGACCATCCCTAGGGCAGGGTCAGGTCTCCATATCACCCCCCGAGAGCTGGAGTCTGAATTTGGAGCTAAATTTAGGCCTTCAGGGACATGAAGCAGCACTGGAAAGGGAGCTCATTTCAAAGACCCTGGTGAGCCTTCAAAATAATAATATAAATTGAGAGAGATAATTAAGAAGTACCATTTAAATAAGAAGCAGCTTTTTCATTGTGGGGGTGGTCAAACAGGGCTGCCCAGAGAGGCTGTGGAGCCTCCATTCTTGGAGAGGCAAAATCCAGTGGGAAATGGTCCTGGACAAGCTGTTCTAGGTTGCCCTGCTTGAGCAGAGTGATCTCCAGAGATCTCTGCCAGCCTCAATTCTCCCATGATTCTATGAAATTAAAAATACATTAAATAATGATATGCAGCAAATTCAAAGAGTCATAGAATCCCAGAATGGCTTAGGTTGGAAGGGACCTCAAAACTCATCCAATTCCAAACCTGCCATGGCAGGGACACCTCCCACTGTCCCAGGCTGCTCCAGCCTGGCCTTGGGCACTGCCAGGGATCCAGGGGCAGCCACAGCTGCTCTGGGAATTCCATCCCAGCCAGGAATTCCCAATTCCCAATCTCCCATCCATCCCTGCCCTCGGGCAGTGGGAGCCATTCCCTGTGTCCTGTCCCTCCATCCTTGTCCCCAGTCCCTCTCCAGCTCTCCTGGAGCCCCTCCAGGCCCTGCCAGGGGCTCTGAGCTCTCCCTGGAGCTTCTCCTCTCCAGGGGAACATTCCCAGCTCTCCCTGCTTTTCCTCATAGGAGAGATGCTCCAGCCCTTGGAACACCTTCATGGCCCTGAAGATACATAAATATACAATAAATTTGTGTATATATATAAATATGCAATAAATTTGTATATATATATATATAGATATAGATATAGATAAAAATAATAAATTTCTGTATATACATACATATACAATGAATTTGTGTATACACATATATATAAAATAAATTATATATATATATATATAAAATATGGCTGTGAATATACATAACAAATAATAAAATATGGCTGTGAATATAAATAAATATACAATAAATTTGCGTATATATATAAATATACAATACATTTGTACGTATATATATTTGTGTATATACATAAATATACAATAAATTTGAGTATATATATAAAAATAAATTTTATATATATATATATATAAAATATGGCTGTGAATATACATAACAAATAATAAAATATGGCTGTGAATATACATAAATATACAATAAATTTGTGTATATATATAAATATACAATAAATTTAAATATATATAAAATTTGTGTATATATATAAATATACAACAAATTTGTATATATATATAAATATACAGTAAATTTGTGTATATATAAGATAAATTTGTGTATATATATAAATATACAATATATTTATATTTATATATAAATATATATAAATTTGTGTATATACATAAATATATACACACATTTTTTATATATTTTTATATATAAATATAAAGAAATTTGTGTATATACAAAAATATACAATAAATTTCTGTATCTGGATGTGTGATGTACACCATGGTGGCCCACAGTGTATTCCAGTTTTCTCTCATGCTGGGGCTCATCCCTTCAGCTTCTCCAGGAAAACACCACCAGGCATCCAAGGAAACAATCCCTGGTGCCCAGCAGATGCAGGAGAGATGCTCGACCACCAACCTTCCCTTTTGCTTGTACAAAAATAAAAAGGACCTGATAATTTTTTTAACCTCATTCCTGTCTGTTCAAGCCCTTTTCCCCCCCCCTCAGCGCCCCCAGGTAGGAAAATTCCTCCCAGAGGAAAGCACTGTTGCAATCTATTTTGTTTCTCAGTCAAGTACAAGAGTTTGGTATTTTTCCACTGGAAATTCTTCTCTGATGCCTCCTTTCAGACGTGCCCAGGAGGAAAATTTTGCTTTTGCATTGCTGGTCTGCGAGAGCCCGAGGTGTGAGGCTGCCCTGCAGGAATGTGGGGTTGGATGCTGTGGGAGAGGGAGCTCCAAGGGGATGAGCAGCACGCCCAGGGGATGGCTGCTGCATCCCAGAAAGCCTCAAAGAGGGAAAGAAGGGGCATGAGGGCTCAGAAAAGCAGCAGCAGCAATGTGATTTTGGATGGTTTTCCATAGGGGGATGGAATATCCCAATGTGTGCTGGGATACCTGCAGACAAGAGCTGGGTCTGTTCAGCCAAATAAAACACTTTCAGTCCAAAAATGCCACAATTGAGGGATATTTCCTATAGCAGCTGATATTCTGAGCTTGAGAAATTCTATCCAAATAATTCCACTTCCCTGGAAGTGTCCAAGGCCAGGCTGGATGGGGCTTGGAGCACCCTGGTCTGGATATCCCTGTCCATGGCAGGGCTGGAATGAGATGGTCTTTAAGGTCTCTTCCAGCCAAAACTGGGATTTTGTGATATTCTTCAGGGTCTGAGTTCCCTTTTCAAGGAGATTTATATCTCCATGGGGTTTTTCAAGCCTTGCTACCCTCAGGGACTTCCTCAAGCCATAGATTATAACCACTGAAAGGGGAAGTCACTGAAATGGAGAGCTAAAAACTCTGACCAGCACCGTCCCAGCACCATCCCAGCCATGGCAATGGCTCTGTGCTTGGAGGGTGACCCATGAGGATGGGATCTGGCAGCATTTGGCCTTTGCTCTTTAATTTGTTTCTCCTGGTCATGTGCGAACAGGAGTTTTCCAACCTGGACGAGGACAAAATCCTCACTAAATTTCACTGCAAACTGGGGTGGGAGATCTTGCCCCAGAAAAATACCAAAAACAAAGTTTGAAAACCAAATTCTGGGGTTGGGAAGTGTCAAACCGAATCCCATCAGAGCTGGACAGAGCCCAGGGCAAGCTCCAGCCCTCTGCTCTCCACCACCCTCTGTGCCAGGACCTCCCTCACCCTGGCCAGGCACTGCACCACCTTCATACCCTTCAGAGATGGAGAAGAACTTGAATTAATTCAAACAAAACCTTCCAAAGCTTTATAGCAACAGGCAAAACACTGATTTACCTGTGGAAAAGATAATAAAGGAATATTATTATTTGAAAATTAGGCTTTGTCTGAGGTGTGGGGTTGCCCTGGGGAGCAGAGAACAAGATCCCAGCAGGTTTGAGGAGCAAACTGGGCATTGATGCAGATGGAGATTCAGAAGGGTGACCCCTCTGGTGCTCGCCAGGGTATTTCAGGGAGGGGATTTTGGAGACAAGTTCTTTCTTCATTTGGAGATATGGGGGGGGTGGATTTTGGAGACAAGTTCTTTCTCCATTTGGAGATATGGGGGGGGGGATTTTGGAGACAAGTTCTTTCTCCATTTGGAGATATGGGGGGGGGGGGGGATTTTGGAGACAAGTTCTTTCTCCATTTGGAGATATGGGGGGGGGATTTTGGAGACAAGTTCTTTCTCCATTTGGAGATATGGGGGGGGGATTTTGGAGACAAGTTCTTTCTCCATTTGGAGATATGGGGGGGATTTTGGAGACAAGTTCTTTCTCCATTTGGAGATATGGGGGGGGGATTTTGGAGACAAGTTCTTTCTCCATTTGGAGATATGGGGGGGATTTTGGAGACAAGTTCTTTCTCCATTTGGAGATATGGGGGGGGGGATTTTGGAGATGAGTTCTTTCTCCATTTGGAGATATGGGGGGGGGGATTTTGGAGATGAGTTCTTTCTCCATTTGGAGATATGGGGGGGGGATTTTGGAGATGAGTTCTTTCTCCATTTGGAGATATGGGGGGGGATTTTGGAGACGAGTTCTTTCTCCGTTTGGAGATATGGGGGGGATTTTGGAGACGAGTTCTTTCTCCATTTGGAGATATGGGAGGAGGGGGGATTTTGGAGACGAGTTCTTTCTCCATTTGGAGATATCTGCCGTCTATTGTTTTGCTGCTCAGGTCTGTGGGCTCAGAGCCTGATCCAGTGAGCAGTAACTCTGCATTGACTTCAGGAAGTTTTGGATCAGGCACAAAATGAGCTCAAAACCAACATCTTGGGGCTTCCTAAGGAGAAATTCCCTCTCTCCACATTTCTGAGGCCAAGCAAACACTTTAGCACAGTGGCTGCTTTCAGGGCTGGGCTCAGGTACACGGCCTCAAGTGCATTTGCCACAGCCAAGGAGGAAGCTCTCCACACGAGTGGGGGCTTTTCTGGCTGCTGGAGGAGAAATCTCTCCAGCAGAAAGTGTCTGGCTGCACAAACATCCTCCCTCAACATCGTCCAGCCCTGATAAGGTCCCAGCACCAGACAGGGCAGAATCTCTGCAGAAAGGTTCTCAGATAACTCTTTCCCCTCTTGGGCAGGTGCCAGTTGCTCAAGCTGGGTAATAATTTGCTTTGTGAGTGAGAACACCCAGATCTCTCGTGCTTGACCTGTGTCCTGCCTGGAAAATTCAGAAGAGTGATCCAGGACCCACACTGGTGTCAGCGTTGAGATGGTTGTAACAAACACAACACCCTGTATTTGAGGAGGATTCACTCTTTTATTTTAGCAGCATACTGTGGTGTTTGTGAGGGTCCCCAGGATGAGATGAGGGATGAGGAATCTGACTCCATGCTCTCAGAAGGCTGATATTATATTATATTATATTATATTATATTATATTATATTATATTATATTATATTATATTATATTATATTATATTATATTATATTATATTATATTACTAAAGAAAGAGAAAAGGATACATCAGAAGGTTAAACAAGAATGAATAATAAAATCTTGTGACTGACTCCTCAGAGTTCAACACAGCTGATGGTGATTGGTCATTAAGTTAAAACAATTCACATGAAACCAATCAAACAGGCACCTGTTGGTAAACAATGTCCAGACCACATTCCAAAGCAGCCAAACACAGGAGAAGCAATCAGATAATTATTGTTTTCATTCTTTTCTGAGGCTTCTCAGCTTCCCAGGAGAAGAAATCCTGGCAAAAGGATTTTCAGAAAATATCACAGTGACACCATGCTGTGTTTTATACCCTCTCACCAAGTTTATACCTATTCATGGGCCACAACAGATCAATAAAATGTTCATTGGCGCAGGGTGGCCCCCACCACTGTTTTTTACCAAAATCCAACTGCAGGGTCCTCATTTATCTCTCCTTCTCCGCCATTTCCATATTAATGGCCTTGGTAGAGCTCCTTTCAGGGGTAAAGGTGACTTTTACCATCTTCTCCTTTTCAGCTGACTCTTCCTGACTCACAGACCAGTTGTGATCTCCTTCCTCACACCAGCTGCTCCCATGGAATGTCCACGTTGGCTCATCCATCCTCTCCTGGTGGGCTGGGATGGAGGCTTCCAGCACACCCAGGATGCTGACACACAGCTGGTGTGCAAAGCCAGGAAATCAGTGCTGGAAAAATCTCTGGGAAAAGCTGGGTTCTATCATAAATTCCTGGCTGGGGGAGAAGGGGAGGCAGCAGTGCCAGCAGCCGGGGATCCCAATCCCACCAGAACGCGGAGCCAGCAATCTGTCCAGGGAGAGGGAGGGGAGATGTACCAGCAGCAGATCTATATTTCTTAAAGGGATTAATTAAATCAAACCAATTCACATCGCTTCACACGGTCAGCAGCTCGTCAGGAAGCCAAACAAAGGGAGAGAGGGAGGGAGGGAGAGGAGGAGCAGGACAGGCCAGCTCCGCTCCCTGTGATGAACCGGAGCAAATCCTGCAGGAGGCTGCCAGCCTGCCCTCCGTGCCCTCCCGAGGGATGCCCGGCGCTGGGGAAGCACATCCAGCTGCCTGCAGGGAGACACAAGTGGCTAATTAGAGTCCTGAGCATGAAGGGCACTCAGCAGCCTCTGCCCAGGCCCCAGGATGAGCTGCCAAAGGGAAAACGCGCCAGGCGCAAGCTGGGAGCTTCAGTCACCCCTGGTATTTTTCCCAATTTTTTCCTCTTCCTGGCAGTGTGATAATATTTTAGTAATTATCTGTGACCGTGTTCACAGGGGTTTTCAGATTGGGGAAGAGATGAGGGTCTGACTCCATGTTCCAGAAGGCTGATTTATTATTTTATGATATATATTACATTAAAACTATGCTAAAAGAATAGAAGAAAGGATTTCATCAGAAGGCTGGCTAAGAGTAGAATAGGAAGGAATGATAGCAAAGGTTTGTGGCTCGGGCTCTCTCTCCGAGCCAGCTGGGCTGTGATTGGCCATTAATTACAAACATCCAACATGGGCCAATCCCAGATGCACCTGTTGCATCCCACAGCAGCAGATAATCAATGTTTACATTTTGTTCCTGAGGCCTCTCAGCTTCTCAGGAGGAAAAATCCTAAGGAAAGGACTTCTTATAAAAGATGTCTGTGACAATTATCAACTTGTGTTGTTTGAACATCCCAGCAGCATGGGCTGGAAATTCAAATATCCATCAGCTGTCGAGGAGTGGAGCTCCAAGAGGGATGAGAAAGTTGGGATCAGTGAGGATTCCAAACACGTGTAATGGTTTTTGCCACCTAGACTTTGGGCACAGCCCCTTTTCCCTCTGAATTCTGAATCTGTAACTTTTCCAAGGTGTGTTGTGCTTCTCCGTGAGCTAAAAGCTGCTGGTTCCTCAAGAGGAAAGTCTTGACTTCTCCAGAATTTCAGGAGCCCAAAAGTTGGAACACCGGAAGGAGAAACATCAGGAACCCCAAGAATCACGCAGAGGTTGGTAATGCTGAAACCAAATTCCCAAAGGGAAAAAAAAAGTAAAAATCTGGAAAAAACACTGAAAATAATTAATAGGGAGAAAGCCGTACTGAGGTTTTCTCTAAACCAGTGGTATTTATTTTGCAGTTCAGAATAGCTGAGGAGCTTTGAAACTGCTCCTGGCATTTTTAGTGAGTGGGACTCAGAGTGATCAAATCATGTTTCTGAGCACAGAATTTGGATTTTTTGCCATGGGTTTTTTCCCTCCCTCTTTTCTCCCTCTGGCTGCTCTCATTTGGACTTGCCTTGGGAGACGTCACTAAATTCAGCTTTGGTGATGGCCCTAAAACCAGCATCTGTTTTTCAAATGCAGAATTGAATTCAAATGAAGTAATTTACCAGCAATGATTACAACAACCTGAATTTCTCACCCTTGGCTTGACCATATATCAGAGAGGGCAACCAAATTTTCCACAGGTGAAACTTCACTCATTCCTCTCTCACACTTTTAAAATTTCTTTGGAAGAAGTCCCTATCTCCATTTTACTTTTTGTCCTCAATTTTCCCCCTGAAGTCTCCAGCAGAGGTCACAAATGAATAATTTCTGCCATGGGCTAAACCAAACCCTTACTTGCAGAAATCCAGAAGTGAAAGGGCTTTTTCAATATTTTTGTACTGTTTTGCTAGTTTGTTCCACTTGGGCTCACCAGGATAAAATTATCACCCAATTTAGGCCACCAAAAATGCTATTCAGAGCAGCAGTTGGTCAATTTTTGGAGCATTTTTTTATTTCATAAATTAATTTAACTGTCTTAGGCACATCCTGTTTCCCACCAACCTTGTCAGGAAATATTATTTTATCCCAAAATTTCTGATTAAAAGCAAAGGAGAAATATTGCAAGAGCAGTTTTTGTCTACTCTAATGAGAAATTAAGGGATTGCACCATCCAATCTCTCCCTTCCTTGAGGATTTTGTGATAAGGACAAGGCAGAGGGAAGGAGACAGTGGAATTGGATTTCTGACCTCATGAAGGGCTGATCCTCACACAGAGCTGTTCTTTGTCCTTTTCTTGGTGGCCTGGACCTCACCTTGCTGAGGAACGGGAAAAATACAATTATTGCAATAATTTCTCACCCTGTTCAAGCTGGAAGGAACCTATTCGACCCACAGGGCCCTGGGGTGGATGGGAATAAAAATTAAATTTTTGTCCTTGTCCAAGATCTTCCCAAGGCACTGGAGAAGGGGACACAGGAGCAGGAGCCTGGGTGGCCCTGCCAGTGCCAAAGCAGCTTTTCCAGAAGCCCTTAAATAATACTTAGGGCTGGATCTGCTGGCACATTTTTTATTTATTTTAATGCAAAACATTTCTTTCTTGGCATTCAAGAGGCATTGAATCCATTACTTAATCCATTACTTAATTCTGCAGATCTGCACCAGAAAATCATCCAAGTGTGTTGGCCAAAAGGGGCGGGGAAGCAAAATAAAAGAGGGGGGAAAAAATCAACAACTGGTTTAAAGTCTGAATAACTGTGTCAAGTGACAGCTGCAGGAGTGAGGTTGAAACCCTGAGAGGGAGATGAAGGGAAATAGGGCCAGACCACAGAGCTGGTGTGATGTTTCCCACCCCACGTGGAATGGGAGAAGGAAATCGGGATAGAAGTTCTAGTGAGGAATTGGAGCTTGGTCCCATCTCTTCTAATTGCACCTGAGGTGGGATACATCCCACCTGATGGTAGGGATGAATGTCAGCAGGCAAATTAAAACCCCCAAATTGGGGTGTTCCTGCAAAATGTCTCCTTTGGCATGTGGTGTTTGAGCTCCCAGAGAAAAGAGTGAAGATCCAGGCACTCAAACCTCAAATAATTCAATCTGAAAGATGTTTTTCCACAAGGACCTGAGCTTCTGAGCAAAAACATGTTGAAAACCTTTGCTCCATTGATACCTTGGGGTTTAGCTTTCTATTTTTTTCCTTTTTTCTTCTTTTTGATTTTGGGGTGTTTTGGTGTGTGGGTCTGGGCTTCATATCAGGGGATGGTGAGCTCTGTGCACAGAGCAGGGAGAAAAAACAATGTCGCAGACATCTTTTACGAAAAATCCTTTCCTTAGGATTTTTTCTCCTGAGAAGCTGGGAGGCCTCAGGAACAAAATGTAAACATTGATTATCTGCTGCTGTGGAATGCAACAGGTGCATCTGGGATTGGTCTCACAGAGTTGTTTCTAATTAATGGCCAATCACAGTCAGCTGGCTCAGATTCTCAGCCCAAGCCACAAACCTTTGTTATCATTCTTTCTTTTTCTATTCTTAGTTAGCCTTCTGATTAAATCCTTTCTTCTATTCTTTTAGTATAGTTTAAATGTAATATATATCATAAAATAATAAATCAGCCTTCTGAAACATGGAGTCAGATCCTCATCTCTTCCCTCATCCTAAGACCCCTGTGAACACCGTCACAAAACAATTCCTGCTCCAGCTGGGCACCAAGGACAAATGACCCAAATCTCAGCCCAGGAGCACAAACCCCGTGGGCTGGAGAGAGAAAAACAAGCAGGGTGGGACTGCCTGGGCTAAAGCTGGAATGGGACAATGAACTGCAAGGTGCAAATTGAGCAGAACTTATAAAAATATGAGATCCTGTGCCCAAGCCCTCTTTTGATTTCATTTTGGAGCCATCTGGACAGACCCAAAGCCATGGCTCTGGTACTGCCAGGGTGTGGCCTTTGAAGGCACCTCAATAAATGTCCTTTTATTCCCCTTAGCTCTGTCTAGCCTCTGTTCCAGCTGTTTAAGGCATCACCACCTTCAGATTTCCTCCCTGCTTCTCACCTGGGGATCAGCAGCTTGCACAGAGGCAGGCTGAAGCATCACCAGATTTGGGATTATCCATCTGCTTGGATTGGCTCCATGTGACACGAACACAAGCACGCTGGAAATGCCAGGAATTGCCACATTTTGCTCCAGGGAGGGCCATAATTAGATCAGGTTGGGGAGAAACCACAGCAGGGCAGAGCATCAGAGGCACTTCAGAGCCAGCTTTGTCACTCAAGAGGAAAACGATCCGGGGCAAGGTGGTAGCTTGCCACAGAAATGTTCCCAATCCTCACGTGGCATTCAGAGCTCAGTGCCTGGGACGTGTCCCGACATGGAACTCAATGTCTGACACGCTCCACAGCATTGCTGGGGAGATGGAGAGGCCTGGAGTGGACAGGAGTCTGTTCAAACCTGGGGAATTTCAGTGGAGAAACCAAATGTTGCATGAGAAAAGGGCCCAGCTCAGAATGACCAGGTTGGAAGAGACCTTCAAGATCATGGAGTCCAACCCAGCCCCACCAACTCAACCAAACCCTGGCACCCAGTGCCACATCCAGGCTTTGTTAAACACACCCAGGGATGGGGACTGCACCACCTCCCCGGGCAGCCATTCCAGAACTTTATCACTCTTTCTGTAAAAACTTTTTCCTGATATCCAACCCAATGGATTCAAGCCTGGGAATTGCACTAAAGGAAGTTTATGTCAGGATCTCACTGGCCAGGGCCACACCAAGCACACCCAGCAGTCCCACAGGGACCAAAATGAGCCCCAACCCAAGTCACAATGAGACTCCAACATCAGCTTGCAGGGAACTTTTGGGATTTCAGCACCTGAAGAGGAACATGCCAGAATTTTACCCTTCCTCACAAAATCAGCAATATTCCCAGATAACCAGCTCTCAGTACTCAAATTTCCTCAGGAAGCCCTAAGTCATCTTTTTTCATGGGGGGAAGGTGGGGATGGTCCCAGCTGGCTTTGCAGGGGACACAAACTGTCCCATTGGCCTTGCAGCCCTGATGACCAGCACAGAAGTGCCCAGGGACTGTGCTGGGTCCGTCCCAGGAGTGTCAGGACACAGAGGAACTGTGGTGCTGACAAATCCCATCAGCAGGGTGGTTTTGGAGAGGTATTTTCCACATCTGTTGTAGAGATGGAGACAACACAAAGCAACACACTCAGTTTTCAGAAGGCTTCAAACTGTTTTTATTACAGCATGAATGCTTTTATACATTCTTATAAAGCTCATAAGTTTGCAGTTTACTCATTGGTCATGAGAGACAAACAAATGCTCATTGGAAAAGGCAGTCACAGTTTTATTTATCTTCCTTTCTTTCTTGGTTTCTATGTCAACCACCTTGGTAGGAAATTCTTTCAGGGGTGAACGTGGATCCTCTTATCCGACTTCTCTATGGCTCACAGAAGTTGCTGTAAAACCTCTTCCACACAGATCCTATCAAAAGATAGTTCAAGGAGTGGGAAAGGCTGGACAGAGCACGTGGAGGGAGGCTGAAGCAGAGTTTGGAGCCAGCAAAATCTGCAGGATCCAAAGGGGGAGAAGGAAAAAGTGCCCTCCCTGCTCAGCCCCTGCCCGGGGGGAATCAGGGTTAACCTGGCCATGGATAGTCCACAGGGCCTGGACACGAGGCATGAGGCTTCCATTCCAGACTGCCACATCCAAGCTGCCTCTGGCATCCTCAGTTCCCCCTCCTGGCTCTCTTGGGAGCAGCTGGGGAGTTTTCTCTCGTATCTGTCCTCACCTGCACAGCTCCAGCTAAACGCTGCTCGGGAGGATGTGATAAGGTGATGTCAGGGCTGCTTGCCAGCCTGCCCAGCAGCCAGGAGCCGGTTTGACAGCCAGGAATAACAGGGAAAGAGCAGAAATGTGCCTGGCTGGCTGCCCTGGGAGCCGGGGAGGCACCGGGGATGTCCAGGGGTTTTATCTGAAATAAAGATGTTACAGATGGGAGGGGAAGGAGGAGCAGGGGTGGTCCACAGATCCTTATGCCACACAGCATCATTCTCCAAACCCAAATTCCCTGATCCAGGGAACGTTTTAGTGGATAAAACTCCAAAGATTTGCTTGTCCCTCCTGGTCACCAGGGTGGTGGGTGAGAGGGGAGGTTTTGGAGGGTTTGCACATCACTGGAGTCCGGGTCAGTCCCCAGGCACTTCATGGCATCTCCTCAGAGAGTGGCATTTGCAGGGATGTTGTAGCTGAGACAGATCAGCACCATCATAATTCTATTTTATTTACTTATTTAATTTTTATTTATTTATTTAATGAATAAAATAGTTTTAAAAAAATAATAATGGTAAAATATTGCTAACTGCTCTAAATTATTACTGAAGGTGGCAGTGGAAGGGGTGGAACAGGAGCATTCTCTATTGCTATTAATTTATTATTATTATTACTATTATTAATAACAATAATAGTAAAAATATTGCTACCTGTAACTGCTCTAAGTTTTACTGAAGATGGCAGTGGAAGGAGTGGAAGAGGAACATTCTCTATTGTTATTAATTTATAATAAAACTAAAACTAAAAATAGTAATAATAATAATAATAATAATAATAATAATAATAATAATAATAATATTGTTACCAGCAAGTGCTCTAAGTTATTACTGAAGGTGGCAGTGGAAAGGGTGGAAGAGGAACATTCTCTATTGTTAACAATTTATTTATAAAATAAATATAATACTAATAATACTAATATTCATACTACTACTACTACTACTACTACTACTAATAATAATAATAATAATAATAATAATAATAATAGTAATAAATATTGCTACCAGTAACTGCTCTAATTTTTACTGAAGGTGGCAGTGGAAAGGGTGGAAGAGGAACATTCTCAAGACAAAACCAGTGAGTTTTATCCCCTGATCTGCCTCACAGGGACATCTCAAAGCCTTCAAGGTGAATTTCACTGTGAATTTTTAGTTTCTCTGTGCTCTGCTCTGCATTTTTTGGCTGCAGCCGGGACTCAGGAGCTGAGGTTGCAACCTGGATGTCCAAAAACCAGGAAAAGCATCTCCAGAGGAAATGCCCAGCTGAGGACGGCAGCTGCTCTCACAGCTGAGAAGTGACACAGGCATGAAGGCGGTGGCTGCTGTTGGATGGAGCCCATCGCTTTAATATTCACTTTATTCTCCTCAATAATCAATATTGTTCATTATTATCACCACCAGCCCCCACGCCTCACCCCCGTGCTGGCATCCATGTGCTCTGAAAGTAAATTTGCTTTGCAGGGAGGCTGAACAACGCGCACTTGAAGAGGAAGGGAATAGACCCAACTCGTTTACACAAACAAGCAGGAGAACAGGCTTGTCACATTCCAGGCGTGTTTCCCCTGGCTGCTGGCCCCCTCCTGCTCCCATGAAGGGAAAAAAAAAGACTTTTTTCAAAAGAAATCCAGCATGGAAATCACCCCATCCACAAAAATCCTGAGGGGGATCTGTTTGGGATGTGACCTGGTTCTATTTGAGCTCCCAAGGTGATTTTTTTCCGTCCTTGCCTTGGTTTGAAACACGAAGGGAAGGGGTTGAATTTTCCCATTGGGACGGCTGTCATCATCTCAGCCCCTTCCCTGAAGGACATGGGATGGCTCCTGTCCAGGCTGGGGAACTTTTTGGTGTTCAAAATACAGAGGCTGTTCCCTCTTTTGGGGCACGTTCAGATTCCAATGAATCCCACCAGCACCTCACTGATGCTCCCTGGGGATGTCTGGGTCTGGCAGCCCTGAGGGGAGGCTGAGCCTTGGTTTGCAGGGCTGGGGAAGAGAAAATCCAGGGGGGGAAATCAGATAAAGCACATTCCTGGGAGCACGTTACTGGAATGACTCCGCGTTGCAGCAGCACCAATGCCCATACTTGACCGAGGAGCTGCAAAATCCATTTGATTTATGGAGCAGAGGCAGCCTGGGGAGGGATGGTGTTTTCCCACCCCCTGTGGAACAGGGACAATGTCTGTGCTGTGTGTGAAGTGCTCTGGCAGAGAAAATGGGAAACGACGGCAGGGAGATAAGCGCTGAGCTCGGTGCGTGTCCATCACTCCTCAGCTCTTTATCAGCCACCTGGGTGAAGGGATCTGCTGGCTCAGGGCTGGCTCTTTATCAATCAGCCTCCTGGGCTCCTAAGTGAAGGGATCTGCTGGCTCAGTGCTGGCTCTTTATCAGCCTCCTGGGCT
Organism: Ammospiza caudacuta; assembly: GCF_027887145.1. Lineage (NCBI taxonomy): Eukaryota > Metazoa > Chordata > Aves > Passeriformes > Passerellidae > Ammospiza > Ammospiza caudacuta. The sequence continues at coordinate 2,545,843 of NC_080593.1, forward strand.
CCTGGGTGAAGGGATCTGATGGTTCAGGGCCTGCAGAGGTGGGAAGGACTCAATATTAATGAGGGGGAAAACAGCTCAGCCTCAGCCCAGAGCACGGAGTTGTCCCTGTTTGTGGGAACCCAGGACATCCCTCTGGCTGTCCTGAGGAGCCCAAACCCCTGCCAGGGGGCTCAGAGACCCTGGCACAGAGCCCAAAACACCTGTGGGTTTGATTATGACCCATGGAGCAAATTACCAACCTTGTATGAAGATCAGCAGGCCACGACAGTTTAGGTAGAATATTAATGAAGTTATCACAGGATGGAAAAATAGATTTTGGGGTTTTTAGAATGGGGGTTCAGGAGGCATGATGGAGGGAACTGGGCGTGTCCAGCCTTTCTCCTTCTTCTTGGCCTCCATCTTCTGCTGTGATGGTGGCACTTTTGGATTGGTTTAGAGTAGAAGCTCACTGTCTAACATAGGTGATGGGTATTGGAAAGGAATTGTAAATATTGTACACGTAGTTTTTAGTATAAAAAGATAACACTGCCCTGAGGGCAGGCAGAGCTTCTGTCTGTCTTGCTGAGCTGACCTCGGCAGGGCAGGAGAAAATTTTTTATAGATAAGGAACAATAAACAACCTTGAGACCGAGAAATTAAGAGCTCCAACTCCTTCTTCAAGTGCCAGGCTGGAAAAAGAGACTTTGAACAATCTTGGGGTCACTGTGACCCAGAAAGGCCCCGAGACCTGTTCACCCCACAGCCACAAGTGATGGTCGACTTTCACCCCTCTCCATCATCCTCAGGTCTTCTCCACCCACCTCTCAACACCAATTTGGTTTTCTCTCTTTTTCCTGGGAACTTGGCAGAGAAAATTTCAGCATGTTGGAATTATGTTCAGCACAAATCTCACAGTGGTTTGGGTTGGAAGGAACTTTAAATAGCATTAATTCCAACCCCTGCCATGGGCAAGGACACCTTCCACTATCCCAGGTTTCTCAAAACCAATACAGTCTGGCCTTGGGCACTTCCAGGGATCCAGGGGCAGCCACAGCTGCTCTGGGCACCTGTGCCAATCCTTCATCACTCTCGTATTCAGGAATTTCCTCCTAATAACTAATTAAAAATCTCCTTTGTCAGTTTAACCATCATCCCTGTGGATTGGCTTGATTGGTCTCATTTTGCAGAGGAAACTGAGGCACAAAAGAAACAGGATGATATTTGTCCTCTGGGTGAGTGACCAGGCCTGAAAATGGTCTGGGATGGCCTGTGGTGATTCTTCAGCTTCATTGGGAGAAATTTCTTTCCCTTCACACCTCAAGCTGGAGGGGGAATTCATAAGGGTCTGATGTGAAAAGCCCCATTGGGATCCAGCCCTGAGAGCTGAGATTTGGGGCCATTTATTTCTGAAATTCGGGGCTGTTTGTTAGCTGAGATTTGAGGCTGTTTATTTGCTGAGATTTAGGGCTGTTAATTTGCTGAGTTTTGGGGCTGTGCTTTTGCTGACATTTGGGGCTGTTTGTTTGCTGAGATTTGGGGCTGTATTTTTCCTGATCCCAAGAGAAATTGGGGTAACACAAGGACTCAGAAACATGACAAACACAAACACGAGCTGCCAGCTCCTGTATGCTCTCTGCCTCAGTTTTTCCACCTCCCATGGGATGAATTCTGTTTTGATCCCCCCATCCCAGCAGAAATCCAAAGGAAATGCTGAGATTTCACCCAAAACCAAAGCTGGCAGGGTGGCTCCAGCAGCCTGGGGGTTCCTCAGCAGTTCATGCTCAATCTGCCCTGGGCTCAGCTCTCAGCACAGCCCAAGGTGCTGAGATTATCACCCCAAACCCATCCTTTGGGTTGTTCTGCTCTGACCTCAAATTCCAAGCCCCTGACCAGCACCTGGTGGGGTTTCCTGGCTTGCAGCTTGTTTGCACACATTTCCGAGCCAAGCCCTGAGTCAGGCCTCAGGTGTTTGAGAATTTGGTCATTCCTGAGCTCAGTCACCTTCCCAGCACTGGGAGGGACTTGGGCAATCCCCAAAGGTTCCCACTAGCCCTGGCTGTGCTTTTCCCTGTCCCACCATCCTGGAGTGATGGAGAAGCTTGCAAGGGACGATCCCAACCTGTCCTTGACACCAGAGGGAGATTTTTGGTGCTGGGGCCAGGATGGAGAAACCAGACCCACATCCTTCAGGTCCAGCTTGGTAAAACAGCAGCAGCAGCATCTCCTTTAAGGCTAGTCTGATGCTTCTGGGGTGGAAGGCAGGAGGTCCTGGGGCTCCAGGGGTGGGTTTGGGATGGTGTGGGACAGGGACACAAGGTCCTGCACTGAGCCCACTGCTCCACAATTACCTCTGTGGAGATAATTCAAAGCTACATCAATGCCCAGATGCGGCCAGCAAAGAGCAGGAGCTTGGACATTTGGAATTGGACATTTCCTGCAGCCCAGGCACCTCTGGGCTCCAAAAAATCCCTCTGAGCTGCAGAATTCCAGGGAATGGCACAAACAGGAGCTGGAAACAGGCACAGCTGCCAAAGGCATGAAATCCAGGAGCGGGAAATCCAAAACTGAGCTTGATGGGATCCAAAACTGAACCTGATGGATCCAAAACTGAGCCTGACTGTGGTGGTGTTCACAGGGGTCCCAGGACGAGGGAAGAGATGAGAATCTTGACTCCATGTTTCAGAAGGCTGATTTATTATTTTATGATATATATTATATTAAAAGGAAATTATATATTAAAACTCTACTAAAAGAATAGAAGAAAGGATTTCATGGGAAGGGAAGGGAAGGGAAGGGAAGGGAAGGGAAGGGAAGGGAAGGGAAGGGAAGGGAAGGGAAGGGAAGGGAAGGGAAGGGAAGGGAAGGGAAGGGAAGGGAAGGGAAGGGAAGGGAAGGGAAGGGAAGGGAAGGGAAGGGAAGGGAAGGGAAGGGAGAAAGGAGAAAGGAAAGTAAAAAGAATGGAATTATAATAAAATCTTGTCACTGCTCACAATCTCTGGGTGAGCCTTAAGGTCCCTTCCCACCCAAACCATTTTATTATGAGGTAAACTGAGGCACCAGCTTGTGGGGAGCTCCATCCTGGAGGCTCCTGCTCACCTGCCACAGGAGGTTATTTCCTACAGACACAACTGAAGGAGCACAGCATGAGTGTCCCCTTGAATCACTGACAAAAAGCCCTTTTTGCATAAATTTACCCCATTGTGTCCAAACCCATGTGGATGAGGGGTGGGGAATCCACCAGGGAAGGAGGAACATGCAAACAGGGGACACCTTCCACCACCCCGGGTTTCTCCAAGCCCTGGCCTTGGGCACTCCCAGGGGCTCTGGGGTTCTCTGCTTTGTCCAGAGCTCCTGCAGCAGGTGGGGACACGCCAGGACAGCCCTGTGCCACCTCAGGATGAGAGATCCAAGGCTGCCCCTCATCCCTGGAGGGAGCCCAGCAGGTCCCTGCAGCCATAGAGCAGGAGGGCAGCCCGCAGCGAGCTCTCCATGTCCGTCTGTCTGTCCATCCCCTCCTAATCCCCAACCCTGTGACGTGCTGCCTTTGTGCTGCCCAGGGAACACAGCCCTGCTGAGGCAGCACGGAAATGACCCCGAGCATGATCCCCCTGAGCCCTGATCCCCTCGATCGCCCTGATCCCTGCTCCACCTCCCCTGATCCCCCTGAGCCCTGATCGCACTGAGCCCTGCTCCACCTCCCAGGATGGGAAACGTCCCCTGATCCCCCTGATCCACCTCCCCTGATCCCCTTGATCCCCCTGAGCCCTGCTCCACCTCCCAGGATGGGCAATGTCCCCTGATCCCCCTGATCCCTTCTCCATCTCCCAGAACAGGCAATGTCCCCATATCCCCTGATCCCTCTGATCCCTGCTCCACCTCACAGGATGGGCAATGTCCCCATATCCCCTGATCCCTCTGATCCCCCTCCCAGGATGGGCAATGATCCCTGAGGCCTGCTCCACCTCCCCTGATCCCCCTGCTCCACCTCCCAGGATGGGAAACATCCCCTGATCCCCCTGATCCTTGATCCCCCTGATTCCTGCTCCACCTCACAGGATGGGCAATGTCCCCTGATCCCCCTGATCCCTTCTCCATCTCCCAGAACAGGCAATGTCCCCATATCCCCTGATCCCTCTGATCCCCTTCCCAGAATAGGCAATGATGCCTGTGGCCTGCTCCGCCTCCCCTGATCCCTCTGATCTCTGCTCCACCTCCCAGGACAGGCAATGTCCCCTGATCCCCCTGAGCCCTGATCCACCTCCCAGGATGGGCAATGTCCCCTGATCCCCCTGAGCCCTGATCCACCTCCCAGAACAGGCAATGTCCCCATATCCCCTGATCCCTCTGATCTCTGCTCCACCTCCCAGGATGGGCAATGTCCCCTGATCCCCCTGAGCCCTGATCCACCTCCCAGAACAGGCAATGTCCCCTGATCCCCCTGAGCCCTGATCCACCTCCCAGAACAGGCAATGTCCCCATATCCCCTGATCCCTCTGATCTCTGCTCCACCTCCCAGGATGGGCAATGTCCCCTGATCCCCCTGAGCCCTGATCCACCTCCCAGGATAGGAAATGTTCCCTGATACCCCTGAGCCCCCTCCCAGGACAGGCAATGTCTCCTGATCCCCCTGAGCCCTGATCCACCTTCCAGAACAGGCAATGTCCCCATATCCCCTGATCCCTCTGATCCCCTTCCAGGATGGGCAATGATCCCTGAGGCCTGCTCCACCTCCCCTGATCCCTCTGATCTCTGCTCCACCTCCCAGGACAGGCAATGTCCCCTGATCCCCCTGAGCTCTGATCCACCTCCCAGGATGGGCAATGTCCCCTGATCCCCCTGATCCCCCTCCCAAAACAGGCAATGTCCCCATATCCCCTGATCCCTCTGATCCCCTCCCAGGATGGGCAATGATCCCCAATCCCTGCTCCACCTCCCAGCACAGGCAATGTCCCCCCAGCAGCCAATGTCCCCCAATCCCCCTGCCCAGGCAGGGCTGCAGAAGAAGAAAGATTTGTAGAAAAGTCACAGAAGAAGATTTGTACAAAAATCACTGAGAAAGGCTTTATCATATCAGGCCTGCTCTGTTAAAATCAGTGGCTGGCCTTGTCACAGCTGGCATTTTACAGGTTCACACGTGAGAGCAATCCTGGTGTGAGTAACTCGTTAACATAACACATTCCTGGGTAAAAAAAATAACTTGCACCTGGCATAAACTGTTTGTACACTATTAAATAGAAAAATTAAAATTATGTCTCACAAACAACTGTCTCTGCACACAGACACAGAGAGTTTGAGCGGTCAATCAATACAGAATAACAATTTGTTAATAACCAATAAAGTGATTGGCAAGAAAGCTCCTGACCAATTGGAGTTCCATACAAAATCTGTAAAACTGAATAAAAAGGAGTTTTTATGTGGATAAAGAAGGGGCTTTTTCCACCATGTGATTTATTCCCATGGGACAGGACAGCCCCCAGCACAGAACACTGAGCATCCAAGGAGTGAAGATCTGTCTGAGTGCTGGAAAAAAGCTATTCTGCCCCAAATCCTTCCAAATCTATCCCAAATCCTGCGGGGCCGAGGTGGAAGGTGAGGATGGAGCAGATAAACCACGAGCAGGATTTTTGTTCCTTCATGTCTGGGGCCACTGCTCCATCTAGTGTTGGAAAAGTCCCTCCAGCAGCCGGGAAGGGACAAATCCTGGAAAATAAAAATTTTTGGAGGAGCACAAAGTCCTGGTGACTTTATTCTGTCCCCCTGTTCTTCTAAGCCTTCTGATGTTTACATTCTTGTAATGAAGTTTCTCATGCATTTTTCTGTAAATAATTATTTACAGAAAATGTAAATAATTTATTTAATTTAATAATAATTATTAATTTAATTATTAAATTAATTTAATTTATTAAACCAATAAATTATTGGTTTACATTCTTTTCTGGAGGAGGAGAAATTTGATGGACAGTGTCATTGTTGGTTTGTCCACTTTCATCCTCCAATCCACTGTTACTTTTGGAAATCTATAAATATTGAAATCAGAAATTAAACTTCCCTTCTTTTACCTTGGAAGCTCCAGTATCTGCATAGTTTTATTTAATGTCCTAGAGCGACATTATTCTGTTTGGCTTCTTGGGGTTTTTTGTTGGTTTCTTTTTTGCTTTTGGGGTTATTTTGGTTTTTGTTTTGTTTTGTTTTTTTTTGTTTTGTGGGGGGTTTTTTGTTGTTGTTGTTTTTTGGGTTTTTGGGGGGTTTTGGAGGGTTTTTTTTGTTGGTTTTTTTTTTTTCGTTTTTTGTTTTGTTTTGTTGTTTTGTTTGCTGGTTGTTTTTTTGGTGGGTTTTTTTGGTTTTTTTTTATTATCAGGATGATGTGTCTCTTTTCCCTTACACATCCCAAAAACTTTGCCAGGTGATCTCCAAAAATGCCATGGAAGGAGCTGGAAAGTCACATCAAATCTGAGCACTCAAGTGTGGATGCTCACTTCATTCCCAGACCTCAAACGTGACCCTTTGAGCCCAAAATGAAGCTTTGGGCTCGGGGGAAATCAGGAAAACCCTCTGGCATAGGTGACACCAAAAATGCCATCAGCAGGGCTCAGAGTAAAGAGTTTCTCATTTTGGGAGGGCAGCTGTGCCTCTCTCCAAGGGGTTTGAGCAGCAAAGATGATTTGAAACCTCTCTGTAAACCTTGCACTTATCTCACATCAACCTGGGAATTGAGAATTTAGACATTCTCAAGTTTTGGGGGTGATACAGAAGAAATTGGGTCCTTTCTCAAAAATAGCCCAAAATGTCCATTTGTGACTCTCCAAGGGGTTTGAGCAGCAGAGATGATTTGCAACCTCTCTGTAAACCTTGCACTTATCTCAGACCAGCCTGGGATCGAGATGCTCTCAATTTTTGGGGGTGAAACAGAAGAAATTGGCTCCTTTATCAAAAATACCCCAAAATGTCCATTTGTGACCCAGCTGGCTCTGCCATCCCTTGGTCACCATCCCTGCAAAAAGCTGTGGGAAAGGAGGAAAGGAGGCCCTTATCCAGAATTTTCAGGGTTTTCTCATTTTCGGCCTTTTTTGGAGGGTTTTGATGCTGCTCCTGGGGAAGCAGGGTCAGGTCACACCATGGGGACACCCAAACTGCAGAGCTGATGTGGGGAACCAAAAATGCCTTTTCCTGTCAGCAGAGTGAGATGGGCTCTGTTGGGGCAACTCTGGTGCAGCTCTGGTTTGAAATCCCTGGATACAAATGATACTATTGAAGCATTTCTAAAAAATAATATAAAAAATAAAACCCAGCCTTCTCCCCACAAATAATTATCTGAAACAGTCATGCTCCCAAAATAAAATGCATTTTTTTTCCCTAACTTGCAAACAACACTGGTTGCTTCCAAATTGTTTTGATGAAATGTCTGATTAAATGTCTGAAATTTTTAAGTGAATTTTCATATTTTTTAAGTGAATTTTCATTTTTAAGTGAAATTTTTAAAATGCTGGAGTGGGAGAGAAGTTTTAGTTGTTTAGGAAGCACCACACATGGATCTGGGTTGATGCCAGAATAGAACCTGCAGGACCTTGACAGAGCCTTCCAGTACTGAAAGGAGGCTTAAAAAAAAGAGGGACTGTGAGTTTTACATAGGCAGGCAGTGACAGTACAAGGGGGAATAGTTTTAAACTAAAAAAGGTGAGATTTTGGAATAAATCCTTTCCTGTGAGGGTGCTGAGGCCCCGGCACAGTGCCCAGAGCAGCTGTGGCTGCCCCTGGATCCCTGGCAGTGCCCAAGGCCAGGTTGGACAGGGCTTGGAGCAGCCTGGGACAGTGGAATGTGTCCCTGCCATGGCAGAGGTGAAATGGGATGATTTTTAATGTCCCTTCCAACCCAAACCATTCTGGGATTCTCCTTCATGTGGGAACCCAGGACATCCCTCTGGCTCTCCTGAGCAGCCCAGACCCCTGCCAGGGGGCTCAGAGACCCTGGCACAGAGCCCAAAACACCTGTGGGTTTGATTATGACCCATGGAGCAAATTACCAACCTTGTATGAAGATCTGCAACCCACAACAGTTTAGGTACAGTAATAGTGAACTTATCACGGGGTAGAAAAGTAGATTTTGGGCTTTTTGGTATGGGGGTTCAGGGGGCAAGATGGAGGGAACTGGACGTGTCCAGCCTTTCTCCTTCTTCTTCTTGGCCTCCATCTTCTGCTGTGATGGTGGCACTCACAGATTGGTTTAGAGAAGAAGCTCACTGTCTGACATAGGTGAGAGGTATTGGGAAGTAATGGTAAATATTGTACACGTGGTTTTTAGTATAAAGACATAACACCACCCTGGGGGGAAGGCAGAGTGCCTGGAACTGTCCTGCTGGATGAACCTCAGCTGGAGAGGAGAAATAATTTTATAGATAAGAAGCAATAAACAACCTTGAGACTGAGAAATGAAGAGCTCTGACTCCTTCTTCGACCGCCAGGCTGGGAAAAGAGACTTTCTAACACATCTCGGGGTCACTCTGATAAGCTAGAAATCTTGACGCCTTCAGAACCCCCAGGTGCCAGGACAGACCCAGGAGTGCAGCTCCTGCCTTTGGTGAGCCCCTCCAGCCACCACAGGAACAAGAAGAGCCCCAAACCCAGGGTCAGACAGGACAGGAGCAGAGATGCCTCATGTCTGAGGGCTGTGGGGTGGCTCAGGTGGGAAGGGAACCTCAGAGGGGCTCCAGGGCAATCTCTGACCCCAAACACAAGGGATTGGGCCAGACCAAGAGGGGCAAAATCACCCAGGTGGGCCCTGCAGGCTCACTCTGCCCTTTGCTTTATTCCTGATGCCAGTGAGGGAATGAGGATGGAGGAATTGCTGTCACAGGGCAGGTGGTGACCAGCCATGGTGGGGAAGGGATTTTGGGATCCAGGGGTTTGAATATCACTTTTCACTCTAGAAATCACAGAATTCCCAGAATGACCAGGTTGGAAGAGACCTTCAATGCCATCGAGTCCAACCCAGCCCCAACAGCTCAACCAAACCCTGGCACCCAGTGCCACATCCAGGCTGTGTTAAACACACCCAGGGATGGGGACTGCACCACCTCCCCGGGCAGCCATTCCAGAACTTTATCACTCTTTCTGTGAAAACTTTTTCCTGATATCCTACCTGTGATGGTTCCAGTTGTGGGTTTCTCTGCGTCTGGATTGAAGGCACTTGAGACAGCAGTTCATGCTCACACTCAGGTGTTTATTATTTCTTATCAGTAAAACAGTCTCACTGCTGGGAGTTCAGCAGCTTTTCATGAGAAGGCACAAAATGGCCAACAATCTCTTGTTCCAAGGGCTTTTCAGACTAAACTATCCCATGAAGAACTGACACCTGGAGTATTTTCCCTTTTAACCCAATAACTGATCCCACAGAGCTGCAATGGGGACTTTTCTGCCCAATTACAAAATGCCACCCAAACCCATGGAGAAGGAGGAAGAAGCAGCATGAAGAAGAAACCCAGGATGACACCCTGTGCCCTCCATCTTGCTGCCATCCACAACACACTAAAAACCCCAAAACCTCAATTTCTCACCCAGTGACACACCTACACTGCTCTCTATAATCTGTTGCACATTTTGGTGGATTCTGGTCTATCTTGGAGTCTGGGAAACTTTCTCCATGGATGAGGGTCAGAGTCAGTGCTGCCCTGGGGGTCAGGGCACCTCAGAGCAGACACAGAAATATTCCCAGTGCCCTGGGTTTTCACACCAACCTGTATTTCCCTTGGTGCAGCTCGAGGCTGTGTGCTCTGGCTGTGTCAGTGCTGCTGCAGACAGAGCCCAGCCCCAGCTGAGCACAGGCACCTTTCAGGAGCTGCACAGAGTGATGGGGGCAGCCCTGAGTCTCCTTTTCTCCAGGCTGAGCACCCCCAGCTCCCTCGGGGGTTCCTCACAGGGTTTGTGTTCCCAGCCCCTCTCCAGCCTCGTTGCCTTCCATCCCCAGAACTTTATCACTCTTTCTGTAAAAAACTTTTTCCTGCTATCCAGCCTAAATTTCTCTTGGTGCAGCTCAAGAAAGGGAGGAAAGCTGCAGGAACAGGAGCTGGCAGGGAGCACAAGCCCCTCTGCCCATGCCATGTCCCAGCACCACCAGGGAGTTTAATCAGCTCATACCTTAAAGCCAGGGATGTATCAGGAGGAGCTGAATGCTCTTTTGGCTCCCCCCTGAATACAATTTCCCAGCAAATGGTTCTTTTGAATGGGAGGCCTGCCCAGGACATGAGCTGGCCCAGCCCTGGGGTATTTCTGCTGGAATTACACACTCTGAATGCTCCCAGACAAGAAGTTACCCAGAGAACCCCTTTTGTCCGCCAGCACAATCTACTGTTTTGTTCCAAGGGGGGCCGAGATAATTGGAGCTACCTTAACGCCCTTCCAGCGGTCATGGGCTTAATTCTGGGCAGAATGCACTCCCTGCAGTCATTGCCATAGAGCAAGGCAGCGATTCAGAGAGAGCCCTTTGCACTCAGCAGTGCCGGGGGGACCACCCAGGAGCGGCGGGACAAAGGCACCGGGCCCTGCAGCTGGGGCAGAGCTGAGCCGGGCTGTGGGGAGGGACCCTGATGCTCTGGACCCGGTTTGGGATGCAGGGATGCAGGGTGGAGCATCCCACACGAGCGGAACAGAAAGGGATGTTGTGCTGCTCGTCCTCCCCCGTGCTGCTCTGGTCCCCCCAGTTTGGGATGCAGGAAGGAGCCCCAGAGCATCCCAGACGTGCAGAACAGAAAGGAATGTTGAGCTACTCCTCCTCCCCTAAGTGACATCCCTGAGCCACATCCCTGAGTGACATCCCTCCTTGTGGGGAGGGACCCTGCTTCTCTTCTCCTCCAGTTTGGCATGCAGGGATGCCGCTCAAAGCCCCAGAGCATCCCACACGTGCAGAACAAAAAGGGATGTTGTGCTGCTCCTCCTCGCTCGTGCTGCCCTGTTCCCCCCCATTTTGGGATGCAGGGATGCAGGAAGGAGCCTTGGAGCATCCCACATGTGCAGAAAAGGATGTTATGCTCGTTCCTCCTTCCCCGTGGGGAGGGACCCTGCTGCTCTGGTCCCCTGTGGGATCTCAGCACCTCAGGACTGAGGTGCAGAGTGACCGAGACCACCCTTGGGGAGCTCGGGAGTCCTGGAATGTTGCCAGAAGTGTCTGGTGGCAGGGCTTTGATCCTACACAGGAGACAACACCTGTATGAGGATGGGAGGAATTCACTGGGTGAATGGTGAAGGGATGAGTTAATTAGAGTGTAAGACACAGGGTTTAGGATTTCTGTACAGGGGGGTCTAAAGAAGTAAGATGGAGGAATTGGGGCGTGTCCTGTTCTTCTTTTTCTTCTTCTTGGCCTCCATCTTCTGTGGTGATGGTGGCACTTTGGGATTGGTTATTACTAAAAGTGCACTGGTTAATAAGGGTAGAAGGTATTGGGGGAAAATGATAAATATTGTACACGTAACTTCGGGTATAAAGATAAGTGACCGCCCCGGGGGCTTGCAGTGTGCCCATGGCTGACTTGCTGTGCAGACCTCTGTCGGGCTGAAAGAAAATCTTTTAGATAAACAATTAATAAACACCGAGACCGAGACAAGATCAGAAGTCTCTCCTCGTCCTTTGAAGCGTCGGCTCTTCAAGGCCATCCCTGGGCCTTCCCAGGCCACCTAGACAGCACAGAAAACTTACAGTCCCCCTCAGTTTGGGATGCAGGAAGGAGCCCCAGAGCATCCCACACGTGCAGAACAGAAAGAGGTGTTGTGCTCACTCCTCCTCCCCTGAGCAACATCCCTGAGCCACGTCCCTGAGTGACATCCTTTCTTGTTGGGAAGGGACCCTGCTTCTCTGGTCCCCCAGTCTGGGATGCAGGGATGCAGCTGGAACCCCAGAGCATCCCACACGTGCACAAAGGGATGTTGTCACAGACATATTTTGTGAAAAATCTTTTTGCTAAAATTTTTCTCCTGAGAAGCCTCAGAAAAGAAATGTAAGCAATAATTATCTGATTGCTTGGAATGTGGTTTGGAGGTTGCTCACCAGCAGGTGCATCTTTGATTGGTTCCATGTGAATTGTTTTTAATTAATGACCAATCCCAGTCCAGCTGTGTCAGGCTCTCTGAGTCTGTCACAAGTTTTTATTATTCATTCCTTTCTAACCTTCTGATGTCTCCTTTCTCCTTCTTTAGTGTAGTTTTAGTATATAATTTCTTTTAATATAATATATATAATAAAATAATAAATCGCCCTTCTGAAACATGGAGTCAAATTCTCATCTCTTCCCTCATCCCAGGGACCCACAAAACCACAACAACTAATAACCACACCCCTGTGTCACAGACATCTTTTATGAAAAATCCTTTCCTTAGGATTTTTCCTCCTGAGAAGCTGAGAGGCCTCAGGAACAAAATGGAAACATTTTGGAAATGTTTCCAAACATGGAAAACAAAATGGAAACAGCTGCTGCTGTGGAATGCAACAGGTGCATCTGGGATTGGTCTCATGTGGTTGTTTCTAATTAATGGCCAATCACAGCCAGCTGGCTCGGACTCTCTGGTGAGTCACAAGATTTTATTATCATTCTTTTCCTTCCTTAGCCAGCCTTCTGATGAAATCCTTTCTTCTGTTCTTTTAGTATAGTTTTAACATAATATATACTATATACTATATAATATATAATATGTAATATGTAATATGTAATATGTAATATGTAATATGTAATATGTAATATGTAATATGTAATATGTAATATATAATATCAGCCTTCTGAAACATGGATTCAAGATTCTCATCCTGGGACCCCTGTGAACACCACAGGGGTTGTTGTACTGCTCCACCTCCCCCGTGGGGTATTGGAACCCAGGAAATTCCTCTGGCTGCCCTGGAGGGCTCGAGCCCCTGCCCAGGGGGACTCAGAGACCCTGGCACTGAGCCCAAGCTCCCCCTGTGCCTTTGATTGAGCGCTTGCAAAAAACAATTACCAACTTTATATGAAGAATTACAAGCCATGACAGTTTAAGTAGAATGTTAGTGAATTTATCACAGGGTAAAAAATAGATTTTTGAGGATTTTAGAATGGGGGCTCGGGGTCCCATGATGGAGGAATTTGGGCATGCCTTGTTCTTTTTCCTTCTTCTTCTTGGCCTCCATCTTTTGGGTGATGTTGGCACTTTTAGATTGGTTTAGAGTAGGAGTTCACTGTCTAACATAGGTGATGGGTATTGGGAAGTTATGGTAAAGAATGTACACATAGTTTTTAGTATAAAAAGCTAACAACACCCCAAGGTGGTCAGAGTGCCTCTGTCTGACCTGCCGGTCAGACCTCGGTGGGTCAGAGAAAGAATTTTATAGATAAGAAACAATAAACAATCTTGAGATCAAGAATAGAGGAGTTCTGACTCCTCCTTCATCCCACACGTGCACAAAGGGAGGTTGTGGTCGCTATGGGGCTTGAGCAAAGGCTGGGGATGGAGGGATTTGATTTTAGGGGTGCACAGAGGCAGCCACCCCCTCTTTGCCACCTCTTCCCCACTGCTGTGCTCGTGCATCAGCTGCAGAGGCGTTTGCCAGCTCAGGCATGCAAACCTGTGCATGTAAATCCATAGAAATATATGGTAAGGGGGGGGGGGGGAAATTAATCATTTTTTTACAGCCATTATCAGGTTTGTACTCACAGGGAATGGGACTGGGCAGTGGCCCTTTCTCCCATCCTCTTGTCTCCAGGAGCGGGTCATGCTCAGACATCAGCTCCCTGACCCCACAAAGAGCAGCTGTCCTGAAATATCAATTGATTCTGGCAGAAACGAACCTGGAGAAGGGCTGAGCCACTTCCCTAAGCCATGTCCCCTGAGCCACATCCCTGAGCCACATCCCTGAGCCAAATATCAAATCAAATATCATCATTCCCCCTCCAGGAGGAAATACTTTTCAATGGGACAAATCCTCCCTTGTGAGGCTGTAACTCATGGAAAACAAAAAGAGCAGTAAAAGACCACGCTTGATGCTGTTTCTTACTGGAGAAGAGTGGTCAGAACATTCCAATTTGACTTTTTTTTTTTTTTCTTAATTGCCCATTTGTTTTCCTTTTTGCCCCCAAATTGTCCATGGTTTCCTACTTGATCTCAAGCCAGCTGGGACCAGGATGTGCCCTTGCAAAGAGCTGCCAGGTGTTCTTTGACCCCCAAATTTAAATTTTATCCAGAGTTTTGTTTTTGCTTTCATACCAGTTGGAAAGGGAATACAAGAAAGAAGGAGAAGGAGGAGGAGAAGGAGGAGAAGGAGAAGGAGAAATGAAACTACAAAAAGGTTCTCAGAGAAGAGCAAGCCCTGCTCTTGTCCTGTTCTAATGCAAAGAGCAGCTGGGGCTGGACCAAGGACATAAAAAATGTTTATGATCTCCTTAAAATGAGGGGAGCAGCCAAAATCATCCCAGCACATCTTTCAATTCCCTGCAAACAAGATTGGATCTCAAAGCTGGATTTGGGATCTTTGTGGGCTACCATCAGAAAATTCATGATGATGGTTCCTGGTTTAGGAAATGTTCTGGAAAGCTCCAAGGATCTCTTGGAGCAGCTGCTGGAGGGATTTTCAGCCAAGGAAAGTCTCTGCTGTAGTTTGTTCCTTGGAAAATAAGGATTTGGGCCCAGACTCTTCCTGGGAGGTTGAGCTGGAGTCAGTGTGAGCTGGAGCAGGAGCCAGAGGGGTGGAAAAGCTTCAAGGGTGACTCAGACTCGGGAATTCATGGATCAACAGCTGCTCCTGTGTGGCCAGAGGGGACTTTCCCTCACCAGAAGTCTGCACCCAAGGAGAAAAGCCTTTCAGGGCACCAGAGGCTGGAATTGAGCACTTAACAGCCAAAGAAATTCCAGGTGGCACATCCCAAACCAACGTCCTCCACTCTGCTGAAGCCACCAAACAGGAGGAGAAGACTCCTACAGCCCAGGGAGCTCATTGTGCCCCTGCCCTGGGCACTGCTGGGGTCACACCTCGAGTGCTGTGCCCAGCTCTGGCCCCTCAGCTTGGGAAGGACCTGGGGACACTGAGCACATCCAGAGGGGCTGGGAACACAAACCCTGAGAGGAAGGGGCTCAGCTGGTCTGTGAGTCGGGGAGAGTTGGCTGAAGAGGAGAAGATGATAAGAGTCACCTTTGCCTCTGAAAGGAGCTCTACTGTCGCTGTGATATTTTCTGAAAAATCCCTTTGCCAGGATTTCTTCTCCTGGGAAGCTGAGAAGCCTCAGAAAAGAATGAAAACAATAATTATCTGATTGCTTCTCCCTATTTTGGTGCTTTGGAACGTGGTCTGGACATTGTTTACCAACAGATGCATGTTTGATTGGTTTCATGTGAATTGTTTTCACTCAATGACCAATCACCATCAGCTGTGTTGGATTCTGAGGAGTCAGGAGTTTCTATTATTCATTCTTGTTAAGCCTTCTGTCTGTATCCTTCTCTTTCTTTAGTATAGTTTTAGCATAATTTCATTAATATAAATTATATATTATATTATATTATATTATATTATATTATATTATATTATATTATATTATATTATATTATATTATATTATATATACTATAATATTATATTATAGTACATTATTAATCTAATATAATTATATATAATATAGTATATTATATATACTATAATATTATATTATAGTATATTATGAATATAATATAATATAATATAATATAATATAATATAATATAATATAATATAATATAATATAATATAATATAATATAATATAATATAATATAATATAATATAATATAATATAATATAATATAATATAGCTGCTCCTCTTGTTCACAAGTGGAATGCATTGTGGGAGATTGTTTACCTGAAGGGAATTGATAATTGGATTCTGGTGTGTTTTAATTCACTGACCAATTGAATCCAGGTGAGTTTGTTGGGACTATCACTGACAGTCATGAGATTCTGGGCAGTTGGAGTGCAGTTGTGTGCTTGGCAGATTTAGTTTAGATGTAGTGTAATATAATATAGAATAATTTAGTATAATAAAGTAATTAATTAGCATTCTGATAAGATGGAGTCCTCCTCATCATTCCTCCCGAACATCGGGCAAAAATATCACTGATAAGTTTAGGTTGGATATCAGGAAAAAGTTTTTCACAGAAAGAGTGATAAAGTTCTGGAATGGCTGCCTGGAGGTGGTGCAGTCCCCATCCCTGGGTGTGTTTAACACAGCCTGGATGTGGCACTGGGTGCCAGGGTTTGGTTGAGCTGTTGGGGCTGGGTTGGACTCGATGGCCTTGAAGGTCTCTCCCAACCTGGTCATTCTGGGAGTTCTGTGAAGAAAATCTGTCCCCAGCTGAGCTTTACCTCCAGGCAGCACCCAAGGGACCCATCCCAATGCCACATCCCCACCACGCTCAGGCCATGCCCAAAATCCACCTGGAAATGGTGTTTTCCTTACCTAGTTGTAATTACCTCCAGAAATCCATAGCTTCAGGTCCTGGATGCTGGCTGCCAGTGATTAGGAGAGCTACTCTCCAGTCCAGGGCCTCAAATCTCCATTTTCCCCCCATTTTGCCATGCCTGCCTCTCACACAGTGATGGGCAGAGGTGCTTGGTCCCATCCAGCCTCTCCATCCTGTTGGAAAAGAAATGAAATTTAGCAACATATTTAATTATAGTGAGTTGTGTGTGAACTTGTTTGTTAAAAAGTAGTTTTGTAGCCGTTTAAAGTGTGTTGGGTTTTGTGTGTAACCTAGCAGGTAGTCTTAGGGATTTAATAAATAATTAAACTAGTGCAGGAAAGTAAGAATGCTAACCTGTCTGGAGGCAGCATACAATGCTCTTAGAATAAGATAAGCAGAAGATTAATGATCTTGTTTGTGAACCAAGGAATGTATCACAAGGGGTCTGTGACCAGGCAAGGGGAACGGGGAACTGTTTCTTGGAGACTTTGTTGTGAATCGCATGGATAAGAGGGAAGCACCCACACGTGAATTTGGGGGCTTGGGTTTTAAGGACGTGAGTCCCCCAAGCTCCCCGGGCCCTTAATAAAGCACCCACAAAACTTATCCGAGTTTTGTGTCATTTATCAATTGGGCAACAATCCCAGCACCTCATCCCCATGATGAACTCATATCCACCCCTGCAGAATAAAACAGGGAACCAAGCTCTATTTTATTGTCACATCCACTTTATTTAGTGACCAGCACATGCCTGGCCAGTGGATCAGGGAAATGTGGAGCAGTTTTGGCAGCTCTGGAATAAATGACAGCATTTTCTGCTGTGCCCAGCTCCCACCAGGGTGAGTTCATGATTAAAAACCTGATTCATTATGTTGCTTTTGTAGCTGCATCACGGGCACAGCCTTAAATGTTAATTGCAATCTATTTCTCAGGATAAATCAGCTGTTTCCCTAGAGATGAGTGTGGCACAAACCCTGAAAATATAAAGGAAATGGGTGTTTTTCCAAGGGATGCAGAAACCAAGAGGACAGATTTTAGGTTTTACACCAAATCCCTGTTCCATGGGGTTTATATACAAACCTACATGTGGGTTTACAGCTGTTTCTTGCCTCAGAGGCTGAGGCTGGATCTGTGCAGCCACTCTTGCATTGATCCTGATTTATGTTTATGGACATTGTGTGATTTTATCCCTCCTTCATTCACCCACATCCATTAACCCTTCCACACCTGACTGCCTGTTAGATACCAACAGACAGAAACAGCTTCATGGCTGGATTTTCCCTCATTCTGTTCCTTCATTCACCATTAAAACTTCATTATTATTGTGATGGTAAAAGGCTCAGTTATTCATTATCACTGTCCCAAAGGCCAGGCAGATCCCCTGGACAAACACTGGGCAGATTCAAGCACCAGGGCTAAATCTCATAGGGTGATGCAGATTGGAACAGAAATTATTTCCAGCTGATCCATAATCCTCCATCAGAAAAGCAACATTTATCTGTCTTTGACTGACAAAAACACATGATTTGAACAGGACATCCAAGCTGCAGGTACAGGATGCCTCACCCACATGACACCTGCAAAAGATGATCTTTAAAAGCTCTGTTCCAACTCAAACTAATCTATGATTTTTGCAATATCTGTGGCCAATCCTAATTTCTCATGCTGGGAGGGAATTTTTGGCATGCATTGGAAAGCAGCAGGCTGGAGTTTGGGTGGGAGGAAAAAGGATCTCAACCATGAGCTCGTCCTTTGGCCAGCCCTTGCTGATAGATCAAGCCCTTCCCCTCTGCCCTGTGGATTTGGGCAAGGAGATGTCCTGGAGGTGATTCCTGAACTACAGAGACCTCTCAAAGTCCTCATTTGTGATGTTTGTAGGTGCCACATGGAGCTATTGATAAGTTTTATGGCCAGCTGCTGTCCTTGAGGACTTTCTCCTCCTGAGAATTCTGGTGGGTCTGGCATATTCCACCCTCCCCTGCAGTAAATGGGAGGATGCTCAAGCTCTCCTGCACCACACAAGCCATGAATCCTGGTTATTTCACACCAGAATTTGCCTTTGACTTCAGCAGATTTGCCCCTGCTCACTGCAGGGCTGCACTAAATGTTCTTTAAAAACCCCTCTGAGCCAAACCATCCCATTTTTCCATGATTCAAAGGGAATGAACTTGTCAGGGGATTGCTCAAAATGAGATTAAATGACCCTGCCCTGCTGTGAGTTAGACACTCAGCACTTTTTGGCCTCCACACCTTTCTCCTACCCCCAAACCCTCCTCCATTTGATGGTTTGCATAAATTGAATCTCTAGCACATAATCCATTGATAATGGATAATAATCCAAGTGATCCATTCATTCTGCAAGGAAAACCTCATGATTTACATGGAGGCCTGGATTTCTGCAACTTCTGAATTAAGAAGAAAGCTGAATACATGAATTTTGTAAAACTGAAGGTACAAATAGCAACATATAGAGATTAATCAGCTCCTCCATGGCCCTTCCCCAGTCCAACTCCTCCTCCCATGCTGGAATTCCTCCCTCCTACATCCTCATCCTTCCACAAAACTCACAACAAAGCCCTTCAAGGTGACATTTTTCCATGATTCAAAGGGGATGAACTTGTCAGGGGATGGCTCAAAATGGGATTAAATGACCCTGCCCTGCTGTGAGTTGGACATTCACCACTTTTAGACCTCCACACCTTTCTCCTAAAACCCTCCTTCATTTGGTGGTTTGCATAAACTGAATCATTAGCACATAATCCATTAATAGCACATAATCCATTAATAATGGATAATAATCCAAGTGATCCATTAATTCTGCAAGGAAAACTTTGTGGTTTATATGGAGGCATGGATTTCTGCAACTTCTGAACTAAAAGAAAGCTGGATACACAAATACTGTAAAACTGAAGGTACAAATAGCAACATATAGAGATTAATCAGCTTCTCCATGTCCCTTCCCCAGTCCAACTCCTCCTGCCTTGCAAACCAACCCTTCCACGCTGGAATCCCTCCCTCCTGAAACATTCATCCTCATCCTTCCACAAAACCCACGCTGCCTGAACAAAGCCCTTCCAGGTGACATTTTCCCAGCCTGGAATCAGCAGCAGGACCCCAACCACCACAGTCTGGGAGTTTTTTTTCCCCCTCTCCATCAGGCAGGTGTCCAGTGTGGGCTGTGACCTGACATCGATGTTATAATTATGCTGTTCCCATCCCTCCCCTCCCAGAGGAACAATTCCAGCATTCTTGCCGGCGGTCAGAGTTCACCCAGGGCCAGGGACAGCTGTGACATTGATTGGCAGCTCCCAGGGCCGCCACCTTGTCAGGTTTGGGCTTATCAATTAGTGCCTGCACGGCTTAATGAGGTTTTGATGATGGAGGGCGGGTGAGGTTTCGTTCCCAGCCAGGGAACACCGTGGCAGAAACTTTGCTCCCTCTGTTGTCATGTTCCCTTCCACAGCAATGACTTCATAGGGAAAGGAGGAGCCTTTCTCCTTTTTTCCCAAGGAATCCTGGCTGGAAAAGTGTCCTGAGTGACAGGATGCACCATTTAGTGTTTCTGAGGTGGCAGCTTTGCGGGGCTTTCAGAGCACTCTGCTGATGGAGGGCAAATATTTCAGCTGAGCTTTAAAAAATCCAGATTTTCTGTCAGGGGGCATTAAAAGCAGGAGGATTCATGCCACAAGAAATCCTCTACAGCAGCGTGGTGCCCTGGGGATGGTCAGACAGCTTTCTCCGATGGAGCTCTGGGAAACTGCACAGAGATCTCCAAATGGGATTTTTAATGTTCCCAGCTTTTGGTTTTAATGCTCCCACCTCCAGGGATGGAATGGGGAATATTTAAAATCCCTTTCAACCCATTCTGTGATTCTATGACAGCACAAAAATAAATTTTTTCCTGTCCAAGCCACCTTGTCTGGGTACCAAAAGGCACCACCAAGGCCGCCCAAACAGGGCATCACCATCATGCCTTGTGCAGGCTGACCTGGAACAGAGGCTGGACAGAGCTAAAGAATAAATCAGGGATTTATTAAAACCCTCCATGGATGCACCTTGGGCAGCACCAGAGCCCAGCCAGGGCTGCACCCAAGATGAACCAAAATGGCCCCAAAATGCACGAGCGCTGCCGGGGTCTCTCCCTGGGATCAGTTCTGCTCCATTTGCACCTTGCAGTTCATTGTCCCATTCCAGCTTTAGCCCAGGCAGTCCCACCCTGCTTGTTTTTCTCTCTCCAGCCCACGGTGTTTGTGCTCCGGGACTGAGATTTGGGTCATTTGTCCTTTATAGTAAAATCAGGACCCCCAATGAAGGAATGATTGGCATCTGACTCCAAGGCTCTGGAATGCTGAACATTCACTTTATTAAAATTATATTATATTATATTATATTATATTATATTATATTATATTATATTATATTATATTATATTATATTATATTATATTATATTGATAAAATACCATACTATATCATACTTTATAAAGAATACTTTATAATTCTTATTAAAGAATGCTAAAGAAAACTCATGACTGTGTCCTCACAGTCAGGATACAGCTTTGTGTGATTGGTTAAGGAAACAAAACAATCTTCAGTAGAATCTAATTATCAAATTCTTTCAGGTAAATAATCTTCCAACACATTCTGCATGTTCACAAACACAAGAGTAATAAATTCATTTAAAATTGTTTTAATTATTCTTTTTAATTATTATTTTCTCTACTTTTCTTATAGCTTCTCTCTTCTCAGAGGGCACATGAATACCACAGTCCTTGGTGCCCAGCTGGAGCAGGAATTGTTTTGTCTCCCTGCTCTGTGCACAGAGCTCACCATCCCATAATGTGAAGCCCAGACCCTCACACTAAAGCAGCACAGAATGTGAAAAAATATAAAAGTTGAAGCCTGAGGTGCCACCACCAGCTCCCTCCTGAGGTGCCACCACCATCTCCTCACAGCCAGGTCACCCTGCATGCCACCGAGACGTGAAGAGCAGCTGCTTCCAAGTGAATGAGGATAAAAAATGAGGCAGAGAGAGCTGAGGCAATTTTCCCACCATCCCTGGAGGTGGTGTCAGGAGCACAGAGCTGAAGTGTGTCTGACAGAGGTTTAGGTCATACTTGAAGCAGATGTTTGTTCTGAAATGTAGAGACCTCAGGGAATCTAACTTCTCCTTCCCCCTCCAAAGCACCTGATTTCCCAGATGTGTGGCAAGCAGGAATGTCTCTCCTGGTCTACAAAACTTCACCCACCTTGCCCCTAGCTGAGATCAAGCTGTGGACTGTGTTCAGGGCAGGTCCAAGCCTCAAGTAAATAATGAAGGGGAAATCTGAGAGAAGAGCCTAAATTCATTGCAGTGCCTCAGAAGAAACTGGGATCAGGTTTCTGCTACTTGAAACACTCAGCACAAAAGTGATGCTCAAAATCCTACAGCCTGCTGCTGAGCTCCGAGGGGGGGGTCTCTCTCTACCTCTTTTAAGCAGAATCCAACTGCCTCAGACAGGGACAATCACTGCTCCAAATCTCAGTAGGAAAAGGGATAGCTATAAATAAAGAAAATCACCTTCCTTGCTTGGGTTAATTCACCACCTGCAGTTCAGCACCCTTTACCAGAGCTGATCTGCTCCCTCTGCTCTCAAAGGTTCTCCAGCTGAGTGGGTCCTTCTGCCACCTAAACCAGCTCTGGGAGGAGAAACCACAGCAAAATAAAAGCTCTGCCTGTGAATATTCTTGGTTTTCCTGCCTCTTCATGTAGCTGTGAAGAGCTTTTCTTGCTTTTCTCCTCTTTCCACCTTCCTTTCTCTTGCAGGATGGTGAAACACGAGCAGCAGCGTTAGCTCTGTCATCTCTCCAACAGCCCAAGCCCATCTAGAGGTGACCCCAGGAGCACAGATCCCTGGAATCGTGGCTATTTTTGGTAGGCAACACAGCCAATTGCTGGAGGGGGGTGGAGGGTGCTGTAATTTCTCAGCTCCTGTGAGTAATTGCAATTCTCACCTCGAGGTGAGAGACTCAGAGGTGAGAAATCCTCAACCTGACAGCAGCCAGGAGCTCCAGGGCAGCAGAAAACAGAGCAGTGAGGGGTCCCCATGTCCTTCAGCCCCTTCCATCATTCTGGGGTCAGTGTCCACCCCAAAATTACTTTTCCATCACCACCAGGAGGGATTTAGTGCTTGGACATCGCTGCCATCTGTTCAGGGGTCTCCACCACCCCAATATCCCAAATATTCTCACCATGAAATCCTCAACCTGACAGCAACCAGGAGCTCCAGGGCAGCAGAAAACAGAGCAGTGATGGGTCCCCATGTCCTTCAGCCTCTTCCATCCCAAAATTACTTTTCCATCACCACCACGAGGGATTTCATGGTCAGACATCGTTGCTCAGGGGTCTCCACCACCCCTTTATTCCAAATATTCTCTCCAAGAAATCCTCAACCTGACAGCAGCCAGGAGCTCCAGGGCAGCAGAAAACAGAGCAGTGAGGGGTCCCCATGTCCTTCAGCCCCTTCCATCATTCTGGGGTCAGTGTCCACCCCAAAATTACTTTTCCATCACCACCAGGAAGGATTTAGTGCTTGGACATCACTGCCATCTGCTCAGGGGTCTCCACCATCCCAATATCTCCACCACCCCAATATCCCAAATATTCTCACCATGAAATCCTCAACCCAACAGCAACCAGGAGCTCCAGGGCAGCAGAAAATGAAGCAGTGATGGGCCCCCATGTCCTTCAGCCCCTTCCATCATTTTGGGGTCAGTGTCCACCCCAAAATTACTTTTTTATCACCACCAGAAGGGATTTAATGGTCGGACATTGCTGCTCAGGGGTTTCCTCCTCCCCAATATCTCAAATATTCTTACCAAGAAATCCTCAACCTGACAGAAACCGGGAGCTCCAAGGCAGCAGAAATGGAGTAGTGATGGGTCCTGGTGTCCTTCTGCCCCTTCCACCCCAAAATTAGTTTTCCATCACCACCAGGAGGGATTTCATGCTTGGACCTTGCTGCTCGGGGGTCTCCACCACACCTTTATCCCAAATATTCTCACCAAGAAATCCTCAACCTGACAGCAGCCAGGAACTCCAGGGAAAATGGAGCAGTGATGGGCCCCCATGTCCTAGAGCCTCTTCCACCCTTTTGGGATGGGTTCCCACCCCAAAATTGCTTTTCCACCACCACCAGGAGGGATTTAATGCTTGGACATCGCTGCCACCTGCTCAGGGGTGTCCAGCACCCCAATATCCCAAATATTCTCACCAAGAATCTTCTCAATAAAGTCAGCTTGCCCACACTCGGGAGAAAAGATTATTTTGGGGCACCCTGAAGCAAGAGCAGATCCAGCCTGTGGTGATTTTCCCTGGGGGAAGATGCAGAAGGAAAAGCACAGCTTGGGAAGAGCTCTGAGACTCCAGGTGATATTTTTATAACCTCAGAAACCTCCTTGCACAAACACTTTTTTTTTTCTTTTTTATTTATTTTTTTTTTTAATCCAAAAGGGCAGCGAGAACAGGGTGTAGCTCAGCTGCAGATTTGTCATCAGAGGCTCCCAGCAGGGAGGAAAACTCTCCAGCTCCAAAGGGGCCATCCTGGACAATCCAAGGGGTTTTCTGGAACCCTGGGAGCACCCAGAAAAATGAGCAGATCTGCCCTGTTTTGTCCTTCTCCCAAAAAGAAAAAAAAACATGTTGGTTTTTTTTTTTTTTTTCTTAGGATGGAGGAAGCAAAGGGCACTTCTAAAAAAGAAACTGAGGCCTCTTTTCCTTCCACGAACGCTGTGAGTCACAGGGCAAAGGGTTCCAGCTAGGAATGAATCAGAGGGATGAAACCTCGAGCTCAGCGTCCACTGAGGACGAGAATAATGAAATCAGAGTTTGAGGATAATGCAATCAGATCTCCCTGGTGATGGCTCATGGGTGATAATGTGAAATAACCTCCCCTGAGCTGCTCTGCAGCTGGATTCTCACCCCGGTGGGGTTGAGCATCTTCTCCCCTGAGTGAGCTAAAAGGAGGAGCTGCTCTGGGTTAAAAATAAAGCAAAAGGAAAAAGGAAAAAAAAAAAAAAAGGAAAAGAAAAGGAGAGAAGGGTTATTTTTAACTCAGAGCAGCCCTGATCTGGTTCACTGCCCGGGCATGGAGACAGGGCTGGGAAATGAGGGCTGGGAAACGAGGGCGGCTCTGCTCAGCTGTTTTGGGGATGTGTGACCGCGTTCACAGGGGTCTGAGGATCTGACTCCACGTTCCAGAAGGCTGATTTATTATTTAATGATATATATTACATTAAAAATATACTAAAAGAATAGAAGAAAGGATTTCATCAGAAGGCTGGCTAAGAATAGAAAAAGAAAGAATGATAACAAAAGCTTCTGTCTTGGACAGAGAGCCTGAGCCAGCTGACTGTGATTGGCCATTAATTAGAAACAACCACATGAGACCAATCCCAGATGCACCTGTTGCATTCCACAGCAGCAGATAATCAATGTTTGCATTTTGTTCCTGAGGCCTCTCAGCTTTCTCAGGAGGAAAAATCCAGAGGAAAGGATTTCTATTTGGGATTTTGCTGCTGATTTGGAAGCAGCTTCCTCCTGTCACAGACACACAGAGCCACCCAGCTCAGCTCCTGCCCCAGGGCTACCCAAAATATCCAGCAATATCCAGCTCCTCCCCAGGAGCCCTGAGCAAGTGCAAAATCTCCTTTTTTCTCCCTAAATCTCACTGGGTATTTTTGGTTCAACTCTTACAGCAGCTCCTGGGGGTTGCTGTGTCCCAAACAGGTCCCAAATCCAGGGATAACCAGGGGACAGGGACATCTGTGATGCCAATGGGAGCTGTCCATGCCTGGGCATTGAGGTGGGCACCAATCTGTGCCCTGGAACAGCTCTCCTCTTCCTGAACCCCCATTTCAGCCAGCTGAAAAACAGGATTAATTTGATTTTTCAGCCTGTCCTTGCTGTCACTTTCTCAGCCCATCGGTGCTGCTGGTGTTGAGTGACCCTTTGGGAAGATTTAATGCAATTTAGGGGCTTTTTAAAGCAAATAATAATACAAATTTAAACCTGCTGTGCCTGGGGGTGGTGCCTCCCTGGAAGAAGCCCAGGGATGATTTTGCCTCCTGGCACCTCTCAGCCCTGTTGCTGCCATCTCTCTTGAGTGTGACCCAATTTTTTAAGGAAAAGAAGATTTTGGGCTCACTCCCATCTGCCTGTCTGCCTTCTCTGTAATTCTGGGTGATTTCAGCCCCATTGGACAGGGGATGGAGGTCTTTGAGGCACTCATTTCCTATGAGCATCAGGGGGAAATTTGGAAATAAGCAGTTCTGGTGGCTTCCTGCTTCTCATTAACAAAGGATTTAGTATTTAGCCTGGAACAGCACACTGCCTTGATTTATCTCAAATTTAACCCAAAACAGAGAGCAGATAAGTCTAAATTCATTGTGCACAGTTGTTTTTACAGCAACTTCTTGAGCTTTGGAACCACAGGCATTATTCTCTTTTTGGAACCATGTGAATTATTCCCTTTCCATGTGGATTTAAGATTCTGCTGTGCTGACCTGTTCCCTCTGTGCTGTGTGAGGTAAAATAAATTAATATTAGTTTAAATAATGAAAATTAATTGCTTAGGTAAAAAAAAAAAAAAAAATTAAAAGGGATTTTCCCTGTGTGGGGAAACTGAGGCACAGAGAGGCTGGAGAAGCAGCCAGGGTGGGAGAGCTCAGATAGGATTGCTGGTGGATTTGGGAATGGGGCAGGGAAAGGGGGAATGGTGTAGGGAAAGGGGGAATGGTGTAAGGAAAGGGGGAATGGGGCAGGGAAAGGGGGAATGGGGTAAGGAAAGTGGGAATGGGGCAGGGAAAGGGGGAATGGGGCAGGGAAAGGGGGAATGGGGCAGGGATGAGAGGAACAGCGCAGGGAAGAGGGAAGGAATGGTGCAGAAATGAAGGAACGGTGCAAGCAAAGGGGAATGGTGTCGGTAAAGGGGAATGATACAGGGAACGGGGTAATGATGAAGGGAAGAGGGAAGGAATGGTGCAGAGAATGTGAAGGAATATGCAGGGAAAGGGGAACGGGACAGGGGAAGGAAGGGTACAGGGAAGTAAGAATAGAGCAGGGAAAGGGGAGGAATGGTGCAGAGAAGGTGAAGGAGCGCTGCGGGGAAAGGGGAACGGGGAAAGAACGGTGAAGGGAAGCGGGAACAGCGCAGGGAAAGGAGAACCGTGCACGGAAAGGGGAGGGCACAGTGCAGAGGAAGGGGAGCCGTGCAGGGAGGGCAGGCACGGTCCGGACTAACCCCATCCCATCCATCCATCCCATCCCATCCATCCCATCCATCCCATCCCATCCATCCCATCCCATCCATCCCATCCATCCCATCCATCCATCCCATCCATCCCATCCATCCATCCCATCCCATCCATCCCATTCCATCCCATCCCATCCCATCCCATCCATCCCATCCATCCCATCCATCCCATCCCATCCCATCCATCCCATCCATCCATCCCATCCATCCCATCCATCCATCCCATCCATCCATCCCATCCATCCCATCCATCCCATCCCATCCCATCCCATCCCATCCCATCCATCCATCCCATCCCATCCCATCCCATCCCATCCCATCCCATCCATCCATCCCATCCATCCATCCCATTCCATCCCATCCCCGCATCCCGCGGGATCCCGGCCCCGCTCCCGCTCCGCTCACGCGCCGCAGAGTGGGCGTGGCCATCTCACAGGCCACGCCCCCGTGCCTTCCACGAGTGGCTACTCCCGCTATAACCACGCCCACTGGCTCCAGGCCACGCCCCCGGTCTGTCTGATCTGTCACTCTCGCCGTGGCCACGCCCACTGCGTCTCTACGCCACGCCCCCCGCGCATCCCGGCCCTGCGGCAGCCCGGTTTGGCCACGCCCCCTGCGCGCAGGCCACGCCCCCCGCTCCCTCCTCGCCTCCCCGTGGTGCCTCGCGCTGGGCGGGCACTGACGTGGCCGCATCGCGCCGCCATCTTGTGCTCCAGGGCGGATCGCGGCCGGGGCGAGCGGGCTCCGAGCGGGACCCTCCGAGCGCAGCCAGACCCACGGCCCGCGCCTCCCGACGACGCCGGTGGGTTTGCCGACACCTCCTTCTTCCCTCCTTTCGAGCCTTTTTTCCCCCCTCCGCCTCGCCGCGCCCCCGCCCGCATCCCGCGGCCTTGGCGCTAAGGCGAGGCGGGCGCTGAGGCAGCGGGGCCGGGCTGTTCTTTCCTCTTTTTTCCTTCTCATTCCTTTTAATTCCTTCTCACTCCGTCTCATTCCTACTCATTCCTTTTCCCCCACAGACCCTCCAGGAGCGGTGCTGCCCCATCCGTCCCCCCCTGAACGTTCTCTGGGGCCGGGGGTGGGGGGGTCGGGCCTTTCGCTTCCCTCCCGTGGGTGGGATGGGGTGGGAAGGGCCGGGATCCGGGATAGGCAGGGCTGGGAAAGGGGAATCGCTCCAGCTCGGCAGCAGCTGCACAAGGCCCCTCTCCGCTCCCTCTAGCGATGGGAGCCGACGGGATGGGTTCGTCCTCCCTTCCCCAAACTCGCTCGTTCCGGCCCCTGCCCCGCCCGAGCAAGGAGCGGCGTTTCCTCCTTGTGCTCTCCCCCTAAAACCCTCGTGTGGCGGGGGAAAGCAGCCTCGGCTGGAGCTGCTGGGGCAGAGGTTGATTCTCTGTAAGCCCTCGGCTGCTGACTTGGTGCTTTTTTTGCCGGGCAGAGGAGTTGAGCTTTATCGTGGAGCAAACAACTCTTGTTTGCCGTGCATCGCCTTGCGTTGGGCGGTGTGGGAGATCAGCTTTCCTTGGCCCAGCAGCTCCCGGTGGGAGGATAAGGATATTAAATTCTGCCTGAAAATACTCCGTCGTGCCTCTGTGCGAGGCCAACGTGATACTTCGGGGCTGATAAAGTGATGGAGCGATAGCACAGCGAGGCCAAAACTCAGCCTGGCCATAGAAACTGCCCCAAATGTTGTTGTGGTGCTTTTGACATTGACCTTGTGGCTCTGCCGCTCCGCTCCTGCCAAAGCAAATTCCGCAGGTTGATTACAGTCCCGGCCAGAGGTCTGCTGTTGAAATTGTGGCTTTGTCAATAACGAAAATTCCGAGTATTTGTTTAATACTTTGAGCTCTGTCCTGCACCCCTTGGCAGGGTATTCCATTAACCTGATTTTCCAGGAGGAGAAACTCGAGGCAAAGTGGATTTTTCCAAGGTCATTCAGCGATCTTTCTTGCTATTTTTGCTGCTGATTTAGAGCGCTTCTGGGGGGAAAAAAAGGAAGTGTGGCTGAAGTGGAGGATTGCCGGTTTGCTTTTATTAATGGGGTTTATAATGGAATAAAACAGGAGTATGGATAAAGGGGTTCTCTGAAAGGAAAGTTTTGGGGGTTGGTTTGATGCCACTGATTTTCTCAAACATGTCTGCAGTGCTGCTGGGCTGCTTTCCCTGTTGGAATAATTGCTTTGGGTGAAAGGGTGAGGAAACTCACCTCGATTGAACCTCTGCAACTCCAACTCCGCAGCTTTGCCAAGTCCCTTGGTGCTTCCTGCACCGATGGAACATCGGGAATTCAAATGGCTCAAAAGCAGGGCCGCCCTCCGCTCGGAAGAGCTCTGTGTTTGTGATGGAAATCCTGTTAAAAGTCAAAGCCCTGGGTGTAAATGGGCTGAGGAGGAGCTCGCACGGGTTTCTGTGAGCGTTTCCTCGGTTGTGAAATAGCTGGAATGTGGAAGGGCCTGGCGGGAGCCGCGCTCCCTGTGAGTGTTAGTCACGCCGACCGAGTGGGGGGAGCACCCGGCGCAGCTTTGCTGTGTGGGAGTCGGGGCTGCATTCTGCTCCTGGGAATTCACCAAACTCTGCACGAGGTTTGTACAGGTAATTATCAGCTGAGCCATTGATGACTGAATCGGTGGAAGGAGGAGAAACTCCAAACCCAGGATTGCAGCTGAAATGGCAGTGGTGAAATTTAAACAACCACCTTTACACATCCCAGAGGCTTTTCTTTCTCTTCTTTTTAAACGTGGGCTTTCCAGCAAGAATTCTTCAGCATTTCAGCAGCCTTCCCAAGCATCCAGCTTGCTTTCCAGTGGATAAATTTGGTGAACGTGAGCTAACTTTATCTGAAAAGAAATAGTTCTGATTCTTTTTTTAGAAATCTCTTGGAAGTTCTGCTCCTGGAATGCTACAGAACCTATGCTGTTCCCTTTCTTTCTTTAACTGATGAGTAAAGAAGTTCAGAATCAGCTTCCTACTAGAGCAGCTGTTTTTTCTGTGTAATTCAGCATTTTTTCCTTTCCGATTTTATTCCTTGTTTTGAACGCACGCAGGCGTCGGAGGGGCTGTGCTGGAGCTTTGCTGATGTTTCAGTTCTCACAAAACCCTCGTGTCTGACAGCTCTTCTTCACCCCCTGCTCCTCTGCCTCACAGAGGCTCTGCTGTGACATTTCCCCCAAACCAAACCCAATTTCATTGCTGGATGGAGCTCTCCCGTGAGCTCTTGCCATTTCTGCTAGCAGTGTAAATGTTGATTTAGTGCCCAGTTCCCAGGAATGAATAACAGGATATTTGGCTTAAAATTGGAGATTTTGAGCTCAGGAACAATTCAGCCTCAAAACTAAAAAAAAACCCCACCCCAACTATGCACTGCTTATCTTAAAGAAAATAAATTCTCTGTACCCACCAGTTCTCACACCAGTGTACCCAGTGCTGAACTGGTGAGCAGAAACCCCATGGCCATTCTTGGGGTTCACAACTTCATTTTTGGCACCACAATATTTCCTGAGTGAGGAGAGTGTGGATGCAGCTCCCTCTGTGCTTTTCGCCTGTCAGCCTGTCCTTTTTCAGCCCAGATATTTTATTTTGCTTTTATTCCTGAGGTTTATAGTGGAATAAAATAGCAACACAGCCATATGGATAAAGGGGTTCTCTGCAAGGAAAGTTTTTGGGGTTGGTTTGATGGCACTGATTTTGTCTGCAGTGCTGGAGGGCCCTGTTGGGCTGCTCTCTCTGTTGGAATAATTGCACTGGGTGAAAGGGTGAGGAAATTCACTCACCTGTGTCCCTTCTGGTTTGTGTGCTCTCAAGTGTATAAATCTGTAAATAATTGGAAGTTTTGTTGTGAAACAGCAGCAGTTTGCTTTCCCTGCTTGAGGGTGAGAATAAGGAGTAATTCTGATTTGGGGTTTGAGTATCAAGTCAAGCAACCCACTCTGATCCTGGAACTTTTTATTCTGGGTGTTTCAGGAGTGAGTTGTTCTCATGTCTGAGAAATAGGCATGACCCCAAAGGAAACTTTCCCCCTTTTGTCCTTGTTTTGATATTGTAAGTGAAATTGTTTTGTGTTTTCTTCCACTTCAAGCCCAGTTCTATCAGGAGAATGTTCCAGCATGTGGGAATGTCCTGTCTGGGGAAGGTGTGTACTCGGGGGTGTTCAACCTCCTTGGGTTAAAGCTGCTGGACAGGGAGCTGTCCTGTCACCTGGAGTCTTGTCCTCCCCTGCCTTGGGCATGCACATTGCTTTTGGAGCCCTGCAAGCCTTTGGCCACCAAATCCAACAGTTCTGTGTGTTTACCTTGGATTTCACTGCTTTTTCCCTCAGATAACCAGTTATGATCCTTCAGGACCTTTTCCATCCCAGGCTGGGCAGAAACGCCCCCAGTGAAACCTGGGGAAAAAGGTGCCAGTGGTCAGTGTGGATCTCCACAATTCACACTCCTCTGGTTCTAATTATTGAAATTATCAAGGAGTGAGGACTGATATTAATGAGGAGCTGTGGGAAGATGTTGTTGCCATGGCCTTTATGACAGAGTTGTTTGTGCAGGATCATGGATCACCTGGTGAACAAAGGGCCAGCCTGCCTGCTGGCTCTCTCACATGTAATCCATCCCTCCTCGTGCTGATATGGCCCACAGAGCTCAAATAAAAATTATCTCAGCTCAATTTCAGTGTGAAGGCCCCTAAGTGGAAGGGTTTGAGTGGATTTCATCTCTCAGCTTAGCAGATGTGCAAGGGCAGTAAACAGTTCTTAAAAATAGTTGAATATAACTGTACTGGGGTAGTGTTGGGCCACCCTGGCTATATATAAAGAGGTGTTTCCAAAATTTGCTGTAACAGAACACTTGAATCTGTAAAGAAATGGTTTCAAGTTGAAGAGAACACATCAGTGCTGTTCCCTGCTGAGTGGGGGTGTGAAACTCTGGGGCTGTGGATTAATCCTGAATTTTAGCAGTGTTTTATTCTTGTTGGATCTCTTCTCACATTCTCCTTTAAATCACACTTTATATCGTTAATAACAAGCTGTCGGGTTAGATTTGCACTTGAAATTATTTGCCAGTTGTTCTTGAATGTTACACCAACAGCTGTTGGAGTTGCATGGGTTTTTTAAAAAATGCATTCTCACCTCTTATTTGCACATTGCTTTGGTGATCAGTTGTGTGAATATTTTGCCTCTCTTGATAATTTAATTTAAAACATTCTAGAACGCTATAAATGAGAAAGAATGATCCAGGCCAAGCAGTGACAACTGGCTGAATTTCAAATCAATATTTCTGCTAAATGACAAATTGATTCGTTTTTATTCCCTGTGGCTGATAGAACCTGTATGTTAATACCTGGTTAGGAATTATGGATTTGGGGCTCTTCTAATTGGTTTAGACATGGAGCTAACAAGTAGATTTTCCTTTAAATTGAGATGGAATTTTGGTGGTGAATCCATTGCTTTTGTAAACAGGCCAGTTTTACTTGCCAAGGTGCAGGAAGGAGATTTTTGTTAAACCTGCAGCTTTTGGGGGTTTTACCTGTGTTTGATATTTGTCTGATTGAAGCTGTGTAGCTCAGTGTGTGCCACTGGTGCTTATCTCTCCTTAAAAATGGCATTGGAACAGGATGGGGACAGCAAATATCCCACAGACAGCAAATGCCCTCTGTCCCTCTGGGCAGGGGAGGAACTGAGGCTTGAACTTTCCTTGATTTTATCAGCACCATAAAATCCTGGAGTGGTTTGGGTTGGAGAGGACCTTGGAGCTCTGCTGGTTCCACCCCCTGCAGTGTTCGTGGCTGCTGGGATTTTCACATTGCCACAATGCTGGGCCCAGCCAGCTGCGTTTTAACACTTGCAGAGTTTGGAGCTTGATTTATTCCCTGTGGGAGCCTCGTGTGGTAAGTGCTGTGCGTACAAGTGAAATAAATGGATTTTGTACTGCAGTATAGTTTGTAATAATGCATGTGGTATCCTCTCGTTTTGGCTCTGGTGTGTTTAAAGAAATTTAAATTTAAAGAAATTTAAATGGAACAATTCCTGTCTCAGGGAAGTCTGATCTCTGAGTTTTCCTGAGGTGTAGAGCTGAGGTTCTGTGGGAATTTTAAGGTTTTTTTGCTCTCTTTGGTCATACACGCGTGGGGTTGTTCACCACGCTCACCCAAGGAGTTTGCAGGTCAAGCAGCACATTGGACATCTCATGATACCAGCCTGAATGAAATGGCATTTAAATGCATTTAAATATAAAATTCTGCAGCGTGATGAATTGTTCAGTGCTCTTTGGCCTTGAGATATCCCTCAGAGCTCTTTTTCTAACCACCTCCAATTAATAAAAGCAGATTCTGCTTTTCCTCATGGGCCGTATCACTTGAACAAGGCCGGGCTGCTGCTGTTGCAGACTCTCATTCATTTTTAACTCCTCCCTGCAAAAGGCTGCCTGTGAAGGCTGCCTGTTCTCCTCATGGCTCCCCTCAGTGTGTCGCTTACTGGAGAACTGAAAACACTTTTGTTTCATGAAACGAAACTGCAGTTCCCCACCGAAAGGCGCTGCTGTTTGCCCACGGCGCGTTGTGCCTCGGCCCAAGCTGCCCGACGGGTTTAGCGCTGCTCAGGGGGAGCGAAATGTGTTCAAGTGCTCGTGGGCAGGGACAGACAGACGGACACGGTGCTGCCGTGCTCTGGCTCTGCTCAGGGGTGCTGAGGGAGAATCCACACGGAGCTCTGTGAAAATCCTCGGTGCTGTTCATTCAAATCGTTCCCTTTCGCACTCAAGCGCTGCTCAGGGGGAGTGAAATGTGTTCAAGTGCTCGTGGGCAGGGACAGACAGACGGACACGGCGGTGCTCTGGCTCTGCTCAGGGGTGCTGAGGGAAAATCCACACAGAGCTCTGTGAAAATCCTCGGTGCTGTTCATTCAAATCGTTCCCTTTCGCACTCAAATGTTCCCGCTCAGCCTGATGGATCCCTCTTTTGAAGATGTGCTCGAGCACTACAAGCAGCTCACAAATCGGAGTTTTTTAGGTTTTCAGGAGTTTTATCCAACTTGTGCTCCTAAAAGGGTGGGTGGAGCAATTACTGACAGCATTCAGGAGGAAGTTAAATTCAGTGAGGAATACGGGTATTGGTGAGACAAGGGGTGATAATGCCTGAAAGATAACAGGTTTTTTTGCTTGATAAATGAGAAAATTGAAGGCTTTTCAAGCCGTGCACGTTCTCCTGGTGCAAGCAATGGGCTGGGGTAGGAATTAAAGGCAGAGGGAGCAGTCCCGTGATCCCTCAGCTGAGCTGAATTAACCCAGGCGGTTCCTGTGGCTCTGCAGGGAGAGGGAGCAGCACAAACCCTGAGTGTGAGTTCCTTCCTGGGGGAAAAGATAAACGAGAGAGATTCCTGCTCAGGGACCCTGCCCCTGCCCCATCCAACAAAACCCCGATGGGAACCAAAACAATTTGTTTTACAGATGGATTTCTCCTGGTTTTTTCTTCTTTTAGACAGCAAGGATTCAGCTACTTTTTAGTCAACTTGTAAACATGCTTTTCTTGCAGGAGTGGGCTGTAAACTATACTGTGCTGCCTGTAAAAATAAATGTGACTTTTTGTAATGCCACCTACCCTGAAGTACCAAATAAAGTTACAGACTCGGTTTGGATAGGAGGGATGGGGAAGAGAACAAGAGGGGAGCTGGAAACCAAGTGCTTAAATAGATCTTAACTTCTTAATCTTCACAAAAAGTAAAAATAGGGAGGCTGGTGGTGTAAAAGCAGCTTCAGTGGCAAAGGGCAGGCTTGACCTGGAAATTGCTGCCAGGAAAACAGGGATCTAACAGGATTCAGTGCTGGTAGTGCCAAGTACCAGCAGCTTGTTCAGCAGCCTGGGCTTCTCCAGTGTGTGCAGGGCTCTCCTGGATGTAAATGACAGGATTTTGTAGGATTTTGCTCTTTTTACTAATTACTGTGATCAGTCCAAGCATCTGATAACTCGTTACGCTTTTAAACGTGTGCAAAGCAAAGAAAGGCATTCATTGTGCAGCCTTCTGAGGTTCCCTGGCTGTGAGAGTTCTTGCAGGCAGGTTCTGTGAGCTCTGCTGAAGGTCACAGGCCAGGCCTGGCTGCTGCTTTCCACATGAAGCAGGAGATAGAGGTGGCATGAGCAGCCAGACAAAGGGAAGCTTTGCGGCCTCCCTGCCCTCCAGCGCGCTGGGATGGGAGATTTCCTGCTGTGGAGAAACCAGGACTGCAGCAAAACTGTTTTCTCTGCTTCCTAATTAACCTTCCTGTTTATATAGCCTTCATATATTCCAGTGGGGGTGGGATATCCACGGTGGTGTCGCAGAAATACAAAAGGAAATGGTAGAATAATAGAAGTTTGAAACCTCCCCTTTGGTTTTAATCCCCAGTCTGGTTTGTAGAGGAGTTGAGTTTTAAAGCTTCAGTCATACAAAATAAACAAATCTGTGACTCAGTTGGTGCGTGGGGATTGATGTCCTGGAGTGGACTCTGAACTTCCCTGTGCAGCTGGGAGTGCTCACACACGTGGCTTGGTTAATGGCACAGAGTTGAACTTTTGGGTTAAAAATTGTGTCCAGCAAAGCTCACGAAGAGGACAGAGCTGCTGAGCCTCTCCCAGTGCAGGCTGAGGCAGCCAGGCCTCAGAGTGGGCAGAGTGGGGAAAGGAAAAAGCTTTTGTGGTGTGCTTGGTGCTTGTCAGTCCAAATCCTGCTTTAGTGTTCCTAAATAGATATTCTGTAAAGAGAAATAGAATATATATTCTGTAGAGATAAATAAATAGATATTCTCTAAAGATAAATAAATATTCTGTAAAGATAAATAAATAGATATTCTGTAAAGATAAATAAAATATATATTCTATAAGGATAAATAAATAGGTATTCTGTATAGATATTCTGTTCTCTTTCTAGGGAAAATTTTGCTTCATCATGAAATACAGAATATTTCCAGAGATGATTCAAACTTCATGTTATGCTTTAAATTTGGTTTGGTTTACAGGAAACTCACGCTTTGAATGGTGCATCTCATCTGAAACTTGAATTTTCAGTTGGGTTCTGTCTTTTCTTACACCGACACCTGAGAGCTTCTGCAGCAGCATCAGGGAGGTGTGAGCTGTCCTGTGCAGGGCCTGAGCTCCCAGGCACAGGGGATGCAATCTGCTGGGGTTTCAGCGCTGCTGGGACCGTGCAGGAGGGAGTTTGGAAAGGGGCTTTGGGATGGGTCAGGTCCAAGGGCACGGGGAGGTGGGAGAGGCTGCAGAGCAGAGCAGCTCCCATCGGGAAGCTCCTGCTGACGTGAATCTCTTCAGGCACAGGCAGGAGAGGGAAGCGCTCACCCCTGAACTGCTCCTTTCATGTGCCTGGTGATTCTCCGCAGTTAACTGATTAAATGTGGGTTTGTTGTTTGTTTCCTACAGAAGCTCTCCCTCCGCTGTTAACGAGAGTAACTGCTCTGTGTTTGTGCTCCTCACACGCCATTTCCTCGGGATGGAGAGGAAGGAAACTCTTCTGAGTAGGAGAAAATCCAAGCTGAATTCAGAGTTTCCTTCCCAAATGAATCACCAGCTATTGCTGTGCTAAGCAGAAATGTGTTATCTGCAGTTCAGTTGGGAAAAGTTTGTTTAATGGTGACACTTTTCTGCAGATAAACTGTCCCATAACAATGGGGAGCAAAGTACCTGAAGTGGTCAGCTGGGTGAATTTTGCAAACAAGAGTTTGAGAACAACAATTAATCTCTGAAAGAATATTTGAAGCATTTCAGGCACTTCAAGCTGAGTCATTTCATGAGCACTGAGTTTTAGCACATCTGTTCATTTTTGTGTTGCTTCAGTATGGAGAAAATGTTCAGTGGTGCCTGTGGTGTCTATAAATGATTCACATTATCTCTTACTTTGGTATTTTTGTGGTTTTTTTATGTTATTATTCTCACAACTGTTGGTAACTCATGATGATACTCTGATCGTTTTTTCCTCCAGACTTCACTGGCCAGAGAGAACACATCTGAACCATGGGAAATATTTTTGCTAACCTCTTCAAAGGCCTTTTTGGCAAAAAAGAAATGCGGATCCTCATGGTTGGCCTGGATGCTGCAGGAAAGACAACTATTCTATACAAACTTAAACTTGGTGAAATAGTAACTACTATTCCTACTATAGGTAAGAGTTTTGTGTTTCTCTGACTCATGGCTTGGAGATTTGGGTCTCAGCTGGTTTAGGTGACTCGTTTGGCAGAACAACTTGTTAAAGCTGTGGTGTGAAGTCACCACCAGATATTCTGCCATGGGAGGAGATTGTGACTTTTCTCACTCCCCTCCCTGTATCAGTCACTTGGGGAATGAGCCTTTGTGGGCCACAGAAAGACAATTTGTGTCCCAGCTGTGGTGGCATCATGTCAGACTGAGTAGCAGAGCGTTCATCTTTTCTTTTTTCTCTTTTTATTGGAAGGTATTGAGATTTGCAGTTCTGAAAACCCAGGGGAGATTGGGGAGTTTTGTTGGTTGGTTGCAGGAGGGGGTTGGTTTCTTCGGGGTTTGTTTTTTGCTTTCTTTAAAGTTTAATTTTGTTCCTTTGGGGTTTAGTTTTTTGGTTCCTTTGGGGTTTAGTTTTTTGGTTCCTTTGGGGTTTAGTTTTTTGGTTCCTTTGGGGTTTAGTTTTTTGGTTCCTTTGGGGTTTATTTTTTGGTTCCTTTGGGGCTTGTTTTTCAGTTTTTTGGGGCTTGTTTTTCAGTTTTTTGGGGCTTGTTTTTCAGTTTTTTGGGGTTTGCTTTTTGCTTTCTTTGGGGTTTATTTTCCAGATTTTTGGCGTTTATTTTTTTGGTTGCATTGGGGTTTGCTTTTTGGTTCCTTTGGAGTTTATTTTTTTGGTTGCATTGGGGTTTAGTTTTTTTGGTTCCTTTGGGGTTTATTTTTTGGTTGGGATTGGTTTTGTTGTTTGTTTGGGGTTTTGTTGTTTGGGGAGTTTGTTTCTTTTGGGTTTTTTTTTGTTTTTTGGGGTTGGTTTTTTGTTAGTTTGTTGGGGTTGCTTGTTTGGGATTTTTTTTGTTCGTTAGGGGGTTTTTTAAGGCAACACAGCTTGTTTGTTGTAGCTGCTCATGTAGCAATTAGATTTATCCATTGGGGTGATGGTGGGAGCAGCACAAGCTGGTTTTCCTTCAAGAGCTTCAGCTCAGGATTCTGCTGCTTTAAAGTAACTCCAATTTGAAGTGAACTTTTTAAATGATCACAGTCTGAGAGTGTGCCCTGCTAATCACACCAGCTATATTTAAGTGAGATTTATGCCACAATCTCTTTTTTTAGGTTTCAATGTGGAAACAGTAGAATACAAGAACATCAGCTTCACAGTGTGGGACGTGGGCGGTCAGGACAAGATCAGGCCCCTGTGGCGCCACTACTTCCAGAACACACAAGGTGAGTGAGCCCCACTCCTCATCCCCAGCTCTCCTGGGGCTAACAGAGCTTTTTGGCTGTCTTCACTCAGTTAATTTTGCAAGTTTCTTGGAGGAGAATGGAAATATTTGTTATTATAAAAGGTGTGTTTGTGTGCTGCTCGCTGCATGTGGGATCTCAGCACCTCAGGATGGAGGTGCAGAGTGACCGAGACCACCCTTGGGGGACTCGGGAGTCCTGGGATGTTGCCAGAAGTGTCTGGTGGCTGGACTTTGATCCCACACAGGAGATGAGACCTGTATGAGGATGGGAGGATTTCACTGGGTGAATGGTGAAGGGATAAGTTAGTTAAAGTGTAAAACACAGGGTTTAGGATTTTGGTACAGGGGGGTCTAAAGAAGTAAGATGGAGGAATTGGGGCGTGTCCTGTCCTTCTTCTTCTTCTTCTTGGCCTCCATCTTCTGTGGTGATGGTGGCACTTTGGGATTGGTTATTACTAAAAGTGCACTGGTTAATAAGGGTAGAAGGTATTGGGGAAAAATGATAAATATTGTACACGTAACTTCGGGTATAAAGATAAGTGACCGCCCCGGGGGCTCTCAGTGTGCCCATGGCTGACTTGCTGTGCAGACCTCTGTCGGGCTGAAAGAAAATCTTTTAGATAAACAATTAATAAACACCGAGACCGAGACAAGATCAGAAGTCTCTCCTCGTCCTTTGAAGCGTCGGCTCTTCAAGGCCATCCCTGGGCCTTTCCAGGCCACCTAAACAGCCGAGACAGCTCACAGAAAACCTTACAGCTGCAGGTTCAAAGAGGGATGGGAAGGATTCCACAAACCAGTCTTCCTTGTCCTTCTGACTCAGGAGTTTTTTCTTCTGTCAGCATCACAGCTCTGCCCTCATTTCAAAGCAGAGTCTGTACTTAAAGCTCTGCAGCCCCGTGAACTGGGAGTTAGTCCCTTGTGTCACTGCTGGGTCTTTTTGTGTGTGTCTGAGTCCTGTCACAGCATTTCAGGGGCTGCTGCTCCCTGGAAAATGTTTTTGTAGAAAGAATAACCAAGTTGCAAAAACAAATGCAATCCAACACCAGTTTTCACCAACTTTCAGCAAGAACAGATTTTCTGACATGAGACTTCAAGTTTGTTTATTTTTGATTATTTCTAGGTCTGATTTTTGTGGTTGACAGCAATGACAGAGAACGTGTGAACGAGGCCAGAGAAGAGCTTATGAGAATGTTGGCAGAAGATGAGCTCAGAGATGCTGTTTTATTAGTGTTTGCTAACAAACAGGTATGCCCAAGAAAGGTGTCTGTCTGTCTGTCTGAACCCTTGAAAACTTCCACCATCCTTGTGAGTGCCAGATCTTGACCTTGGTTTTCATATTTTCAGTGTAATTATAAATAACTCAGAGTAAATGGCCATTCAGGTATGTTGAAGGGAGAAAAAATGGATTAAATTCTCATTTGAAAGGAGCATCCTTCTAAATAGACTTGGCCAAGAGAATCACATTAGGAGATTTACAAACTGTGACTTTTAATTATATGTGTTCACTTGCAGCAACACATATATATTAGAATTTGAGGTGATTTTTACAAAATTTTAGTTCCTTAAAAGACCTTGACTGAACAGTCAGGTGTCAGCAGTCATTTGCCTTCCAAGTGTTTTTGAGAATCCTAAGGTCCTTCTCACACAATTTTCATTATGCTTCAATCATTTTGAAGTGTGGGCTTGGAATTGTGAGCAGTGTCAGCACTGTGGGAATGGCTGGATAATACTCAAATATTCCATAATGTTGATTTAGATTAGGTTGCTAAACCTTTGAGGTTTTTTTCTCAGTGTTGGGGAAATAGCTTGAATATCACAGTAATCCAGTGGGGTTTTCTGAAAGAGAAGTTTTGAGAGCTCTTTAAAGCTGGTGATGGAGGAGTGGGGAATTGTGACCGTGCTCACAGGGGTCTGAGGATGAGGGCAGAGATGAGGATCTGACTCCATGTTTCACAAGGCTGATTTATTATTTTATGATATATATTACATTAAAACTATACTAAAAGAATAGAAGAAATGATTTCATCAGAAGGCTGGCTAAGAATAGAACAGGAAGGAATGATAACAAAGGTTTGTGGCTCAGACTCTCTGTCCGAGCCAGCTGACTGTGATTGGCCATTAATTAGAAACAACCACATGAGACCAATCCCAGATGCACCTGTTGCATTCCACAGCAGCAGATAATCAATGTTTCCATTTTGTTCCTGAGGCCTCTCAGGAGATAAAAATCCTCGGGAAAGGATTTTCCATGAGAGGTGTGTGTGCCAGGGAATGACTGTTGTTGCTTCCCGCAGGACCTGCCCAACGCCATGAATGCAGCAGAAATCACAGACAAACTGGGACTGCATTCCCTCCGTCACAGGAACTGGTACATCCAGGCCACCTGTGCCACCAGCGGAGACGGTCTCTATGAAGGACTGGACTGGTTGTCCAATCAGCTCAGAAACCAGAAATGAAACCATAAACCTTCCTCTTCCCTCTTTTTCCACCCTCCCTCTTATCTCCTCCTACTCGCCCTTCGCTTTACTCTAATGTGGCAAACTGTGCTACTTTGTGGTATTGAGTGCCGGAAGCTGTTTTCATTTCTTTTTTGTCACAGTATATATTGCATCATGCTGTAAATGTGGCAAATACAAGCCTGAAAACAGTTAGGTTTCTTATTTAATGTAAATAGTTTTTGTTTCCAATGAGGCAGTTTCTGGTACTCCTATGCAATATTACTCAGCTTTTTTATTGTAAAGAATCGAGTCACTGTTTAGTACCTGGAAGGGAATTCAGTAGGTTAATAACTAAGGGTTGCCAGTGGTCCTTGTGCAGTAGAGCTGGATTCCATCTTGGTTGGGTTGTGAGATCTGTGAGATCCATTTTGGTGGTTGGTTTTTAACCTGAATTCTGTATTTTTTTAAATAGACAAGGAAAAGTAAAAACACTTAAAAACACACAAACGTTTGACATCGCTTCTGCTGCTCCAGCTCTAACGTGGTGACTCTTGATTCTTTTGAAAGGGTGAAGCAATGACTGACACCCAATTAGCTTCATCTGCTTAATGAACAGATCGTAATTAGTAGATCTCTGGCTCTTTCTGTAGCTCGTAGTCTGTGCTCATCTCTGTTCACAACCGTTCAAAGATTTGCTGGGCCTGGTTTAGATGAGCTTTGCAGACTCATGCTAAACATCTGACTTTTGGTTCAGGTGAGATTTCTCGTTTCCATTGAACTTGAATCATTTCCAGAAGTCGACATTTTTAGCCTGTCATATTTGTCAAAAAGTGTTTTGTACTTTTCTTGTGCTTAAACCACTCCAGAAGGCAAAACCTTTCCACAGGAAGCACAGCCTGTCCTAGTCCTAAGCTCTATAGGCAGAAAGTACTGTACTTAACGTAAGAATTGCCATGAAAAACACCAAACATCTATGTATAGTGTCTAGGGAAAAAATAAAAACAACAAAAAGCATGAGAGTTTGGAGAGTCATTCCACTCTACAAGTATTCAATCCCATTTTGGAACAATCCCATATCTGTATATGTGTGAAAACCCTTGGCATCCCTCATACTGCAAGGTTCAGATTTGCCATCAGAAAAATAAAAAAAAGACCTCTTTACTTTTCTTTTGTATTTTGATAAACACTGAAGAAGCTGGAGCTGTTAAACTTTAACTCGAGGAACTATCAGAACTGGTTTATTTAGTGTTGTGGAAACCTTTATTGCTTTCAATACACAACTAGTAATCAACTGTTTTGTATACTTGTTTTCAGTTTTCATTTCGACAAACAAGCACTGTAATTAAAGCTATTAGAATAAAAATCTCTTAACTATTTCATGTTTTTTATGCCTTGCTGTTCATTCGATCATCTTGGCAGAATCATAATTAAATACTTGTTAAATAAAAAGTTTCATGAAACTTGCACTGGTATCGTGTTGGTTTGTATCATCTTTCTGCAGGGGATCCGTGAAAATTTGAGGAAATCTGTGTTTTCCAAGAAATGAATCATTGCTGGTTGGAACCCTGCAGGTGAAATGGTGGCTGGGGTTTGTTGGGTTCTGCTGGAGTAACTGTTGCCTCTTGAGCTTCATGGGTTGTTCCTCCTGGTCCCAGTTAATTACAGATCTGTGAATTAGCAGTTTTGTGAGGGGAAATAGGAATTCCACCTTGCTAAGTGCTTTGTTTTGCATTTTCCCTTTCTGCAGTTCTCTGGATCTGGGACAGAGCTCCTCCTCCTCTGGGTGATCCTGCTGCCTGCCCTGGCAGCTGCAGCTTCTCCTCCCTCCCCAGTGCTCAGCTCAGGCTGCTGCCAGCTCCTGGCTGCTTTCCTGCTGCAGCAGCTGCAGATCCCCCATTGCACTGGCAAGCTGGAGGGTCAAAGGTGTGTCCTGCAGGTTAGAGAGCAAATTCCCTCTGGGGAAACCTGGGACAGGAGTACAGGGTAGATAGCACTGGGCAAACTGGGATCACAAACCTCCTGCAAGTCACAGGAATCCACCTTGCAATTTCAGGCTGTGAATCAGGATATTTGCATCCCTAATAGAGCAGGACAGCTCTTTATTCCTGTTCTGGGAGGGAATTGAAGGGCCAGCTGGGTTAGGATGCTGCTGCTCTGCGTGCAGGATTTGCTGTGGAAAACAGAGAATGTGGTGGTGTTATCGGAGCTGTGGGTGCTGTGCTCTGCCCTTTGCTGTGTCCCAGGCTCTCAGGCTGGAGTTTGGGGTGGCTCAAGCCCAGTGGCCCAGGGACTTGGCAGCAGCTGGGCAGGGAGGCTTTGGGGTGAGCAGGGATGGGGCTGGGCTCCTTTACCCTCTGCCCCGTTTTGGCTTCCCCTGTTTCTCAAACTGATCTTGGTTTGAGTGTGAGACAGGAACAGGAGAGCAGGAGAAAGCCCAGGAGAGCTGAACTGAGCTGGGCCAGCAGTGCCTGGTCCCTCTGGGCACACCCACACCCTGTCCCTGTGCTGAGGGGCTGTGGGTGCCCATCACCCTGCCCAGCCCTGCCACCCATCCATCCAGAGCTTGGCACTGAAGGTGGGGTGTGGGAACCCATGGAAGAGCAGCACTCGGGGCTTTGTGGGGTTTTTCTCTGCTTGCTGTGCTGTTCCACAGTGGGATGTTCCCTGCAGGCTCCAACCACGGTTTGGATCCCAAAATCCCATGGAGGTGAGCCTGAGCTCAGCCTGGTGAGCACCAGCAGGGCCAGAGCTCCTGCCCAGGGAGTGCCCAGCTGTGCCCTGGGGATCCCTGGCATGGCTCAGGAGCAGCCCTGGTGCCAAGGAGCTGCCAGCCCCAAAAATTGCTTTGGGGTGGGATCAGCACAGGCTGTGACAGCTCTGCAGCATCTCCCAGTGCTGGGACAGAAGGGCTTTGTGAGCTCCTGAGCACGGTGC
This sequence comes from Ammospiza caudacuta, assembly GCF_027887145.1. Lineage (NCBI taxonomy): Eukaryota > Metazoa > Chordata > Aves > Passeriformes > Passerellidae > Ammospiza > Ammospiza caudacuta. The sequence continues at coordinate 2,589,322 of NC_080593.1, forward strand.
CACTGGGCTTTTGTCCACCAAGGCACACAAACCCTCCCTGTCTGCAGTTGCATCATTAATTACACAAACGAGGCCCTTGTGCTTGCAGCGATGCTCCGGAGCTGCTCGGGACAGCCCCTTTCCACTGGGATCAATATTTCCATTTATTGGTGTGAAATTCCCCTTTCAGTGTGCCAAGAACATCAATCATCACGTGCTGAGGTTGGCAATGGAGTTTGCTGCTCCCTGGGGTTTGTGGCCAGGGCAGAACCTATGGAGACACCTGGTCCCATCCACTTTGTAAACTGAGGAATTATTTATATGAGGTTTGTGTCCAGTGCCAGGTGGGACAGGGGAAGGTGTCCCTAGACTGGAGCTAGATGGGCTTCAAACTCCCATCCATGCAGCTGATGAACTTAGGGAAACTTTAAAGCAAAAAACCCTTCAGCCACTGCACTGCACAGGCAGAGAAAGAAGACAAAACCCCGTCATAATAACAATAATATTTATAATAATAATAATAATAATAATAATAATCTCTTCAGAAATCTCTATCCATAAACGAGGTATCCACAGCATTTTCAGCACCACCCCAGCAGCAGCCCTCACCCACAGCACCCTCAATCCTGCCTGGATTTTAGGAGTGAGAGAAGGGTGCCCAGGCCCTGCTGCCCCTGGGCGGGCAGGGAAGGGGCTGCCGGCACCACACCCTTAATGCCCTTTGCCACACTGCCCCGGCACCCGCGGGGCTGCAGCCTTTTTAATTTAATCACTTCAAAAATAGAAATCTCTGCAAGATGTCCCTGAAAGAGCCCCAGGCTCGCTCTCAGCCCTCCGAGTCGGTGTCGTGGCGCTGCCGGAGCCCGCGGGCCGGGGGGGAGCGGGTGCTGCTCCTCCTCCTGCCCTTCCTCCGCGGGGACGGGTGGCGGCCGCGGCCGTCCCTGCTCCGGCTCCTGCTCCTGCTCCGGCTGCGCCGCCGGGCGGGGCTCCGGCTCCGGCTCCGGCTCCGGCTCCGGTCGCTGCCGCTGCTCGAGGATTCCGTGCCGGATTCCGTGTGGTGCCGCCGCCGGCCGTGCTGCGGCGATTTCCCGCGGTGGTGCCTGCGGGGACAGCAATGACAGAGGAGACCCCAATAAGGCGATTCTGGGGGTGAAAAAGGATTTTGGAAAGCCAGGAAATGCCAACGGGGCATCCCGATGCCAGCTTCTACCTCTTATCCCGATCCGGGGAAGAATCCGAGGATGATGGGGCAGCATCCTTCTTGGAATGCTTCTCCTTGTCCTTCTTCTTCTCCTTCTTGTGTTTCTTCTTTTTCTTGTTCTTTTTCTCCTTCTTCTTCTCCTTTTTGGATTTTTTGCTGCTCTCAGGTCTGCAGGATGGATCAAGCAATGAGAATCCCTGCACTGTGCATCCCTCTGGCTCCAAAAGCTGATCCCCATCCCTTTTTCCAGGCACATCCCACCACATCCCTCCTCTGCCAAAGAGAAGCCCACAAAGGCTTTTGGGGATGATTCAGAGAGATGCAAAACAAGCCCAGTGCCAAACAGAGCCATGGAAACATTTTGTAAAATATTTCTCATAAAAGCTAGGGTGTTTCTGGTGGTTTCCCACCAGAGTGAGAAAAATCCTCACCGTTTCTCCTCCACCTTCTCCTCCTTTTCCTGCTTCTTCTTGGAGACAGATGTCTCTGGGCTGCTGGAGACTCTCTGGTGCTAGGGTTGGAGAGGGGGAAAAATACAGAGTGAATCCACGAGCCCAGAGCTTGTAATTACAAGACAAAGGGTTTTATCCGTTTAAAAATTAAACTTAATAAAAAAAATTAACTTAACTTTTGGGAAAAAATTAGAATACCCTGAAACAGCTGCTTCCAACTGAAAGCCCCACAAATGACCTCTGTGCCAACAGGACACAGAAACTCCTGCAGGTCTCTGCTACAATACCCAGGTGGTTTTTAGATGAAATATTCCAGGTGAGGGGCACTGCTTTTTGCCTTTTTCCATCTATTTTTGACCCTTCCAAGGACAGTGTGACCAGCACCGTACCGTGAAGACCGAGAGCCCCATCTTGGCAGCCTCTCTGTCCTCCTTGGAGAGCATCACCCTGCCAGCACTGCCACTGCAGAGAGAACACAGGAAAAGGCGTAAAAACGCTAAAATCAAACAAATTGTTCAGAAATTGGTGAGGGATCCTTCCCTGTGCTCACCTGGAGCTGCCCAGCCCCACCACCCGATCCACGTCCTTCTCGTCCCGCTCGCCGCCGTCCCTCTTGCACACCTCAGCCAGGTCCTGTGGGGAGGGGGGACAGTGTCCTGTGTGTGTCCCCAAAGTCAGAGCCAGGGGACACTGGGGGGATGTGTGGTGCCCCTGTTACCTCTTTGCTGAGGCCCGTGGGCTGCCTCTTCAAGCTCTTGTAGCCCCTGTAAACACAAGAATAGGTGATACGTGTGTGGGGACACGCACCTGCTGGTTCTGGGGTTTCTGTGGGGTGGGGACTCACAGTGCTGCCATCATGGCCTCCTGCTCGGCCTGGCGCACTGCAGCCAGCTCCTCCTCGCGGGATAACGGGGGCCCCGTGTCCTTCTTGCCCTTGGCATACCAGGTCAGGTCCTTGCCCTTCTGCCACCGCCCCACCGGCGCCATCAGGGAGTTCCCTGTGGGGAACAGCGAGCCCCCTCAACATCACAGCGCCCCAAAACCACACAGGGGACAGGCAGGGTGGGACTGGAGCAGGATCCGCCCTTACCCAGGTAATTCTCACGCTGTTTGTCTGTCTTGACATCCTCCCAGCTGAACTGGTCCTGGCCCCCCCGGACCCCGCCCCGGGAGGAGCCGAACATGGTGGGGCCGCACCCTGCAGGGGATTCGGAGGGTGCTGGAGACCTGCAACGAGATCAGCCCCGGGGTACCCACTGCAGATCCTCCTGCAGCTCTGGGGGGGCTCCTGAAGGAGCAGGGAAGCAAATTTGGTCCCCCAGAGGTGAGTGGAGTAACCAAAGGCTTTTGTGGGGGGTCCCAGCCTGGGGGGAGGCTGCTGGGTGGGGAGGGAGGCTTAGGGCAGCCCCGAGGGGGTTCATGGCCTCGGAGGTTTCAGAGTCTGGGGGAGGTTCAGAGCCTCAAGGAGGGTTTAGGGCCAGCAGCGGGGCAGCCACAGCTTGGGGGATTCACGCTCTGGGAAGGGGTTGCAGAGCAAGGAGGGTTCACAGCCTGTGGGGGAGAGGGATTAGAAGTGGGAAGGCTCTGGGACTGCGAGGAGGTTGCAGGGTTGATAGATGGTTTAAAGCCCGCATGAGGGTTCTGGGCTTCAAGGGGGAGGGTTCAGGGTCTAGGAGGGGTTCACAGCCCGGATGGGATGAACTGGGAAAAGGGATCATGGAGTGGCTGTACAGCCCGAGAAGAAGCTGCACGGCCCGGGCTGGGACATTACCTGGGGGAGAGTTTCAGGGTCTGGGAAGGAATTCAGGACCGGGGAAGCTGCAGGACCTGGACGCTGCCGGGCCTGAGATGGGAGTCTGCCCGTGCCCGAGGCGTGTGAAAGCAGCTCGGGGCGGTTCCCTGCAGCCCGGGCCCCTCCGGCTTGGGGAGGGCGAGGACCGAGCGGGCCGGACCCGCTGGGTCACGCCCAGAGCCCCCAAAATCCCAAAAACCCCAAAAATCCCCAAATCCCGAAGCCGCCCCCGCTCCCCTCACGCACCTCCGGCCGCCGAGCGCGCCCGCCCCGCCGCTACCACCGCGGGCACGGCCGGAGGGGGGCGACGGGCGGTACCACCGCGCCTCCCAGCGCGGGGGGAGCCCAGCAGAGCCGCACCAATACACACGGCTGGAATTGAACATTTTCATTTATACATTTATTTATACATTTGTTTATACATTTAAACAATCCTGCTTTCAGCGCTTCACTTCTTCCAGAACTTCTTGTAGGTGTCCAGGTCGATGCCCTCGAAGGTTTCCTCCTCCTTGGCCTTAGGCTTGCTGGGGAATTGCCGGCGCAGACGAGCCTTGCGCTCGGCTTCGGGCAGCGTGTTGCTGTCCAGGGGCATCTGGGGACACGGGGGACACGGGATGAGACCGCGAGGATGCAGTGTGACACCCCTAGGACACGGCATGACACCCCTGGGACATGGTGTGAAATCCCTGGGACATAGTGTGACATTCCCAGGACACAGGATGAGATCCCAGGGACACAGTGTGAGCCTCCAGGACATGGTGTGGAGCTTTGGGACAAGGCACGAGACTCGTGGGACATGGTGTGACATCCCTGGGACAGGGTGTGACACCCCCAGCACACAGTGTGAGATCCCAGGGACATGGTGTGGAGCCCTGAGACCTGGCATGAGACCCCTGGGACATGGTGTGACATTCCCCAGGGACAGGCATGAGTTCTTAGGACATGGTGTGAGATCCCAGCACATGGTGTGAAGCCTTGGGACAAGGCATGAGACCCCTGGGACACGGTGTGAGATTCTCCTGGGACACGGTGTGACACCCCCAGGACACGGTGTGAGACCCCTGGGACATAGTGCGACACCCCCAGCACACAGGGTGCAATCCCAGTGACACGCTGTGACCTCCCAGGCCCCAGGACAGGCTGTGAACCCCCTGAACCACACCCTGAGCCCCCTGGAGACACATCCCAAGCCCTTGTGACCCCCCTGCTCCCAGCCCGTCACTGTCCCCGTACCATGAGGATCCTCTTGGGCTCTCCGTAGCGCAGGCGCACGGTGGAGCCGTCGGTGCTGACGAGCAGCATGGGGTACAGGCGGCCGTAGCGCTGCCGCTGCAGGTGCCCGATGGCCGCGCGGTTGGAATTGCTGCGGCTGCAGGCACAGAGCGGCGGCCGGCACCGGGCCAGGAGGCGCAGGGCACTGTGGGGAAAGGGCCGGTGTCACTGTGAGGGTGACAGGCTGGTGTCACCGTGACGGTGATGGAGCTCTGGCCCATGTCACCGTGAAGGTGACAGGAGCTCACACAGGGTGTCACCGTGAGGGTGGCGGGAGCTCTGCCAGGTGTCACCGTGAGGGTGACGGGAGCTCAAACCAGTGTCACCGTGAAGGTGACAGGAGCTCACACCGGGTGTCACCATGAGGGTGGCGGGAGCTCTGCCAGGTGTCACCGTGAGGGTGACGGGAGCTCACACCAGGTGTCACCGTGAGGGTGGTGGGAGCTCACACCGAGTGTCACCGTGAGGGTGACGGGAGCTCACACCGAGTGTCACCGTGAGGGTGGCGGGAGCTCTGCCAGGTGTCACCGTGAGGGTGACGGGAGCTCACACCAGGTGTCACCGTGAGGGTGGCGGGAGCTCTGCCACGTGTCACCGTGAGGGTGACGGGAGCTCACACTGGGTGTCGCCATGAGCTCACAGCTGGTGTCACCGTGAGGGTGACGGGAGCTCACACCGGTGTCACCGTGAGGGTGACGGGAACTCTGCCAGGTGTCACCGTGAGGGTGACGGGAGCTCCATCGGGCCGTTCCCGGCGGGAGAGCCGCCGCTGCCCCACGGGCACCCCGCGCTCACCTCAGCGCACCGCTGGCCGCCATCGCAGCCCGGCTGTGAGGGACGGGTCCGGCACACGGAGCAGGGGACACAGCCTGGGGACACTCTGGGGACAAGGAAAGGTGCTGCAGTGGTTGTGAGGTGACACCGCAGTGTCGCCATCGCTGTGAAGCTTCCACATCCTCCCCTCAGCACGGGGCAGCCCTATCACAGCTCCGGCCATGGTGTGGCTCCCCCCGCTCCCGCAATGGTTCAGCCCCATGTACTCCCCACCCCTCGCCATGGTTCAGCCCAACCACGTCCCCCTGCCCAGCCATGCGTCAGTTCCATGACAGCTCCCCCCTCTCTCCGTCATGGTTCAATCCCATCATGCTTCCCCCCCACAACCACCTTGGTTCAGCCCTCCCACCTCTCTCCAACCATGGTTCCCCCCATTCCCGCCATGGTTCAGCCCAACCACGTCTCCCCCTGCCCAGCCATGCGTCAGTTCCATGACAGTTCCCCCCTCTCCCCGTCATGGTTCAGCCCATCACGGTTCAATCCCATCATGCCTCCCCCCCACAACCCTCCCGCCTCTCTCCAACCCCACTATGGCTCCCGCCACCGCACCGTGCTTCGGCCCAACACCGCCCCCTCTCCGCCCCGCCGTGGTTCATCCAACGTTGCTCCTTCAGTTCTCCCCTAACTCCCCCCTCCATCACAGCCCTGCAGGTGCCGTCCCCCCTCCCACCATCATGGTTCAGCCCCTCTCTCACCCCCCCGCCCGGCCCTCCGCGTAGTCCGTCCCGCCGCCCCTCACTCACGTGACGGCGCGCTCCCTCCCCCCCGGGCCCCGCCCCCTTGGTGACGTCAGGCGCGCGGCGGTGGCGGCGGGCGCGCGCGGGGGCTGCCGGGAGCGCCCCCCCCATCCCCTCATGATCCTCGGGCGGATGCGCGGGGCGGGGATCGCCCGGGCGGGTGAGCGGGGATGGGGCTGGGGCTCGCATCCTCACGGGGAACGCGGCCTGAGGGGCACAGCCGGCCACAGGGGCCGTGGACGGAGGGGGTCTAACCAGCCCGAGCAGCTCCGTCACTCACAGGGGTCCTGGGCTGAGTGGCCTCGGGGCGTTCAGCCCCTCACGGAGGGCTTGGCATGAGGAGTCCTGGCCGGCTCTGGGGTTCTCAGTCCCTCATAAGGACCCTTCGCTGAAGGGGCCCAACCTGCCTTGGGTGCCGAGCTCCTCACGGGGTTCTTCTGCGGAGGGGTCCCGGGGTGCTCAGCCCGTCTTGGGGGCCCTGCTTTGAGGCGTCCTGGCTGGCCTTGGGGACTCTGCATTGAGGAGTCCTGGCTGGCCTTGGGGGCTCTGCATTGAGGAGTCCTGGCTGGCCTTGGGGGCTCTGCATTGAGGAGCCCTGGCTGGCCTTGGGGACTCTGCATTGAAGTGCCCTGGATGGTCTTGGGGGCTCTGCATTGAGGAGCCCTGGCTGGCCTTGGGGGCTCTGCATTGAAGTGCCCTGGATGGTCTTGGGGTGCTCAGCCCCTTTTGGGGGCCCTGCATTGAGGAGTCCTGCCTGGCCTTGGGATGCTCAGGTGCTCAGCCCCTTCTTAGGGCTTTGCATTGAGGAGCCCTGGCTGCCTTGGGGTGCTCAGCCCCTCTTAGAGGTCCTGGACTGGGGAGTCCTGGCTGGCCTTGGGGGCCCTGCATTGAGTCCTGGATGGTCTTGGGGTGCTCAGCCCCTTTTGGGGGCCCTGCATTGAGGAGCCCTGGCTGGCCTTGGGGTGCTCAGCCCCTGACAAAGGCCTTGGGCTGAGGGGTCCCAGCTGGCCTCAGGCTGCTGAGTGCCCCATGGGAGTGCTGGGACACTGAGGTACCGACCTGGGGGTGCTGACCCCCTGCACGATCCCCCCACGCGGCCCTGGGGAGGCTGAGCTCCCCCTGCTCTGTCCTGTGTTATCCATGTGGGATGGCTGAGGGGGTGGCACGGGTCACAGCCCCACGGGGCTGTCCCCAGGCTGGCTGTGTGCCCTTGCCAACATCCACACGGGGTCCCCATGGCTGAGCTGCTCCAGGGTGGCTCCGAGGTGTCCCTGCTTGGATAAGCCAGACAGAGATGTGCTTGTGGGATTTTTGGGGTTAGAGGGCTTTAGGGACAAGCATCCTCCAGGTGTGCTAAAACAAACGTGTGGGGATGGTAAAACCACACCTGTGTGAGCTTCGCCTCTCTGGAGGTTTTCCCAGCTGAGTAAACTGGTTTTATCCTCCTGGTGGGCTCTGGTTTACAGGAGGACATGGGAATAATGGGCTTGGAGCTCCCTGATTTCTGCAGTGACCTCGAGCAAGTGCAGCATCACCACCCCCTGCAAGCCAGGCTGCAGCCAGTGGAGAGGCTAATTAGTGCTTTGTAGGTAATTATTTCCAGGAAAAAGGTGGCTGAGCTCCAGCTCTGCACTGCTGTGGGATGCTCTGCTCCTCACAGAATCACAGGGTGGGAGAAGTTGGAGGGTTGGAACCTCCCTGCAGATAATTCCCTGTCACAGCAGGAGCTCTCTCCCTTTTTGGAACCTGTCCCAAATCTATGGGGGGTGGCACTTTTATAACCTGCTAAAAATAGGGGCTGGGATTATAATCCTAATCCAGGAGACATTTCTCAAGGCTCCAGGGAAACCGTGCTTTAATCTTCTTTTCTTCTTCATAAGGTGGCTTTGCCTTCCCTGTAAAGCCTCTCTGCTAATCAGTTTTAATTTGTTTAACTCTTGTGATGTCTGTCCTTTGCTCCCCTGGTGAGGTAAAATCCAGGGTGAATTTAGCAGCACAAGCAGACCAGGAGCCATTCCTTGCCTTGGGGACATCCTCCTGTCACCACCTCTGCAGCCCAGAGGGGTTTTGTGTGGCTCAGGAGATAATTCAGGCCCAGGAGATAATTAATATTGTTAATTAGTTGGGCTGTTCTCTTGCTGGCCGACTCTGCAGTGGTTTTGGTGGATTAGGCTGGATCCCAACCCATTTTTAGGAAACCCTCTGTGCTGGATATTTGCAGATTGGCTGCTCTGAAAATGCCAAAATCTGGGGAAATAAAAGGGGGGAATAAAAAAGGGGGAATAAAAAATTGAGCTTCTGCCTAAAATAAATACATTTTGTGCCATTCCTGCTGCAGCCAGCTTGGAAATGTGATGCACCAATGCATTCCTGGAACCAAACAAAGAGAAAAAAGCCCCATATCCACCAGATGTGGGGTTTTGGGGGTTTCTTGTTGCTTACTTGTGGGTTTTGAGGGCTGTGGTGTCTGGGGAGCAGGGAGTGAGGGCAGGGACATTGTGGGTTTGCCCTGGGAGTTGTGGCTGCTCCGTCCCAGGCCAGCCTGGGACACTGGGAGGTGTCCCTGCCATGGCAGGGGTGGCACTGGGTGAGCTTTGAGGTCCCTTCCAGCCCAGACCATTCTGGAATTCTGTGAAATTCCCAGTTTGCCAGTGGGATTCCATGAGAATTGAAATGCCTTTTGTTCCCTCTCAGTTTCCTTTGCAGATCTGCAGCAAGGGAAGGGATTCACAAGGGAGGCAGGAGGAAACACCTGCAAGTCTTCAGGTTTATTTTTAGCTGTTTTGAAAGAAGTGAGACGTGATCACTGCCCAGGTGTCTTTTCTCTTAGCTGGGGATATTTTGGGGAAGGAGGAGAGGGTCCCACTGAGGGAGTGGTTTGAGGAGAAGGAGTTTTCCTGTGGTGGAGCTGAGGTGAAGCTGTGTGCTCCAAAGGAAGAGCAATGTTCCTGCAGAAGCAAAGTGCCTGAAGTGCTCCAGGCTGGATGGAGCTTGGAGCAGCCTGGCCTGGTGGGAATTGTCCTTGCCCATGGCAGGGCTGTGGAACAGATGCTCTGGAAGGTCCCAACACAAACATTCCAGGATCCTACACAGACAAAACCCTCGTGCACGCAGGGCCAGGAGCAGCTTTGCTGTTCCCACAATCCCGTCCCAGCCAGGGCTGGCACCCCTCACCTTTTGGGGGTGTTGCTGCAGCTTTGGCAGCCAGGAGAGCAGAGTGGAGGAGGAAGCAGGGGGAGATTAAAGCTCAGCAGGGTTGTTCTCATTGGCCACCTTCAAATGGCAGCTGGTTAATGAAGGCTTTAGGAGCTCACAAATAGCCCAGCTCTGGCCCCAGGAGCCTGTGCTGCTGCCTCTGCTTTCCTTGGCTGGAAAGGAGCACAAGGAAAAGGTAAGGATGGGTTGGAGCCTCTCCCAGCCCCCTTCCCACTGTCTGGGGTTCAGTGGAATGATTGGAAATGATTTGGGCAGCTTTAAATTTCTGCTGGTGTTTGCTAAGGGCAGGTGAAATTTTGGGGGAAATGAAGGGAAAGCTCTCTTTCTGGCTGGGATCTGGGACTGGGATTTGTGGAAGGGAACCTGGAAATCCATGACACCCCAATGTCACTTTTGGGGTGCTTGTAGGAGCTGGTGTGTGATGGAGAGCGTTGTTTGGGGCAGATGTGTTGTGAAGGCTGAAGGGATGAATTTGTGTCCATGAATTTCCAGGGAATGCTGAGGGCTCACCTGATGGATGATGTGGGACAGAGAGAAGAAAATGCTTTGGGTGACTGCTCTGCAAGCACTGAGTAGCATTTCCCTGGTGCTTTCTTTTGGTATTGACCATTTAGGCAAAACCTGTGTTTTTGTGGAAATTACAGACGTTTAAGGACCAAGGGGATGGTAGGAAATTGGTTGATGGGAGAGATGGTTCCTCTCCCTTTCCTCTCCCTTTCCTCTCCCTTTCCTCTCCCTTTCCTCTCCCTTTCCTCTCCCTTTCCTCTCCCTTTCCTCTCCCTTTCCTCTCCCTTTCCTCTCCCTTTCCTCTCCCTTTCCTCTCCCTTTCCTCTCCCTTTCCTCTCCCTTTCCTCTCCCTTTCCTCTCCCTTTCCTCTCCCTTTCCTCTCCCTTTCCTCTCCCTTTCCTCTCCCTTTCCTCTCCCTTTCCTCTCCCTTTCCTCTCCCTTTCCTCTCCCTTTCCTCTCCCTTTCCTCTCCCTTTCCTCTCCCTTTCCTCTCCCTTTCCTCTCCCTTTCCTCTCCCTTTCCTCTCCCTTTCCTCTCCCTTTCCTCTCCCTTTCCTCTCCCTTTCCTCTCCCTTTCCTCTCCCTTTCCTCTCCCTTTCCTCTCCCTTTCCTCTCCCTTTCCTCTCCCTTTCCTCTCCCTTTCCTCTCCCTTTCCTCTCCCTTTCCTCTCCCTTTCCTCTCCCTTTCCTCTCCCTTTCCTCTCCCTTTCCTCTCCCTTTCCTCTCCCTTTCCTCTCCCTTTCCTCTCCCTTTCCTCTCCCTTTCCTCTCCCTTTCCTCTCCCTTTCCTCTCCCTTTCCTCTCCCTTTCCTCTCCTGTTCTGTGTGGCCCCAGGCTGCATTTTTCCACCTGTACCAGGAACTGATCTCTTTCTTTTTTACCATGAAACACCTGCAGATGGAGTTGGTGCTTCAGGAAATGTGGGAATAAATCCCTGAGCCTGTTCATGGCAGTGATTTCACCTGAGTTCAGATGATGTTACAAAGAACTTCTAGAGTTTGTTCAACCTTCTGGTTTTGGGGTGATGGAGCCTAATCGGGCACTGTGGTGATGGGATTGGTCCTCTCAAGGTTTCATCTCTGAGGCTGCAGCACTCAGAGGGCACTGAGTAAAAACAAAAAAAGACGAATAAAGGAATTTCTTTATGGATGATAATCGCCCGTGGGCGTTTCGCTGCCCACGCTGCCGCTGCGGCACCTCCTGATGCTCTGTGCGTTAAACCCCGCCTGGGATGAGCTGCGGTCAGCCGGGGCTCCTCGGGAGCAGAGAGAAGTTGTGTAATTCACTCTCCGCGCCGTGCTGCCCCAGGGAGGAGGAGGAGGAGCGGGGATTTAGGGCTGCGAACGCGGGGTCAGCGAGAGGGAGCCCGGCGGGATTAGCCGCGGCCGCGCTGGTGAGACAGCATCGGGCTTAAGGCTGCTTGAAAAGTGATGTGTAAGGTCAGGGTGACATTGCTGTGAGCTCAGTGAAAATGGAAAGGCTTTCTCGCTGCTTGGCTGCTGCCTCCCCAGGCCGCACCCAGCCCGCAGGCTGAGGAAATGATTTTATTGCTTGCTGAAACTGAAATGGGAAGAGCTTGTTTGATTCGTTCCACTCTCACCGCCGCTTCTGGTTTGGAAACTGCTGATGGATGAGAGTCCCTGTGGTCCCCCCACACCTTTACACTGCATTTCTTCTTTTGCACATGTGGATAATTAAACTTTCCTTCTCTCCAGAGACACAGGAATGTGAAAACTCCTGTCGCTTTCCTGTCGCTTTCCTGTCGCTTTCCTGTCGCTTTCCTGTCGCTTTCCTGTCGCTTTCCTGTCGCTTTCCTGTCGCTTTCCTGTCGCTTTCCTGTCGCTTTCCTGTCGCTTTCCTGTCGCTTTCCTGTCGCTTTCCTCTCGCTTTCCTGTCGCTTTCCTGTCGCTTTCCTCTCGCTTTCCTGTCGCTTTCCTGTCGCTTTCCTGTCGCTTTCCTGTCGCTTTCCTGTCGCTTTCCTGTCGCTTTCCTCTCGCTTTCCTCTCGCTTTCCTCTCGCTTTCCTCTCGCTTTCCTCTCGCTTTCCTCTCGCTTTCCTCTCGCTTTCCTCTCGCTTTCCTCTCGCTTTCCTCTCGCTTTCCTCTCGCTTTCCTCTCGCTTTCCTCTCGCTTTCCTCTCGCTTTCCTCTCGCTTTCCTCTCGCTTTCCTCTCGCTTTCCTCTCGCTTTCCTCTCGCTTTCCTCTCGCTTTCCTCTCGCTTTCCTCTCGCTTTCCTCTCGCTTTCCTCTCGCTTTCCTCTCGCTTTCCTCTCGCTTTCCTCTCGCTTTCCTCTCGCTTTCCTCTCGCTTTCCTCTCGCTTTCCTCTCGCTTTCCTCTCGCTTTCCTCTCGCTTTCCTCTCGCTTTCCTCTCGCTTTCCTCTCGCTTTCCTCTCGCTTTCCTCTCGCTTTCCTCTCGCTTTCCTCTCCCTTTCCTCTCGCTTTCCTCTCCCTTTCCTCTCCCTTTCCTCTCCCTTTCCTCTCCCTTTCCTCTCCCTTTCCTCTCCCTTTCCTCTCCCTTTCCTCTCCCTTTCCTCTCCCTTTCCTCTCCCTTTCCTCTCCCTTTCCTCTCCCTTTCCTCTCCCTTTCCTCTCCCTTTCCTCTCGCTTTCCTCTCCTGTTCTGTGTGGCCCCAGGCTGCATTTTTTCCACCTGTACCAGGAACTGATCTCTGGATCTCTTTCTTTTTTACCATGAAACACCTGCAGATGGAGTTGGTGCTTCAGGAAATGTGGGAATAAATCCCTGAGCCTGTTCATGGCAGTGATTTCACCTGAGTTCAGATGATGTTACAAGGGTTTGATGATACAAAGTTTTACCTGCAAACTCTCTCCCTGTGAGAGGGAAGGGACTGGGATTGTACCTCTGTCCCATGATTCCAAATGCCACCAGGCACAAACAGGGTTCTGTTCCTTTTAGAGAGAGTTTTCCTTAGGATTTTGGTCCCAGTGAGACCCAGCTGTGATGGAAAACATCTGGCTTCAATCATCCCAGTTTAGTGGCAGCTAAATCCCAGTTTCCTCCTTCTTTGGGTTACATCCTATGAGTTTAACCTCAGTCTCTTGAGACGTGTTTCTGCACTCCCAGTGCTTTTTATCAGCTCTGAGCTTGTGATTTTGCATCATTTCAGCTTTTCCTCTATAAATTTGTACCCAAGGGTAAAAGATTGGTGCTGTTTTCAGGGGCTGAGCACTCCTGGGAATCCACAGCTGCATTTTCATGGGTGTTTCTAAGCAGAGCCATTTCTCTGTCTGTCCCCAGTCATGCAGGGACCAAGGCCAGTGGTTCTGAGTGGCCCATCAGGTGCAGGGAAAAGCACTTTGTTAAAGAAACTGCTCAAGGATTATGAGAACATCTTCGGCTTCAGCGTCTCCCGTGAGTATCCAGGGCTGGGCCAGCCCTGAGCCTGCCTCTATTTATACCTAAATGATGGTTTCTCATGGTTTGGCTGTGTCCCAGTCTGTCTGTGGGATCCTGGGGGTGTTTAAATTATTCAGGGCACCTTTTACTCCTGGTATTGAGTGGTGAGGCTAAGCTTTGTCTGGAGTAGCACCTTTCCAGGTTTAGTGACTCCCCACATCTCCAAACTCAGAGAGTAAACAAGATTCTTCTGAGTGATTCTTGACTGTGAAAGTAACAAAATTCCCCCCACATTTCTGCTTCAAAAGCCACTTGATTTTTTTTCCATAAAGCTTTGTAAGGTGTTTTTAGGTCCATTTCCAAAATGTTTTAATGTCCCAACACTGTGTACTGCAAGTAAAATTGTGCTTTGAGATCTGGATTCTCTCCACCATGAAAGAGCAAACACTGGATGCTTAAAAATCTAATGGTAGGAGAAAAAAACCTTAAAATTATCCATTTTGTGTGTGTTATCCTATGTTCCTGATTCAACTGCATCTCTAATCTCACTTCAAACTAAACATTATTTTCTCCCAAACTGCCTCTTGGTAGAGATTTTTGCCTAGAAACCCATGTGCCACTTAGATCTTGGCATTTCTTTCATCCTGCATCATCTGTGGGTGATGTGCAGAATTTACAAGACTGTTTCTAATTTTTTTGTTCTTCTTTTTTTCCCTGCAGATACCACAAGGCAGCCAAGACCTGGAGAAGTGAATGGCAAAGGTGAGCCTGTTGCAGTCAGGTCTGTCTCATTGGACTCTCCAAATAATTCAGGTTTTCAGTTGGGTCTGTCTCATTGGACTCTCCAAATAATTCAGGTTTTCAGTTGGGTCTGTCTCATTGGACTCTCCAAATAATTCAGGTTTTCAGTTGGGTCTGTCATTGGACTCTTCAAATAATTCAGGTTTTCAGTTGGGTCTGTCACTGGACTCTTGAAATAATTCAGGTTTTCAGTTGGGTCTGTCATTGGACTCTCCAAATAATTCAGGTTTTCAGTTGGGTCTGTCTCATTGGACTCTCCAAATAATTCAGGTTTTCAGTTGGGTCTGTCATTGGACTCTCCAAATAATTCAGGTTTTCAGTTGGGTCTGTCTCATTGGACTCTCCAAATAATTCAGGTTTTCAGTTGGGTCTGTCTCACTGAACTCTCCAAATAATTCAGGTTTTCAGATCTGGGTTCTCATTTTAGGCACTGTGCTCTGAACTTGGGTGATTTGATTTTGCAAAGTTCCAGGTGGTTCTGAGGAGGTCTCTCCAGTGGCCGCTGCTTTGGGAAGTGCAGCTGCTCAATGAGATGGTTGTAGCTGTATTAATTGCTTGTGCCCAGCTGTTTTCTCATGTATTTGCATATTTAAGAAACAACCAAATGAGGTTTGTTCTTCATTTCCAGTGGCAGTTTTCCCTCTGAAGTGACAGGAAGGACTTTCAACAGAAGATAGACAAATGTTCCTTTTTAATTAGCTTGGTTTTGATGTTCCCTTTTATCTCCCATTCTCATCCCATTCTGGTCTTTAATTAGAAATCCTTTAAATGAAAGGCCTCACCATTCCTGCTCTAATGTGTCCCATACCTGGAGGCAAGGGAGGAGAAGTTCCCACTGCACCAGGAGTGGGAAAGGATGTGAAAAATGGGGTAGAGCAGCATTTTTGGCCACACAGAAAACTCCAGAAAGTTTTGAGCAGGTGTTTGGACAACTGGTGTGGAAGTAGAAAGTGAATCATTGTCTAAAACAGATTTTTAGTGTCTTCTCCCCCAAAAACCCACGGGTGTCATTTTGACCATGAAGTTTACCTTCAGAATGTTAATTTCTCTCCATTTTCCCTTCTCCAGATTATCACTTTGTGAGCAGAGAGGAAATGCAGAAGGAGATTGATGCTGGGGAATTTATTGAGCACGCGGAGTTCTCCGGGAACATGTACGGGACAAGGTGGGTCAGGTGTCCCTGCCTGTGCCCCAGGGGCTGCAATTACAGGGTCTTGAACATCCTTCCCAATCCAAACTATTCTGGGATGCTAGAAAATAAATGCAGAATCTCTCCAAGCCCCTGAGGATGTTCCTGCCCAGATGTGGGAGAAATGGAGAGTTGAAGGAGAGTTGAGAAGTTCTCACCAATCCTTTCTGCTCCCTAAGTCAACAGTGAGTTACAATAAATGATTAAAAAGCTTGAGGCAATTCCCCATGTTGGGGAAGAGAAATTGTCTTTGCAGCATATAAAAGCCATCACTTGAAAAACTAAGTGGAGAATTAAATGCATCTTGTGACCCAGATGTGTGGTGCTGTTCACAGGGGTCCGAGGAAGAGGGAAGAGACGAGGATCTGACTCCATGTTTCAGAGGCTGATTTATTATTTTATGATATGACATTAAAACTATACTAAAGGATAGAAGAAAGGATTTCACCAGAAGGCTGGCTAAGAATAGAAAAATAAAGAATTATAACAAAGGTTTGTGGCTTGGACAGAGAGTCCAAGCCAGCTGACTGTGATTGGCCATTAATTAGAAACAACCACATGAGACCAATCCCAGGTGCACCTGTTGCATTCCACAGCAGCAGATAATCAATGTTTATATTTTGTTCCTGAGGCCTGTCAGCTTCTCAGGAGAAAAAATTTAAAGGAAAGGATTTTTCATAAAATGTGTCTGTGACACAGATGGGAGCATCCATGTCCATCCAGCATCCTTCAGCAGAGTCAGTGGATCTCTGGAGAGAGGAGCTCTCAGTGGTTTTGCTCTTCAGTGAAGATTATTTCCATATTTGTTACAGAATCCCAGGATAGTTTGGGTTGGAAGGGACCTTTAAGATCTTCGAGTTCCAACCTCCTGCCATGAGCAGGGAACTTCTCTCCAGGTGGTGAAGCTGTGCCAAGGCAGGAGTTTATGGACATCCCACCCATCCCTGGGATAGTCACACTGATCCATCCCCACAGCTTCCAGCATGGCTTTGCCAGCCTCTCCAGCAGGAGACAGCAGCTCCCTGCTCCACCCAGAGCTGTGACACTTGGAGCAGCTCCTCATCAAGAGCAGAGCAGGCTCTGTCCTCTCCTGCCACAGTTTGGGGAGCCCTGTGAGGTTTCCCCCCTGCTGGAGGGGACACCCCAACCCTCCCTGTGTCACTGTTATGTTTTGTGAAAAATCCTTTGCCAGGACTTTTCTCCTGAGAAGCTGAGAAGCTTCAGAAATTAAATGTAAGCAATAATTATCTGATTGCTTGGAATGTGGTTTGGATGTTGCTGACCAACAGGTGCATCTTTGATTGGTTCCATGTGAATTGTTCTTAATTAATCACCAATCCCAGTCCAGCTGTGTCACTCTCTGGGTCTGTCATGGGTTTTTATTATTCATTCCTTTCCAGCCTTCTGGTGTCTCCTTTCTCTTTTAGTGTAGTTTTAGTATACCATTTCTTTCAATATTATGTCATATCCTAAAATAATAAATCGGCCTTCTGAAATGGAGTCAAGATTCCCATCTCTCACCTCCTCCTGGGGACCCACAACAATTAATAACCACACCCTTGTGTCACAGACATCTTTTATGAAAAATCCTTTTGCCTGGATTTTTCTCCTGAGAAGCTGAGAGGCCTCAGAAATGAAATGTAACCAATGATTATCTGCTGCTGTGGAATGCAACAGGTGCATCTGTGATTGGTCTCATGTGGTTGTTTCTAATTAATGGCCAATCACAGTCAGTTGGCTCAGACTCTGGTCAGTCACAAGATTCCATTTCTATTCCTTGGTAGTCTTCTGATCAAATCCTTTCTTCTATCCTGTAGTATAGTTTTAATATAATATATATCATAAAATAATAAATCGTCCTTCTGAAACATGGAGTCAGGTGCTCATCTCTTCCCTCCTCCTGTGACCCCTGTGAACACGCCCTCAGCCCTGGGCTCTCTGACCCTTCCCTGTGTGCTGTGTCCCCAGTAAAGGAGCTGTGCAGGCCGTGCAGGCCCAGAACCAGATCTGTGTCCTGGACATCGACATCCAGGGCGTGAAGAACATCAAGAGGACGGAGCTGAACCCCATCTACATCTCGGTGCAGCCGCCCTCCATTGAGATCCTGGTGAGCGCCCGCCTTGCTTTGCCGTTAGCACTTAGAGGTAATCAGCAGCCACGGCTCCCCTTCCCTCTGCAGGGCCCTGCTCTAGCTGGGAACACATTCCAAACAAATCCCTGTAGGAGTGTGCCACAGAGTGACAAACTGTCCTTTGTCCCCTCAAAAAGAAAAGAAGCCCAGAAGTTTCTTTTCTCAATTAGGTAAAAAGACATCTCATAGGCTTAGTGGACTTTACCTCAAACTTAAGGATAGCTCATTGGACAGGAGCCAACAAGTCCTGCCTGGGCAATTTACTAGAAAAAGAGGAGAACAAAGCAACTAATGGCTTTTGTGAGGTGTTTTATCAGGAGCAAGAACTTCTGACACTTGGCTCTTATCTCGCTGTTTATTAAACCTTTTTGTTTCCAACACTGCAACAGAAGCCATCCTGCTGATTTTTATGCCTCCAAGGGTAGCTGAGCTATCTTGGGTGTGTTATAGAGCTTTTGAGACCTGGCTCAAGGAGGCCACTATAACATATCTCCACCCAACCCAGCTCCCCAGCCTCTGGCTCTCAGGGATAAATCTTCCTGTGGTTTGTTTTTTGAGTCCTTCCTCAATGTTTTCCACACCTTATGAACTCCATTGCAGCATGGCCAGTCTTTAATTAATTGTGCTTCATGCTGTGCTGAGACTTGCCTCCACAGTTAAAATGAAACCCAGGGAGGCTGGTTCTGTGCAGCACCCTAAATTCTGCCTCTCTGTCTTGCCCTGTGTAAGTGATTGCAGTGGGACTCTTGCAGCAGTGGAATCACTGTCGTGGTTCAGAGAGGGATGAGGCCACATGAGGACAACTCCTGACTCTCCCCTCTTGCTCTCAGTACATCAGGCAGGCTCTGTTTCTCGTTGAGTTTGTGGAGGAGGAAGCCAGCAGCACCAGATGCCAGACCCCAGCAGAGAGATCTCATTTCCAGCAGTACCTGGAAAAATAAATAAATGAGAGGGAGGTAAAGGCAACCTGGGACCCTGAACTGTGGGTAGGAGATCTCGAGCCCAGTTTGGCCACTGGTTTGCACGGGGCTGTAAGTGAGGCCCCTCAGTCACCCTTTGCAGGGTGTTCTCACAGACAGCACTGCCTGAGGGTGGGGGTGGTTTGTGCCTGCAGCTCTCAGAGCTCTCATTCCCTTCGTGTCTCTGTCCTGGCTGCAGGAGAAACGGCTCCGGGACCGAAAGACGGAGACAGAGGAGAGTTTACAGAAACGTCTGAGTGCAGCCCGCGTGGACCTGGAGCTCAGTGAGTCCTTGCAGGGGTGCCTGGGGGATTTGGGAGCTGGTTCTGGTGGGAACAGCTGATTTGTGCTCTCCAGCAGCGCTGGCAGGGCTTGCCATGAGCTGACTTGGATCACTGCTGCAGTTCCCACTGCAGTTCCTTGGGGCTGCTTGGCAGAGCAGTTCATTAGCAGCAGCTGATCTAATAATAATACTAAAAAATCTTATTAAAATGTCATGGGGCTTTGTGCATGAGAGCTGACACAGGGAAGAAAAATTGTCCTCTAACTCTGTCCTCATCTCCTTCCCCAGGTAAAGAGCCTGGGCTGTTCGACCTGGTCATCATTAATGATGATTTAGAAAAGGCCTATTCTGAATTGAAGGAGGTGCTGCTGGAGGTGAGTGAGTCCTTGGGGATTTTCCCACCTCATTCCTGGCCCAGGCAGGTGAGGGTCTGTTCTCAGGCAGCCACAGAAATGTCACCTCATCCCACACCTGGTCTGCTTTGAGCTGCTGAGGGACAGGCTGAGTACAAGTGATGGATCAGGGAGGGGAAAATTAATCCAACACAATCCTGAGTTGGGGCAAAATAAACATCCCTGGATGACAGAGAAGGGGATTCCTATTTCTGGAGCTTCCAAGTGAAACCTTGCCCTGTCCCTAAGGGTGAACTCAGGGCTTGGTTCTGGGATGTCATGAGCTGGTCTGAGTTGTTGGTTGTCACCATGATATTTTCTGAAAAATCCCTTTGCTAGGATTTTTCTACTGAGAAGCTGAGAACCCTCAGAAACGAAATGTGAACAATAATTGTCTGATTGCTTGGAATGTGGTCTGGAGGTTTCTTACCAACAGGTGCATCTTTGATTGGTCCATGTGAATTGTTTTTAATTAATCACCAATCCCAGTCCAGCTGTGTCACTCTCTGAGTCTGTCACGGGTTTTTATTATCATTCCTTTCCAGCCTTCTGATGTCTCCTTTCTTTTTCTTTAGTGTAGTTTTAGTATAGCATTTTCATATAATATAAATATAATATGAATATATATATAACATGAATATAAATATAATATAAATACAATATAAATATATTATAATATACATATAAATATAGCATATATCAACCTTCAGAGAACTTGGACTCAGATTCTCATCTCTCACCTCATCCTGGGACCCACAACACCACCACAGTTGGTCGCTCCTGGTCTCCTAAGCTGTGACACCAAGAGCTGTTTCCCACAGAGTGGCAGATCCTCAGCCTCTTTCCTGATCTTTCCTGCAGGAAATCAAGAAGACTGAAGAATCCAGGAAGTCCTGAGCTGGCCCTGCTTGGCCGTTTCGATTTTGCACATCATTCCCGAAGCACGTCGCAGCGTTTTATTCCAAGAGACATTCCCTGTAGGCTGCTCCTACCCCCAACTCTCCCTAGGATGTTTATATTAAAAGGAAAGAAAAGGAAACCTGGTCATGCTTGTGCTTCTGTTCACTGCATGCTCAGCACGTGCTCCCTCAGGTTTGTACCTCTGGGTTCTTTGGGAGCTGCCCAAGGGCTGAGCCCCTCTGGAAGGCAGCAATAAATCCCTTTTCCTAGGGGGAATCCTCTGCATCCAGTAACTGTTGCTTGTGCAGGTCTTGTTCTGAGACCTAGAGAGCTTTGCACTTCATTTCCCAAGTTTTCTGTAGCTTTAACATTGATGTTTTCATGAAACTTCCAAGCCCTTCAGTCCCTCCAGCAGAACATATCCTGAGTGTCCTTGGGTTGGTTTCTCACACTGAAAACAGTGGGGACAAGCTGGGAGGGCTGGGGGTGTTCCCTGGAGAGGAGAAGGCTCCAGGGAAAGCTTTGAGCAACTGAAGGGGCTCTGGGAGAGCTGGAGAGGGACTGGGGACAGGGCATGGAGGGACAGGACACAGGGAATGGCTCCCACTGCCAGAGGGATATCGGGAAGGAATTCCTGGCTGGGGGGGTGGGAGGCCCTGGCACAGGTGCCCAGAGCAGCTGTGGCTGCCCCTGGATCCCTGGCAGTGCCCAAGGCCAGGCTGGACAGGGCTTGGAGGACGCTGGGACAGTGGAAGGTCCCTGCCCATCCAGGGGATTGGAACAAGATGGGCTTTGAGGTTCCTTCCATCCCAAACCCTTGTGTGCTTCCCTTCCATGGAACGACCACACTCTGTCCTAGAGGGGGTGACTTCAGCTGCTTCCCCCCAAACCCCACAGCCCACTGGGCCCTGCAGTGCCAGGCTGGGATATTTTCTTACCCAAACCACATCTTACCAGAGCAGGTTTGTACCTAAACACTCCATTTTTGGGTTTCATCCTCTCCACATCCCATCCCTCTGCAGCACCTCTTGGTCCAGGTCATCTCCAAACCTCCATCCTCCCCTTTATGGGGACAACAAGCAGAAACTCTCCTTGGGCCACCCTTTCAGTACCTCACATTCACATCCATGACTTCATGATTATTTTGCTCATTTACCTTTCTTGGACTGCTTTGATACATCTTTCCTAGATTTCCTAGAAAATATTGCTTCCTGTTGTCATGGATTTCCCACTGCTTTGTTCTGGAACTGGCTTAACAAGCCGGAGAATCCTGTGTGGATTCGTGGTGTGAACCACGCAGGCTTTTCTTGTGCCTTTTCCTGTCCTTTTTCAATGATGAGCTCTGATTATTGAGCTCTGATTTTTTTTTTTCCTCCTGAACCGTGGGATTTGATTACAATTCGAGGGACGGTTTGCAGTGGGAAAGGTCCCCTCTAGATGGCAGGAACGGCAGCAGGAACGCGCTGGAGTCTCGGAGCGGCGAGCGGGAGGCGCAGGACGCGGCGGCCGCCTCGGTGCGGGGCTCTGCGGCCACCGCGTGGCGCCTGCGGGGCTGTCACCCGATGGAAGCGCCCCGCTGCTCCCTGCGGATCCCTCCTGGAGCCCGGCCTCGGCTCATCCCGGCGGGACCGGTGAGTGCAGACCCCGCGGGACGGCAACGGGAGCGGGGCAGCTCCTGGGAACCGGGAACAGCCGAGCCTTTGGATGGTTGGTGTCCCCCTTCCCTGGGGAAGGATGAATGTCCCGGCATGGTGGGGTGTCCCGGCATGGTGGGGTGCCCTGCTGTAGCTGCTGTGTGTGATGGATCAGACAGAGAACGCTTGGAACACTTGGCATTCTAATATGAGGTGACAGGATGGCCATGGGGATGGCACTGGGAATCAGAGGGAGTGGATGGTGGAACCAGGCTGGTCCCCAGGCAGGTGGCACAGCTGTGGAGCATCTCCAGAGAGTCATTTTGGGTGCCCCTCTCCAGGTTTGGCCTTTTGGAGGTGCATTGAATCCCAAAGCTGGGTGGGTGAAGGCACTTGTTGAAGTGAGTTTAATTCCTGCACCCTCAAAAATGGGATGTCTGTTTTGTTAATTGAGTTTGCAGCCATAAATGCCTCTCTGGATCTGTGGGTTTGGTGCTGGCTCATTGGGGTATTCAATTCCTACATCCCTGGGGCAGGCAAGGACCATGCTGAGCATGACTGGGGCCAGATGCTGGGCTCTCCACATCTGCTAACATCTGCTCCCAGTGCTCCATGTGGGGCTGGGATTGAGGGATCAGACTGGAAAAGTGAGGATACAGAAACCTTCCAGCCCAGGGGTTGTCTGATTAAAGATGCTCCTCCTGGAGGAACATTGTCCCACCTAGATCTCCCAGGGAGGAGGGTGCTGCTCCCATCTTGGGGTACACCCAAGGGAAGGAGCAGGCCTGCTCCTGGCTTGCTTCCAGAAATGTCAGAAATGGGGATTTTATATAACTAAATATTCACTGTTCTGTCAGGCTGAGATAAATTTGGACAGACTTCAGCTTTTTTCAGCTGAGATGCTTTGGGAAACGTGGCAGCACCTACATCCCTGCAGGAGAGGATGCTGAGGGAGGAAGAGGAGGGCATGGGATGGTAAAAGCTGGGATAAAACCTGCCCTGGGAGCTCTCTAGTCTGTGACTGAGGATATTTTCAAGCTAATGCCAAGAAAATAACAACACCCTGTAGCACTTTTGCTTCAAAGCTGTTGCTTTGCAGTCATTGCATTGTTTTTTGCTGAATCCAGGCTGACATGCTGCTTTTGGGGCAGCAGCTGATTATTTTCCCCCCTTTTTTCAATTTTCATGCCTACCCAAGCTCTTTGGAAATAGAAACACTCCTTCAAGGAGTGGGGTGTGAACTGAGGTCACCTCTGCTCTGACACAGCAGCACCCAGCTGCTGGGAATTCAGGAAGGCAGGCATTCCCCAAAGCCCAAACCACCCCAAAAAAGCTGGAGCCACCCTCCAGGACACCTTGAATCAGCCAACGTTAGCCCAAAGCCCATTTTTATCTATCCTTATGATCCCAGAGCCTTGTCCTTGCCGTGGTTTTCCTTGGCATCTCAGTGCTGTTGGAGGCAGCTCTGATTTTCAGGCTTCCTTCCATTCCACTGCAGAAAGGCACCGCGGGGCAGAGCTGGCCTGGCAAATAATTGGGCAGCTGGCGTAGAGAATGAGCAAGGAGGGGAAGAAGGAGCAGGAATAACCCTGATTTTCCTGCTTGTCCATCAGCGCCCGCCTCGCTCCGCGCGCGTCTCCCGGGATTGAGCAGCCCAGGTATGGGATGTGAGGGGATGTGCTCGTGGTGGGGCATGGGGAGGGTGTGCTGTGGGTGTCTGAGTGCTGCCAGAAGTTATCCTGTGAGGGAAAGCTCCTGGGATCTTCTGGAGAGGCTGCTAATTCCCACCTTTTTCGGCAAAGACGGCTTTCCTGTTCTATCTGTGAGGAAAAATCTTCTAGGGAATCCTGCAGCAGCCTGCATGGCTTCTGACAGGAGAGCAGGGAGTTGGGGGTCTCATCCTCATCCCTCCACACTGGAGCCACCTGCCTGTGTTCCCCAATCCCCCAGGGTGCAAAAACCTCTGGCAGCTCCCAGCTGCTCCAAAATGGATAAAGAGCAGTGAAACCACTGGGAGGTGGGCTTGGGATGGATTTCCCCAGCCATGTAGATCCAGGGCATTTTTTCAGGAGGCTGCAGCTGTGCTGGGTGGTGTGATCCATGCTGGGGTATCCTGATGTCCCTTGTTCTCTCCCACAGGACAGGGAGGTGACCACCACGCTCCAGCTGCTGCCACCTCACACTGAAACTCCCACCAGCACCACCAACACCGACCACAGGTAGGTCCCATTATCCCACACCAGCAGAGAACCCTCCCTGGGATAACTGATCCATGTGGGACTCAAATGGATCTGTGCCAGCCACCCTTAGCCATGGCACTTCTGCTCCTCCAGGCTTTTGGCCCGAGCCAAATTTGCTCCTCCAGGGCTTTTGGCCCGAGCCAAATTGACTCCTCCAGGCTTTTGGCCCGAGCCAAATTTGCTCCTCCAGGGCTTTTGGCCCAAGCCAAATTTGCTCCTCCAGGGCTTTTGGCCATGGCATTGCTCCTCCAGAACTTTTGGCCCAGGCCAAATTTGCTCCTCCAAGACTTTTGATCCAAGCCAAATTTGGTCCTCCAGGGCTTTTGACTTGACCCAGGTTTGCTCCTCCAGGGCTCTTGGCCCGAGCCAAATTTGCTCTTGGCCAGAGCCAAATTTGCCCCTCCAGGGCTCTTGGCCAGAGCCAAACTTGTCCCTCCAGGGCTTTTCTCTGCCTGTGCTGCCCCTGGGAAGGAAGCTGAGTGGGAGGACGGAATTTCTGCCAGGCGTGCCGTGCCTCTGGACGCTCCAGGCTGCTCGTAGGAGTCCTGCCGTGCCCATGAGCTGCACGAGGCTGAGAGTGGCCCTGGCAGCTGGCTCAGGGGCCGTGCCTGCCCTGCTGGGTGCTGTATTTGGGTCAGCCACATCGACTGCATGTGCAAGTGTGTCATCCCTGGAGAGCGCGGGACGCCGATCCATACGCGCGGCCGGCTCCGGCCGGCACGGCACGCACAGCCTGCCGTCCTGCCCTGCTCCCAGCCTCCAAAACTCAGCAATCCACCACTGCCTCAGCTTTTTCCAGCAGCAGCAGCTGGGATTCTGCTTGTCCAGGATGTGTTCCAGCCCTGTAAATAAGCAGAAGCCATCTGCAATTCCCATTGTGCCGTGGCAACTGGTACGGCCACCGCAAGGACCGGATGCGTGTGGGGTTGGGGGTGCACCCCCCTCCTGACTGATTGCTCTGTGATTCCTGATTCCTCTCAGTCCAGCCACAAAAAAGAGGGAAAACAGGATGTTTTTCTGTGTTTTACTTTCCCCATCTCCAGAGATGTAAAGAGGGGATAAAAAGAAGGGAGGCAAAAAAGGCAAAATTTCAGTATCCAGGTGGAGCCGGGCAAATATAGATTTATATTCCTCAATTTCCACATAGAGGGGTTTATTTTATTGAAGCCATGTGGGGAATAAGACCCCTGAGGGGTCCAGTGGGCACAGAGAATGTGCCCAAGTAATCAGCCCTGCATTAATTTACAGATATTCCCTGAAGGATCAGGGGTTGCTGCTCCTGTTTGTTTCAATTCTTGATGGAAAACAAAGTGTCTGTGTGGTGGGCATTGAACTATGTCCAGCCATAAAAAGAGGGAAACCAGGATGTTTTTCTGGATTTTACTTTCCCCAACTCTGGAGATGCAAGGAGGGGATAAAAAGAAGAGAGGCAAAATTTCAGTATCCAGGTGGAGCTGGGCAAATATAGATACAGATGCTGCTGCTTCTTGGGGTCATCCCACTGCAGCTTCACCCCACAGCGTTTCTGTGGTGGCATCTCTGGGATCTTTACTGGGTTTTTTTTGTCTGAAACAGCCTGATCCCCTCTGTCCTATAGGAAAGGCATTCATTTGAGTTCTAGCAGCAGCTCTAGTGTTTCCAGAGGCAGGCAGGACCTTCCCTTGTGCACTATCACCATTGTCAGCACAGATGCGCTGCCCCTCTGGGCCTTGGGTGCCTCTGAGGATGTTTTGGCTCTGTTTTCTCACCATTTTCCCATTTAAGAGTTGTATTTATCAGTGAAGTCTCCCTGCTGAGCCTCCCCTTGTGCAGCCCATCCTCCAGCCCTGACCCTGCTCCCTGCATTTTCCATTTCCCAGAGCAGCTGGGGCTGCTCCATCCCTGGAAGTGTCCCTGGACAGGGCTGGGAGCACCTGGGACAGTGGAAGGTGTCCCTGCCATGGCAGGGGTGGCACTGGCTGAGCTTTTAGGTCCCTTCCAACCCAAACCATCTGGGATTCTCAGATTCCTCCAGCTCCTCAGTGTGCTCTTCCCCTGGAAGCAGCATCCAGATGGAAACTCCTGCAAGGATCCCAACAAAACCCCCCTGGCAGCATCCCTGTGTTTGATCAGTGAGCTGTGATCCCTTTCTCACCCCAATCCTCCCAATTCTGATTAATTTGCCCCAAGATCCCATTTTCTCCCTCTCCTGGAGGAGCCTCACCCCAGTGCTGTTGTCAGCAAAATCTGTTTTGATGGCATCCAAAACAATTTGAACAATTATTTCCTCCTGCTCTTCTCCAGGGACGGCACAAAACCTTTCAGGGGCTCTCTTGTGGGAATTTGTAGGAATATTTTTAAAGTTTGATAGAAGGTTTACATAATATATATTGGTATGTAAATTTTGAAATAGGAAATGTCAATTTAGAAATATTATAGAATAAGGTAGATATTGTTGAGAGAGAATTGGAATTAGAAACAAGTTTTAAAAGCTGGTTTTATAAGTAAGACTGGATATTTTAGAGAAATAGAACTGTAAATGCTACAGTACAATAGAACTCATGAGAAGTCATTTTAGATTATTGGTTTTAAAGGATTTACAGTATAGTGTGGTAAAAGACAATAAGTTAAGAAAAACTTGTAATTAAAAAATAGTTTCTGATTATAATAGTGTAAATTACAACATCTGTATTATCTTATTCTTCACATAAAATTAAAAATAAATTTTTAAAGCACTTCTCAGTTATTCTAGGACTAAAACAAAAGTTTTTTTAAGCACTTCTTGATTAAGTAAAAACCCCCTCAATCCCCACTCTCTGAGGAGCAGCAGCTTCTCCCTGTGCCACCACCCGCAGGAGCGCGGCCGGGAGGGGACAATGGTGCCATTGAGGGGACAGTGGCCCTGCGCTGCCGTATTGTGCCTGGCACAGATGCCCGGGGCTGATCCTCCTTGCCTTTGTTGCAGGGCTGAGCTGGAGCTGCCGGGCTCTCGCTGCCAGCCTGGGCCCCGGGAATGCGCTGAGCTGAGCTGAGCTGAGCTGAGCAGCCGCCCCACGGCTCCGATTCCTGCCTGGGAAAGGTACGGACCTGCAGGGGATGGTTACTGGGGCATGGCAGCAGAGTTTGGGGGTGCGATGGCGTCATCATTTGGGGTTGTGATACGGCACAGCATCAGAATTTGGTACTGTGATATAGCATAACACCATCACTTGGGGTTGTGATAACATCATCATTTGGGGTTGTGATACAGCACAGCATCAGAATTTGTTACTGTGATATAGCATAACACCATCATTTGGGGTTGTGATAACATCATCATTTGGGGTTGTGATAACATCATCATTTGGGGTTGTGATAACATCATCATTTGGGGTTGTGATACAGCACAGCATCGTAATTTGGTACGATTATGTAGCATAGCATTGTCATTTGGCGTTGTGATAACATCATCATTTGGTGTTGTGATACAGCACAGCATCAGAATTTCGTACTGTGATATAGCATAACTATCATTTGGTGTTGTGATAACATCATCATTTGGTGTTGTGATAACATCATCATTTGGGGTTGTGATACAGCACAGCATCGTAATTTGGTACTGTGATATAGCATAACATTGTTATTTGGGGTTGTGATAACATCATCATTTGGGGTTGTGATATGGCACAGCACCAGAATTTGGTACTGTGATATAGCATAACATTGTTATTTGGTACTGTGATATAGCATAACACCATCACTTGGGGTTGTGATAACATCATCATTTGGGGTTGTGATACGGCACAGCATCAGAATTTGGTACTGTGATATAGCACAACACCATCATTTGGGGTTGTGATAACATCATCATTTGGTGTTGTGATATAGCATAACATCATAATTTGGTACTGTGATACAGCATAGCACGATCATTCGGGGTTGTGATACAGCACAGCACCAGAATTTGTTACTGTGATATAGCATAACATTGTTATTTGGTACTGTGATATAGCACAGCATCATCATTTGGGGTTGTGATACAGCATAACATCAGAATTTGGGGTTGGGAGATGGCATAATATCATCCTTTGGTATTGTGATACAGCACAACATCATCATTTGGTACTCTGATATGGTATAACATCATCCTTTGGGATTGTGATACAGCACAGCATCATCATTTAGTACTCTGATATGGTATAACATCATCCTTTGGTATTGTGACACAGCACAGCATCATCATTTGGGGTTGTGATATAGCATAACATAATGATTTGGTGTTGTGAGACAGCATAACATCAGAATTTGGAGTTGTGATACAGCACAGCATCAGAATTTGGGGTTGTGAGACAGCATAGCATCATCATTTCGTACTGTGATAAAGCATAATATCATCATTTGGTGTTATTATATAGCATAACATCATCATTTGGTGCTGTAATATATTGTGCATAAAATAATAATTTGTTATTATTCTATAACATAATTTTTTATCATATAACACAACACAGTAATTTGGTATTATGGCATAACATAACTTATTATGATACAACATAATTTGGTATTATGATATAACATAATATTTTGGTATTGTGATATAGCATAACATAATTATTTGTTATTATCATATAACATAAAAACTTATTATGGCATAAGTAATTTATTATGATATAACATAATGACTTGTTATTATGACATAATAATTTGCTATTATGATATAGCATAACAATAAATTGGTATTATGATATAACAATTTATTTTTATGGCATAGCATAATTTATCATTATAGTATAACAATACTTTGCTATTATGATATGATAACATGATAATGATATTATGATAACATGATAATTAATTACAAATCCCTATAATTTGTTATTGTAGCATAACATAATAGATATTATGATATAATAACATAATAATTTGTTACTCTGGCATAACATAATTTTTTAAAATTATATAACATAACATCCTATGTTATTATAACAAAATAATTTGTTATTATGTTATAACATAATTTGTTATCATGGCATAACATAATAATTTGTTATTATGCTATAGCATAACATAATTTATTATAACATAGCATAAAAATTTGTTATTATAACAACAATTTGTTATTATGACACAACATAACATTTTGTCATTATACCATAACATAATAATCTGTAATTATAACATAACATAATCTGTCATTATAACATAACATAATAATTTGTTATTGTGTTGTAATTGTAATGCTAGCAGTATTGATTTTTTATTTAGCTAGTACTCTCATTGGTTTAATTTTTATAATGTTATGTTTGAGGTAAGTTGAGGCAGAAATAAAGTTGATGTAACTAATTTGGTAGGGTTTTAAGGTTTGAAATTATTATAGGGTTTTTCATAATGATAAGTAAATGTAAAAAAAAAAAAATTATGAGGTTTTTAATGTTTTTTATGTTTTTTCATTTTCACCTCCTAACCAGGATGGGGCTCTCTGGGTGGGCACTGGCAGGCTGGGATTGTGGATTTGGGAGCAAAAAAAACTGGGGAGGGAAATGAGGTTCCTCACCCCAGGATTCTGTGTCGTTGTTTCACTGATCCTTGTAATATATTGTGTATTTGTTGTATTTTATTTTATATATTGCATGTATCACGGCAGCACTGAGAACCATGAAAATGATAATTTCTCCCTAAGCCTGCAAAATGTTTTGCATTAAATATTTGCATAAGATACAGAAATCCAGCTCCATTGGGGTCTGGGCAATCCCTTAAAATTTAAATCCAGGATTTTGCTTGGAACCCTTTTACACAAGGCTGAATGAGAGTTTGCTCAGAGTCTGATACAGAGCAGGGCTGAGATTTTTTTTTTTTTGAAGGAGCATATTTAAGGTTGGTTTTGAGCTGTGTGGTTACAAATAGGATTTCCCTAGGAGTTTTCTTGTCAAAATTTCTTGAACTTGGGGTTCGTGACTGTGCCAAGGGCAGCAGCAGCTGCAGGAACAAGCGCTGTGCTGCTTCCTCCCTCCTCCTCCTCCTCCTCCTCCTCCTCCTCCTCCATCCCTGGAGCATCCCAGAGCTGATTTCCTCTGGAAAGCTCCTCCTGGGCTCACATAACCCCTGCCCAGCCAGCCAGGCTGTTCCCAGCCTGTTCC
This sequence comes from Ammospiza caudacuta, assembly GCF_027887145.1. Taxonomy (NCBI): domain Eukaryota; kingdom Metazoa; phylum Chordata; class Aves; order Passeriformes; family Passerellidae; genus Ammospiza; species Ammospiza caudacuta. Next base: position 2,619,286 of record NC_080593.1, read on the forward strand.
TGCCCCAGAGCAGCTGGAGAGCACAAAAACACTTGAGAAATTAAATTAGGGGATGCAAACTTGGCTGCCCCGTCCCAGCTGTTCTGAGGAGCAAGGACATCTCTTAAAATTTCCTTCAGACCAGGGAAAACAAGTTATTTTGAGCAGTTTCACATGGTGAGAGCTGCTTAGGATGTGTTGAAGGTTGTGGATGTTTAAGAGATGAAGAACCACAAGATTTTAAAGGTTTAGGGCCTTCTTTATGCCAAATTTCTTCAGTTTTGGGGTTTTCTTTAATAGCAGCGAGCAAAACCTCAGTGATTTGGACTCCTGGAAACCAAATGTCCCCTCACAAAACACGGGGCCTTTAAGGAAAACATCAATTTTTGTGAGGTCAGCCAGAAAATCATGCGGGCTGGCAAGGGGAAGGAGCAGATGACAGCGTGCCAGGGGTTGTGGCCTCGGCGTGGGGCAATTATTCAATCCCTGCTGGTGGCTTTGAGTCAGGGGCAGCATCCCCTCCTCTGCAGCAGGGATGTGCACGGGGGGGAGGAAAATCCCTCTGGCAGAGAGCAGGAGGGGCTGGGGGAGAAGGAGGAAAATGTCCCTCTGTCCCCTTCCAGCTGTTTTCCCTTCCAGCTGTTCCCCCTGCCCTGAAATGGGGTTGGGAAGGGAGAATGAGGATGAAGAGGGGCTGGGATAGGAGAGAAAAATTGAGAAAAATCCCTCTGGCAGAGAGCAGGAGGAAAATGTCCCTCTTGTCCCTTTCCAGCTGTTTTCCCTTCCAGATGTTCCCCCTGCCCTGAAATGGGGTTGGGAATGCAGAACAGGGATAAAGAGGAGCCTCTGATCAACAAAAAACATTCAAATACAAAATTTAGCCAACAAGCACTGCTTTGGGCATAAAAAATGAGGGGAAAATGCATTTCTTTGGTGGTGCTGCAGCGTTTCACTCTAAGGGAGGGTTTGTGCCAACTTTCCACCAGGTTTGGTGCAGAAAGGAAAAGAAATCCCAAACAAGAAGGAAACATTCTTATCCAGCTGCAGCACCTCCGCTTCCCGCCTTCCTCTCCCGCTCCAAGGAGCTCTTTCTGCTATTTTTAGCCCTAAACCCTTCAACTATTTGAATTATTTGATTTTTTTTTTTCCCACAAACACCGCTCTGGGCTCTGGTAGAGCGAGCGAGTTGAATTCATCCTGCTGTATTTTTTTATGGCGTTTTCCACGCGGGTTGGGAAGAAAAACCCCAAAAAATCGAGGGAAGCAAAGGAATCCTTGGCGTGGCAGGGAGTGCAGATCCAGAGGAGTTTTCCCGTCCCACGTCAGAGCTGTGCTGGGAGGGAGGACAGCGGCGCTGGGAGCGGCTCCGGACGGGGATCCAGGCACCAAAGCTGGCCAGGATGGGACCATTCTGGGACAGACTGAGCCCAGCGCTTCTCTGTATGTTACTTTCGTGTTTATTTTATTTTATTTTATTTTATTTTGCTTTGTTTTGCTTTGTTTTGTTCTCCCTCCTCCTGGTTTTGCCGGTGGTTTGTAGCTCAGCGCACTGCGGATCCCCTCCCTGTGCTGCACCCCCTGCTCTGCTCCCACCCCGCTCTTCATTTTCCGCCCTTTCCCAATTTCTGGGGTGAGAAATGCCAAAATTTGGTTTGTTGAGCCTGGATGTTCCTGTGGTGCCTTTCCTGCAGGGGTGAGAGCCACAACATCCCTATTTGGCGTGGGTTTGTGCACGCTTTGCTGCCGTGAATCATCCCCCGGCACGCAGGGCACTGCAGAGCCGTGTCCAGGCAGTTTGGGATTAAACCAAACGTGGTGCAGCTGTAAAAAGGAAGGAATTCTTCCCTGTGAGGGTGGGGAGGGGTGGGATGGAATTCCCAGAGCAGCTGTGGCTGCCTCTGGATCCCTGGAAGTGTCCAAGGCCAGGCTGGATGGGGCTCGGAGCAGCCTGGGACAGTGCAAGGGGTGGAATGAGGTGATCCTTAAGATCTCTTCCACCCCAAACCACTCTGGGATTCTGTGAAACCCCTCTGTGCTCCGGGACCTCCTGCCAGTCCCTATCTCAAACCTCCTCTTATCTCAGACCACCCAAGCTGAGGGAGGAACACCAAATTTTGATTTTCCTGCTGATCCTGTGTTGTTCCATTCCTGAGGTTTCTGCAAAATTTGGGATGTGCATCCTTTAGGCTTGGGGATCACCAGCTTGGATCCCCCTGCTCCTGCATGCTGAGTTGGGCTGTGAGGCCAGGCATGGAGAGCAGCAGCCATGGGGGCTCATCCAGCAGCAGATGTGGATTTGCAGCTGGTGTGTCTGATCCATGATAAATTTATCTTCTCTGCAAGGTGCTTTTGGCTTGTTTTTGAAACAAGACCCAAGGCTGCGAGTGCCCTTTTCACCTTCACATCCCAAACACCTTGCAAAGGCTGTGTTCCCTCCTGTGCAGCTGGGGAAACTGAGGCAGGGGGAGCCTGTGGCTTGGCAATTACCACCACTGGGAGCTGAACCTGCTCCTGGCTGGCCTCATCTTCCTGGCCAACCTTCCTGGAGAGAAAACTCTCCTTGGGCCACCAAACACCCAGGATGCTCCTCTGGGCTGGGATCTCCAACTTGGATCCCCCATCCCCACCTCAAGCTCCTGGGATGACCCTCATGTGGAGATGCTGTTGAAGTTCCACAGCTTTTATTTGTCCCATCCTTCAAAATCCTAAAGATCTTCCCTGCGGCTGATGGATGACCCTGGATTGTGTCCCTTTTACCTCCAGATTCTGCAGATTTAGTTGTCCAAAGGATTTCCTGGAGAGGGGGGCTGGAAGGAGCTCCTGACCCCCATTGTTCATGAGGTGGCCTGGGAGGGAATTCCTCCTTCCATCTCCTCCCACCCCAAAAAGCTCTTCCATCCATCCCAAGCACAGGAGTTTGGCTCAATTATTTATTGGTAGAGAGCTGTGTCCTCTCCTGACGAGAGGAGAGCAAATATTCCATGACCCCCCAAAGGGAAACAGAGTCCCTTAAACCCTGGGACCTTCTCCTTTCCCCCAAATTCCCTTGGAATGCCACAGGAGGGCAACCTGCCCTGTGTCCAGACTTCCTTAGAGAGGCACAGGGAGGAAATCCCAGCTCCAGACAATGGGAACAGGAACAGATGGGGAATCTGCTCCTCCTGCAAGCTGGGAGAGCCATTTCCCAGACAATCCTTGGGTCTTGTCCAAGACCAAAATACCAGGAGGGTTTTATTTTTGTGTTGTGTGTGTGTGTCACAAGGAAACCCCTCCTTCCCCAGCAACATGGTGTGCACCATATTCCTGATTGACCCCAGGGCTGGGGAGAACTTTGTTCTCCTCTCATTTGTGGCCTGGCTGGAGTTCTTGCACCCAGTGCTCGCCCCAGCACCCCAAGGGTCACATTTAAGGCTGCCCAGCTCCCTTTGACCTGCTCTGTCCCTTGGAGATTGATGAGCAGCCATGAAAATCCACGTGGTTTCTGCTCCTTGCTGCCAGGAGAAGGGAAAATAAAGGAGTTTTTGTGGGATTTCTGCACATTGCAGCCTGTAGAAGACGGGGAACATGGATAGCAAAGGAGCAGCCCCGTGCTATAAATTAATTAAGGCACATGAGGATAAACTTTGCTGGAGCAATTTGTACATCTCCCTGCCTCTCCCCTTTTTTGGTGGTGTGGGTTGTGCCACTGTTTCTCTGGCTGCATCCTCAGAAGGTGAGGACCCCATGTCTCACCTGAGCTGTGCCTGAGGAATGAAGTTTTTGGGTTTCTGTGGCTGAAATGGCTCCTGAGGTATTTGAAAGTCTCTTTTTTCCCAGCCCTGCAACCGAAGAAGTTGAGATTCTTCAGTTCTGCATTTCAAGGCTGTTTATTTTCTCTTATCTATGACATTCTTTCTCTGACCTGCTGACATCTGTCTGGCAGGTTGGGTTGGGGCACACTGACCACCCTTGGGGTGGTGTTGGCTTTTCATACTAAAACCTATGTGTACTTTATTTACAATAATTTTACAATAATTTTCCAATACCTATCACCTATGTTAGACACTCTGTCTCTAAACCAATCCCAAAGTGCCACCATCACAGCAGAAGATGGAGGCCAAGAAGAAGAAGGACAGGACACATCCAAATTCCTCCATCTTGCCTCTTGAACTCCCATTCTAAATCCCCAAAATTCTACTTTTTCACCCTGTGATAAATTCACTATCATTCTACTCAAACTCTTGTGGCTTGTACATCTCCATACAAAGGTGGTAATTGTTTCCATGGGTTAAAATCAAAGGCACAGGTGTTTGTGACTCCGTGCCAAGGGCTCTGAGCTCTTTGTCAGGGTCTGGAGTCCTCCAGAGCAGCCAGAGGAATGTCCTGGGTCCTGACATGAAGTGACTTTATAAGGACAAGCCAAGCCCTTGAGCAGGTCAGAATTGCTCCTCCAAGAGCTGCACACTCTCTTTTTTTGTTCAGTTTGACTTTTTGCTCTTTCTCCATGCTCTGGGAGTGGATGCCAACTTTTCCTGGCTCCAGTGGGTGTGGAGGTGTGGGAAATGCTGAGCAAGGTGAGGATCTGAGGGTGATCTGTGCAACCACAGCCCAGCAGAGGCTGGAGGTCCCTCAGGAGGTGCAGATGCCACCAGCACCCCATGCCAGTGTTTGCCAGGGAGAGTTTTATTTCCTATCCACCTGAAATTCTTCTGGCTGCATCTTGTCCTTCCATGGAGTGTTTTTGGGATGTCTGTGAGCAGCACAGAGCAGCACAGCTTCCCTATCCCCCTAAACTCAGTGCCAGCACCCTGATCATTAATGACACTCCACAGCCTCATCCCTGGGAGGTGCCACCACCAGCTGGGCCCTGTCACCATCACAGGGGGGTCACAGGGTGGCACCAGATGCTCCAGGACACCAGGATGGTGTGAGGTCACAGGACCCTATTTTCTGAGGGGTTTACACCCAGAATCCCCATTTTCCATCAGCCACAGGACCCTGTTCTGAGAATCCCCATTCCCCAGAGATCAGGTCCATTTCTGCAGAGCAAGAACTGAGGGAGCTCAGCACCTCTAAGGCTGAATTTCTGCTTTGTGTTGTTATTTCTCACCCCTTTTCACACCCTTTTAAGCTGGCTGGGAGCTGTGCATGTCTGCTTGGTGTGAGACACCTTTCAAACACAGGGCAGGGGGCAGTGAGCCCCTGATGGCACCAGCAGTGGGATGGAAATGGGCAAAATCACGGGAAAACAGCCCAGAAATGGGGCTCGTCCCGCACTGGGGAGGCAGCGCTTCCAGCCCAGCCCTGAGCACCTTTGGGTGCTCCCATCCCTCCTCTGGATCGAGACAGGGTTAATCCATGCCACGACCCCAAATCCTGTTCCCCACAACTACCAGCCCCAGACAACACCAGTTCAAACGTGAACCCGAGCCAAATCCCTCCAGGCACGTTTTCATCATCCTTTTTTTTATTTTTTTTTTTTTTTTTTTCCTGCCGGTGACAATGGCTTTGCTCAGAGCCGTGCCCAGCCCTTTCCTCAGACAGAATCAGTGAACCAGGCTGGCTCAGACATGAACGTCCTGGTTTCCTTCCCTCCCCCTGCCCGTGTCGCCGCTCGGAGGAGCCGCTCTGCAGAGCATCACCAGGCCATGTCTCAGTGACCCGGTGGCCTGTGCTGGCCCTGCCCCGTGCCCCGGGGCTCTCTGCAGCTCGGGAGCATCGCTTTGCTCCCTCCCTGCACCTCCTGGGCCCGGCTTCGCTCCGAGCAGATCAGGCTGATGATAAAAAGCAGGGCTGGAGGACGTGGCATTCACATTCTCTGAAAAATCCCTTCACTCAGGATTTTTCTCCTGAGAAGCCCCGGAGAAAAAGGAAAGCAATTCTTATCTCATTTGCTTCTCCTGTGTTTTGCTCATCTAGAATGTATTTGTGAATTGTTTACTCACAGGTGATTTTTTCATTGGTTTCTGGTGAGTTGTTTTCACTCACCGTCTAATCCATGCCAAGCTGTGTCAGGACTCTGGAGAGAGTCAGGAGTTTTCATTATTATCTTTTTAGCCTTCTGTCTGTATCCTTTCTGTATTCCTTAGTGTAGTATAGTCTAGCATTCTTTAATATAATATAGTATTATAAAATAATAAATTAGCCTTCTGAGAACATAGAGTCAGATTCACCATTCCTCCCTTCATCAGGGGACCCAACAAATATAATAAATACATAATAGAACCATAACCATAATAGTCATCCTAATAACTACGAATATAGACAATAATAAAACATAAAATCATCATCATCATAATCATCAATCATAAGTCTAGAATGTGTTTGGAGATTGTTGCATTGGATTCTGGTGTGAGTTGTTTTGTCTCATTGGCCAATTATGGCCAAGCTGTGTCAGGGCTCTGGAGAGAGTCAGGAGTTTTCATTATTATCTTTTTAGCCTTCTGTAAGTATCCTTTCTGCATTCTTTAGTATAATTTAGTATAGTACTCTTTAATATAACATTATAAAATAATAAATTAGCCTTCTGAGAACATGGAGTCAGATTCACCATTCCTCCCTGCCACGGGAATCCCTGCAAATACAACAGGAGAGGAGGAGGGGAGGAGAAAGAGAGAGAGGGAAAAGATGATGCCAGGGGCGTTGCAAGGAATCCCTGCTGCAGACACAACCTGGTTTGACAGCCTGGCCTCTCCTGGGAGATTCCCCAGGAAAAGGGGAGACCACCAGGGCTGGGACCCTGTGCTGACCTCAGTGCCCAGAGCCCCCGGGCTGGTCTGGGGAGGTGTTTGGGGTCACCCCAGATGCCAAACCCCATTATTTCTGCCAGGCTCTGGGGATGCCGCTCGCTGCTCCCGCCGCCTCTCCTCCAAGGGCATCCACAGCCAGGCTGCCTCCCACGGGGCTGTGCTGCATGCTTGGCTTGCCTCGATGGGAGGTGGTCGCTGTCAGGCTCGCAGAATGCCCGGACAAAGCGTTTTCCAGGCTGCAGGGACACGGGTGAGATCAGCCGCAGCCTCAGCGCCCGCCTGGATGGAGCCAGAGCTTTGCAGAGCATGGAGGCGGCGTGTGCTGGGGAGAGCCGGGCTGGTGGAGCGTGAGACATCCCTGCCTGGGCCAGGGACACCTGCCCAGCATCCTGGTGTGGGTGCAGAGGTGAGGAGCTCAGCCGGGAATGCCGCGAGAGGGACCGTGTGCCTCCGGGATCTTGGGAGAAGGGAGGACTTGGGTGCCCTCTCCTTCAGCCCCAGCCTGGGGGATGACCTGGGGCTGGTCCTTCTGTGGGTGGGACCCACGGCAAAATGAGCAGAGTGGGGCTGGACCCTGCTGGGGGATGCTCCAGACCCCGCCTGACTTTCGGGGTTGGTTTGGCCGGAGGGTTTGGCCAAGGCTGTTTCTGCCTGGAGATCGGGGAGAACTCCAGTGGCCAATGCAGGGTTTGATCTCCTGTGCCCATCCTCAAATGCTGAGGGGGCTCCTGGAGCTGTGTGGGGTGGTTACAGCACAGAGGGATACCCTGGAAAACAGGAGAGGCATGTGGCCAGCTCACAGGTTCAGCTTTCTGTAAGGATTTCTGTGTCTAAGGGCAAACACACGAGGATTTGTGCACTAGCCAGGATCTGTGTGGGCGTGGAGCTCCTTTATTTATTCCTCCACGAGCAGAGCTCTCCCAGTGTGGGAGGATGAGGAGGAAGCTCGGCTCCAGCTTCCTCTCAATCCTTCTCCCTGTTTGTCTCCCTCCCTCCCTGATCCCGTGGCTGCAGATCCTCCTGGCAGCCCAGAGCACTTTTTTAGCCATTCCAGAGCATTTGAATAGCCGTAGCAAGGGTGAGCCCTGATTTATTGGGAGTGTTTTATGGTGTTTATGTTGGCAGGCTGCAGTTTGTGTACGGCTGGAAATGTTCTCTGAAGCCTTTTATCACCAGGGCTGAAAAACAACAGAGAGCTGATGAAAAGTGCTGTGCTAATTGCAGAGGGGTTGAGTCGGGGCTGGGGCTGTGAAATCTCTCCACCAGTCTGGCTCTGAGGGGCTGCTGGAGAGATGATTTCAGCCATCAGCAGGGTGGGATCCATCCAGGTTGGGTCGTTTTGCCACTGAAGGTCACATCTGGCACTGAGAGGGACAGATTGTGCTGGTGCCTCAGGCTCCTGTCGCTGCTCACAGCCTGACAGAACAAGATGATCAGCAGATGTAAGAGGTTTCAGCTTGGGAAAAAAAGCAGTTGGTTAAATGTGGGGTTTTTTTTATAATTCAGATGTGGGGCAGCACCTTGTGCTGGTGTTGGAAATGGGGCTCATTTCCATCCCATCACTCCTCTCCCCAAGTCATTGTAGGATCTCAGTGTCCCAGCTCAGGTTTTAGTGAAATCTGTCTTGATGACATCCTTTCATCACCTGTGGGATTCAGAGTGATTGAACCTCACAAGCCCTTCACAAGAAACAACCTCCTGCTCTTCATTTTCCACTGCATTATCCCCCTCCCATGAGTCCTGCGGAATTAGTCTGAGAGCAGGAAACGTTTTCAGGTGCCAGCAATGGATCATCTTGGAGCACAGGGAAAGAATTTACCCACCTGCCATAAGAAACCGACTTTGAAATCAGCTCCTGATCCCTGCAGCCATGCCCACCTTCCCTTCTCCACATCACAGGTGCTGAGGAGCAGTGGGTGATCCATGGGGTGTGAGCAGCACCTTGGTGAAGGATGGGAACTCCTAAGGGCAGTGTAAAATTTAAAAAGAGCTGCAGGGGGATGTCACACCTTGGGCAGGGTGTGCTTTGGTTCCTGAGAAGAGTTGGTGACACCAAGAGGATTGGAGGGAAGAGCTGGAAGCTGAGATGAATCCCAGACAGTCCCTGGATGTCACAGAACCCCAGAATGGTTTGGGTTGGAAGGGTCATGGGCAGGGACACCTTCCACCATCCCAGGCTGCTCCAAACCTCATCCAGCCTGGTCCTGGGCACTTCCAGGGATGGAGCAGCCCCAGCTCCTCTGGGCACCCTGTGCTCAGCTGTGACCGTGTTCACAGGGGTCTGAGGATGAGGGCAGAGATGAGGATCTGACTCCATGTTTCAGAAGGCTGATTTATTGTTTAATGATATATATTACATTAAAACTATACTAAAAGAATAGAAGAAATTATTTCATCAGAAGGCTGGCTAAGAATAGAACAGCAAAGAATGACAACAAAGGTTTGTGGCTCAGCTCTCTGTCCGAGCCAGCTGTGATTGGCCATTAATTAGAAACAACCACATGAGACCAATCCCAGATGCACCTGTTGCATCCCACAGCAGCAGATAATCAATGTTTGCATTTTGTTCCTGAGGTCTCTCAGCTTCTCAGGAGGAAAAATCCTAAGGAAAGGATTTTCCATAAAAGATGTCTGTGACACTCAGCTCCAGGGAGGGTTAACCACCCAAATTTAAACAATGAAATCCCACCCCAGTGCCTTAAATCCAGTCTTGAAGGATGCCACAGAGATTTTATCCTTTGGAGGAGACCATGGCACAAGGTCCTGCCTCTGCATTATCATCCCAGAGTTGCTCCATACCCTGCAGCCCTTATCCCAGAAACATCCACTGGGACTCCCTGCCAGGCAAAAGGGCACTTTGTTCCAGGCCAGCAGTTTAAGAAAGGTCCTGGCTGGCATTAGGCACCTCAATAGATGTGTCTTGCTGGGTGGAAGGGAGGGAAGGCAGGGCACAGCATTACAAGCACATCTACGTGCCTCTAGTCCAGTCACAAGTACAAGAAAATTTAAGGAATTTGGTTCAAAGTGTTTTAGTGAGGCACAGAACCTTCTGTTTTAAGAGGTTTCTGATATCTCCCAGCCTGCACTGAACCACACAGATTGTAAAGGAGGAGGAAAAAAGAAAAAAAACCAACACAAAACCAACAAATCCCCCACTTTGCTACTGGCAGTAAAAGTTTGGCTGACACATTTGAGCCTCTATTAACCCCTGGCCCTGTGAACGTGCTGCTCAGGGACAGACCTTACAGTAGGAGAGCCCATCCTGCTGTTATTCCAAGCTTCATAAAAACCAGCCAAAACAAATATTTGGAGGAAAGGCAGGGGCTGCCTGGAGGGAGGGCTGGGGCAGGAATGCTGCTGCCACTGGGCAGGAGGTGACATCACCCAGATTCCTTCACTGAGGAATGCAGGATTTGGTCTTCCCTGCCAGGAATTGCTGTTCAAAAACAGGCCTGCCCAGGGAAAGCAGATTCCACCCAGCCCCTTCCACTGCCCAGCAGAGAGGCTGAGTGTTCCCAAATCCCCTTCTTGTCCCTGGTTTAACAAGGGAATTGTGTGGACAGGCAGGGTGAAATTGGTCATCTCCCAAAGCACAAGTGAAAGCACCCAAAATTCCAAAAGTGGGAGCTGGACAGAAATCTGGGCAGGGAGAGCTGGTGGGGCAGCAGTGACTTCTTGGGGTGGCCAGGATGGGGCAGGTGATGGGCTGGGGGTGTGTGTGGGCTTCTGTGCTGGGCAGATTTGCTGAGAGCTGCAGGAGGAGCCCATGGTGGCCCCATTTCTCAGTCCTATGAAGCCCAGTGACCACATTGGGTGTTTCTGAATGTAGAACTTCAGTGGTCACTGGAGAGTGTTGGTCCTTGTAGATCCCATTTGGATGTTCTCTGCTTCTGTGGCTGGAACGGGCTGATGTGCAGAGCATTGTGACCAACCAGCTTGGGCCAGGGCAGGGATTGTCCCCCTGTGCTGGCACTGCTGGGACACCTGGAATTCTGTGTCCATGTGTGGGCTCCTCATGACCAGAAGGACATTGAGGGTCTGGAGCCTCAGGAGGGGCTGAGGGAGCTGGGCAGGGGCTCAGCCTGGAGAAAAGGGGGCTCAGGGGGGACCTTGTGGCTCTGCACAGCTCCTGACAGGAGGGGACAGCCAGTTCAGGCTCTGCTCCAGGGAACAGGGACAGGAGGAGAGGGAACGGCCTCAATTTGTACCAGGTGAGGTATTGATTGGATATTAGGGAAAATTTCTTCCCTGAAAATCTGGTCAGGCATTGGAAGGGGCTGCCCACAGCAGCGGTGGAATCCCATCCCTGAAAATGTTCAAATACACATTGATGTGGCACCTGGGGATGTGGTTTGAGGTGAACACAGCAGTGCTGGGTTGATGGTTGGACTTGATGATCTTAGGGCTCATTTCCAACCTTAATTTCCCTTAATGATCAGTCTGGTAGGGCTAATTCATCATATCCATGTAATCCCTGGGACTGCACGAGTGGAATCAGAGGGCCTGTGGCAGGTTTGGAGAGGGTTTTTAATGAAGGTAATAAATTTTTGGGTTTGTGTTCTGCAAAGATGCTCCTTCTTCAGGATTTGAAGCTGTATTCATCTCTTCTCCTTCTGTACAAGGAATTGGTATTTATTAATTGTTGCATTTAATTAGAGTTGGAGGTGGATGCACAAAGAAGGCATTTGCATTAATTTGGGATTAATTGATATTTCTGCCATGTACCTGTCTGTGGTGTTGCATGTTTTTACAAGTTTTATTGTTGTTTCTATTACAAAAAAATAGCTATTCTCTGTTAGTTAGAGAAACAGTTTGATCCTTTGTACCCCTATTCCATCCCCTCAGAACGCTTTCCCCCTAAGTTGTTTTACTCCCTACTTCATCCATTCCTTCTTTTCCATGAAGTTTTGGCTTCTCCTTTGGGTTGAACACCCCACATCCCATCTCCATTCCCTGGAGCCTGCAGCCCTCCACCCAGCCCAGGCTCTGTGGTGGCTCCACAAACACCTCTGGAAATGGATGTCAGCAGCAGCAGAGGGGTCAGTTCCTGTGGGATGGAGGCTGCTGCCACCATTTCAATAGCTGGAACTAGGTGTAGTTCAGCTGCCCCCATTACCAGTCCAGCTGGGTGATTTAGTGCCTGCAAAAGACTGGAATATTTTGCTCCCAGTGCCTGACAGAGGATGGCTGGCAGGAAATGAGCTCCAAGGCAGGGCAGGTTTTGCTGGCTCTCTAATTTCCCGCCAGGTTTTGGAAATTCTTGGCAATGAGATGGAGAGCAGAAGAGCTTTGGCCAAAGGAGAAATCCCACTTGGTCAGCGGGATTTTTGGGAAGGGTGGAGTGAGGAGCTCTGAATGGGCAGCAGCAGGACAAGGGCTGGATCTGCTCCGCTCAGGTGTGCCAGGAGAAGGCCTGCTCACTTTTGGGGCTCCAAAAAAAGTGGGGATGGACACAAAGCAGGGTCTGGGCTCATGGCAGGGTGATAATATTGAATTTTGTCATGGCAGAAGAGGCACATCCTGTACGGTGTTCACAGGGGTCTGAGGATGAGGGAAGAGATGAGGATCTGACTCCATGTTTCAGAAGGCTGATTTATTATTTAATGAGCTATATTACATTAAAACCATACTAAAAGAATAGAAGAAAGGATTTAATCAGAAGGCTGGCTAAGAATAGCAAAAGAAAGAATGATAACAAAGGTTTGTGGCTCGGACAGAGAGTCTGAGCCAGCTGACTGTGATTGGCCATTAATTAGAAACAACCACATGAGCCCAATCCCAGGTGCACCTGTTGCATCCCACAGCAGCAGATAATCATTGGTTACATTTTGTTCCTGAGGCCTCTCAGCTTCTCAGGAGGAAAAATCCTAAGGAAAGGATTTCTCATAAAAGATGTCTGCGACACACATCCATGCAGGAGGGTTGGGATCAGGTCCCACGTGGGACAGGGTGACAATGCCATGGGAGAAACCTTCAGTGGGACATCCTGGGCTTGGTCTGGATGTTGTCCCCCACCAGGCAAGTTCCTTCCCTCATCATATCTCAGCCACCCTCCACCCCAGGGCTGTGTCTGGTGCTGACAATCCTGGTCTGCAGGACCCTCACAGCTCAAGGGAAGACAAGACCAACATTTCCCTTGTTCTCCTTGGGAGAGGGGGAAATCACAGGATCCAATGGCGTGGGTTGGAAGGGAGATTGAAGATCATCTGGTTCCCAGAAGGAGAATGCAGGCACCAATCCCATTGCCTCACACATGCTGAGCAAGCACCCCACCACTGTGCAGCTAACCCTCTGTGGGATTGCACAGGGGTGGAATGGGGAATAAAGGGCATGGAACAGGGATCTCCTGCTCATTTCTGCCTGGAGTCACCCCAGGGGCAGCACAGAGCTGGCCAAGCAACACTGGCTTGAGCTCCAGAGGATTCAACTGGAGGCTCCAAGGCTTTGAGGCCAGTAGGGACCAAAAAGCAGTCAGGAAAAAAGATGATAATGGGTGCAGATCTGCTTTAAAATGACACAAGGAAGCTCAGAGGCTCTGTATTTATCACAGCTCAGTGAGTCAGGTGCCACCAGTCAGGTGTGGGGCTGCTCCTCTGGCTCCAGCCCCTCCAGCAGGACATGATTTGAGTGTTGGTTCATGTTGTTTCTTCAAGTTTCTCAGAAACACAGATGGTGGTGTGGTTTCTTAATTGTTTCTGTCTGGATACTGCAGGGAGGATGACTTGGAGAGGAAGGGAGGGAAAGAAGCAGAGATGGAAAGATTGAATTTTCACACAGAGCCTCCCACCACTTCATCTTCTTTCCTCAGCTGCTGGTAACGGCCAGGGTCAGTGATGGCAGCTTTTCACTCCAGAAAATACCCAGGGGGTTTCCTGGAATATGGAAATGTGGTGGGATGGGTGCCCACCAGTGACCACCACAGCAAAGAGGATGGACCTCAGCTGAGCACCAACAAACTGAGGCCTGTCCCAAAAGCTGCCTAGAGGTCAGAGACTCTGGCTTGGCATTTTTAAGGTCTATTTATCACTAAGGGAAGGAGAATCAGGTTTTTTTCCCTTAAATACACTCTTTCCACAGAATTTCTGTGCTGATTGCCTCTTTAAACTTAGCAGAGGAGGCTGAACCATCCCTGGGCTGGCAGAAAATGTGGAAGAAATGTGAGCACCAGACTGGGAGCCTGGGAAGGGGCTTGCTGCACGTCATGGAGGGATTTTGGTATTATTGTGAATTAAACCATGACTGCAACATCCTCTGTGTCCCATCCCCAGCCTCACAGAGGAGCTGCAGGCATCCCTGCCTGGGAACCAGACAAATTCACCCAGGGGTGGTGGAGGTTTGGGGTGAGCAGGGCAGGGCTCACTTGAGCTGTTGTTTTCTCCAGCCAGACCTGCACCTGATTTTGGGGTCTCCTCAAGCCAGGTCTGATAAGCTCTTGGAGATTTATATCACACCCAAGACAGCTCAGCTACCTTAGATGGCATGAAATCAGCAGGATGGCTTCTGTGGCAGTGCTGGAAACAGAAAAGTTTATTAAAAGGCAAAGTAACAAAAGTCTTTATAAAGAAAACCCAGCCAGGGCAAGAGGTTCTTTCTCCTGGTAAAACACCTCACAAAAATGATTAGTTCCTTTTGTTCTCTTCTTTTTCTAGTAAATTACTTAGATAGGACCTTTGGCTCCTGTTCAATTAGCTATCCTTAGGTTTGAGGTGAAGTCCCCAAGGCCCTATGAGATGTCTTTTTACCTAACTGAGGAGAGAAACTTTTGGGCTTTTTTTCCTTTTTTAGGAGACAAAGGATAATTTGGTCACTTTATCAACAGGGGGCACATCCCTACCTGCACCCACAGGCTGGTGCTCCCTTGGGAAGTGTCGGGATCTCTCGCTGGTCACAGTGACCCCAAGATGTGTTAGAAAGTCTCTTTCCCAGCCCAGTGCTTGAAGAAGGAGTCAGAGCTCTTCAGTTCTCGGTCTCTAGGTTGTTTATTGTTTCTTATCTATAAAATTCTTTCTCCTGTCCAGCTGAGGTCCGTCCAGCAGGACAGTTTCAGGCACTCTGCCTGCCCCGGGGCACTGTTATGTCTTTATACTAAAAACTACGTGTACAATGTTTACAATTACTTTCCAATCCCTATCACCTGTATTAGACAGTGAGCTTCTACTCTAAACCAATCTGTAAGTGCCACCATCACAGCAGAAGACGGAGGCCAAGAAGAAGAAGGAGAAAGGCTGGACACACCCAGATTCCTCCATCTTGCCCCCTGAACCCCCATTCCAGAAACCCCAAAATCTACTTTTCCACCCCATGATAACTTCACTATTATTCTACCTAAACTGTTGTGGGTTGCAGATCTTCATACAAGGTTGGTAATTTGCTCCATGGGTCATAATCAAACCCACAGGTGTTTTGGGCTCTGTGCCAGGGTCCCTGAGCCCCCTGGCAGGGGTCTGGGCTGCTCAGGACAGCCAGAGGGATGTCCTGGCTCCTGACAGGGACGATCTCTGCATCAGGACCGACCTGAAAACAAAGACAGAGCCCTCGAGCTCTCATCTCCCCTTGTCTCAGGCTGCGGATCAGCCCTGAGCACGGAGCGTGGCTGGCTCGGGCCCGCAGCCACGAGCTGCAGCTTCCCCTGTGTAACAGGCATGGGAGGGCTCTCCTCCTCCTCCTCATCCTCTTCCTCCCCCACCTTCCTGCCCTCCCCTTCCTCCCCAACGTGCTCATTCATGAAAAGCTCCCAGCTGGAAGGACGTGAGGAGAGGAATTGGTGTTGGCGCGTTTTTTCCCGCGCGCCGGCCAAGGGAGGTCGTAGGCCCAGAGGGATTCCATCTTTGTTTTCACAGCTGGATTCCACATTATCCTCTCTTCTCTCCAGCTTTTTATTGCTGCTCATTCTCCAGAGCAACCTGTAGGGAAGCAGAATGTGTGCTGGTGTGGGGCACAGGCTGCTGTGGCTGCCCCAGGGGCAGTGAGGGGTGCTGTCCCCCCAGGACAGGATGAGGAGCAATGGCCATAAACAAAAACACAACGAGTTCCACCTCAACATGACGAAAAGCTTCTTCCCATGGCGGGTGGCAGAGCTCTGGAACAGCTGCCCAGGGAAGGCGTGGAGCCTCCATCTCTGGGGGCACCCCAAACCCACCTGGATGAGCTCCTGTGCCACCTGCTCCAGGTGACCTGGAGCAAAAAAAAGACTGGTGGAAGGCACAGCTGAATGAAGCTTCAACCCCTTCTGTGTCCAGTTCTGGCCCCTCAGTTTAGGAAGGACGTTGAGATCTTGAGCACACCCAGAGGAGGCAGCAAGGCTGGAGAAGGGCTGGGAACACAAACCCTGTGAGGAACGTTTGAAGGAGCTGGGACTGTTTATCCTGGAGAAGAGGAGGCTCAGAGGTGACCTTATTGCTCTCTACACCTTCCTGAAGGGAGGATGCAGACAGGTGAGGTTGGGCTCTGACAGAACCAGAGGACACAGCCTCAAGCTGTGTCAGGGAAGGTATAAGTTGGATATTGGGACAAAAATTTTCACCAAAAGAATAATAAAATACTGGAATGCTCTTCCCAGGGAGGTGGTGGAATCACCATCTCTGGATATGTTTAAAAAAAAGACTGGACATGGCACTTGGTGCTATAGTCTGGTTGATGTGTTAGGGCATGGGTTGGACTCGATCTTAGAGGTCTCTTCCAATCTCATTATTCTGTAATTCTGTGATGATTCTGTGATTCTGTGACCCTACCTAGGCAGGGGGGTTGGACTGGCTGATCCCCAGAGGTCCCTTCCAACCACAACCGTTCCAGGGTTCTGTGATTCCATGAGCTGTTCATTAAAGACTGAGGCTGGAAGGGATTGTGTGCTCCTGCAGTGGGGCCATGCAATGGATCCTGTCTGGGCAGGGAGAGAGGAAGGTGCCATCCCATAATGGTCCCCTGAGGACACCTGGCTGCAGCCAGCATCTCCTAGCTCCTTGTCCAACTCCTTATCCTTGTCCAACCAGCTTGGTCCATCCTTTGGTGGGACAGGGCAGGGAGCAAGGCTGGGATCATCTGCCTTGGCCTGGAGAGTGATGGGATCACAGCAAACCCTTGGGATCATGGTCCCATCCTGGGCCCACCACGAGTTTGGGGAATGCTCTAGGGTTGGGTGAAGGTGGGCTGTGGATTGGTGGCATGGTGTAGGGTTTGGGGGTGCTGATGTAGGTTTGGGGCTGTTGGGTCGTTTTTCATGGTGTGGGTGAAAGTTTGGTGCTGCTGGTGTAGGGTTGGTGGTGTAGGTTTGGTGGTGCTTGGTATAGGTTTTGGGGTGTTGGTGTAGGTTTGGGGCTGTTGGGTCATTTTTCATGGTGCTGGTGTAGGTTTGGTGGTGTTGGTGTAGGTTTGGAGGTGTTGGTGTGGATGTGTTGGTGTAGGTTTGGGGGTGTGGTGTAGGGTTTGGTGGTGCTGGTGTAGGTTTGGTGCTGCTGGTGTAGGGTTTGGTGCTGTGGTGTAGGGTTTGGGGGTGCTGGTATAGGTGTGGTGGTATGGTTTGAGTTTAGTGGTGTAGGGTAGAATTTTTGGTGCTGCTGTAGGGTTGGAAGTGCTGGTATAGGTTTGGTGGTGCCAGTGTAGTTTTGGTGGTGTGGTGTAGCTTTTTGTGGTGCTGATTATGGTTTGGTGCTGCTGGTGTGGGTTTGGGGGTGCTGGTGTAGGGTTTGGTGCTGTGGTGTAGGTTTTTGTGGTGCCAGCGTAGGTTTGGTGCTGTGGTCTAGGTTTGGTTCTGTGGTGTAGATTTTGTGGTGCTGGTGTAGGGTTTGGTTCTGTGGTGTAGTTTTTGTGGTGCTAGAGTAAATTTAGTGGTGTGGTGTTGGTTTTTGCGGTGCTGGTTTAGGGTTTGTTGCTGTTGTGTAGGGTTGATGGTGCTTTTATAGGTTTGGTGGTGACAGTGTAGGTTTGGTGGTGTGGTGTAGGTTTGCAGGTGCTAGAGTAGACTTGGTGGTATGAAGTAGGTTTTTGTGGGGCTGGTATAGGGTTCAGTGCTGTGGTGTAGATTTTTGTGGTACTGGCGTAGGTTTTTGTGGTGCTGGTGCAGGGTTTGGTGCTGTGGTGCAGGGTTTGGCCAACAGGCAGGTGTGGGCTCATGCCCATGGTGGTGAGGGGGTGGAGAAGGTGCTGCTGGAGCCCCCCTGGGTGCCCAAAGGACTGCAGCCTTTGGGGATGACCAGACACATCATGTCCTGTTGTACTTGTGGGGTGCCCCATGGCAGGAAGGAATGATGAATCTGACTCCATGTTCTCAGAAGGCTCATTTATTATTTTATGATAGTATATTATATTAAAGGATGCTATACTAAACTATACTAAAGAATACAGAAAGGACACAGACAGAAGGCTAAAAAGATAATAATTAAACTTGTGACTCTCTCCAGAGCCTCGACACAGCTTGGCTGTGATTGGCCATTGAGTAAAAACAATTCACATGAAACCAATGAAACAATCACCTGTGGGCAAACAATCTCCAAATGCATTTAAAAGCAGTAAAAAACAGGAGAAACAAGTGAGATAAGAATTGTTTTCCTTTTTCCCTGAGGCTTCTCAGCTTCTCAGGAGAAGAATCCTGGGTAAAGGGATTTTTCCAGGAAATGTGATTCTGGCAGTGTCCCTTCTTGGCACAGGGGACTTGGGGCTGTCCAGATGTGAGGCAGGAGCTGCTGACCTCTGCGCGTCAGCAGGGTGGGGACCACCTATGTAAGCATGTCCAGGAAGGTTCCTGTCCCTGTTCCACCCTCAGATCAGACCCTCCTTGGATCAGGACCTGCAGCCCTGGCTGATGCTCCAGCCTGGAGCTCTGCAAGGTACCGTGCTGCTCTGGGCTCTCCTCTGGGCTTTTCTCTTTGCATGCAAACCTGGCTGTCTAATTGAGTCTGTGCCTAATTACCAAAGGGGTAATTAAATATTTGCTGGTGATATCTGTGTAATGAAATATCTTGGTGAGCAGAGTGGGAACCTGCCCTGGTTGTGCTGGGAACCCGGCCAGGAGGGTAGGAAAGCACTTGTGGAAATGATGTTTTCCTTTTTTTCCTTATTTTCTGTTGTGTCTGCTATCTAAGAACAGTTTGGCAATAACACACCCAACCTATTTGCTGCCTTATTTTTCATGCTCGAGTCTCTGTCTTCCCTTTTAACTCCATTTAGGTCTAATTAGTAATGGGGAAATGGGCCACAAAGTCACACCTGAGTGTCTTGGACCTCCTTTGGCATTTTCCTTCTTGCCTCCATAGAATCCCAGAGTGGTTTGGGCTGGAAGAGACCTTAAAGGTCACCTCATTCCAACCCCTGCCAGGGACACCTTCCACTACCCCAGGCTGCTCCAAGCCACGTCCAGCCTGGTCTGGAACAGCCCCAGGGATGGAAGGGGAGGGCACAGCCTCTCTGGGCAACTTCTTGCTGTCTTCAATACAATTTTCAAGTTGATGTTGAATTTCTTTACCATAAAGACTGTGTTACCATGAAGAAAATCTGTGTTCAGGGCTGAGCTCAGGAGGATATTTTGGTGATTTGGGGTGGTGAGCAGATTTATTTGGGGAGGGCACAGCTTCTCGGGGCAACTTCTTGTTGTCTTCAATATAATTTTCAAGTTGGTGTTGAATTTTTTTACCATTAAGATTTTATTACCATGAAGAAAATCTGGTATCCAGGGCTGAGCTCAGGAGGATATATTCATGATTTGGAGTGGTGAATGTGCAGCAGATTTATTTGGGGAGGGAACAGCCTCTCTGGGCAACTTCTTGGTGTCTTCAATACAGTTTTAAAGTTGGTGTTGAATTTCTTTACCATAAATATTTTGTTACCATAAAGAAAATCTAGTGTTCAGGTGTCCAGGGCTGAGCTCAGGAGAACATTTTGGTGATTTGAGGTGGGAAGTGTGCAGCAGATTTATTTGGGGAGGGCACAGCCTCTCTGGGTAACTTCTTGCTGTCTTCAAAATAATTTCAAAGTTGGTGTTGAATTTTTTTACCATAAATATTTTGTTACCATAAAGAAAATCTGGTGTCCAGGTGTCCAGGGCTGAGCTCAGGAGGATATTTTGGTGATTTGGAGTGGTGAGTGTGCAGCAGATTTATTTGGGGAGGGCAGAGGGATGGGTTTATCTGGTGGAGAGAAGGGTTTGACAGCTGTTCCCAGCCCTTGTCCCTGTTTGCACAGCACTTGGATCATGGAGCAGCCTCACTGTTATGGCTCTGTCTGACCTGACAAGTCAGAGGCTCCTCCAAAGCCAAAAGATTGGGAAATAGATAACACAGATATCCCAGCAATGAGTGTTGGAATCTGCAGAAAGATCTGCTATTTCAGACAGGATGGTTTGGGTAAAGTTTTGTCTTTTCTCACAAGTTCTGCTGCCCGAGCTTCACCTCAGCTCCTGCAAGCAGAAACTCTGTGGTAGGTGGTGGGTTTGGGAGGTCACCAGGGTGACCAGAGGGATGGAGAAGCTCTCCTGTGGGGAAAGACTGAGAGAATTGGGGTTGTTCAGCCTGGAGAAGAGAAAGATTCAAGGTGACCTTGCAGCCCCTTCTTGTGGCTAAAGGGGCTCCAGGAGAGCTGGAGGGGCAATTTGGACAAGGGATGGAGGGACAGGACAAGGGGGAATGGCTTAAAATTGATAGAGGGTAGCTTTAGATGAGATATTAGGAATAAATTCCTTCCTGTGAGGGTGCTGAGGCCCTGGCACAGGTGCTCAGAGCAGCTGTGGCTGCCCCTGGATCCCTGGCAGTGCCCAAGGCCAGGCTGGATGGGCTTGGAGCAGCCTGGGACAGTGGAAGGTGTCCCTGCCATGGCTTTAAAGACGGGTTTTAAGATCCCTTCCATCCCAAATCCACCTGGGATTCTGTGATTCCAGTGCTGGCAGAGCAGGCTGGGCCCCAGAGTGTGGCTCAGCATCCTGAGGAGGTGACACACCAAACCAGGACCTGAAGCTGCCCTCAAGCCCAGCAGCTGCTCCAAACAACCCCCAGATGGTTTTAAACCACCTCAGAGCTGTCAGGGGTGTTTAGAGCAGCAGCTCTGCCTCAAGGATGGTGTAGGACAGGGCAGGACAGGGCAGGGCAGGCCTCAGTGGTGCCAGGGTCTGGCCAGGGCAGTGTGAGGGACAATCCTGAGAACCTGGCAGAGCAAACAAACCTGGACCTGATGCAAACACCTGGGCTGGCTCCTGTTCCTGGACAAATTGATGGAGAACTTGCTCACTGCAAGCTCCTGGCCCTGTTACAGTTGAGAGGTTTCTTTTGGCTGGCAAATTACAGATATTTTTTGCGTTTGTAAAACATTAGAACCATAGAATTGTTTAAGATCATCACCAGTCAACCCAGCACCATCGTAGTCACACCTAAACCATGTCCCCAGGTGTTACAACCACACAGTTTTGAACACTTCCAGTGATGGTGATTCCACCACTGCCCTGGGCAGTCTGTTCTAGTGTTTTATAACTCTTTCTGTGAAGAATTTTTCCCTAATACCCAATCTAAACCTCCTCTAAAATGCCATAAAATTGGGGCCATTTATTCTTGTCCTGTCACTTGTTATGTGAGAGAAGATAAAAGCATTAAAAAAAGATAAAAAATTAAAAAGCTTTGGACCATTTCTGGTGGCTGTCCTGGCTGGGTGAGAGCAGCTCGTGCCATCTGCTGCAGTGTCTGACATGGATGAGGTGTGTGCTGACAGAAGTGACACCAATCATTTTTTCCACTGGAACTTCTGGGGAAGAAAAAAAAAAAAAGAGTCAAACTCTCAGGGTCAGCAGCTTGGCTGTGACATTGCAGAGCATTTTCCACACACAAAACCACCCCAAACCTGTGAGAATTGCAGGGGGGGATTGGTGAGGAAAGCTGGAGATGTTGAGCTTTCAGACAACCATGGAATCATGGAAAGGTTTGGGTTGGAAGGGACCTCAAAGGCCATCCTGTTCCAAACACAGGACAGGACACATTCCATCGTCCCAGGCTGCTCCAAGCCCTGTCCAGCCTGGCCTTGGACATTCCAGGGATCCAGGGGCAGCCACAGCTGCTCTGGGAATCCCATCCCACTCTTTCCCCACCCTCCCAGCCAGGAATTCCTTCCCAATATCCCATCTAAACATCCTCTCTTTTACTCTGAAGCCATTCCCTGTGTCCTGTCCCTCCATCCCTTGTCCCCAGTCCCTCTCCAGCTCTCCTGGAGCCCCTTCAGGCCCTGGAAGGGCTCTGAGCTCTCCCTGGAGCTCCTTGTGAGCATTCCCAGCTCTCCCAGCCTGGCTGCAGAGCAAAGCAGCTCCAGCCCTGTCACCTCCATGCCTTTCTTTGGGAGGGTCCCAAGGACAGAACTGCTCCACCTCCACTTTGGGGGTTGCTGTTTTATGCTCAAGCTGTCCCTAAGGTTTTGCTGCTCCCATCCCCTTCCCACGCTGACATTGGGAGTGTGGTTTTCATGCTGCTGAAAAATAGGGCAAAATGTTCCTTTCACCCACTTGGCACCAGTCAGGGACCTCACCCAGCAGCTCTGAAGTTGTGGCTGAGCTTCCAAACCTGTCCTGACCCCTTTTCCTGGGGCTCTTCCAAGCTCCCTCCATCCCTGCCCACCCACAGGTGTTGGGGAACAGCACCACCAATCCCACACCTTGCTGGAGCAGCCAACAATGTGTCCATTTCCCTTTTTATTTCCAGCACTGCCTGACCTCTCCCACACACCCTGACCCTTTTCCACCTGCACTGAGGCACTGCTGGATGGAGGAATGTCCACATGGACAACAGAGGGAGGAGGAGATGAGCTGTGAACTTTTGTACAGCCCAGGGATGGATTTCCTCTGATTTGAATGGAATTGTTTGATTTTTTTTAATTTTTTTTTCACTCTTTTGTACAAGTTCATGAGGGTCTAGAGCGAGTCCAGCCTGGCTTGGCTTCACAGGGCTGGCAGCACCGAGTGGAAATTTTATTGTTTCCTGTTATGAGAGCTGAGGGAGGCGGCAGGATGGGATTCCAGGATGGGATTCCAGGAGGAACAGGGGCAGCTCCAGCTCCAGGGATGACCCTGAGGGTGGGGTTGGGGATGGCCTTCCATTCCCACTGCTCCCTCAGCCTCTTCAGGAAAGGGAAGCAAATAGAGGAGGGAATAATGGCTCCGTTTGACCTCTGGCTATGGAGGCAGATGTTTTCTTTGGAGCAGGAACAGATGCTGGGGAAAAAAATGCTATAAAGGGCTTTGCTGAGCCACATCCCAGGCCTCCACCTGAGTCCCTTCTTTCCACCCCTCATTGTCATCACCTCAGACACGTCAGCAGAAAGGTTTCTCTCAAAAAAATTAATGTGTTTTTTTCTCAACACTGAAATTTATCTCAAGAATGTGTCCATGGCAGAGAAATGTTCAGCTGGGAAGGGCTGGAATAAATTGCTTCAGCTCTCCAGCCTGGGTTTAAACATTTCCTCTGGGCTTTTGTGCTTTGGAATTGAAATCTTGTTGTTATTTAAGCATATCAGATAAGTTTTTAGGTCATTTTCAAAATGCTTTTACCTTTCTGCAGTCATCAGCCAGCGATATCTGAAGGAAACTTTTCCTGGTTTTCAGCAGAAATGTTATTTATTCTGCTAACAGCACTGGCTTCTGGCTCCAGGCACAAACCAATGCAAACTTCACAGAAATTCCATTTTCTGACCTGTCTTTGTGCTAACTGAGGCATAGCTGTGGTCCAAATGTCACGGCAGCTCAGAGCCAGAGTTTACATTTTCAGAGTGCATGAAGGAAAACATCCCTCACCTCGCTTTCAAACAGTCTTGCATTATTCAGCCAGAATCCCCACGGGCTCTGGAAAAATGTGTAAGACCAGATTTTCCCTGTTTCATCCTTGCAAAGAGCCAGAGACCAACCACATCATTCTTTTCCACATCAAAAAACCTTCCTGGGTTCATCCAACAGAGCTGGATGCAGGATAAAAATCAACCTGATGATGAATAAATAGAGATTTTGTCTTTCTGTCCTTTAAATGACACATTTGCATTGGGGTTGGCGTCACCACTGCCCTGAAAAGTCTGGGCAGAGTTTTGTGATGAAGCAGATTTTAGCACAGCTTTTCCTGCTGCATGTAAATTGGTTTTTAAAAGAGAATTAAGGTTCTGGCTGAGTTCTTAGGATTCGAGCCCTGATTAGCCCCAAATCTTGGAGAGCACCCAAAGCTCCGTGTGAAGGAGGGGAGAAGTTTGCACAGCTGGGATGGGTTTGGTGTTAAATCAGGGAGTTTGGACTGCAAATGAGCCTGGAACATCTGGGCTGGCATGGGTGAGCTGAGCAGCACCAGGGCCATTCCCACTGCTCACCCCTGCC
Source organism: Ammospiza caudacuta (assembly GCF_027887145.1). NCBI lineage: Eukaryota > Metazoa > Chordata > Aves > Passeriformes > Passerellidae > Ammospiza > Ammospiza caudacuta. The sequence goes on from NC_080593.1 coordinate 2,643,307, forward strand.
TCAGTTTCCCTAACAGCTCCCTGGGACAGCCACGCTTGTCCCCGATCCCTGACCCACGGAACTGCTGGTTGGGTTTCTGTTTCATGAGGAAATGGCTCCTTCTGTGCCCAGGTGCGGCCCCTCCACCCGTTAACCCAACCCCTGTCCCAGGATGGGGCTCCCATCCTTGCTGGGAGCTGCTGGCCTGTCCCAAAGCACTCAGGAGATGGGGACCAGACATGTCACCAGGACAATGACACAGCTTGGGGCCTTGGGGACACAGGTTTGGTTCCCGGGGACACAACTTGGGTCCCTGGGGACACAGCTTGAGTTTCTGGGAACGCAACTGGGGTTCCTGGGATAGTTGTGTCCTTGGGGACACAGCTTCAGTCCTTGGGGACATGGTCTGGGTCCTTGGGGACACAGCTTGGGTCCCTTGGGACACAGCTTGGATTCCTGGGGACCCAGTTTGGGTTTCTGGGAACACAGCTTGGGTCCTTGGGAACACAGCTTGGGTTCCTGCGGACACATTTTGGGCCCTTGGGGACACAACTTGGCAACTTGGGTTCCTGGGGACACAGCTTGGCTCCTTGGAGATACAGCTTCAGTCCTTGGGGACATAGTTTGGGTTCTTGCGGATATATTTTGGGTTCCTGAGGACATAGCTTGGGTTCTTGTGTCCCCAGAAACCCAAACTGGGTCCCCAACTTGGGTTCTTGGGGACACAGCTTGGGCCCTTGGGAACACAGCTTGGGTTCCTTGGGACACAGCTTGGGTTTCTGGGGACAAAGCTTGGGTCCTTAGGGACACAGTTTGGGTTCCTTGGGGACACAGCTTGGGTCCTTGGGACACAACTTGGCTCCTTAGGGACACAGCTCCAGTCCTTGGGGATGTAGTTTGGGTTCTTGCGGATATATTTTGGGTTCCTGAGGACATAGCTTGGATTCTTTGGGACCCAGTTTGGGTTTCTGGGGACACAACTTGGGTCCTTGGGGACATAGTTTGGGCCCTTGGGGACACGGTTTGGGCCCTTGGGGACACGGTTTGGGTTCCTGGGGACACAGTTTGGCTTCCTGGGGACACAACTTGGGTTCCTTGGGACACAATTTGGGCCCTTGGGAACACAGCTTGGGTCCTTGGGGACATAGCTTGGCAACTTGGGTTCCTTGGGACACAACTTGGCTCCTTGGGAACACAGCTTGGGTTTCTGGGGACACAGCTTGGGCCCTTGGGAACACAGCTTGGGACACAACTTGGGTCCTTGGAGACACAGCTTCAGTCCTTGGGGACATAGTTTGGGTTCTTGCGGACATATTTTGGGTTCCTGAGGACATAGCTTGGGTTCTTGGAGACACAGCTTGGGTTTCTTGGGGCACAACTTGGGTCCTTGGGGACACAGTTTGGGTTTCTGGGGACACGATTTGGGCCCTTGGGGACACAATGTGGGTCCTGGGGTTGCTGAAGGCTCTGGACACTCCAGGCATGAAGAAGGCGCTCCTGTGGGAGCTGGTGGCCTCTTTGCCACCAGGAAATGCAAATGGAGATGTCCCAGCAAGACACAGCTTGGCCCTCAGGCCCAAGGACCTGCTGCAGTGGAAGTGTCCCCACCCATGGCCAGGGGGTGGAACTTGAGGCTCTTTAGGGTCCCTCCCAGCCCAAACCATCCTGGGATTCTCCACAGGGCCCCGTTCCCCTCTCAGCCAGGCATGTGCTGCTGGAAATGTCAAGTTCTCAGGGCTGGCTTGAACCAAACTGGTTGAAAATGAGCCCAAATGCTCTTCCAAACCCATGGATCCCCCCACACCTGTGTGCTCCTGGGACAGCAGCTCTGAGAGCACAAGAGGGGGTGGAGGAAAGGAGGACACATTGAGGAAGGAGGTACCAACCCCTGAAGCCCATCTTGAAGGGGATAAAACCTCAGAGTGCTTCCCCAGATCCCCTTTTCCCCATAATTGCCACCTAATTACTGGCAAATAACAATAATAACACAGTTCAGTGGATTTTTAATCTATGCAAAAGAAAAATAATATTTTCCAAATCCCAATATTCCATTTTTTCAGTGCCTTTGCCACGCTTTCCATCACAAATCCCTTTCAAAGTGGGCAGCACCCACAGCCACCAAAGGTGAGGATGAGTCCTGCATCCCACCTCCAAAAATCAGGGAAAAAAAGTTTTTAGTGAAGTTAATCCAAGAGAAAAAAGATAAGAACTAAAACTGCTGCTTCATGTCTTGCTCTTGCTTGTGATGTTCAAATATTTTTGCTTCTCAGATGGGAAATTCCATCATCTCAAAAGCCCAAATCCAACAATAATCAATAAGGTAAAAAGATGGCGGTTTTAATTTATTCCAATTTTTCACATTTGTCTCTACACAGTGGGCCCTGTTTTAAAAACAGGCTTATCATTTGCACAAAGATGCAAACCTTCGTTGCATTGAGTTTAAAACTGAACAAATGAATATACAAAAGAGGAAAATCAGCAAAGACAATGACCTATCAGCACAATCCAGCCCAGAGCTTTGTAGTTTTGTGCGCAGGGTGGGTAATTATGGTCTCTCCTCATCCCTGCTGTAGCAGGAGATGTTACACCAGGTCTCATTATCATTGGTGACAGCACTCCTGTATTTCCATAGGACATTTAAATAAATATGCACAGATCACTGCTCTGAAACACAAATGGTGCCTGGGGGGGAGAGGTGGCTTGGAGAGGTGACTCCCAGCAGCAGCCACAATTATCCAAAGCTCCATCACACCCTTTCCCCTCTGTCTCCTCTCTTTTATTCCCATCTCTCCTGGCCAGGCATTGAGCTGAGGATGCTGCAGTGTTCACAGGGGTTTTCAGATTGGGGAAGAGATGAGAATGTTGACTCTATGTTTCAGAAGGCTGATTTATTATTTTATGATATATATTACATTAAAACTATACTAAAAGAATAGAAGAAAAGGTTTCATCAGAAGGCTTGCTAAGAATAGAATAGAAAGCAAAGAATGATAACAAAGGTTTGTGGCTCGGGCTCTCTGTCTGAGTCCACAATCACAGCTGACTGTGATTGGCCATTAATTAGAAACAACCACATGAGACCAATCCCAGATGCACCTGTTGCATTCCACAGCAGCAGATAATCAATGTTTCCATTTTGTTCCTCAGGCCTCTCAGCTTCTCAGGAGGAAAAACCCTAAGGAAAGGATTTTTCATGAAAATATGTCTGCGACACTGCAGGCGTGGGTTTTTGTCACAGACGTCTTTTCATAAAAATCCTTTCTTTAGGATTTTTCTCCCTTCTGAGAAGCTGTAGCCTCAGCAAAAAAGTGTAAACAATGGTTATCTGCTGCTGTGGAATGCAACAGGTGGATTCATGATTGGTCTCCTGTAAATGTTTGGATTTACTGACCACTCACGGCAGAGCTGCTCTTGCTCTCTGCCGAGACACAGACCTTTGTTATTCCTTTTCTATTCTTAGCTGAGCTAACCTTCTGAGAACTTTCATTCTATTTCTTTTCCGTATAGTCATAATGTAATATATATCATAAAATAATAAATCAAGCCTTCTGAACATGAAGTCAACACTCTCGCCTCTCTCTTCATCCTGCAACCCCTGTGACCACTGTCACAGGTTTTTCCCTGAACACCCATTCACGGCTCTGCCTCCTTGCCTGGGTGCTGGTTTGGTGATGGGAATCCCTCAGTCCCTGCCAGGGTGATGGCAGGAGCAGGAGCAGATGTTGCCTGGCCTGCCTGGAGCACAGATGCCCCAGAAACCTTTCCCCAGCCACGAGAGCTGTGTGTATAAATAACCCTGATGGTTAGAAAGCAAAGAGCCTGGAAAATCTGTCTGACCCACGGGGCTGGGACCACGCTGAGCTGCCTTTTATCTCTGAGCTGAGCCTGGGAGTTGTTCTCAGCGGGTTATTTTTAAATAACCAACAGCACTTCCCTGCTGCTCTGTCCTGCACCAGCAGCAGCAGGTGGGCCTTTCAGCACAGCTCTAGGGTGGGAAAGAGCTCTTGGTGACCATCCCTGAGCTCTGGTGGATGTCACAGGGTGTGGCTTTAGGAAGGAGTAGGTGTGGCATGCCCAGGCTGCAGCCCTTGGGGGGTTTGGAGATCTCCAGCCCTGGGAGGGTTTAGAAATCTCCAACTCTTGGGGATTTTGGAGATCCTCAACCCTTGGGGGAGTTTGGAGATCTTCAGCCCTGGGAGAGTTTGGGAATCTCCAGCCCTTGGGGGTTTGGAGATCCCTAACCCCTGCAGGGTTTGGAGATCTCCAGCCCTGGGGAGATTTGGAGATCCCCAACGCTTTGGGTGGTTGGAAATCTCCAACCCCAAGTTGGTTTGGAGATCCCCAACGCTTTGGGTGGTTGGAAATCTCCAACCCCAAGTTGGTTTGGAAATCCCCAACGCTTTGGGTGGTTGGAAATCTCCAACCCCAAGTTGGTTTGGAGATCCCCAACCCTTGGGGTGTTTGGAGATCCCCAACCTTTGTGGGTGTTTAGAGATCTGCAGCCCTGGGAGGGTTTGGAAATCTCCAGCCCTTGGGAAGTTTGGAGATCTCCAGCCCTGGAGGGGTTTGGAATTCTCCAACCCTTGAGGGGTTTGGAGGTCTCCAAACTCTTCCAGTGGGAAATCTCCAGCCCTGGGGAGGGTTTGGAAATCTCCAGCCCTTGGGAAGTTTGGAGATCTCCATCCCTTCGGGATTGTTTGGAGATCTCCATCCCTTGGGGATTTTTGGAGATCTCCAGCCCTGGTGCTCTCCTCTGGAACCTCCCTGTGTCCTTTGGGAGAACAAACTGCCACTGTGCCATGTGCTGAAGTTGAAACATGAAGCCAGGGTTGTGGTAATTTAACTTTTTTAGAGGTTTATTCCCCAAAACCACCTCCCACACCTGGTTTTCCTGGTGTGGCACATTCCCACCAAGGTGTGTTCATCCCTACACCTCACCCAGCTGATAAGGCTCTTCCTGCCTATCTTGGGTGACTAATTCCAAACAGGGCATAAACTTATCAGTAATGATAAGTAAGTAATTTGTTTATAACAGGAAACCTCGAGGAATGGAGCTGCAATAAAATGCAGATACTGCTCTCTGCAAGAGCATCAAGGCAACAAATTCCAATGAGAAGGAATTGCCCTTCCAGGTCCATTCAGGCTTTTTGGGAAGCCAGGGCTCTGCTTTTTCAGCACCAGGGATAAAATTTCCTGATAAAACATATGATTTCAAACACCCTTTTTAATCCCAGTGCAGATGGGGATGTTTCCCCATGTTTTCTGCCCTCAGGGATCTGATCCTTGCTGGAATTTCTGCCCTGACTGTCCATTTCCACTGTGAGCACAGCAGAAATGTTATTTATTCTGGTAACAGAATAAATTCAGCATTGACACCCTGAGCCCTGGTGCTGCTGGAATGGCAATGCCAGAGCTCCTCATGGATGGAGCAGGTGCTCCTTGGATCATCAGGGTGGAGATTTTCTTCTTGAGAACCACTTGCCTCAGGTTTCCTGCGCATCCCCATCCCTGATATTCCTTCCTGCATCTGCCAAGAAGCCAGAAAACTCTCTGTAGGTGCTCAAAACCCCTCTCCCATCCTTCACCTGCTTTCTGCTCCCTCAACAGATTAAGGAGAGGGGAACCCCCTCCTTCAGGGACAGATTTCCAAGCAGGAGCTTGAGGGCAGATTTTCCCACTAGCGAGATTCCCCTCTTTTATTATTTTATTTTATATTTTATTTTATGTGTTATTTTTAATTTTATTTTTTATATTTTATTTTATTTTTTATTTAATTTTTAAATTTTATTTCAATTTTTATTTTTATTTTATTATTTATTTTACTTTTTATTTTTTTATTTTATTTTATTTTATTTTATTTTATTTTATTTTATTTTATTTTATTTTATTTTAATTTTTCACCCCCAACAGCCAAGCAGCTTTTCCCAGGATGTGTTTTCCTCATGTTCCCTATTAGTCACACTCTCAGCCTTTCCAACCAGCGCCACAAGCTGATGCCATTAATTCACTCAAGCAAAATTCCAGGCGGCGTTCCTGAAACCAGCCCCGGCAGCTTGTTTGGATTTAAAACCAGCGCCTTTCTCCATCCCGGCCGGCTGTGGAGCCCCTTCCCAGCTTCTCCCAGCTTGCGGAGGGTCGGGCAGGGCTGCGGGCAAAGGCGGGGTCTGAGAGCCTTAAATAGGGAGCCCGGCTTGCCCAGCGCTGGGGAGGCTGCACCGAGCTGGACCGAGCTGCTGGGGCTTTACCCGGGGCAGGGAGGAGGGATCGAGGCACAGGAATGTCGGTGGAGGAGGGAAAGGCACCGCGAGCAGCATCATGTCCCTGTAAGTACGTTCCATCCCTTTCCCTGTAGTTTAGGCAGCATGCGGGATGGACTGACATCCGGCTAGCAGTTATTTATATATTTTTTTTTCATTCTTTAGAGTGTTTTAGAGTCGGTTTTTAAAGTTTTCCCAGTTCCTACAGCTGTGTGGAGGGGTCAGGGGGTTTTGGGAAGTCACTGTGGCGAGAACATCTCATCCCTGTACAGCTCTGACTGCTTTAGGAGCTGGTGGTGGTTTGAGCAGTCCAACCCCTCCTTTGCAGCTGTTTTGAAGTGGAGCTTGTGAGCTGTGTGTGCTCATACCCCTGTGGAGGTGATGGATGACTGAATGAAGGGATTTCAAAGCCACAGGGATGGGGAGTCCTTTCTTGGGGAGATAATTCAGCTGCATGAATCTACACTGTAATTCAGGCAGTGTGCAGAATGGACTGATGTTCAGCTAGCACTGATTTATATATTTTCATTCATTGGTGCATTTTAGAGTCGGTTTGTAAAGTTTTCCCAGTTCCTACAGCTGTGTGGAGGGGTCAGAGGGTTTTGGGAGGTCACTGTGGTGAGAACATCTCATTCCTGTACAGCTTTAGGAGTTGGTGGTGGTTTGAGCAGTCCAACCCCTCCTTTGTAGCTGTTTTGAAGTGTAGCTTGTGCCCTGTGTTCATACACCTCTGGAGGTGATGGATGACTGAATGAATGGGTTTCAAAGCCACAGGAATGGGGAGTCCTTTCTTGGGGAGATAATTCAGCTACATGAATCTACACTGTAGTTCAGGAAGCGTGCAGAATGGACTGAGATCCCACTACCAGCTAGCACTGATTTATATTTTTTTCATTCTTTGGCATGTTTTATACTCAGTTCTTGAAGTTTTCCCAGTTCCTACAGCTGTGCCTGTGGTTGTGTGGAGGGGTCAGGGGGTTTTGGGTAGTCAGAAAATCTCATTCCTGTAGTGCTTTAGGAACTGGTGGTGGTTTGAGCAGTCCAACCCCTCCTTTGTAGCTGTTTTGAAGTGGAGCTTGTACCTTGTGTGTGTTCATACAACTCTGGAGGTGATGAATGACTGAATGAATGGGTTTCAAAGCCACAGGGATGAGGAATCCTTTCTAGGGGAGATATTTAAGCTACATGAACCACCGCATCTAATCCCTCTGCATGCTGCAGATCCACCCAGATGGGTTTACTTTTCACCCAGACTACATAACTTTCACACTGCACAGAGGAACTGGGTCTGTAGCAGGTGGAAAGATGCAAAAATCTGTGTTTTGTGCTTTGATGGCTGGGGTTATGAGGAGAGGAGCCTTTTCCTAGTGCCAGTTCAGCACTGTGAACAAGTCTTTCCTTGGAAGCTTGTTTTATTTATAATCAATTCCAAAACATCATGGTGCACTAACCCCCCATCCAAGCAATTAAAAACATTAAAATCCCACAGTTTGGGATTTGTAACCAGTCAATCCTAAACCCCACTGGAAGTTTAACCAAACTGGTTTGTAGGGAGGGGATTTTTACCTCATTTCCTTCGGCTCCTGCTCTCAGATCCAGTGCCAGGGGGGCAGACAGGGGTGTGTTTTGGTAAAAAACACATTCCAACCCCCAAAAATCATAGGATTTTGAGATTTTATGATCATTTTCCCCACTCAGCCATGCTCACCAAGGTGTGACCCCTCACAGGAGGGTGCCAGGGTGCAGCAAGAGCTCAGGGCTGTTTCCTGCAGATGTTCCTGCAGATCCAGATGTGCACAGAGGGCTGGGCAGCAGGGCAGCGGCAGCACCCACAGCTCAGGGTGGAGCTGGTAGCCAGGGATGTTCTCCTCAAAGCAACAACCCCTCACTTCTGATATTTTACAATTTCCTTCCTTTTCCTTGGTTCAGGAGATTTGGGAGCACCTCATTGGGTCCTCCTTCCTAAAATCTGTCTCCCAGAGGGGACAGGAGGTGCTTTGCTAACAACCCTGACAAATACCAGCTAAAAACTGGAATATTTCCTCCAAAATTGGTGAAAACCTTGGTCAGACACCCCCCCCCCTGCCCCAGCACACAGCTCCTGGGAGGTGCACTGGAGCTTTGGGAATTGTGTCCATGATGAACACTTGTGAATTATGAAAACGGTGAATTATCCTTGCTGTAAGCTTCAGAATCTTTTAGGGCAGCACTGAAATTTGGATGAAAAGGATTCAAAGTGTATTTTTAAGAACAATTTTGGGCTTGCAGCTGATTTGGAGCGCAGATGGGAGCTGGTGGGGGGTTGGACACCTGCATGGGGCCAGCCAGGGTTGGGCAGCATCCAACCTTGCCTGATCCAGCCCAGGATGCTCCACAGGCAGATGCACCATGCCCCACACCCAGCAGGACCTTCCCTTCCCAGACCCCTCAGCTGGAGCTTGGCTGAGAGCCTGGATTAACTCTGCAAATCCTTTAACACCCCAATTTACCCTTATCTGAATGTGAACACCACAGAGGAAGAGTTAAATACAGGGAACTTCCCCATCTCACCCCCGAATAAACCAAATTTCCTCAGTAAATAAAGATTATCTCAGTGGGCATCACTTCCCATGTCCTGCAGTGGCTGAATTGACCAAGGCATCACTTTTGGGCCAGGAGGATTCTGCTCCCAGCAGCTTTGAGGGTCGATGGCAGAGAGGAGAATTTCCCACTTTTGCTGGTTGATGACCCAGCTGTGCCTCAGTTTCCCCAGCAGGGTCTTCCCTTCCCAGCCCCATATCAGTTGAGTGCCTGGATTAATTCTACAAATCATTTAACACCTCAATTTTCCCCACTTTTGAATGTGAAAATGACAGAGGAAGAGTTAAATACTCTTTAGGGTGTACCCACTGTAAGGAAGCAAAAAAAGGCATTCAAACAGGGAACTTCCCCCTCTCACCCCTGAATAAACCAAATTTCCTCAGTAAATAAAGAATGTCTCAGTGGGCATCACTTCCCATGTCCTGCAGTGGCTGAATTGTCCCACCTGCAACCAAGGCATCACTTTTGGGCCAGGAGAGGGGGATTCTGCTCCCAGCAGCTTTGAGGGTTGAGGACAGAGAGGAGAATTTCCCCACTTCTCCTTCTGGATGATGACCCAGCTGTGCCTCAGTTTCCCCAGCAGGGCCTTCCCTTCCCAGCCCCTATCAGCTGAGTGCCTGGATTAATTCTGCAAATCATTTAACACCCCAATTTGCCGTTATCTGAATGTGAACACCATAGAGAAAGACTTAAATACTCTTTAGGGTGTACCCACTGTAAGGAAGCAAAAAAAGGCACTCAAACAGGGAACTTTCCCATCTCATCCCTGAATAAACCAAATTTCATCAATAAATAAAGAATATCTCAGTAGGCATCACTTTCCATGTCCTGCAGTTGCTGAATTATCCCAATTATCACATGTACTGAGCAAGGCATCACTTTTGGGCCAGAAGAGGGGGATTCTGCTCCCAGCAGCTTTGAGGGTTGATGGCAGAGAGGAGAATTTCCCACTTTTGCTGGTTGATGACCCAGCTGTGCCTCAGTTTCCCCAGCCTCAGGACAGGAAGAGCACCATCTGCAGAGCTCTCCTACAGCCCCAGCCCGGCGTGTGAAGACTTGGGGGTTTGCGTTCACAGGGGATTTGTTTGATCTGGAAATAGCAGGGTTAGAAAATTCCATCTGCGCGAACCAAAGCAGCGCTGCTTGGCTCCTCTCCGGGGAAGCAGTGGGAGCAGAGCTGCATTCCAGGAGGGCTGGATGTGGAGATCACAGTGGGGCACGTTTCCCTTCCTGCTGCTGTGCTCCCACCACGGAAACCCTACAGCAAAATTTGTGTCTCCAGTGGTGCCAAGCCAGGCTGGTGTCTCATGGCATCACCATGCCAGGCTGGATGGGGCTGGAGCAACCTGGTCTATATAGGTGTCCCTGCCCATGGAATAGGATCTTTAGGGTCCCTTCCAACCCCCAAAAATTATAGAATTTTGACATTTTATGAGCATTTTCCCCACTCAGCCTTTTCCCCACCCAGCATGGAGAATTATGGTTGATGCCCTTCTTGCACATAGGGAAACAGCTCCTTCTCTTCTCTTCCCTTTTCTCTTTTCTCGGGGTGCAGGTGTTTTCCCTACTGTTCTCATCTCTCAGTATCTGTGCCAGCCAAGCAGCGAAATCCCTCCTGTCTTTGGTGCTGCCTGAGGTCACCCAAGGAACTCTCTGCACGTTAAACTAAACACGAAATGCTCATTACAAGCTCTTCCTCCCCAGGTGTCCAGGTCTCCTAATAAATCCATGCTTTTCTCTTGAAAGCTTCTCAAGGTTTATTTTTGAAACAGTCTGTATTTGATTAAAGTTTTGTTTTGTTTTGCTTTGTTTCAAGAGGAACTTAAAAGGGCCATTGGCCTGTAAACACAAATATTCCCATTCTTCCACTGATTCTTCGCATTTTTCTGGGTTTACTGATGAAAAATGTTTCAGCAGGGCACGTCTCTGTGTTGTGGGAGCATCTTCCACTGCTCCAGCCCTGAACACACTTTAAGGGGAGAAATTTCCCCTGATATCCAATCCAAACCTGCATTGGTGCTGACTGAGGCCGTTCCCTCTGTTCCTGTCCCTGTTCCCTGGAGCAGAACCCAAGCCCAAGGCTGTCCCCTCCTGTCAGGAGCTGTGCAGAGCCACAAGGGCCCCCCTGATCCCTTTTTCTCCAGGCTGAGCCCCTTCCCAGCTCCCTCAGCCCCTCCTGGTGTGATGGTGTTCACAGGAGTCCCAGGAGGGAAGAGATGAGAATCTTGACTCCATGTTTCAGAAGGCTGATTTATTATTTTACGATATATTAAAGGAGAATAATATACTAGAACTATACTGAGAGGATTAAATCAAAAGGCTTGAACAGAATAGAAAAGAATGATAATAAAATCTTGTGACTGACCAGAAAGTCCGAGCCAGCTGGGCTGTGATTGGCCATTAATTAAAAACAACCACCTGAGACCAATCACAGATGCACCTGTTGCATTCCACAGCAGCAGATAATTATAGTTTTTCTTTTCCTCTGAGGCTTCTCAGCATCTCAGGAGAAAAATCCTGGCAAAGGGATTTTTCATAAAATATCATGGCTACATTCTGGTGCTCTAGCCCCTTCTCCAGTTCCATTCCCATCTCTGGATTCGCTCCAGCTCCTCAATATATTTCTTTGTTGTGAGGAGCCCAAACCTGACCCCAGCATTCGAGGTGTGGCCTCACCAGTGCCCAGCACAAGGGTCAATCACTGCTCTGGCACAAGATGTGACCTCCCATCCCTGTTTGCTTTTATCTCCCCCCTCTCCGTGCAGGTTCTAACTGAGCAGCCCTTATGACCAACATGAGCTGGAGCTTCCTCACCCGCCTGCTAGAAGAGATTCACAACCACTCCACCTTCGTGGGGAAGGTCTGGCTCACCGTGCTCATCGTCTTCCGCATCGTCCTGACGGCGGTGGGGGGCGAGTCCATCTACTCCGATGAGCAGAGCAAGTTCACCTGCAACACCAAGCAGCCGGGCTGCGACAACGTCTGCTACGACGCCTTCGCGCCGCTCTCCCACGTCCGCTTCTGGGTCTTCCAGATCATCATGATCTCCACGCCCTCCGTCATGTACCTGGGCTACGCCATCCACAGGATCGCCCGCTCGGCCGAGGAGGAGGAGAAGCTCAAGGGCTTCAAGAAGAAGAAGCAGTTTGCCCTCAACTGGCAGGCCGTGCGCAACATGGAGGACGCCATGGAGGCCGACGAGGAGGAGCCCATGATCTCCGACGACGCGGCCGAGCACGACAAGGCCAGCAAGGCCAAGCCCAAGTGCAAGGAGCAGCAGAAGCACGACGGGAGGAGGCGCATCCAGCAGGAGGGGCTGATGAAGATCTACGTCTTCCAGCTCCTCACCCGGGCTTCCTTCGAGGTGTGCTTCTTGATAGGGCAGTATCTGCTCTACGGTTTTGAGGTGGAGGCATATTACGTCTGCAACAGGGTCCCGTGTCCCCACACAGTGGACTGCTTCGTGTCCCGGCCCACGGAGAAGACCATCTTCCTGCTGGTGATGTACGTGGTGAGCTGCCTGTGCCTGCTGCTGAACATGTGCGAGATGTTCCACCTGGGCTTCGGGACCATCCGCGACGCCATCCGCAACCGCAAAATCAACAGCTTCCGCCAGCCGCCCTACAACTACGCCTACCCCAAGAACATCTCCTGCCCTCCCGAGTACAACCTGGTCGTCAAATCCGAGAAAGCCACCAAGATCCCCAACAGCCTGATGGCCCACGAGCAGAACTTGGCCAACGTGGCCCAGGAGCAGCAATGCACCAGCCCCGACGAGAACCTGCCCGCCGACCTGTCCACGCTGCACAAGCACCTGAGGGTGGCCCAGGAGCAGCTGGACATCGCCTTCCAGAGCTACAGCAGCACCCAGGCCAACACCCAGCCCTCTCGGACCAGCAGCCCCGCCTCGGGGGGCACCGTGGTGGAGCAAAACAGGGCCAACACCGCGCAGGAGAAACAAGGTGCTAAGCCCAAGGCCTCACTGGAGAAAGGCAGCTCCAGCAGTAAAGATGGGAAGACATCCGTGTGGATATAACTGTGTCAGGAAGGCGTGAGAGGGGCTTTGGTTTGTTTCTGGTTTTCGGTGTTATCTCGCGTTTGTTTCGCAGGGCGCAGTTTTTGCATGGAAGTCGAGAGAGTGAAAGGAGTGTTGGACCAATTTAGTGCTGTCTTCCAGTTAACAAAAGACATTTCTTCCCTGTTTCCAACGTGTTCTCCAACTGGGAACCTCCAGTGTTGTAGTGCGTTCATTAAGTTCATTTAATTCCTCCCCCATTTTATGTATCTGCTCCCCCACATTTATGCATGATCCAGGTGACCATGCTGATGCTTTAATTTAATACAGAAATAGCCCATCACAGAAAATGGCTGTAATTACACCCATAGTCCATTGAGGAGAAGGAGGAGGGTGTCCGTCAGAGTTCAAAAAACAAGTTTGATGGCAAAAGGCTTCACCCAGAGCAGCCTCTGCATCCACAGTGAGTGCTCTCAATGATTCTGCCCACTTCCAGCTTGCTTTTGGGGACCCTGCAGATGCAGTTGGTGCCAAAGTTGGTGTCCCGAGTCTGGATGCAGCGCAGGCAGCAGAGGTTCTCATAGCCCTGCTTCTTCCACTTGGCTATCAGGTTTTTGTCAGCACAGCCCTCCTTGATGCAGTACTCACAGAGCTCTCTGCTGATTGCTTTCCTCTTGTAGAAGAGATCAAAGATGTAACGTGTTTTCTGGTGGTGGATCCTGAAGATGGGCCAGAGAGACTCCACTTTCCTCTTCCCTTTGTGTGGCTCTGTCTCAGCTTCTCTCATCTTCTGGTCCAGCTCGTCCAGCGTGGGCTCGATCAGCTCCCAGCCATCCGGGGGCGGCTTCCTGCTCCTCTTCACTTTGGGCATTGCCTCGGCAGCGAGAGGGCCAAAGGGCGAGGGGAACTGCCAGCACTCCCTCAGAGTCACGCCGCTCCTGCCGCGCCGCCGGCCCCTGCTCCACCCACTGTCCCCAAGTCTGGGGGTTCACTGGGGGGAAAGAAAGGAATTTAGGTGGTGGGACCTGGCCCCAAGTCTGGGGAAGCAGACCCCACAGGAAAGGGAAAACAAAAAACAATAGGGGTGAGGACTGTCCCCAGAAGAACACCCCGCGCCGAGAGGGCCCCCCCAGCACAGAGAGAGGGCAGAGCTTCCCCGCGCCCGCCAGCACGAATTCTAAAAGACAGCGAAACACGCTGCAGAGAGAGACAATGCAGCTGCGTATACTGCTTTTAAAATTCCCGCGCAGCAGCAGGGAACTGGGACACGCCCTGCCGAGCCGAGGCAGACACAAAGGCTCCCCTGCCGTGGAACGCAGCCGCCCCGCAGAGCCGAGAGAACAGCTGCCCCCGCGCCACGTGGCAAGCCGATCGCCCCCCGCGCCACGTGGCGGGCACCGGGGCCCCCCGCGCCATGAGGCAAAAAGGCGCGCGAAAAGCGGCCCCCAGCGTAGAGCTCTCGCCCCGCGCCGAGAGAGAGAATTTCCCCCGGCCACGAGCAGCGCCCGGAGACCAGCCCTCAAGGGAAGAAGGGTCGGGAGCGGTCCCCAGTGCAGGGAGGGCTGCCAGGGAAAATTAAAAAGGCAGGGGGGGTAACCACCGAGTCTGGGGCTCACCTAATCCAGCAGCGGTGCAAATGAAAAGTTCAAGCGGATGGTTTCTCATCTCGAAGCTCTCCTCAGGTGCGGGGAGTTGCGGCTTCGAATCCCGTCGTAAGGCCTCGGGCTGTGCTGGTTGTAGACTGGATCGCTGCTAAACGACAAGAAGGAAGGAGTTGGACACTCGCCGGGGGGGGGGGGGCTAACCAGGTTTATTGGAAAGCCCACGATGTATCAGCGAATGACCCAGAACAAAGGGTGCTTCAGGGTTATAAAGGGAAGGAGTGGACCCGGGAGGGGTTTACAGAAGACCAATAGGGGGAGAGAAGGGATGAGCTTAACACAAATGACATAGTGGAGAGCCCAATAGGTACCAGGTATGGGAGGGGCCCCGGGACCACAGCCAACCACAACCCCCAAAGAGGAGAAGCTTCTGGAATGCTAGGTGGAGTGGGGGGGGTGATTGACTTGGCCCGGGGAGGAGAAAAAGCATACATATAAGGGAAAAAGGGGAGGAGGAATATATAACCTAACAGATTGACAATAGAACTGGCAGGGCTGTGGCGGGAAAACTGAGGAGGGCAGAACCATTTTACACAAAATGGGGGGGAGCAGATACATAAAATGGGGAGGAATTAAATGAACTTAATGAACACATGTATGAACACACTACAACACTCCAGTGAGTAACAGCAAACCCTCCCCACCTCCCAGCCCCTGGCTCAGCACCAGAGCCCCCAGCAGAGACTGGACAATGTGCTGTGCTGGGAAGAGGAGCTGCTGGTGGCTCAGGAGAGAAGTGAGGCTGACAGGGATCAGCCACCCTCCTGCATGGCAAGGCTCGAGTGCTGCAGGCCAGGCAGTGTTTAATTACTAAACACCCTTAATCAAATTAATTCTTGATCCTTTGGTAAGAAAACCACTGACATATTGCAGGGACCTTGGTGGCAGGCTCACAGCTGATGGCCTGCCTGGGCTGGCACATGCCAATGAGGGCCTTGTTGGATGCTGTGAACCAGAACTGGCACTGTTATAAACAAAAATTCAGTTGATTTTTTTCTGTGAGAAAAAGGTTACCACTACTGCTGGGCTGCTGCCTGTGTTATGGTAATTACGGGTCGTTGTCGTTAATGGTTGTTTTTGTATTAGTAAAAGCCCTGGCTGGGGCGAGGTAATGGCCCTTCTCCGAGACAGTAACAGGTGGGGACCTTCCCGAACAGGGAGGAGAAGAGACCTGGAGGGGAGGTTTGCAAAGTGACTCCAGAACCAGCATGCTGTGGGGGACTACGGCTCCAAACGTACTGAGAAAACCCCAAAAACAACGAGCCAAATAAGAGTTGAGAGACTGGAGTGATGTCTGGACGTGAGGAGCCGAGTGCTGAGCCTGCAGAGATGCGCAACACCTTCGGAGTCCCTCTCGCCCTGACCACGGGAGTTGTCCCCAGCGCCGACTCTGCTCCAAACCCTCAGTGACATTGCATCCTACTGGTGCCTGTGTAGCACTTGCTACAGATGTGATGGGAATTGTTGCAGTTACAGGGTTTTTAACTAAACTGCTGCTTCACATCATCAGAAAGTGCCTTTATGTAACCAGGAAAACAAAAGTGTAAAGGGTTGAGGCTCCATTACTTGCTGAATTTTTGGCAATCGGCGTCAGCAAACTTGTTTTTCTGATCAATTGAGGAAAAGCACTGTTGGCAAATTTGATTTTCTGATTAATTGAGGAAAAGCACTGTTGGCAAATTTGTTTTTCTGATTAATCAAACCCTTATAAATAGTGGCAGGAGACAGATCTATGCATAGTGGTGTGTGTGTGTCCATGTGTAGATACAGGCACTATGAACATGTGAGTGTGAACATAGACATAGAGAACTCGGTGTAAATGTGATATCAACCCTCTGCTCCTTCTACAGCCTCCCTTCCACCTCCTCTGAGAGAACCCAGCTGCTCCAGGGCTGGGGCTGGTCCCATCCTGGGCCTGTTATCCTCCAGCCCCACCTGGGGAATGGGAGGGGGGTCCCACATTTGCTGGGGGGGGCTTTGAAGAAGGTCTGGCTTCTTGCTGGGGACAGGACCAGGACAAGAGCAGGAAGTTTTTCCTGAGTTATGGGGAATTTTTTTCAGCTGGGCTTGATTTTAGGGTGGTTTTCATGCATTTACCTTACTTTGGGTGTATATTAAAATCAAGCTGCTGAGCTCCAAGGCTCTTACTGTTCTTTGTCAGAGGGTGGTTTCATTTCCACCACAGAGAACCCAGACAGGCAGAGCCCTCAGGATCAAACCTATGGCAAAAGAAGTAAATTCTCCCTGTGCCAAGCTGTTCTCTCAGGCTGTGCCAGGATTTCTCATCCATGGGATATTCCTGATTTCTAGCTGAACAACACTCTCATGTCCTTGAGGTCAGTCCCTAACAGCCCTGGGGATGCCTGTTCCCTAAATGTCCATCCCTTTGGCCATTTTTAGGAACAGGCAGGGAATTTGGATATGCCCTTCATCCCCTGGGAACTTTGGCTGAGCTGTGTGGTGCATTAGAGAACAGTCCTGGAAGCAAAAAAAAAAAAAAGAAAAAAAAGTAGAATTAAAAAGAAAGCAGAGAAACTGTAAGGTATCCAGCAGCAAATATTCACTGTGTGGCTTTGTGTGGCTGTCTGGGGAACCTTCCAGGCCTGCTCCTGGTGCTGCTGAAGGCATTGGTAAAATGCCTGGAATGCTGTTTGCTCTTGCAGCTTGAGAAACGGGTAAGTGGATGCAGGAGGAGCATCAGCACAGCAGCAGCCAGCAGTGCCTGCCATCCATCCATCCATCCATCCATCCATCCATCCATCCATCCATCCATCCATCATCCATCCATCCATCCATCCATCCATCCATCATCCATCCATCCATCCATCATCCATCCATCCATCCATCCATCCATCCATCCATCCATCATCCATCCATCCATCCATCCATCCATCATCCATCCATCCATCCATCCATCCATCATCCATCCATCCATCCATCCATCCATCCATCCATCCATCATCCATCCATCCATCATCCATCCATCCATCCATCCATCCATCATCCATCCATCCATCCATCCATCCATCATCCATCCATCCATCATCCATCCATCCATCCATCCATCCATCATCCATCCATCCATCCATCCATCCATCATCCATCCATCCATCCATCCATCCATCATCCATCCATCCATCCATCCATCCATCATCCATCCATCCATCATCCATCCATCCATCCCTCCATCCATCCATCCATCCATCCATCCATCCATCCATCCATCCATCATCCATCCATCCATCCATCCATCCATCCATCCATCATCCATCCATCCATCCATCATCCATCCATCCATCCATCCATCCATCCATCCATCCATCATCCATCCATCCATCCATCCATCCATCATCCATCCATCCATCCATCCATCCATCATCCATCCATCCATCCATCCATCCATCCATCCATCCCTCCATCCATCCATCCATCCATCCATCCATCCATCCATCCATCCATCCATCCATCCATCATCCATCCATCCATCCATCCATCCATCCATCCATCCATCCATCCATCCATCCATCCCTTCTGCTGTTTTTGCAGGAAAGGCTCAGAAGGGTCCCACCATGGTGGTGACAAACATATCCAAGTGCTGTGTTTGTCCTTGTCCCATGTTGGGAATATGCTCCCTGCTGGCTGGGGATGTGCTGGGCACAGCAGGAGAGGCTGGCTGCTCACAGGGCTGCTGAAACCTGGAAAAAATGCCTGCAGGGCCACATCCCAGGCTGCTGGGGAGGAGAGAGGTGATCCTGGGTGGAAATTTGTTCCCTGGATGGAAATTTGTTCCATGGTCACTGCAGCTGTGTGACCGTGTTCACAGGGGTCTCAGGTTGAGGGAAGAGATGAGGATCTGACTCCATGTTTCAGAAGGCTGATTTATTATTTTATGATATATATTATATTAAAACTATACTAAAAGAATAGAAGAAAAGGTTTCATTTCAGAAGGCTAGCTAAGCTAAGAATAGAAAGGAATGAATAAAAAAGGTTTGTGGCTCAGACAGAGAGAGAGCCAGCTGGACTGTGATTGGCCATTAATTCTAAACATCTACATGAGACCAGTCACAGATGCACCTGTTGCATTCCACAGCAGCAGATAATCATTGGTTACATCTTGTCTCTGAGGCCTCTCAGCCTCCCAGGAGGAAAAAATCTCAAGGAAAAGATTTTCATAAAAGATGTCTGTGACACAGCTGTGCAGGGCATGAGCTTGTCCCCCACATCAGTGTGACTTCTCCTTTATTCCCAGCCCTGTGTCCCAGGGGAAACTGTGTGCATTTAAAGTTGTGATCCCAAGGGAGGGATGGAAACTCTGAGGATAACCATGGCTGGATTCTGCCTGGGTTCTTGTGATTCCTTTTCCATGAGCAACAACAATCCCACAGCCCCAGATCAACTTGTGCTTCCCACGCGATGCTGGGAGGCAGGAGTGCAGGATTTTGGGTTTCTCCTGCCCCTACCCCCCTCACAGCACCATCCATGGCCTGAGCACTTGCTGGTGACTCAGATCTGCCCCTCAGCTCCTGCTGACCTGCAGATCCCCCCTGAGTCACCACACCAGGGATAGGAATGTCACTCCCTTGTTCTTGTGCCAGGAAAAAACCTTGGCTAACGCCTTGCCAAGGGGCAGATTTTAAGCTAAAGCCTCCCAAAGTCAGGGAAAGGGGGAAAGCCAAGGGCAGATTTTAAGCTAAAACTCCCCAAAAACTGGTCACAGAGACCTGATTAACCCATGAATCCCAGTCTGTACAGCAGGGCTGCCCCAGCAATACCCCAGCAGGAGATTCCAGCTTTGGAACAGCAGGGTAGGAGAAGACCATGGATCTTCTGGCCAACTTGCCACCATCAAATGACTCCCTGAAGGGTGACATGAACCCCCTCTCTGCAACCCCACGGAGACATGGAGAAGCCTGATGCCTTTAGCTCTGCATATTTTGGTTGTTTGGAGACTGTTTGCACCCTCAAATGTGCTTTAAGCTGAACTCTTCCAGTCCCACCAACCTCTCTGCAAGGGCTGATTTTCTAGCATGGTTTTCTCTGGTGTCTTTGGACCAACAGCAGCCACTTGACAAATTCCCAGCAGTGTGGCAGTGCTGCTCCTTGTGTCACCTTCCCTGCCTTCTCCTCTTCCTCACTCTGCTCCTCCCCAAATCCCCACTGCTCCCCTCTGCAGATGTGTGGTTGCGCAGTCAGAATCTTCGTGCCCTCCTTCAAACCCCTTTTCATTGTCTCACAGCGAGCCAAGGGGGCAGTGAGTGACCTGCAGAGGGTTTGGAGCCTCTCCCCAGCTGGTGTCACCCTCACATCTCGCATGCACAGGCTGTTTTCTGCAGGGAGAGTCAATAACTGCATTATTGATGGGTGCCAGAGCCAGGGCAGACCCTCGGGGGATCAATAACCCCCTCGCTGGGCAGGGACACGGGATGACCACTCCCAGCCCTGCTCATCCCTCGGGCCTGGAGTGTTTCCCTGCACAACATCCCTTCCCAAGGGGAGCTGAGCCTGCTTTCCCATGTTTTCCAAGAGTTTTGCAGGGACTCAAGCACAGGGGTGCATTCCCAGTTGGTGTCAGGGATGCAAAGTGAGGTCCCAGCCAGCCTGGAGGACAATGCTGATCCTCTGGGCATGGGGAGGAGGGATCCAAGCTCTCCCAAACCCCATCTGGGTCACACACAGGAGCCAGCATGGGTCAGACAGCCCTAGGAACAGAAAATATTATTACTTATTATTATTTCTATATATACTGATTTGCTCACTTCCCCCTTTCCTCCTCCACTCTGTAAACCCTTTAGGATGTTGGGTTTCTCCACTGAGTCACTGCCACAAAGGTGACCAAATGCAATGATGATGACTCTGCAGGAATGACTCCTTTCATCCTGTCACTGGGGGCAGGAAAGGGACAGAGCAGCAAAATATTCACAGCCACAAGCAAAATCCCCACCACAATTGTTCCTAACTCAACCAGCAACCAGAGGAAATTCGTTTAGAGGGTGGAGCATCAGCCATGTAAGAAATGCCAATGGTGTAATTAATGCTTTGCTTTTATTTCTGTCTTTTCTCCAGGTAGCAATTTTGTCCACACACACAAGGGAGGTTTGGCTTTGTGGCTGAACTAATCATAAACGTTGACTCTCTCACTAAACTTGGTCAGATGAAGTGCCCACATTTACATTTCTCTTCTTACCATTCAGGGCCAGGAATGTCCCACAAAAGCCAGATTACCTTCTTGCTTGCATTGCATTCCACTGGGAAATACTTGAACTAAACTCAAGGCCATAACCAGTCTGTGCTGTTACAAAGTGTCTGGGATTGGTGGGTTTTTTTTTTTTTCTTTTTTCTTTTTTTTTTTTTTTTTTTTTTTGGTTGTTATTTTTTTTTTAATGTACTAACTGTATTTGTACTAGAAACTCTTGGAGTATGAGGTGGAATCTGTAAGTATTTTGCAGTGTAAATGTTACATCTGGGCTGTAGTTAGAATATGAACCACTGGTCAAAAGGGAAAGGGACACCAGTCCAACTCAACTGTGGCTATTCCACATCCATTACTAATAATATGGAATAAAACTTACATTTTGTTACAGTACGTAAAGCGTGTGGTGCTTGCTTGAGCAAGGGCTCTGAGTGCTGAGGAGAAATCCTTCTCCATCTCTGGCTGGCCTGGTTTGGCCACGTAGGAGCTCTGTTTTCCCTGCTATGGCCACAAACCATCCCAGAATAGTTTTGCCTTAAGAAGCATTTGACCTTGGTGTTGTTTGGGATGCCTTGTCTCCCTGATGAATCACTGCAGATCCCTCAGGCACACAGCTCAGGCTGCTGAGGGAAGCCTGGCCTTTCACAAGCAATAAAACTTCGGGGAATCTGGGAGAAATTGATGATCCAGGGTGAGCAAACAATGGGAAAACACTTTGTGAGAGAGCCAAAGAGGCTTTGCAAGCACCTCAGTGTGCGCTGCTCCCATTAAATCACAGACACTGGGCACTCACAACCCCTCTCCAAATGTCCTCAGGAAAAAAATTCTGGACTCAAACATGCATTTTTTTACTGTTTCTCTGGAAGTTGACCTAAGTTGACTGAGTAATATATAAGTAAAATACTGACTGTATTTTCTCATACTGCAATGAAGGGAGGAATGATGAACCTGACTCCATGTTCTCAGAAGGCTAATTTAATATTTTATGATCTATAATATATTAAAGAATACTATACTAAAGAATACAGAAAGGATACAGACAGAAGGCTAAAAAGATAATAATGAAAACTCCTGACTCTCTCCTCAGAGTCTGACACAGCTTGGCCCTGATTGGCCATTGAGTCAAAACAATTCACATGAAACCAATGAAACAATCACCTGTGAATAAACAATCTCCAAGCACATTCCACATGAGCACAACACAGGAGAAGCAAATGAGATAATTATAGTTTTCATTTTTCTCTGAGGCTTCTCAGCTTCCCAGGAGAAGAATCCTGGGCAGAGATTTTTCAGAAAATGTGACTTTCAGAAAAGTTGACAACTTCTTTGGCAGGACACAGGATGTGGTGCCACCAAGAGACAGGGAACAGCCAAGGCCAGGTTGGATGGGGCTTGGAGCAGCCTGGTCCCTGCCCTAGGGGTTGATCCCAAATCACAGAAGGAAGAAAGGCAAAAGCAGCCCCCATCCAGCAGCATTTTGGGAACAGGCAGAATAATCACAATTATTGTATTTGCAGGGAGCCTCGTGGCAGAGAGGGATGATGAATCTGACTCCATGTTCTCAGAAGGCTAATTTATTATTTTATTATCTATATTATATTAAAGAATACTAAACTAAAGTATACTAAAGAATACAGGAAGGATACTTACAGAATGCTAAAAAGATAATAATGAAAACTTGTGACTCTCCAGAGTCCCGACACAGCTTGGCCCTGATTGGCCAAAGAGGGAAAACAACTCACAGCAGAATCCAATGGAACAATCACCTGTGGGTAAACAATCTCCAAACACATTCCACATGTGAGCACAACACAGGAGAAACAAATGAGATAAGAATTGTTTCCTTTTTCTCTGAGGCTTCTCAGCTTCCCAGGAGAAAAATCCTGGGCAAAGAGGTTTTTCAGACAATGTGAATGCCACACACAACCCCTCCCATTCCTTTGGAAAGCCACAGTGAAATTGCCAGTGGCTCTCCAGTTCTCTCTGGGGTCACAGAATTCCAGAATTCCAGAATTCCAGCCACAGCATCCCCCTGGCTCCCAATCCCTCCTCCCAGGGTTGGAATGGAGCCCCTCAGGGCACAGGGAAAATTTAGGCACAGGGATTGACCTGGAGAAACTGAGATATATGAAGCTACACAGTGAAATAGAAATATAGATTTAGAATATAGATTTTAGCTTTTGGTAGAAACTTACACTAAGTGCCTTGATGTAAAAAAGCTGGAGCAGAGAGCAGAGGCCTTTTTGCTCATAGGCACAATTCCACCATGGTAGTGGTATTTCCATCAAGTTAGCCTGCCCCTGACAAAATGTAAGCTTAGCTCTTACCTACTCAAAATCCCACTCAATTATTACTATTTCACTAATACTACCATACCAAAAATAACAATATATCCCCTTAGAACTCTCACCTGCAAAAGATCTTAAAAGAATATAAAATAAAGACTTTATATACAGGACAACACAACAACAACCTATTCCTTTTTACTCTCAGCTTTTACTCTCAGTGTTTTACTTACAGCTAGAGTAAAACACTCATAAAAAACCACGCCAGGAAAATGCAGGAAGAGCTGTCCCTTCCTCTCAGTCCCCCCAGCAGGAATCACAGAGCCCTTAATTAAGGTTGGAAAAGCTCTTTAAGTTTGAGTTCAACCATTAACCCAGCACACAACCACCAAACCCTGTCCCTAAGTGCCACATCCACTCTGTTTTTAAACATTTCCAGGGCCACTGATCCCACCACTTCCCTGGGCCACTCTTTCAATGAAGAAATTTTCCTTAATATCCAATCCAAACCTCAGCCTGAGTGCAACTTCAGGCTGTTTCCTCTGTCCCTTGTTCCCTGGGAGAAAAGAGAGGTGCCCACCCTCCTTTCAGAGCAGCTTTTGGATGCACAAACTCCCTCCCTCCAAGCTCAGCTTCCACTTTGCTCTGTTGTACTTGCAATTCCCCCTATCAGCAGTGATTTTGCATTGCCACAATCCCTGTTTTTCCTCTCCAAGGCTGTGGGATATTGTCCCGGGAGTGCTGCTATGGTTTACCACAGCTGCCTGTGGCTGACCTCCCACAATATTTCATGCACAAGGGTTGGGAGGAATAATTGCAGCTCACATGGGTGTTGTGCTTAAAACCCCAAGAAAAAGCTGGAGAAAATGAGTTTATGAGGGCAGCATTGCCCTGCGGGGCTGGCTGCAGAGGCTATCCCTGGTCAGGATGAGTTATTGACAATTAAATGCCAAGGATGGGTTTCCCACTAGATGTGGAATTCTAGTGGGTTCCCACTGGAGGTTTCCCACTAGATATGGGATTATAATGGATTCCCACTAGAGGTTTCCCACTAGATATGGGATTATAATGGATTCCCACTAGAGGTTTCCCACTAGATATGGGATTATAATGGATTCCCACTGGAGGTTTCCCACTAGATATGGGATTCTAGTGGATGCCCATTAGAGATTTCCAATAGATATGGGATTCTAGTGGATTCCCACCAGAGGTTTCCCACTAGATATGGGATTCTAGTGGATTCCCATTAGAGATTTTCCTCTAGATATGGAATTCTAATGGATTCCCACCAGAGGTTTCCCACTAGATGTGGGATTCTAATGGATTCCCAGTAGAATTCCACATCTCCCAGTAGGAATTCTACTCATGGAAGCTCTGGGAATTGTGTTGTCCCTCCCACCCAAGGCTTCAGGTCCCCCATTTTTAGTGAAGACAGGCACACACTCACTGAGGGCTGGCACAAACCCTCCCAGGGCTCAGTTACACCATGGATTGTCTCAAACCAACCCCTGAGCTCATTTAATGCACCAAACTGGCAAGGTTGTCGTTTCTGACACTGAAATTTTTCAACATGACTTTATTAGCCACTAAATTCTGGACTCAAACATGCATTTTTGCATGTAATAACTGAACAACTCCATGAGAAAAGAAAAGCAAACCCAAAGGGAAAGGAATAAAGGCAGTAGGAAGTGGTAAAACAAATAAAGGCTTGAACTGGCTGCCTGATTGTTTTCTATTTTCACTTTAATTCCCCTTGCTGCCCTTTCAGATATCTCTGTGGGGTTTGATACAGCACACCTGTGGTGGTTGGGAATGCAGGGAGATGGCAAAGGGCTGCCTGTGGGATGGCCACTGACCATCCCACAGCTTGGTATAGTGGTATTTTTATAAGGGAAGATAAAATGTAAGCTTAGCTCTTCACAAGATAACAATATATAACAATAATATATATAATCATACAAAAAATAACAATATATCCCCTTAGAACTCTCACCTTCAAAAGATCTTAAAAGAATATAAAATAAAGACTTGGGTGAAGCAGGGGTGTGGAACAGGTAAAAAACCCACAAATGTGGATCCAGATGTGCCTCCATGGTGCCTGTTGGACTCTGCAGTTCCAGCCCAGCTGTGCTTCCAGATTTGTGACTTTCCCCTTTCTCCTTCCAAAAGCAAACCCAGCTCCTGCTCTGGACACATTCCCAATTCCAGGGAAATAAAAGAACCACCCTGGGCATCAGCTCTCTGCTCCTCCAGCTGCCCCAGAGCCTGGCAGGTTTGCCCAGCCCCATTTTGGGTGCCAGCAGGTGGGCAGAGCACACACAGGTGCCGAGGTCACCTCTGCCCACACCTTTATATCTCCAGCCCCGAATTCCAGTGGGGAATGGATTCCAGGGTGAGCACCCCACGTGTCTCAGTGCTGCCAGGACACACTGGGGGATGTGTGATAAGGTTATCACTGTGGGGCACAAGGGGACAGCCCAGCCCTGCATTAACTCAGCACATTTCCAGCTCTGCAAAATGAGCCTCCCTTCACTAAGGGTGGGTTTGTGGTGGTGTTGCCTGTCCTGGAGGTTTTAGTGGGGCCATTGGGACCAGGAGGCTCCCCCTGCCCACAGAGCTGCTGGTGCTGGCAGAGGAAAGGGGCAGGATGGGCTCAAACCGAGCAGCAGCCACTGGAAAAACAGGGGGAAACAGCATCAGCTCCATGGTTTAACTGGGGGCTTTAACACAGGGATTGTCCATGCTGAGAAATATTCAGGATCAGTTTGGGGTGAGCAACCTGATGGACCGAACCTGCCCCTGATGGATTGAACCTGTTCCTGATGGACTGAACCTGTTCCTGATGGATTGAACCTGCCCCTGATGGACTGAACCTGTTCCTGATGGACTGAACCTGTTCCTGATGGACTGAACCTGCCCCTGATGGACTGAACCTGTTCCTGATGGATTGAACCTGCCCCTGATGGACTGAACCTGTCCCTGATGGACTGAACCTGTTCCTGATGGATTGAACCTGTTCCTGATGGACTGAACCTGTTCCTGATGGACTGAACCTCTTCCTGATGGATTGAACCTGTCCCTGATGGACTGAACCTGTTCCTGATGGATTGAACCTGTTCCTGATGGACTGAACCTGTTCCTGATGGACTGAACCTGTTCCTGATGGACTGAACCTCTTCCTGATGGATTGAACCTGTCCCTGATGGACTGAACCTGTCCCTGATGGACTGAACCTGTTCCTGATGGACTGAACCTGTTCCTGATGGATTGAACCTGTTCCTGATGGATTGAACCTTCCCCTGATGGATTGAACCTGCCCCTGATGGACTGAACCTGTTCCTGATGGACTGAACCTGTCCCTGATGGACTGAACCTGTTCCTGATGGACTGAACCTGTTCCTGATGGACTGAACCTGCCCCTGATGGACTGAACCTGTTCCTGATGGACTGAACCTGCCCCTGATGGACTGAACCTGCCCCTGATGGACTGAACCTGTTTCTGATGGACTGAACCTGTTCCTGATGGACTGAACCTGCCCCTGATGGACTGAACCTGTTCCTGATGGACTGAACCTGCCCCTGATGGACTGAACCTGCCCCTGATGGACTGAACCTGTTCCTGATGGACTGAACCTGCCCCTGATGGACTGAACATGCCCCTGTGTAGCCCCACATTTCTCTTCACAGAGAAAAGCAAGGCACAATTTTTCCCAAGGATATTTCTGGATTTTGCATTCTCCGAACCTCAGCGAAAAGGAAATCTCGGAGTTTCCACCCTGACAGTCAAAATGTGCCTGGAGGGGGAGAATGGCTCTGTGACCTCTCTGTTTGGATTTTGGGGGCAGGAATGGAGATGCTAAGGAATGACTGGCTCTGCCATGGAGTGCCGTGCTGTGGTTGGCATGGCTGGACTTGATGACCCCAAAGGTCCTTTCCAGCCTGGCTGATTTTCCAATTAAACGGGGATCAGCTGGGACAGGGGTGTGAGAGACAACTGCTTACTTTGAAAATTTAAAGAGGTTTATTAAACGTTAATAATACAACAAAGGACTAGATAAGGAAAAAGCTGCAGAACTGGGAACTGCCCCTTGTGGACACCATATCCTCAGTTCATCTTCAGGATGCTCAGTGTTTGATACCTCTGGGGGTTGCATCAGCCTGGCCCTTCCCAAAGTCTGTCAGTCAGCTATTCTGTGCCATTTATCGGTGGAAACTGCTTTCTTTAAAAGGACTGGAGATCAGGTGTTGCCATGCTGCACCCCCTAAGCACCAAGCTGTTCCGTTCCCCACTGCCCCATGCAAGGGACACATGTGCACACCTTGTTTTTACCTGTCCTAGGTAAAACCTGTCCTAGACAGCCCAGGCTGTCTGATGGCAACAATACAGGGGGGGAAAGGGAACCATGGGGAGAACAGAGGACATTTCACTAAAGCTTTTCTCAGTATTCACACAATAGTTATCTTTTAATTGCGAGAGCCAATCATCTCATTAACCATCCATAACAGGGAGAGCTGGGCTGGGCAGCCCCGACAGCGCCCACACCCGAACAGCGGGACATGGGAGCGCTCTGGGCTGTCCCTTCGCTGTTCCATGGACGGGGGTGTTCCCAAATCCCTCCTTTGGGATCGCGGGGAGCGCTCTGGGCTGTCCCCTCGCTGTTCCGTGGCCGGGGATCCCGGGGGGTTCCCAAATTCCTCCTTTGGGATCGCGGGGAGCGCTCTGGGCTGTCCCCTCGCTGTTCCGTGGCCGGGGATCCCGGGGGGTTCCCAAATTCCTCCTTTGGGATCGCGGGGAGCGCTCTGGGCTGTCCCCTCGCTGTTCCGTGGCCGGGGATCCCGGGGGGTTCCCAAATTCCTCCTTTGGGATCGCGGGGAGCGCCCGGCACCGCTCGGCACCGGGGGCGTGGCCAAACACAAGGGGCGTGGCTATATGGATATGGGCGTGGCCACCTCAGCGGCTGAGTCTATGGGAGGGGCGTGGTCTCTCGTGCGGAATAGGGCGTGGCTAACGGAAAGGGGGCGGTCCCGTGGCGCCCGGCCCCGCCAGCAGGTGTCGCCCTCCCGGTGGACACACACAAGATGGCGGCGGCAGCGGCGGGCGGCGGCGGTGGGGGGACTCTGTGAAGGCGCCATGTTGGTGAGGGCAATAACGGCGCCCGGGCTGCGCCGGTGGTGCCAGAGCCAGCGGGGCGCGGCCGCCGCCTGTTTCCCGCTGGGCCGGGCGCTGCTGGGCGTCAGGGGCGCCGAGGCCGCCGCCTTCCTGCAGGGGCTGCTCACCAATGACGTCACGCAGCTGGTGGCGGAGGGCGACGCCCCCCCCGCGCTCTATGCGCACGCGCTGAACGTGCAGGGCCGCTGCCTGTATGACGTCATCCTGTACAGGTGAGACCAAGCGGCGCGGCCGGGGGGGGAGGAGGTGGGAGAGACCATTGCAGGGTGGCGGGGGGTGACTCCTGACATTTCCGGCTTAAATGTCAAAAAGTCAAAATTAATGTGTAAAAAAGCGCTTCCTCTGTGGGTGTGTGTCATCACTCAGTGCAGAGTTTGGGGATTACCGCAGCAGAGAAGTGTGATGGGTGCGATATCCGCACGTGTGGATGTTGGCTGTGCTCTGGAGCCAGGCTGTGAGGGCTGGGGGTGTTCACCTGGAGAGGAGAGAGCTCCAGAGAGAGCTCCGAGCCCCTGCCAGGGCCACATATGGGATTTTAGGAAGGAATTCTTCCCTGTGAGGGTGCTGAGGCCCTGGCACAGGTTCCCAGAGCAGGTGAGGCTGCCCCTGGATCCCTGGAAGTGCCCAAGGCCAGGTTGGACAGGGCTTGGAGCAGCCTGGGATGATGGAAGGTGTTGGGGTTGGAACTGGATGGGCTTCAAGGTCCCTCCCAACCCAAACCATCCTGGGATTGTGTGTGACAGTGAATGAAGCTTCTCCCCCAGCTGTGTCCAGTTCTGGCCCCTCAGTTTAGGGAAGATGTTGAGATGCTTGAGCACGTCCAGAGGAGGCAACGAGGCTGGAGAAGGGCTGGGAACACAAACCCTGTGAGGAACGTTTTTTGAAGGAACTGGGGTTGTTTAGCCTGGAGAAAAGGAGACTCAGGGGTGACCTTATTGCTCTCTACACCTTCCTGAAGGGAGGATGCAGACAGGTGAGGTTGGGCTCTGACAGAACCAGAGGACACAGTCTCAATATACATCAGGGAAGGTACAGGTCGGATATTAGGAAAAAAAATTGCACCAAAAGAATGACAAAGCACTGGAATGCTCTTCCCAGGGAGGTGGTAGAACCACCATCTCTGGATGTGTTTAAAAAGACTGGCCATGGCACTTGGTGCTAGAGTCTAGGTGAGGTGTTGGGGCACAGGTTGGACTTGATGATCTTGGAGGTCTCTTCCAACCTCATTATTCTGTGATTCTGTGAATTCCCTTCACTGTAGGTAAGAATAGAGAATTCCACCTGGGCAGACCTGTTTGTGCCCCTGGGAGAAGTGAGGGCAGTGTTTGCAAGGGGAGCTGAAACAGCTCAGGTGTTTCACTGTGGGATGTGGGTGCTGCTCCCTCTGTGCCATCCACACAGAAATTTCTGTGTAAATCCAGAAGTTTCTCTATGGATTTGCACCAGGATCCAAATAAATACCCATCTTTGTCTCCTGCTGCTGTAGGGGTTTATTTTCCTGACCTTGGGGGTGTGATATTTTATTTTAGGCTCCACGGGAGCACAGCAGAGGAGCCTCACATCCTGCTGGAGTGCGACAGCAGCGTCCTGGACTCCATCCAGCAGCACCTGAAGCTCTACAAGATCCGCAGGAAAGTCACCATCAGCCCCTGCCCCGACCTGTCCCTGTGGGCTGTCATCCCTGGGGACACCAGCTCCCTCCCCAAATGTGCAGACCAGGCTCTGCTCCTCACCCCTGACCCCAGGGCAGAAGTCATGGGCTGGAGACTGATTGCAAAGAAAGGAGCAAATCTGGCAGAGATTATCCCTGGCAGCCAGGTTGGAGATGTGCAGGATTACCACAGGCACAGGTATAAACAAGGTAAAGCCAAGCCCTGGTTTGCACTATGGGTTTTGGGAGTCCACATGCTGATTTCAGGCAGGAATAAGTTATAAACCCTTCATTCCCATTTTTAATGCATTTAATTTGTTCGTTAATAGATGTATTAATTGCTGCTTTGAGTATTAAAGTGAGCTGAGGTTATAATTCTGTCTAGTGGCAATGTTTGGGTATAATTTCCTCTTACTCAGGTTATGGGGATTGGTCAGGAATGCTAAAAGAAAGCCACGATTATTCATTTTCTTAGAGAGAACCTCTGTGGTGTGGTTGGAGTAATTTTGATTATTTTGAGATGATGCACAGCCTTGGCACTTTTCTTGTTACTGAGGAAGGAAAAGGAAACACCCAGACTTGGCTTCCTAAAAACTTTGTGGCTGGATTTGCTGAGTTAATTCCAAGGTCAGAGAGACTGGTCAGGGATCTCAGTCCTGGGATTCCCAGTGCCTTTGATTTTAGTGTGTCCATGCTGATAAAGGATGAAATTAATTGGGAAAGAGGGTAAGAGGATGGTCCTGTGCTGAAACTGGGATCCCTTTGGATTGGAAAATCAAACTGAGAACGAGCCAAACAATTCAGAGCACAAATCTAATGAGGAGCAGCATTTACCTTGATGCCTCAGGTTTTGGCTTTTATATTTTCAGATTCTGTGCTGCTTTAGTGTGTGGGTCTGAGCTGCACATCAGGGCATGGGGAGCTCTGTGCACAGAGCAGGGAGACAAAACAATTCCTGCTCCAGCTGGGCACCAAGGACAAATGACCCAAATCTCAGCCCCAGAGCACAAACCCCGTGGGCTGGAGAGAGAAAAACAAGCAGGGTGGGACTGCCTGGGCTAAAGCTGCAATGGGACAATGAACTGCAAGGTGCAAATGGAGCAGAGCTGATCCCAGGGAGAGACCCCGGCAGCGCTCGTGCATTTTGGGGCCATTTTGGTTCATCTTGGGTGCAGCCCTGGCTGGGCTCTGGTGCTGCCCAAGGTGCATCCATGGAGGAGATCCTTTGAATAAATCCCTGCTTTATTCTTTTTATTCTTTATTATTTCTATTCTGAAATATGGGTCTCCTCAAGCCAGGTCTCATCAGCTCTTGGTGGTCTATTTCACACCCAAGATAGCTCAGCCACCTTAGAAGGCATAAAATCAGCAGGATGGCTTCTGTGGCAGTGTTGGTGACAAAAAGGTTTTAATAAAAGGCAAAAGAACAAACTCTCTACAGAGAAAAACCGAGCAAGGTGCCAGAGGTTCTTGCTTCTAGTAAAACACCTCACAAAAGCCATCAGTTCCTTTGCTCTCTTCTTTTTCTAGTAAGTTGCTCAGGTGGGACTTTTTGGCTTCTGTCCAACCCTTAAGTTTGAGATGAAACCCTAAGCCTATGAGGTGTCTTTTTCCCTAGTTGAGAAGAGAAAATGTCACCCTTAGGTTGAACATGACACACACACGTGATCGGGGTCTAAGAAAAAAAAGGTTTTTTTATTCTGTGTGTTCTCCAGCTTATATACTCTTAACAAAGCATGATCTTAAGTGTGACTGTGTTCACAGGGGTCCCAGGATGAGGGAAGAGATGAGAATCTTGACTCCATGTTTCAGAAGGCTGATTTATTATTTTATGATAATAAAATAATTGGCCATTAATTAAAATGTGATTGTGATTGGCCATTAATTAAAAACAACCACATGAGACCAATCCCAGATGCACCTGTTGCATTCCACAGCAGCAGATAATCAATGTTTACATTTCATTTCTGAGGTCTCTCAGCTTCTCAGGAGAAAAAATCCTAGCAAAAGGATTTTTCATAAAAAATGTCCATGATCTTAAGTCATTAACCACATCACACTAACTTATTATATTCATTAGTGCAAAGCAATTAACATCAATATAGTTGGCAAAAATTTTACAGAAATTTAATAAAGCATGTTTACACATCTACTTGTGCACATAGTGTAGCTTACAAAAAATTTAGTGTATTTTTTCTGTTTCCGTGATGACAGCCTTGTCTTCTTCCTTGCTATGGATACACTCAAAAATCATCAATTGTTATTTATTTTATTAACTCAGCTTTGCTTGCAGGCCAGCTGTCAAGCCTCTCTGTGAAAAATACCAATCACTTGTTTTTAAAATTTTAAAAGTTTAATAGTAATAAAATTGTTATAAAAATAGCAACACAATTAGAGTAATAACAATTTGAACAATTTGAATTAAGACAATATGAGACAATAAATACAAAGAGTTATGGATGTCTGGGTACTTTTTTCTGGGCAGCACAAGCTGGAAAAAGGACCCAGGTTAACAAAGGATTAAGAACAATAACCTGTTGTATATTCATACACCTCATACATGATGCATAAATTGCATTCAAACACAGGATTCTGTCTGGTCAGAGTCAACTTCTTCCTCTGAATCCTGATGGTGTCGTCATGGCTGAGCAAGGCAGGAAGAAGTTCATTTCTTCCGATAAGAAGGCAATAAATTCTCTTTCTCTGAAAGATTCAGGTCTCCTGTGGCTGTTATCTCGCTGCAAATCCTTTCTTTAAAAAAAGTATCCTACATAGCATCGTTTCTATTTTAACAATTTTTATAACCTAAAACTACATTTAACACCCTACTTAAGAGAATTAATACAGCTTTACTTTCTAACACAACATATATAATATTCATTTTAATATTTACAAAAAGCCAATCATAAAATACACATTTTTCACACCCTCCACATTAAACTTCTGGGTTTGTTTCCTTTTTAAGGGCACAAAGGATAATTTTGTCACTCTGTTAGCAGAGGCACATTGGTATACTGTTATAGCTCAGTCTAGCCTCCAGATCATCCTCCTCAAGGCACCAATCTATTGGAAAAAGGCTCCCAATATCACCAGCTGGATTGTGCCTGGGCCAGTCTGACCCTCGCTGCTGGGCCAAAGGCAGCAGCTGTGGTGTGTCACCCCAGAGACACCTTGGTGTGTCACCCCAGAGATACCTTGGTGTGTCACCCCAGAGACTCCTTGGTGTGTCACCCCAGAGACTCCTTGGTGTGTCACCCCAGAGATACCTTGGTGTGTCACCCCAGAGATACCTTGGTGTGTCACCCCAGAGACTCCTTGGTGTGTCACCCCAGAGACACCTTGGTGTGTCACCCCAGAGACTCCTTGGTGTGTCACCCCAGAGATTCCTTGGTGTGTCACCCCAGAGACTCCTTGGTGTGTCACCCCAGAGATACCTTGGTGTGTCACCCCAGAGACACCTTGGTGTGTCACCCCAGAGACTCCTTGGCTTGCTGGTGGTTGCAGCTGGGCACTGAACAAGTCCAGGCTTGTTGGAACCCCGTTTACCTCAGGAGGAATGGCTTCAGGTGATGGTGAAGAGAAAAAGGAGAGGATTCTGCTGGAGGGTTTAATGTCCAGAGGTTTATTCCATGGTTACAGAGGTCTGAACGTGAGCAACTGCTCCAACAGAATCCCGGCCGCATGCTCTGATGACCTTTTTAAGCTCAGGGACAGGGGAGGGGAGGTCCAGGTGAGCACCAACCAGGTGACAGGGGCAGGGTCTCAGGGGAAGATGACACCCAGACAGGCCAATGACCCCCGGGCCTGAGGGGCATCCTTTGAACTTGACCAACCACACAACGCCTTGCTGGAATGATAAGCCTGATTGACAGGACTCACTCAGCATGGGGGCAAGGGGGAAGGGAGAGAGGTACAGGCACACCTGGGGGGATGACCTGGAAGGCCAAAATGGGACATTACAGCACACCACAACACCAATGTCCACCTTTGTTCTCCCCTAGGAATCCCTGAGGGGGTGAAGGATCTCCCCCCTGGCGTCGCCCTGCCCCTGGAATCCAACCTGGCCTTCATGAACGGCATCAGCTTCACCAAGGGCTGCTACATCGGCCAGGAGCTGACGGCCCGGACCCACCACATGGGGGTGATCCGCAAGCGCCTGCTGCCCGTCACCTTCCCGGGGCCGCTTCCCCCTGCTGGCGTCCCCGAGGGGGCCGACATCCTCACCCAGGCCGGGAAACGCGCTGGAAAGTTCCGTGCCGGAGGGGGACAGCTGGGCATCGCCCTGCTGAGGCTGGCTCACCTCCACGAGCCGCTCTGCATCCCCCTGGACGGGGACAGCGTGGAGCTCAGGGCCGCCACGCCCGAGTGGTGGCCAAAAGGGGCTGCTAAGTAGGTGAGGGAGCGGCTTTGGGAGAGGTTTGGGGTGGGGAATTTGGGAACGCTGCTGTTCTGTGGGGAGGGTCTTGCAGGATTCCTCACAGTGAGAGCCCAAAGCTGTGGCAGATCGCTGTGGGTTGGATCTGCCGTGGAAAGACAAATCCAGGGAATTGCAGCTTTTCCTGAGGGTAATCCCCACTTTTTTAGGGTGCCATGACTTGTTGGGACCCTGTATTTAGGGGGTGCCCTGTGTTGTTGGGTTGGACTCTGGATGGATCTCCAGGCTGACACTCACTCCCTCAGACTCTGCTCTCCCAAACAACGGGATCAGGACTTTCCCTGTTCCATGCACTGATTTCTCAGTTCAGAATAACCATTCTGAGATATTACAATTTTATTGGTTCACAATAACCATTCTGAGATATTACAATTTTATTGGTTCACAAAACCATTCTGAGATATTACAATTTTATTGGTTCCCAAAACCATTCTGAGGTATTACAATTTTATTGGTTCACAATAATCATTCTGAGATATTATAATTTTATTGGTTCACAATAACCATTCTGAGGTATTAAATCTTATTGGTTCACAAAACCATTCTGAGGGATTATTAATTCTGTTGTCTTTTTTGTGAGTGGAGATCATGCTGCTCTTATTAAGATGTATTCTCAGGCTGAAGTTTTTTGCTGCAAATTGTTCCTTGCATCGAGCTTCTTCAACTTGCTGATGGGGCTGGTGTTTCTTCCCACCACTGGAACTGGGTTCAGGAAGAGGAACATCTTGTGCTTCACATGTCAGACCTTGATTTTAACTCATCCCTGGGGAAAAAAGGTCTCAAATCTCCTGTCCTGTCTCCTGCTTTGGTGCCAGTGGAGGGAGCAGAGCCAGTTCCTGACTCCCTTCTCTCAAACCATTTTTTGGGAGAGGAAAGGGATATTTTCAATGCCACAGGTGCTGGCTTGGCCTGGCCTTGCTGAGGGTGGATTTTCACCATGTTCTGGCTCTTTCTGTGCCCCTCACCCTGTCCCTGCTGCCTCCTGCTGCTGGGGTTTTCTCCATCCACCACCCCCAGGGTTTTCAGAGCAGCCCAATGCTTTGCTTTAATTTTTCTGCCTGCCAACACTCCTCTGCTTCTCCAATTTTTCTTCTCGCTGCAACATATTTCTCTTATTATAATATTCCTCTCTTATTCCAAAGCAAACCAGCTCTGTGCCTCCTGACCCTGTAAACCTGCAGTGATTTATAGGAACCCTTTTTATTTTTGTATTGTAATCAATCCATTACACAATGAGAGAGCTGCCCAGGTGAGATCCCATTTTCTCCAAAACAAAACCAAAAAAGCCTTTGCATGAATATTTGTAACAAAACCCGTCCCAAATCACATTCTGCCTTTGTTTCAGTGTTACTGTGAATGGAATTTGTCTGTAAAGAAAATGCTTATATTGATTAAAATTCTATGGTTGTTGTAAACTGATTCTGTGGAATATCTCATTAATTATTGCCTCTGATTTAAATGGGACTCATCTGAAAGAGAAGATGCCTTTTGTTTGCTTGGTGTGAAGACATGCAACAGAATAAATGCATTTTCAGGTTGCTTGCAGACAAGAACCATGCCTGAGCCTGTTGGTCAGGTGTGGGATTGGTATCAGAGCCTTTCTGCTGGGAAAATAAATAAAATTGGACCCTTCAGAGGCCACAAAGCTGAAGCAGCTTTTCCTCTCTGCCACCCGTTGTGCAAAGGCTGCTCAGAATGGTTTTATTGTCCTGGGGTGAGCAGAGCCTGAACCAACACTCAATCAACTCTTCTGTTTGGGGAAGCCCTGCATCTTCTCTGCCTTGGTCACACATTTCTTTTGTTCTTCACAGTGTTTAAATGGCTTTTGTTGCTGCCAGCAGCTGCAGGTGACACAAGGTTAGACACAAGAAGGTGGTGCTGGGGTGAAGAGGTGTTGGATTCTGGAAAACAAAAAAAAAAAAATGAGGTAGAAATTGAAAGGATGGATGGAGGATAACCCAATCCCTGTTATCCTTAATTTTTTTTATTCTCCCTCACAGCCTTCTCTACCTTTAGTGATTGGAGCCAGGTGAATTTGGGGCTGGAGGGTGCAAGAGTTGATTTTGCCTTCCTGAGAGCCATGCAATTATTAAGGCTGGAAAAGACCTCTTGGATCATCAACTCCAACCATTAACAGCACTTCCAAATCCACCACTAATCCGCATCCCCAAGTGCCACATCCACCCAGTTTTTGGCCACTTCCAGGGATGGTGACTCCACCACTTCCCTTGGCAGCCTGTTCAGGGTTTGACCTTTCCAGTGAGGAAATTGGAAAGGAGAAGGGCTCTGCAGGGAGACCTGGAATGGTTGGATGGATGAGCAGAGTCCAGTAAGATGAAGTTTGATAAATCCAAGTATCCAGTTCTGCATTTTGGCCATGGTAACCCCTGCAGTGCTCTAGGCTGGAGATGGTGTGGTTGGACATTGCCCAGGCACAAAGGGACCCTGAGGAATATCACAGAATCCCAGAACAGGTTTGGTTGGAAGAGACCTTAAAGACCATCTCATTCCAACCCTGCCATGGACAGGGGCACTTCCTCCAGACCAGTGTGCTCCAAGCCCCATCCAGCCTGGCCTTGGACACTTCCAGAGAAGTGGAATGATGGGGATGGGATTTCTCAAGCTCAGAATATCAGCTGCTATAGAAAATGTCCTTCGGTTGTGCCATTTTTG
The DNA here is from genome assembly GCF_027887145.1 of Ammospiza caudacuta. Classification (NCBI taxonomy): domain Eukaryota; kingdom Metazoa; phylum Chordata; class Aves; order Passeriformes; family Passerellidae; genus Ammospiza; species Ammospiza caudacuta. The sequence continues at coordinate 2,680,204 of NC_080593.1, forward strand.
GACTTCAAGATAGACTAAAATCCACAAAAGTGTGCAACAGATTATAGAGAGCAGTGTGGGTGTGTCACTGGGTGAGAAATTGAGGGTTTGGGGTTTTTAGTGTGTTGTGGATGGCAGCAAGATGGAGGGCTCAGGGTGTCATCCTGGGTTTCTTCTTCATGCTGCTTCTTCCTCCTTCTCCATGGGTTTGGGTGGCATTTTGTAATTGGGCAGAAAAGTCCCCATTGCAGCTCTGTGGGATCAGTTATTGGGTTAAAAGGGAAAATAATCCAGGTGTCAGTTCTTCATGGGATAGTTTAGTCTGAAAAGCCCTTGGAACAAGAGATTGTTGGCCATTTTGTGCCTTCTAATGAAAAGCTGCTGAACTCCCAGCAGTGAGACTGTTTTACTGATAAGAAACAATAAACACCTGAGTGTGAGCATGAACTGCTGTCTCAAGTGCCTTCAGTCCAGACCCAGAGAAACCCACAACTGGAACCACCACAAGCTGGATATCAGGAAAAATTTTTCATTAAAAGAATGATAAAGTTCTGGCTGCCCGGGGAGGTGGTGCAGTCCCCATCCCTGGGGGTGTTTAACACAGCCTGGATGTGGCACTGGGTGCCAGGGCTTGGTTGAGCTGTTGGGGCTGGGTTGATTTTGAAGGTCTCTTCCAACCTGATCATTCTGGGAATTCTGTGAAATTTCTCCTGAGCACCAACACGGTGCCCAGGGTGGGCTCTCAGGTGACCTGCTCAGATTCCAGCCCCAACCCAAACAGATGGAAAATGTGGGGCCCTTCCTGATCCCTTTTTAATGTGGGTCCCCCCTTGCTGCCTCAGTTTCCCCTTCCTCTGCCTCAGTGATGCTTTGTGAGGGAAAAGAGTGGAGTAAACACTTGGAATAACCTGAAAGCTCTGTGGGATAAGGCAGGAGTCACTGGCAGAGATTGCAGAGGGGAATACATGAAATGGTTGCTTTCGGGAAAAATTTTCCTTTTTTTCTGCCTTTAATTTGATTTTGTTAAAAATTTATAGGAGCAGTGCTTGTCTTCATTGTTACATATTTTTACTTTCTCTGTCATAGTAAAATGCAAAAAACCCATTGTCTTGGTGTGGTGAAGAGTCCAGAAAAATGACTGCTTATACTTCAGTCTACTCTAGTAAATAGAAATAGAAATAGAAATAGAAATATATTACAACATATTTATTTGTTTATTTATTTATATATTCTAGTATATATTCTATATATATTCTACTATGTATTCTATAGATAGATATATATTCAATATATAATTCTATATATGTTATCTACATATTCTTTATATTCTATATTATATATATATACATAGAGATATATATTTTCTATTTATATATCTATAAATATATATAATATAACATATATAGATAGATATTCTACTATATATTATATATTCTATGTATTATATAGATATATCTATATTCTATATATATTCTATATATATTCTATATATAGATTGATATATATATAATTCTATATATATTCTCTATTTGATATATTCTGTATGATATATGTACATAGAGATATATATTTTCTATTTATAAATACAGAAATTTATAACATATATATTCTCTCTCTATATATATTCTACTATATATATTCTCTATTTGATATATTCTATATATATTCTCTATATATTCTGTATATATATTCTCTATATATTTTATGTATTCTACATTTTCTATATTATATAGATAGATAGATAGATATTCTACTATATTTTATATATATAGTCTATATATTATATACATATAGACTATATATGTATATACATAAAAACATAAATAAATATATATATTCTACTACAGGTTGTTAAAACCACTGCTATGCCCTATTAAAAACATAATTACTCACAGGGATCCACACTGCTGTGCCCAGGTTTTGGGTCAGCATCTTCACTCTGGATGACTTTAAGAATCCCTCACCAATATTGTTACTTAAATCAATATTTTGATTGTTTTTTCCTGCTGCTGAGCCCTTTCAGCCCTTCAGGGAGTGTCCAAAAACTGCCCAGACAAAGCCCCAAATTGGATTTATTCCTCACAGGCTGCCTTGGGGCTGCTTTTCCAGGAGATTCAATTGCCCCAGAGTTTTCAGGGCTGGAAAATTTGGCAGTTTTCATCCCCTTTTCCCCACAATTCCTGCTGAAACCATTCTGCATGGCCATTGTGGCAGTTTTAATGTTATTTTGAGAGGAGGGTGTAGCTCCTGCTACTTCTAATTATTTAATATTTTGGGAACACAGTTTCTGCTGGAGAGAAACAAAGACAAATGCTACATTTTGGTTTTAAATCCTTTTTCCCAACTCTTTCCCTGGGTGGTATTTTGCTTTTTTAGACTGTGAATCCTTCATGGAAAAGTTTGGTTTTTTTTTTTTTGTTGTAACCCTCTTCTTGAGCCATTTCTACCTAAACTGTTTTTGTGGATTTGAGTTTGGATTTCCTCTTTTTCCCTCTGTCCATCCAGGCCAAAGGAGTGTGGAATTTTGCTAAAATCACTAAAGTCAGTTTGTGCTTCTGCCAAACTGCCACAGCTCTGGAAATCTTTGGGTTTTCTCTCTTTTCCTTCATCCCTGCCTGAGATTTTTGATTTTTCAGGGTTTTGAGGAAAAAAAAAATTGGAAATGAATAGAAATCTTCTTGTTTCAGTTTTTAGATATTATTTTATTCTCCAGTTTTGCTGGCTTGGCAGCTGGAGGGTGTCTGGGAATCTCATTGGAAGTTTTGGGACAAACCAGAGGGGGAACAGTAATTCAGCAAATCAAAGTTGGGTTTGTAGAGCTGATCTCATTTCCTACTTATTGCTGTGTCAGAAAAGCTGCAGGGAATAAATTTAATATTTGGGGAAGGTTGTGTGCTGTATGTGCCACTCACATTCTGTTTTATGAGAGCAGTTTAATTCAAATTTTGGAGTTTAACTTCAATAAATGCATGTCAAAGGCAGCTTTTATAATTTTTTTTTCTTGTGGTTTTTCTTTTTAAATTTCATGGGAATTCAGCACTTTCTCTTTTTTCCAGTCTCAAGAATAATAATTCCTGACTGATGATGGACTCCACTTCCCAGCAACCCAACTAAATCGCATTTTAACTGGGTTTTGTGTCATTTTCTTCAAAAAGATTAAGATTGATCTGTTTGCAATTCCCATTCCCATTGTCTCTGGATACATTTATTTGATGAAATTACATTTGATTTTTTTTTTTTGGTAGTAAAAATAGAGTGATGTGGGGGAATGGTCAGGATTTGTAATCTCAGGCAAAGAACTGTGGGAAAACCATGAATTTATTAAGCAAAAATAATGTTTAATAGGTGATAAAATGCAACTGTCACTGAGAAATTTGATAAAGGAGAAAATGCAAATCAGCTTAGCATGGAAGGAAGTCTTGACTTAAAATAAATTTAAATTTTAATTCTTTTTAGTGCTACTTTCAGTGGGAACACAGGAACAGAAGTGCCACCACCACCAAAACCACCTGAATTCCAGTGAATTATTTGAGATACCAAACCCCCAGAGATACAAGAGGTGTAAAGTCCTTTTTCTGTGAAATACGATGCAATTGTAATGTCTATGTCTAATACAGAAACTAAATGTATAGAAACGTTTAGTTTCTATATTAGAAATACAGAAATTATGTCTAATAAAGAAACTAAAATTTCCCCACTGGCTTGTGCTTCCTGATTACAGCTTAAATGGGTTTGAAATATTAAAATGTATAGTTTATTACTCTATAAGTATAGTACATTTAGTATATATACACTAAGTATATATGTATAAGTATATATCTATAAGTACACTGCATATACATGCTTTTATTAGATGTATACATATTTGTTTATTTAATATATATAAATACAGCATGTATACACGAATATATACTAATATAAATAGTAATACATATATACTTATATTTGAAAATATAGAAATATAGTATATATATGAATATATCCACTTATATATGTTCTTTATATATTTTATAGATATACACCTTTATACTCATATTCTTTTTTATATATACACACTTTCACACATATTGTTTAAATATATATGCTTGTATATACACAAATACTTATAGTTTTATAGTTATATAATTTTATATATATGTACTTTTACACATATATATAGTTTAAATATACACAAATATATATATATGTTTATACTTCCATGCTTTTATAGATGTACTTTCACACACACATAAATATATACGTATATGTTTTTATATATACTTTTTAATATATATACATATATTTTTTAACTATATATATATGGACACGTACTTTAAGAATATACTTTTATAATTATATAATTTTACATATATGTACTTTTACACATATATATCCTTTAAATATACATAAATCTATATACATATAATTTTATATATATTTGTACTTATACATTTTATATGTGTACTTTCACACACACCTATAAATATATATATGTATACATTTATGTATAAACTTGTAAATATACATACATATATAGTTTAACTATTTATACATATACACACACATACTTTTAAAGATATATTTACATAATTTTATATATGTGCTTCCACACACACATACAAATATATATATACATTTAGAGATATACTTTTTAATAGCTATATACTTATATAGTTTAAAAATATATACATATATACACACATGCTTTGATATATACTTATATACTTTTACAGATACACTTTTATAGATATGCTTTCACACACATGTACATGTACATATACATTTCTCTCTATATATTTATACTTATATACTTTTCTATATATACAAATAGATATTTTTACTTATTTTTATACGTTATTCTTATATACTTTAATATACTTATACATAGATATACTTTTACATATATATACACATATATGTGTATAATAATAAATATTCTATATTTATACGTAACTACAGAATAATGATCACCTGAGCACAATTAGGCGCTAATTGGGGAGGAGAAGCCGCATTTCCCAAACCTGCGGGCGCTGCTTTCCCACCTGGGCAGCGTTTCCTCATTAACCGGCTCAGCTCATTATAAACCCCGCGGGCAAGGGGATCCTGACCTGGGATAACGGGAACGGACCGCAATTCCCGATCCCAAAGCTCAGGATAACGGGAACGGACCGCAATTCCCGATCCCAAAGCTCAGGATAACGGGAACGGACCGCAATTCCCGATCCCAAAGCTCAGGATAACGGGAACGGACCGCAATTCCCGATCCCGCCCTCGGGAACACCGGGCACGGACCGCAATTCCCAATCCCGGGCACACCAGGTACAGACCGCAATTCCCAATCCTCAGGATACCGAGAACGGACCGGAATTCCCAATCTCGGGATACCGGGCACAGACTTCAATTCCCATTTCCCAATCTCGGGCACACCGGGCACGGACCGCAATTCCCAATCCTCGGGCACACCAGGTACCGACCGCAATTCCCAATCCTCGGAATACCGGGAACGGACCGAAATTCCCAATCCCAGTCCTCGGGCACACCGGGCACGGACTGCAATTCCTAATTCTCGGGATACCGGGAACGGACCGAAATTCCCAATCCCAGTCCTCGGGCACACCGGGCACGGTCCGCAATTCCCAGTCCTCGGGCACGGACCGCAATTCCCAGTCCTCGGGCACGGACTGCAATTCCTAATTCTCGGGATACCGGGCACGGACCGCAATTCCCAGTCCTGGGGCACGGACCGCAATTCCCAGTCCTCGGGAACACCGGGCACGGTCCGCAATTCCCGGTCCTGGGGCACGGACTGCAATTCCCAGCGTCCCCGCGCCGCCCGGCCCTGCGGTGACATCAGCGCTCCCGGGCCGGGACTGGCTGGGCAGCGGCGGCGGCCGAATGTGAGCTCCGCTTTCCCCCCTCTCCTCCGGGGCCTCCCCGCGCCCGGCCCCGCCGCCCGGGAGCCTCCGTGGCCCGGCCAGCCCGAGGTGACACCGGCGGGGCCGCTCCCCGGGGCTGTCCCGAGGCTTTCCCGCGCTGTCCCGCGGCTCCGGGAGGGCGGAGGAGACGCGTTGCTGTCATAGCCTGGCAACGGAGCGCGTGTGGTAACCGCGGCTGAGCGGGGATCCGCTGCTGCCGGGGACGGGATCGGGCATCGGCTCCTCCGGCCGCCCCTGCCCCGCTGGGCTGTGCCGGGGGCAGGGAGAGCAGCCGGGGAACGGCAGGTGGGACCCGGCGGCTGCGCGGGTTGGGCTCGGTGCAAGTTGGCTCTGGATGCGGGATGAGGTTTCTGCGTGTCCGGAGGGGATAACAAACTCGGGGTGTCCGGAGGGGATCACTCGCTTGGGTTGCCCGGATAATAACAAGCTCGGGGTGTCCGGAGGGATAACTTGGGGTGCCTGGATGGATGCTCGGGGTGTCCAGGGGAGAGGGATAATTCGGGGTGTGCCAGGATGATAATTAACTCGGGGTGTCTGAAGGGATAACTTGGAGTGCCTGGGAGGGATGCTCAGGGTGTCCAGAGGGATGCTCGGGGTGCCCGGAGGGGTGCTTGGGCTTCCCGGGGAATAACAAACTCGGGGTGTCTGGAGGGATAACTTGGAGTGCCTGGATGGATGCTCGGGGTGTCCAGAGGAATAATTTGGGGTGCCCGGAGGGATGTTCAGGCTGCCCGAAGGATAATTCGGGATGTCTGGAGGGGATAACAAACTCGGGGTGTATAGAGGGATAATTCAGGGTGCCTGGAGGGATGCTCTGGCTGCCCAAAGAATAATTTGGGGTGTCTGGGGGACGCTTGGGCTGCTCAAAGAATAATTCAGGGTGTCTGGAGGGGATAACTAACTCGGGGTGTCCAGAAGAATGATTCAGGGTGCCTGGATGGATGCTCGGGCTGCCCGAGGATAATTTGGGGTGTCTGGGGGGTGGGGATAACTAACTCGGGGTGTCCAGAGGGATGCTCAGGCTGCCCAAAGAATAATTCGGGGTGTCCGGAGGGGTGATTGGGCTGCCCAGAGGATAATTTGGGGTGTCTGGTGGGGATAACTAATTCTGGGTGTGCGGAGGGATAACTTGGGATGCCTGGAGAGATGCTTGGGCTTCCCGAAGGATAATTCGGGGGTGCCTGGAGGGATGATTGGGCTGTCTGAAGGAGAATTGGGGTGTCCATGGGATGCTTGGGCTGCCCAGAGGATATCTTGTGGTGTCTGGAGGGGATAACTAATTTGGGGTGTCCAGACGGCTGCTTGAGCTGCCCAGAGGATAATTCAGGGTGTCCAGAGAGATGCTGGTGGTTTGAACATCTGGAAGACCACCCAGGATACTGATTTCTGCTGATATTGGTGATACTGATGTTGATTTCATGATCAGATCACCGATGTTACAGTGATTTCTGCACAGTAACGTTGGCTGAGATTGCTGTAGTTTAAAAAAAAGTGTGGTGAGTTACTTTCCTAGTAGTGTTCAGTGTTCAGATTTCTCAGAGCTTTCAGGTGGTTATTTGATACCAGTGCTGATAAAACTCAGATTTCTCCAGTTATCTCGTGGTGCTGAGCTCCAGAGCCTCCTAGCAGGAGGCTATAAAAGTTTTTCTCAAAGTGAATAGGAAATTTGAGAATCTTGCTGTCATCTTGAGATGTGTAGTAACTTCCCAACCAGGTAATGAAAACATTAAAAACTTGTCTGTTCCTCTTTAGAAACAGTTTAGGTGTTTGAAGGGATGTTGTCACAGTGCTTTGTTCCAATCTGAAGCCCTGAGGACACTTAATTAGGACTTTATTTTCACAAAGGGAGGAGGAAATCAAATGGGAAAAGTGACTTTATATCTAATTTGAATAGTCTAATGAAATTAAGACACAAACTTTATATAATATTTAGTGTGTCCTGATCTCTGTTCGGCTGATTTAAAAGTTCTGTTTATTTGTCCACATGTTACAGCAGTTGTAACTTCAGTAAGTGTGGGTTTTCCCCATTCAGCAATGCATAATTTCAGCATTTTTGTGCACTTTAGGATATATTTGGAAAGAGTTTGATTTAGTAGAATTTTAACTGTACTGGATAGGTCAGAATGAACTGGGAGAAATATTTTGTAACTCCAGCTGGGATTTTATATTCCTGAACAAAAAGGTTTATTTTAGTACCAATAATCCTATTTTACAGCACAGGACATTATCTACAAATCAGGCACTTATGGTGCCTTTGGATTATTTGTCAATAAAGTGAGTGGAAGTCCAGTAAAATCTCATTACCTGTTTGTTTAATATTCCCTTGTGTATCCTGGGACTACTAGGAGATAATGGAGTGTGAAATGTGACAGGAATTGTAAGTGAAGGTGAATTCCATTCCCTTTTATTTTCATGTAGCCTGCATTTAAAAAAGGTGAAACTTCAGAGTAAAACACTTAGAAATAGTGGGAGATAAGTGTTCAGAGTATTTGTGGCTTTGGGCAACAATCAGGAGTGTAGAGGTGTAAGATCTATCATTAAAAACAATATTGGTAATTTTTTGAAATGGTTTAAGAGCATGTCTGAGCAGGGCTTTGTTTCTAAACTATCTGCTGGCAAATTATTAATTTTTTTTTTAACTAAAGCAAGAATTTCAGTCAGTGGAGAGGTTATGAATTAGAGGCTTTAATAGAAATGTTGCAGAAATGATTTGTGTGTTTGGGTGGGGGTTTTTGGCTCAGAAAGAGGCACCTGTCAAAGGTATCACTGCCTTCTTTCAGGGATGGAATTGAGGAGCTGGTTGGAACCTCTTATCCCCAAAACCTTTCTGCCATGTAGCTTTGTAAAGCAGGCCTAAATATAAAATAAGGGAAAAAAAAAAATGTGTTAGAGGGAAATGTGGGTCTTCAAACCTGGCACCTGATTCTGGAGCTTGTAATGTGGTTGGAAGTTCTCAGGCCTTCCCCATTTCCTTCTGAAATCCCCTTTTTATTTCCCACTAGTGCAAGAAGCATCTCTTTGTGGCAGCCACAGATGGAAAAGATATTTATCTCTAGGAGGCTGGAGCACAAGGGCGGCACCCAAAGCTGTTTTTGAGCACCTGTGTGAATTTTAAGCTTCACTTGGACTCTTGTGTGGGCTGTGAATTCCAAACGCAGCACCTGCAACAGTTTGGGAGTTTCCCATGATTTCAAGGAATTCCTGTTTTAGAGGGATCAATGGATTGTTGTTTGGGCTTCAGGATATTCCTGAGTGCTTTTGAAATCTACTTCTGAAGTTGCAAATAAGGGTTGTGGCACAGAGGTAATGATTAACCAGATCAATAATGTGTATGGTGAGGGGTGCCTCGACAGAAAAACAGCTGATAAAAGGTTGGTGTGGTGAGATCCCATTTCTGGGAGCAAAATCCAGGTTGGACATCAGATCAGCCAAATCCTTGGTGATTTGGTGCTGCAGGATGGGGGGAATCAGCCACAGTGGGATATGGAGTTGCTGCTTTTTTTTTTTTGCCAGGGTCAGGATTAAATGTGTGAGATGGAATTTCTTGTTGGGACTCAGATGTTTATCAGTTCTTATCTCTGTCACACTCTCACAAACCCTGAGTTCTGCAGCACTTCACTCTCACAAACTAAAAATGGAGCCCCATCTCTCTCTCTGCAAGGCCGTTGAAGGATCAACTGTCCAATTCAGAAATGACACCGAAATTATTTTTACTTTTAATCCAATAACCAACCACCCATGGCTGCAAGGCGGACTTTTTATCCAATTACACAAAACCACCCAAACCCATGGGAGAGGGGGAGAAGAAGGACCAACCTCCACCCCAAAATCTCCACCTTGCTTTATATCTATCACTATATTCTAAACCCTTAAACTCTGAGTTTCCCACCCTGTGATATCACACACTTCTATCCAAACTCCACACCCACAATCCCAGTTCTATAATTCCATTCTGGAAGCTTCTCCACACCCTCAGGTCAGTGCAGTGTTCTCTTGGGGGTCAGTGCCTGGCAGCACAGAAATCTGAAATTCTCAGCACCCAGGGCTCCAACAGTCTGACATCATCTCCTTCCTTTAGGACAGGAGCAGCTGCTTTGTCAGGTTTGGAGAATTTATCATAACGTGACTGCTGCGAAATTTAAATTCTAATTTATATTAATCATAAAAGCTGCGCTGCCTCAAAGCTCTGAGTGAAGTTCAGTGAAGATGAAGCCTTAGGTTTGTGCAGGGTGTTGATTCTGTCACCTGGGACATTGCTGTGTCCTGACAAGTGTCACACGTGTGGCAGGGGACAGCCACAGCTGGACAGTCCCTTGTGGCAGGGAGGTTGTGCTGTGATGGGTCAAAGTGGAAGGATTTTGGGATCAGAACATTCCGCCTGGAATGCTCTTGGGAACAGGGAGTTGGTCAGGTTGGAAAAAACCTCTGAGGTCATCAAGTCCAGCCCTGTCCCCACGTGTCACATTCAGATCCCTTTTGAGCACTGCTGGTGGTTCCACCAGTGATGATGGTGATGGATTCCAGCACTCCCCTGCCATCCTGCTCCAATGCCTGACTCTGATAATTCACTTGTGGGGAATAATGGAAGGAATTTGAGCTGGGACCTCTGAATTGTTTTTGATGGTGCAGTTTATTTTCTTATCTTCCCCTTTTTTCTATTTTTTCTAATTCCTTTTTTCTATTGCCTATGTTAATTCTTTGCAATGCATCAAATGCACTGTTGATAATATTGTTCATGATTTATTTTTTTAAAAAATTTTTCTCCTACTGGTAACCAAAAAATTGGTACAGTGAGAATATAGTTGATAAGAGAATATAGTTGATAAGGCAGGAAGGGTGAGCTTGGCTCACATCTTCACAGCATGGCGCAGAAGGTCACCAGACCCTTAGTTACAAGATTTTTTAAGGAGTTGTTGACCAATAAAACACTGCCAATAGGATATTTATGCCCAGGATATTTGTTTTTTGATTTAATCTTTACTATTTTGTCTTATGGATCCATGCTACAGTGTGAGCTTTCTTATCCAATCATGTTATAACACACAAAGCTACAGTACTGTATTATAAACTCCTTGTTTACTTCTGTAACTACTTTTAATTTTTCATATATCTTAAACTTTAAAACTCTAAACTTCCTCTACTTAGCTTAACATTCTCTGCTTTAAACTATAAATCCACATTCTCCCTTCTAGCACCTCAGTTTGGGAGCCTTTTCCAAGGTCAAAGCAAAGCCTGGGTTTAATTCTAAGCTTTGGTTTACAGGCCCAAAGTTCTGAGAGTTCCTTGCATTTCAGATTCATGCATTTAAGTTAAAAACATAAATATCCTTGTTAGCAGTGTTTTAGTAGTCAATAACTCCTTTAAAAGTCTTGTAACTAAGAGTCTTGTAACCTTCAAACCATACAGTAAAGATGTAAACCAAACTCACCCTTCCTATCTATGCAAAAGGTAAGAAAAATAAACCACATCATCAAAATCAGAAGTCCTGTCTCAAATTCTGTGGGAATTGAAAAAACAGAAACTTCTATGAGCACTGAAGGATTTGATTTGTAGCTTTGAAACAAGCTTGGATTGGTGTAAAAATATAATATACAGATGTTAAGTAGAAAAATCATAAACTTATGTTTCTGTAGTTGTAAGAAAGAGAATATGCTTTAAATAAGTGAGAAATTGTATTGCTAAGATGGTGAAGGGTTTATACTGTAGTGGTTGTATAGAGTGAGCTGAGAGCTTAGGAGTTATAATAGAAATATATTTATGCATGTGAGACAAAAGCCCATTGGACAAAAGTATCCACAGGGCAGGAGAAATGAGTAAAGGTGATGGGTCAGAAAAGCAAAATAAACCCTATAGCAGCTGTCTATTAGTTTAGAAAGTTCGGTATTGTCTTGTAACAAAGAAATTATGACTACTCTGAGCTATGGCCGACTGCTTGCTCCTCTAAAATCTCACAGCCTCTGAGACTGATGTTTATCTGAGCAATAAATCATTCTTAGCCTGAAAATAGTAGCATCCCTTCATTAAAAGCAACAACAATGATAAAATGCCTTCCAAAATTCCCCATGAGTGAGTTCTCACCCCTTCCCTGGCAGGATGGATTTCCCTGTCTGGCTTTGGGATAGGGATGGCTGGACTGGAGGAGCTAGAAATGAATTTTGTGTACAAATACAGCTTTGACAGACCTGGTAACTGCTTTTTTTTGGGTTTTTTATTGCTTTTAACAGGAGAAGTTGTTCCTTAGGAGCCTTGATCCCAGCCTGCACGCAATGCTGCTCGCTCCAGAGGAGACAACCTGGGTGCTGATGACAGGGACATGGTCCAAGTGCCACCCCTGGGCAGTGCCAGCCACAGGTGAGCCCAAAGCTGAGCTTTTGCAGGGCAGCAGAAATAAAAACTTGGGTGAGGGGTTTGTTTTATGGTAAATAACCATGTTACATAAAACCTCAGCACCTGGAGGGAATGTTGAATGAGCAGGTGGAGCAGCTCTCCCTGGTTGTGTCAGAGTCGTCCTCTGGTCATGGAAATCCAGCAGATCCTCCAAGCTGTTCTTGGCTTTGTCAGGCTCACCACAAAGTCCTGAAGAACAACTGCTGGAAGTTTCCATGCACCCAAAAAAAAAAAAAAAAACAAACCTAAAAATCTTTGTTGGTATAAAATGAATATTTAGGTTCTTGTGTTAAAACAAAATAAACAAATGGCCTGTGAGCCTGTGAATATTCTTAATTGTAATTGGGTAACAGAACCCACGTATTGAACAAACACCTCATAAATTTATTAATTTAATTTATTTATGATTATTAATTTACTATTTTTATTATTATTTATTTATTCACACACACCTTAAAATTTATTTTATTCACTTTTATTCCCACACACACACACACACCTTGTTCCCCCTCCTTAAAAGGTGCTTTTTTTTAAGGTGATTTTGACCCAGTTAAGAGTGGTCTGGCAGACTTGGGATTTTCCTCAGAAAAAAAGTTTCTTGATTCTTTGGCTGCTGAAAAGGATCCTTTCCTTTTGCTGCTGTGACAAATCTTTTTGATGATGTGAGTTCAGGATTTAGAGCGAAGTCTTCAGCAATCTGCCATTTCTATAGTTTTATCCCTGATATTAAGGGGTCTGAATAACTGACCTATTTTCTTCCCTGAATTTGGTTTTTTTGCATATTTTTTTTGCCTGTTTACTTCTGCTGGTTCATTTCTTGGGAAACCCAAAAAAGAAATTTAGAGATTTGGGTTATTTTGGGTTTTTTTATTATTTTATTTTTTTACCCAGTGGTTTCAGAGAATCCCTGGCAGTGCACCCTGAATGAGTCAGGCAGTCCCTGTGTGCTACAGATTAAGATATCCATAGGTGGGAGTTATTAAAAATCTTCAAAAAGCCACAAAACAGTGGTTTTTTTGTGCTTGTTTTATCCTGCCAAGAAACAAAACCCTAGGAATAAACAGGAAATCCTTCCCCTGCCAAGGAGTGAGAGCAGAATCCACTCAGTGTGGGTGTGATAATGCTGCAGGGCTGTTGTTTGCTGTTGTTATCAGGGATGTTCTTGCAGTGCTCTGGGGCAGGGAGATCCTGCAGCTTTAGGGTAACTGATTCTAAAAAGGCTTTTGGCTAATTTTAATGCTTTTGTGGAAAATCAAGAGCCCTGTCAGGTGGGATTTCATGTCAGTGAAAGCAGTTTCTCCTGATTGTAAAATGGAGCAATATTTAGCTGTGGTTAGGTTATTTTTCAGCTTATAAAATATCTTCTCAGAGAACTCTTAATCTGATATGAACCACAAGCTCTTCTGACATCTAAAGAGGAGAAAAACTTCCTAAAGGTGCTGAGACCCTGGAGCAGCTTCCCAGAGCAGCCGTGGCTGCCCCTGGATCCCTGGAAGTGCCCAAGGCCAGGTTGGACGTTGGGACTTGGAGCAGCCTGGTCTGGTGGAACCTGCAGGTCCATTCCCAACCCAAATCATTCTGTTCCAGTCCCCCAGATGTTCATAACCCTGGCATAATTTAGGATTCTCCAGGAAAATTTCTAAAACTCCTTCCCGGTGGCCCAAGGGATCTCCCATGCTCTGCCAGCAGCTCCTGGCATCTTGGAATGACAGCCACGAGTCTGGAACTGCTTTCAGGGCTTTGGACAACTCTGGGAGCAAAACCCTTCCAGTGATGAGGAGCAACATGGGAGTGTCTGTCAATTCTTTTGCTTCTTTTCTGCCAAGGTCAGGATTAAATGTGTGAGATGGTATTTCTTGTTGGGACTCGGATGTTTATCAGCTCTTATCTCTGTCACAGTCTCACAAACCCTGAGTTCTGCAGCACTTCACTCCAACAAACTAAAAATGGAGCCCAGTCTCTCTCTCTGCAAGGCCTTTGAAGGATCAACTGTCCAATTAAGAAATGACACTGAAATTATTTTCACTTTTAACCCAATAAACAACCACCCATGGCTGCAACGGGGACTTGGAAAAGAAGATGAAGAAGAAGGAGGAGGAGGAAGGTGAAGGTGAAGAAGAAGGACCAGCCTCCACCCCAAACCTCCATCTTGCTTTATATCCATTACTGTATTCTAAACCCTCAAACTCTGAGTTTCCCACCCTGTGATATCACACACTTCTATCCAAACTCCACACCCACAATCCCAGTTCTGTCATTCCATTTTGGAAGCTTCTCCACGGCCTCAGGTCAGTGCAGTGTTCTCTTGGGGTCTGGCAGCACAGAAATCTGAAATTCTCAATAATCAGGGTTCCAGGCAGTCTCCTGCTGTGGAATCCTGGCTGAGAGAGGATTTTCACAGGGTTCAGGTCTCTGTTTCCAGCTGCCCCATCTGGGAGAATCCTCTATGTGGAAAATGTCTCAGACACATCTTTCACTGATCTTGCAGATCACAGAAGCCCAGAATGGTTTGGGTTGGAAGAGACCTTAAAAATCATCTCATTCCACCCCCAGCCATGAGGAGGGACATGTCCCACTGTCCCAGGCTGCTCCAGTCTGGCCTTGGCCACTTCCAGGGATGTGGCAGCCACAGCTTCTCTTGGAATCTGTGCCAGGGCCACCCCACCCTGACAGGAAACAACTTTCTCTTCACATCTGATGTAAATCTCTCCTTTTTTCTTGTCACAAATACCACAACAATATCAATGTCTAATAGCTTTCATGCTGTTTAATTTTGTATAAATTTATACCTGAAATATTAACATTTTACTGATGAGGTTGTGCTCATGTATTTCTCCTCAAAAGAAACTTTGGCAGAGAATTTAAGTCCAAGGAACTGCTTGAGGCTTTTGGAAATAGTGAATGGTGTTGGTAAATAGTTTTTTTGTCTGTTCCTTCACTGTTTGAATGAAAAAATTAGTCCACCACACCTGTCTGGGTTTAGATGTAGTTTTTTATTGTTGTTTTTGATGGTGATTTATTAAGACCAGTGGCTTTCCTGGGATTTGCAGGGGAATAAATGAAATAATTTGATTTTTTCCCCCTCTTTTTTTTTTTTAAGGCCGCATTTAATTAATTGCTTTTAAACTCTGATTTTTTGAGTTAAATTTAACTAATTTAATTAATTGCTTTTTAATTCTGAGTTTCCATCCCTTTTTTTTTTTTTTTTCCCCTGCAGCTTGTTAGTGGTTCCTCTGTAAACCCCTGAGGAGAATTCAGTGTTTGCCTGGGGGGAAGGACAGGCTCCAGTGTTGTGGAAGCACTGAGCCTTATCTAGGGTACATGAAGTCCCTCTTCTCCTGGGCTTTAGACACAGCTCCCATCAGCAGTGATGAATGGCTCTGGAAATAAAACATGAATCCATTTGTTACGCATCCTATTTTTAATCTGTGCACAAGTGTTTTATTCTCTGGCCAAGGAGCAGGGATTTCTCTCTGTCTGCTGCTCCCTGGTAGCCCAAACAGGACCAGGGGCTGTGGGTGTGCTGCTAAATTCTTGTGGGATTTTGGCCTAATATTAGCATTTATTTAACCTAATATTTGGTTAAATAAACACTGCCAGGCTGTTCATATGTTCCATGCTGTTTATATGGAATTTTACAGGATATTTGTGTGGTCTCCTTGAGGTCTTAATGCCTCTAATTTTGTTATTTAATAGGGATTGGTTTGGGTGTGCAAAATCAGTTTGTAGCAAGTGATAAACTTGTGTAAAGTTTTTATTTATTTATTTAAAATAAATTTATTCACTGCAGAGTTGTTCTGCCCTGCTCTTGGTAAAAACACACATGACCAGAGAATATTTCTGTCCAACCTTTCCAGAAAATCTCCAGGAATGGAGATCTGGGTCTGGGACAGCTTTCAGTAGGCCAAGGATTAATAGTAAATTAAATTCAGAGAATTCCAGGTTTGAAGAGGCCTCAAATACCATCTGCTCCAGTTTTTCTTGGCATAAATAACCTTGGAAGAAATAATTTATTTGTAATATTCCTTTCTGCAGCAGTACTGAGTTACTTTTCTTTACCCACATTTTGCTCTGTGGAGTTCCCAGATGCCTCTCCCTTCTTCACTGGAATATTTTGTGTTTTTTGGGGTGTAACAGGGATGATGGCTCTTGTTTTCCAGAGGGGATGTGTTTGCCTGGCACAGGTGCATTCCCAGTCTCATAGAGCTGTGAAGGTGCCACACCAACACCTAAAATGTGAAACCTGTGGAGAATTCCTATTGCTGTGCAGTAAGTCAACTCTATTTATTTATTGCGTTTATTTTATGCATATTTATTTTTGGAGGACAGATTTGGGTTAGTGTAAGGCAAGGGAGGGACGTGATTTAGACTTGATCCTTTTGTCGTGGTTACGTTACGCAGTGCTGAAAAATTCATTTATTTCAGGAAACAAAAGCAAAGCTTTGCTTTGCTGCCTTTCCTGCTCACTGGATGAACATCTAATATTAAATAACATTTTTTTTTTCTCTGTTCCCTGCAGGAGGCAAACCATGGACACCCAGTTGTTCTCCCCATTCCTCGGAACAGTCCCCAGTCCCCCCACGCCCCCAGAGCCCTCCCAGCTGTGCAGGGACTGCCTGGGGTGTGCTGAGGATTTTGGATCCCAAAATGCCTTCCAGGAGTGCCCAAAAAAAAGGTATCAGCATCCCTGCTGGGGCCTTGGGGCCGCTGGGTCACTTCTTGTGTTACAGAACAAATTCTGGATTCTTTTGGGAGAGTTTCAGGCATCTCTGGAGATTCAGCAGGTTTCCTTTGCTCTGTTGTGGTTATTACTGAGGTTGTGAAAAAAAGGTGTGTGGGGTTTGTTTTTTCATCCTAAAGCCAAGTGACAGTGACCGAATATTGCCTTTTTTGGAGGGTGATAGAAACTTTTTTTTTGGGTGATAGAGACTGACACAGCAACTTTTGATGAGAAAATGCTCTTTTAATGAGCATTTCTAATACCTCACTGCATTTTTTGTATCATTTGCTTAATAAGAAAGGCAAAATCTGAGCTGAGCAGAAAGTGGAGTCCACTGGCTCACAAGGTGCTGAAAGGAAACAGTTAAATAAGATGATGGATTGCAAAAAACCTTAATTTTTTTTGCTGGTTTTCAGTGGGAAATGTCAGAGTGAGGTGTATTTTTGAATAAAAGATCACAGCTTTGGTGTCAGCTGTGAGAGTTAATTTTAATCAAAGAGTGGCAATTTGCTAAATAAAGTATACGGTATTTTCTTAAAGCAGCCTTTAGATTATTGCAAGCTAGCTTTAAAAAATAAACAAGTTTTGGAATTAGGGTTAATTCATATAAATTATTGGGTTAATTCATGTCTACACCCATTCTGAGCCTGTGGATATTCAAAATTCCTTGAGGCCTCCCTTAAAAAAAAAAAAGAACAAAAAGAAAAGAAAAAACTTTGCTATTTGACCAAAGCACATAAAAGATCTGGTTATCAAATATCAGTTCTGCATTCACAGAACATTTTCAAGAACCTTTGCACTTCTGAGCATCCTAAATTAAATTCAGGTTCCTTGGAGAGGAAACTGAGCAATCATGGGGTAAATCAGGGACTGAGTTAGAGGTGAAACCGGTGAGGTCTGAAAAGGCAGCAGGGTGTGATTCTCACTGAGATGAAAAATGTGATTTTTTTTTTTTTAATATGAGTTTGTCCAAATTTTATGGTCTCTGTTAATCAGCAAAGTCAGTGAGCAATTGTGTGGCAGCCAAGGGGCCTTGGGTAAGGTGGGACCAGAAAATCTCAGATCTTCAAGAACCCTGAAAGGTGAGGAAGGAAGGGAAGTTTATTGGAGCAAAATAATGAGGATAGAGGGAAGGAGAGCTTTGTAATTCAATTGTGAGGAAGAGTCAGGAGTTACTACAAACAACTCCATGAAAATCTCATCTTGCACTAGAAGTAAAAAGTTGCGTTTGTTTAAAGATTGTTGGAAACCTTGAGTGTTTACCAGAAATATTTAGTAAAATTTTGACCTGTCCAGAAGGGGATTGAAAAGTGGTTCAAGTATATATACCTTACGAATAAATTATTTTTTGGAGATTACATAATAAGTTTTGAATTATTTGGCAGTAGGTAAATTAGAGTGCTCCAGACTTTGAGAGTAGTGATTCTATTTATGCTCTAAACAAGACAGTCAAGGTTTGAAGGAATGTTCATGAAACAGTTTTTTTTTTTTTCCCTTGGAAAGAAAGGGAAATTTTTGTTGCTTGGAAAGTCTCTGGTAAAGAAAGAAGGAAAATAATTCTACTTCACTTGGGCAGTAGAATTCACAAATGCAGGAAGGGATTTCTGTAGAGGGATGCTGAGGATACAATAAATTCAGAACTAAAAAAAATGCTGCCAAGATAAAGGTTTGATCTTTTTTGCCTGTTTTGTTTAGGAGAAAACTTTAATAAGTTTTACTTACTTAACACTTTTACTCTGGGTTTTTTTTGTTTTTTGTTTTGTTTTTTTTTTTTTGTTTTGTTTTGTTTTTTTCAGGGCACCAATAAATCTTTCTTACTCTGGCAATGGGCCTGATGTGTTTGGGTTGGTGTCGAGCATTTTAGAGGAGCCAAACAAGCCAGAGCCAGCTACAGATTGGTGAGTTTTTTTTGAGGGTTCTTACAATTCCTGTGCTGGTTTTTATGCCCATTGTCACACATATATGATAGAGATTTTTAATTAATTAATTTGAGTAATGACAGCCTTTCAAATCCCCTTAAAATGTGGAAGTGTTTTTACTTCATTTGCGGGTATAAAAAACAATACCGAACTGTTAAAAATGCAAATTTTAACAAGTTTTCCATCAGCTTTACAGCATTTGAAGAGGGGGAAAAATATAATTAATTTTAACCAGTAGGGAGCTGACAGAACACAGTGGAATCTGAGATATTTAATAAGTCCAAATAAACTCTGCATTTCTGAATGTGCAGAATAAACAGTGTGGGTGATGAGATTTCACAGAGCACTTGCTCAGCTGCTGTGGGAATATTCCTCCTGTTTTTGAGGAGAGCTGTGCATGATGTGTGAGTTATTTTAAAGCAAGAAATGTTTTAAATCCTGATGGGAGGTTGGTTTAACTCTGTTCCAGGAATTCTCTGCCAAGTTTGTTCCCTGCTGTGTGGGCACCTGATCTGGGCAGCAATGGGGAGTTCCCAGGGCTGCCGGCTCAGCACTGGGTCCAACCCAAGGATTTTCCCACCCTGCTGGGCTCCAGCTGCCACCAGGAACCCCTGCAGGAGCCTCCTGAGGTGGAGATGCTGCACAGAGGTTTGGGGGACCTTCAGCTCCTCGAGTCTTGGCTCTCTCCCTGTGCTCATCCCAGCAATGCCCTGAAGAACCCTGAAAATTCCTCCTTGCAGAACAGCACCACAGCTCCCCAGGAAGGGTTTTCCTTCCCAAATGGGGGCTGGAACCAGCATTATGACCACAGGAGGTTAAATGGAGATTATGAAAAATGTGGGTCCAGTTTTAGCCCTTTTTCTGCTCGGAACAGGATGAAAGAAAACCCCAGCACCCAGAAGGAGTTTTGGAAAAGAGGAAAAGCACTGAAAAATAATGCTCAAGGACAAACTAAGTATTCCCCTGATCTTTCCAATCAGCCTGGTGATAACTCTTGGGATAAAGTACCCCAGGACAGCCACCTGTTCTCTAAGAGATATGAGAACTTCCCAGCTGCTCACAAACTGCAGTCACCCGTCCATCCATCCCTTCATTTTTTCAACCCACCCCCTAAGGAAAATCCATTTTCTGGAGAAACAGGCAGGAAACCCCAGGAAAGCCATGTGCAAAATGGCCATTGTGGCTTTATTGTGGGGGATGCTTTTAATAATAATGAGTGTAAAGTGCATATGGGCCCTAAGGAAAGCTCTCCTCAAGCAGCTGAATATGATTTATCTGTGAAAAACACTGTGCAAAATGGGAATTACTCCTCATACCAGGGGTGTGCATGGCTGGATGGGAACAGTCTGGCAGCTGCTGCATCTGAAATTCCATATGGAAAACAAATGGCAACGAGCCCCCAGTCCTCATCAGGGGTTTCCACCATGTCTGGGGGCTCTCCCACCCACCAGCCTTTCACACAGCCCCCCTTTTACTCCCAGCTCCTTCCCACCCTCCCTCCCAGGAAAGATGGGAGGTTACAGACATCAAATGGAGTTTCCAGTCACCTGGGGGTTCCTCATTTCATCCCAGAGAGCCAGAAGCAGATGAGACCCATTGGAAGGTCCCAGGAGGGTGCTGGGGTGAACAAGGACGGGCGGCGCCGCAAATTCCCCGTTCAATTTTCACCCGACTGGCTTGTGCAGCAGAAGGCTGCAGGTGAAGACCATGCTGAGAAATATCACAGGTTCCCAAAGAGGCAGAGCCAGGAAAGTGGCGGTAAAGATGACAGAAGAGGCAGAAGGAATTGGATCCCTCATTTGGGATCTACGGCCCCAAACCACCAGACCTTGCACGTGTTCCCGAAGAAGCACGAGCAGAGCGGTGGCAGCTTGTCAGATTTCATCAACCCATCTCTGCTTCCTTCCTTCCCATTCATGTCTGATTTTAAACAAAATCCCAGCTTCCCTCCATTTAATCACCAACTGTTTCCACCAGCAAACGCTTTCAGTTTCCCTCCGCCGCCGCTTCCATTCTCGGACCTCGTTGATCTTTTTCACTGCGACGACTTCAACCCCTTGAGTCCCTTCATGAGTGATCTCTTCCCTGGGGAAATCTCTGCCCCCTGCTTTGCCTTCCCAGCCCCATTTAACAAGTTCAGGCCTCCCAGGAGCCGCAGTGGCCCCGCTAACGAGCTCCACATCCACCTGGAGGAGTGCCACGAGCAGTGGAGAGCTCTGGAGAAGGAGAGGAAGAAGGTAAAACGCAGCTGGTGGTGATTCCTGATAAATACTGGGCTGGTTTTAAGAGAGAAAGTTTTATGGTGTTTCTTCTTTGGTTTGTTGGGGTTTTTCTTCTTGTAGTAAAGTAGTAAGAAAGAAAATGAAGTAACTAGTCCCGGGCACTCTCTGTGTGTCTGTAGAGAAAACCTACAATATTTTTTTTGTTCCCAAAGGGAATTTCAGTTTATGCTCCTCTCATTACAGTCACTTTCCTGCTTTAGACTCACTTCCAGAACTGTTGGCAAGGGGAGCATCACACTGATAATGAGGGTATTGCACTTGGGAATGAAAACTCTGTGCTCCAAAGAGGGAGGAAGAGCTTTCCCAAGAGGAGTCAAATACCTGAATTCCATGCCAGGTCTCAGAAAATAAATTGGCCATAATCCCTGATTTTAATAATGCACTGGGTGCTACTCCCATGTGTGAGAAGCCTCCTGATCACTGGATAAAGGTGTCTGAGCAGGCTTGACCTGGAAAACTTCTTTTTCTTTCAATCATCAGCTGTGGGGCCTTGCTGATGGACTTCTGGAATTGTGAATGGAGGTGCCTGTGTTGTTCTCTCATGGATGCCTTCAAACAAGACTCCTCTCTGCCTGTCTGGCCTTCCAGGAATGCTCTGGAAGTGAGCAAGGGATGGTTCTTGATCCAGTGCTTGTCTCCTGTTTTCAGTTGTTTACAAAGACCACCTCATAGTCTTTGTCTCCTGCTTTTTATTTCATCATGAAAGGAGGGTTGTTTACCCCCATACTCATTAATCAAAGGGGCTTAATTAACCCCTTGCTCTGGTCCATTCCAAGTGTTCCAGTTTTATCCCAGTGAGCTGTTCAGGGTTTCTCAGGGTGGTTTGTGGTTACAGAATAGAAACTGTTCTCAGTCCTCCAAGCCACAGCCTGGCTCCCATTCCTGCAGCCAAACCACATTCCTCAGGAGAGAATGACTGCAAGGAGAGAGAAACTCCTCCTGGGATTTTATGTAATTTTCTCTGTCTTGTTTAATCACTCAGCCCTTTTAGCTCTCTGAAACCTGTTCCTTGCAGCTGCTTTGGGGTCACAGCCTACCTGTCTCCTTTGATAAACCCCACTTTTCTAGGGATCTCACATTTAAAGCATTTCCACAAGTCAGGAATAATGTGCAATATTAAATGTGCACGTAGTTTACTTAATTGCTTATTAACTGTAATTCTTAATTACCTGGTGTCATTATACGATTCCATGACCTTTTCTCCATCCATTATTTTTTTCTGGATGCCTTTCAGATTCCTCAGATGATGAGTGCAGGGGGAGTCAGCTCTTGTAATCCATGTTAGGTCAGGCAGGGACAAAATAATAATAATAAAATTATAATTACTAACAAGTAATAATGTAGTAAATAATAATAAGTGAAGCAAAAAGAGAAGGACGTCACCACATACTTTTAGTACAAATATGCACAAATATGGACTTAGCCTTGAGTGCAGCACCTGACCCCTCTCTCTTACATTCATGGTACCCTGGAGAAGGAATGAGATAAGGAATCTACTGCTAGCTGTGTCTTTCTTACTTAAGTGTCAGAATTTCCTATCCAAAAATAGATTTGGTGATGTTTAGTCACTGTCTGTGTTAGACCCTGGCTAAGCCACTCTTTCTCAGTGGAAGCTTGGCTGTTGTGTTAAAGATTTTCTTTGTTAAAGAAAAATATCTTCTGGGTTCAAGTGCTGGTATCAGTTTTTGCTAAATGGAGTTTCATCCTAATGCATTTGAGATGTGATTTATGTTGCTGTTATCGCCTGGTTTTGGTTGGTTTTTTTTTCTTAATAATCTTAATATGTGACATTTGAGACAAGCAGTGAGAGGTGTTGAACTCTGAGGGAGAGCTGAATTAGAGAAATATTCCTGCACGGAAGCTGGAGAGGGACTTCTGACAAGGGCATGTAGTGACAGGTCAAGGGGAATGACTTCAAACCAAAAGAGGGCAGGGTTAGATTAGATTTGGGAAGAAAGTTTTACTGTGAGGGTGCTGAGGCCCTGGCACAGGGTGCCCAGAGAAGCTGTGGCTGCCCCTGGATCCCTGGAAGTGTCCAAGGCTGGACAGGGCTTGGAACACCCTGGGATAGTGGAAGTTTGCAGGTCCTTTCTCAACCCAAATCATTCTGTTGCAAATCTACATTCAGGGAGCTTGGGATTAAACCAACAGTGGTTTAGTGTTCTCCTCATGGAAAAAGGATGGAATTTGCTCCCTGTGAGGGTGGGCAGGCCCTGGCATGGGATGCCCAGAGAAGCTGTGGCTGCCCCTGGATCCCTGTCAGTGTCCCAGGCCAGGTTGGATGGGGCTTGGAACACCCTGGGATAGTGGAAGGCATTCATTGCAGAGGGTAGAATAAGATGAGCTTTAAGATCCCTTCCAACCCAAACCACTCTGGGATCCTGTGATATTTGGGAATGTTTTTCTGTCAATGCCCTCAGAAGCCGATCGGGCCCTCACTCCTAATCCACTTGAAAATTCCAAACAGCGCCAAAACCAGATTGAGCACACTGTACTCACTTCAAACCATCACACTGACAAATTATTTCCCTTTCAGGCTGAGGCTGACCTTGCAAGGCACTTCCCAGGGCAGTCTATCTCCAGTCCCAGCCCTGTGCCACGGCTCCCTGTGAATCCATCCCGCGTGGATCGCCTGCTCACTGACCAGGCCCGCCAGCGCACCCAGGTACGCCTGCAGTCCTGGGATTTGTGTGTTTATTCATTAACAAATCTGGAATTTGTTTGTTTGTTCATCAGCAGCAGTGGGTTTGGTGGTTTTGTAGTGGTTTTCTTTGGCTGATAGTTGGAACTGGCGGTTGAGTTCCATCCCATGTGGATCGCCTGCTCACCGACCAGGCCCGTGAGTGTGCCTGGGTACGCCTGCACTCCTGCACTTCTCCTGGGATTTGTTTGTTTATTCATCAACAAATCTGGGATTTGTTGGTTTACTCATCAACCTTAGTGGGTTTGGTGGTTTTGTAGTGGTTCTCTTTTGGAACTGGTGGTTGAGTTCACTGATAGAACTGATCAGTGGAGCTCAGCGCCAGGGTTTAGTTGAGGTGTTGGGGCCTGCGTTGGGCTCTGTAATCTTTAAGGTCTCTTCCAACCCAGTGATTCTGTGAATTCTGTGAACTGAAAAGGTGAACTTTGGGATGGTTTTTTGGATGGAGTGGTATGTTGAGAAAGCAGTCATTTAAATTGATGAGAACAGTTGTCTTTTAACCTATGAGGATAGTCTTTTAAATTGAAGCTAACCAGAGGTTAGTTTCTTGGAGTTATTGATAGAGAAGGAAATCTAGGTTGGAGGGGTGTCATGTTTTTGATTGCTTTCTTGGTTTTGTTTAGGTTTTGAAGTAATCTCTAGGAGTTAGAAGTCTTTTTGGGGATGATGAATACAGAACTATTTGTGGGTGTGATGTGATTTTTTTTTTTGTAATTGTTGTTTTACTAAATTTTCAAGGGTACTTAGGTTTTTGGGTTTTTTTTTGATAAAGTTTACTGATTAATTTAAATAGGGTTATTAGTTTTCTGTGGAATGATGGGTTTTGACATGGTCTCTATTAAAGATCTGCTTCTGGTTTTGCTCCCTACTGGGACAGTACATCTTTCTTTCATATGGGGAGAGGTTTCTGTATAATGAAGGGATGTCCTGTTGCTGTTTGATCTTTGTGAGGGTATTTACTACATTTGGGAGTGGGGGGATTGTGGGAAATAGTAAAGATAAGACTTTTAGAAATCTGTGAGAGCATGCCTCAGAGAACTTAGAGCAGCTGCAAAGTTTGAAAGTAGAAAAGTTACATTTGTACAGCAAGCAAGGACATGAAACAATAACTTGAGTTTTCTGCCAGGTGCTCGCACTGATAGGAAGAATGGAGAGGCTCTGTGGTGCTCCCCTGCACAGGAACATCTCCAGGACCTTGGAGCTGCACCTGGAAGCCATTCAGGTGACCCAGGCACGTCGGAAGGATGAGATTGGGAATGCTGCAAACCCCCGGAGTCACAGGGGGCCACGCTGCAACAATGAGAAAGGTAATGCTGCCCATTCCTGCAGCCCTCAGAGCTTTTCCAAGGGTTTAATTGTGGGTATGTTCCACATAAAAATGTAAATTTGGAATACCCAGCAATTTTTGTCACTTCAGCAAGGAAGTTTGCAAATACATTTTAATTTTGTTGGTAATTTTAAGACTTTAACTTACTTTGAGTTCTATTGTTTTGTTGTTGTTGTTGTTTTCCTGTTACTATTTAAAAAAAAGCTATTTTATTCTCTTGATTAGGGAGAGTTTTTGTAAAAACTTCAGTCACGTTATATAACCATAAGTGGTTGTCCTAAAAGCAAAAATGTGCTCATTTTTAAGCAGGTAGAATTATTTCCTGGTATGGCTAAACTTTCTTTTCTCTTATGCTTATAAAATAATAAAATAGCCAGTGTTGTGCAGAACAATTGTCTACCTTACCTAAATCACAAACCCACCAGGAATGACATTCCAGGTTTCCCAAATTCTGTTGAAGTAAAGCCAGAATAATCTGTAGCAGCAGTAAATGTGGCAATTTATAGTTTGAGGTTAAAGATGATATTATTTTTCTTCAGAAAATACCTGGTTCTCAGAACAAAAGAGGAATTCACTCCTTAGTGCTGAAGTGAAGTGGACAGTGAAGTTCCTTTGGCTGGGGAATAGCTGCTCTTGTGATAAGCTGGAAAGAGAAGCAAAATGTTTTGCTTTTGCAATTCAGATGTCAAAAATTAAAATGTAAAATGAATGTAAAATGTTGTGCCCTTAAAAGACTAGTCCTATATGCAAACTAATTTTTAAAATAACTCCTAAAAGTTCCATGTGACTTTTTAACTCCAAGCGTGAGTCAGGAATAGTAGAAGGAAGGTTCTTGGCCAGGCAGGAATAGTAGGACACAGTGGTTAAGTGGATGATTATGATTAGATTTAATGCAAATATTTCAGACTTTGAGTGATTAGTTATTTGGTTAAAAATAAAAATAATTTAGATTTCATTTCTTAATTGGACAGTTTATCCTTAAAAGACATTGTACCAAGAGATAGTTGGCCATTTTGTGCCTTGTTAATGAAAGGCTGCAGAACTCACTGCTGTGAGACTGTGACGTAGATAAGAAATAAAGAACATGTAAGTCTAATCATGAGCTATTGTCTCAAGTGCCTTCAGTCCTGACCCAGGACATTCCTCTGACTGCCTTGGAGGGCTCCAGACCCTGTCAGAGGACTCAGAGCCCTTGGCACGGAGTCACAAACACCTGTACCTTTGATTTTAGCCCATGGAAACAATCACCACCTCTGTGCCAGGAGTTACAAGCCACAAGAGTTTGAGTAGAATGATAGGGAATTTGTCACAGGGTGAAAAAGTAGAATTTTGGGGGATTTAGAATGGGGGTTCAAGAGGCAAGATGGAGGAATCCTGTCTTTCTCCTTCTTCTTGGCCTCCATCTTCTGCTGTGATGGTGACACTTCTGGATTGGTTTAGAGTAGAGACAGACTGTCTAACATAGGTGATAGGTATTGGGAAATTATTGTAAATAAAGTAAACACCACCCTGAAGGTGGTCAATGTGCCATGAACCAACCTGCCAGACAGATCTCAGCAGGTCAGAGAGAATTTTATAGATAACAGAGAATAAACAACCTTGAGAATGACAGCCAAGGAATTCAGTCTTCTTCTTTGATCTCGGACCTGGGAAAAAGAGACTTTCCAACATCTCAGGGTCATCTTGACACCAAAGATCCCATCATAGAAACCAAAAGCTGGTAATAACATTTCCAGGCTTGTCCCCTGATGAGGTTTCCCTGTGTTGCAGATGTGCTGGCCCTGGCAGCTGCCCTGCGAGCCCTGGCTGGAGCCACGCGCGCAACTCGCACCGCGCTCTGGTGCGCGCTGCAGCTGACCCTGCCCAAAGCCCCTCCTGCTGGACCTGAAAACCAACAACTCCTCCTGCCAGAGCTTCGTCCTTCAAGCACAAGCAACCAGGAGAAAAGCAGCCTGGAGCAGGAAAGCAGAGGAAGGGGAAAAGCTGAGGAAGAGAGGAAGATTTTGGAATAATCGCCGATAATAAATGGAAAGCCGAGGATGGGGAGGGAAGGTCTCAGGTCCTGCCCAGCACCGCCAGAGGTGGATTTCACTGGATGTCAGGAAGGGGTTAATTTAAAAAAAAAGGGTTAATTAAGGTGCCTGGTCAATGCTGCAGTTGTGGTGCTGTGGTTCTGGTGTGGAGACACAGTTTGTAGTGGTATTGATGCAGTTGAATATTGCAGGTGTCTGCTGCTGATAAATTTTCATTTTAGGGAAGCTGAACAAGAGCTGAGCTTTCCTCCTGTGCTTACCCACAGCTCTGAGCCCAGCCAGGACCTGAGCAACCAGAATCTGGAAAAACTAAATTCTCTTTTTTTTTTTTTTTTGGCTAATGAGACAATTTAGGATATTTAAAGGTACTCAGTAGTCATTCAGGGTTTGTTTTATTTTCATTTTTTGCACCATGTGTATGTAGTTCTTTCCGGAGCCAAAGTGATCACTGAGTAGTTTGCACCTCATCACTGTGTCAGGAGCAATCCATGCTGCTGTGGTGGTGTTTTTTGGGACAGGTTATCTCTGTTTGACAGGAATAATCAGTGTTCAGTGCTGGTTTTGTGCTGCCAGTTCAGTTTCCAGCAAAACCATTATGAGCTGAGCTTTTCCATGGAATTGTCCACTTTGGTTTTTCCACTAAAAAAGTGGATTTTTGTAGCTTTGCAGTGTGAACTGCGTGGAAGTGCACATTAGCAGGTGTTAGACAACTTGCTCAGGATTAGAAATTAGATTTCTTGGTTCCTCAGTGGGGTTAAAACCAGTAACAATATAACATAGTATGCACTTGCATATAAAAAAACTATTATTTGTTACTAATATATGTTCTTGGTACTATATTTTTTTCAGGCACATTCCCTATTTATTTTAATGCCTTCATTGAATGTTTATTTTAAAAATCTATTTTAGTAATATGAAGTTAAATATTTTGCCAAATCTTCTGAATAGTCAGATTTAAGGATTTACTCAGGAACTCTGTATATTATTATATAAATATACACGTGGTATATAGGGGTTTTTTGGGAGAGGGATGTTTGCAAAATATTTACACAAACCTAATTATGTACTAGGTTACCAAAGCTCTTTCACTGATTATTTTTTTGGTGTGGAAGGTTTAATATAGTTAATTGCTGTTAATTAGTCTCCATTGTGTGGCTTAGACAATCAGAGTGTGGTTGTTCAGGGTGAAAACTAGTGAAGAAAAATTAATCCAAGCTGTGATCTTAGGGCATTTAGGAATATTTTAATGCTTTAACAACTGTCTTACTGTTCCACAGTCTCCTAACATGTACTAATAATTAAAGTTCTTGAGTATCAGGATATTAATGAACAGTTTTGGAGGGCAGTTCTTGGGTTAAAAGTGAATTAAGGTGGGGATATAAGCAAAATTTGAAGGACAAAAATGAAGATTTTCATGTCATGTGTTCGCTGTCAAATTTGACATTTTTGTGGGTAATTATAGAACTGTTCACATATATATTTGTGCTTGCAAACTTGTTCCAAATGCAGTTGTGTAGTTCTGGATCTGTGGATGTTTCTAGAGCAGATTTTGTCTCAGTAGTGCCATCCTTAACTCTGTTGAGGGCTGGAGATTTTGTAGCTAAAATTTACCCAGGCCTCACTGTAATCCACTGAGTGAAGTTTAAAAACAAAAGTAGATAGAAATCAGATCATTAGTGTAGCAAAATTATGTTTTTCCCCTTTAAAAAAAAAGTGAATTCTACTTAAAAGATTATTCCAAGCCTTAGCCTAAAAAACAGGTACCAGGGTTATTTTAGTGTGTTTTCTCTCTGTGTACATGGAATTTATTTGCACAAACTAATTTAAGAAGGGTCAATCTACGTTTGTAAAACTGATTGTGCTGCACAGCTTAAAAGTGGAGTTTGTAGTATCTCAGTTTGTGGGTGATTTGGGAGTTTAATTACCCAAATTAAAATTAATTTACCATTGCTGTGCTGGCAGGAAATCAGAATTTCAGAGTCTGGATCTTGGGTTTTTTTCTGTTTACGCAACCAGGGTTGTTTTGTAGTGGTGAATGTTTAGAGTATAATTGGTTCATATTGTACTACTTAATTATTGTGTTAATTAATGATCTTAATTAGCTCATAGTTAATGTGCCTTTAACAATCTCATTTTTCCAGAGTGTTAAAAAAAGCTGTGTGGTCACTTCTGATTCCAATTTCTCTTTAAAAATGGCATTTTGAAGGGTTCCACGTGACTGCAATCAGCTCGTATTGTTAATTATGTTAATTGCACTCAGGAGCTGCTGCAGGTTGGGCTCCTGAAGGAGCTCTGGGCTCTGGAATGTCCTGCTGGGTCATGTGCTGGGTCAGGTGCTCCTGCTCATGCCCTGCAAATGCTCCTCTGTCACTTGGCCTCACTCACTTTTCTTCACAAAAACTCCAGCTCTGCAAACAAAAATAAGGTTTTATTTACAAAAATAAGTTTTAATAATTTTTTACTACCCTTTTCTTTAAATGGGTTGGTTATGGACAGCACCAGACCTAGAATAAGTTGTCTTCAATTCCTAATTTCAGAATGCTCCATTTCTGTTGTTTTATTACAAAACTTCTTGTATTTTTAGGGAAAAAAAACACTTTATTTTGTAAAATAACACTTTATTTTGTACAATAACACCTGGAGTTGCAGCAGCTCTGTCAGAACATCATTTTTGCTGCCTTGTGTTTAATTTGGCAGCAAGGTGCAAATTCTACAAGTCTTGCACTGAGTTTTTGGTGTGGATAAGCACAAGTTATAATGCTTGTGGGTTTAGGAACTGATTGTATTCATATTTTACTGACTTCAGGGAAAGCAGAATTGAGGTTTGGGTCACATTTAAGCCAAAGAGGTGATTTTGGTTTGGAGTTAGGTTTGATGTTTAGAGACAGGAAAGAAATGCCCTTCCTCCTTTTGAGAAGCTATCAGGTAAAATTCAGGTTATTCCCCCTTTTTCCCACCTCCCCCCCTGCACTCAACTTTCATGAGATTTAATTATTTGAGATTTTTTCCCTATTTTGATTTATACTTTTTAAATTTTGGGGGTGAGCTGAAGAAAGTGGCAGAGTTGTAGCCAGTCCTGGTGGCAGGGACACTGGATTGCTCCAGTTTAAATAAATTTAACACTCAGTTGTCCCTTTTTGAGTCAGGATTATTATCAGGGTGCTTTTTGATAGTTGCTAGTGAATCTTTAATGCTTTAGTTGTTGGAAGTCCAGTGCAACATAGACTTAAAAATTACAATTATTTCTGTATTCTGTGTTAATAACTGAAGGTTTTTGGTGATTCAACCTC
The DNA here is from genome assembly GCF_027887145.1 of Ammospiza caudacuta. Lineage (NCBI taxonomy): Eukaryota > Metazoa > Chordata > Aves > Passeriformes > Passerellidae > Ammospiza > Ammospiza caudacuta. Next base: position 2,710,757 of record NC_080593.1, read on the forward strand.
ATTAATTCCCAGAAGGGAGGCCTGCAGCAGGGAACAGCTCTTAATTTTTTTTACTTTATTTTTTAACTTTTTTTTTTTTTTTTTCTGGTTATAGGTTTTGTACTTCTGTTTTTCTGTACCCACAGGGTCCGTCTGGCAGTTAAGTTGCTCTGATGCTATTTATATAAACTAAAACTCAGAAATTGCTATTCATTTGTTATTTCCATTAGAGCAGCATGCAAGGAGATTATTTAAGTTCATGCTGCTTGTTTTGCCTTTTCAGGAATGGGTGACTTTAATTCCCAAACTGCATTTTTATCCTTTTTAAACTGAATATTTGTCTTTGCTGCTGGAATTTACCACCAATATTTTTGTCTGTACCCGGATATGTGAAATTTGGGAATTGTTTGCCTTAGGCAGAACTGCTGCTCTAGTTCATGGTCCCTTTATTCCTGTTTGTTTCTAGTTCCTGTTTATTTTCTAGTTCATGGTCTCTTGGTTATTCCTGTTTATTTCTTTTGAAGGAAATGAATGTTTTGATTATGGTTATTCCTGGTTATTTCTTTTGAAGGAAATCAATGTTTTAAGGTGGGGATTTGCTGAATGAGAGGTTTGGTGAGGAATTTCTGTTTGCAGAGCAGTGGAGATAAAAATCTGTTTAGTTTTTATGACAGATATACAAAGATGAATAGTGTCTATATTTTAATATTACTGTACCAGGTTTTTCCACTTTTCCAGACCCCAGCTTCCTGGCATTGTCTTTGATCTGCACCCCATTTTTGGGGGATAAAAAGAAGGGAAAGGGAGCTTCCAGAAGGAAGGAGCCCAAATTCCAGTGGAGAATTCTCTTTTGCCTGCCATGGTCAGGAGGGCTTGAGGGACCAGGGATCTTGGCTTGAATTAAGATTCTTTTCCCTTCTGGATTCTGTCAGGGTGCAGATTTTGGGCAGAGTTGGTTTCTTCCTGCCCTGCCCTGATGGCCAACCTTCCTGCCAGGTGTGTTTTTATTAAATTGAGGGACCAGGACAGGGTTTGGGCATGGAGTTGTCCCTCTGGGATCAGCATCAGCTCCTCTCCTGGCAGGATTTCATTCATTTATTATTCCCTGTGCAGTTTCTCCATTTATTTTCTAGATTTGGGAGATGAGAAAGAGCAAGGAGAAGTGAGCATAAGATGGGTTTGGTTGTGGTTCATGTCTGTTCTTCCCCCAGGGGCAGAATCCACCTTGGCTTTGTGGGATATTCACTACGTCACCATTAAGTCTTAGCTCTGATTCTGCAGGAATTTGGATTTTGGTTTTGTTGAAATACTGTAAAAGTTATGCAACAAACAGACCTTAAGCCTATATGTTTATTAATTTTTTTTTAAATTCTATTTTTACCTGCTCTGGAAGCAAAGCTGGGTATTGGAATTTTTCTCTTTTTTTTGGCCCATTCTTTGTTTGAGAGCTGCAATTTTCACAAATGCTGCGAGGTGGCACAGCCCAAAGCAGTGGGGTTTGGGGATTTTGTTCTTTATATCTTTATTTCTGTGGTAGAGTGCTCTTAGCTGCAAAACTAAATGTTAAATTCCTTATGGCCACAGTCTGTTACAGATTTATTCATTTATTTTTCCTAATGGGGTTGTTAAAGTGGAAAAACTTTGAATTATTGATTATTTGGTGTTTGTAGATTGAACAGGAGCAGGGAGCACTTCCCATCAGTCAATATGAGAGCAGTTGGCTGTGGAATATATATTTAAATTATTATTTCTGAATTATTGGGCTGCTGAGGAGCTGAGTGTGGCCCTGCTTGCATTGAAGGCACAGCTTTTAAGAGATTTCTGCCTTGATTTGGGTTTCTTGCTTTGCCTTGAGTGCAGGAGCTCATTAAACACAAGCTCAGTGGCTCACCTTGAACTTTTATCAATAAAATCTGGAGGGATGAGCTCCCAGCCACTTTTAGAGGGATTCTTGGAATGAGCCTGGATAATTTTGATTTCTCTTAAAGCTGAGGAATGTACCTGCTGCAGGAACTTGGGGTTTTCTGGGAATTTTTGCACCACGTTTTCTCCTGTTTTGCTTTGAGGGAAATGGAGCCTTAACCATGCTGAGACCTTGATTTATTATTCCCTGTGCAGTTTATCCATGCCAGTCACCAGCACTTTTTGGTTTTTTGGTTTTTTTTTTTTTTGTTTTTAGCACCTGAGATGTCTGATTTTTTAATAAATTAATTTTTTGGTAGAGAACTGCTTTGTAATTTTCTAAAATAAAATAATAACTTTGCCAAGCAAATTTATCAGTGCTATAGAATGGAAGGTCCTTATTTTTCTTCATTAGCAATACTGTAATCAAAGGTGCAAAATTATGTGTTTAATGTAAATGTCTGTGCTGTTAGAAATTGAAAATATATTGGGTTAGGAGGAACTTCTAAACAAATTGAGGAACTAGAGTTATAAATCCAAACTTATATTGCCAAATGAGCTTTAAAAAGGAAAATATTGCATATAGTGTATTAAAAAAAAGCACTGGTTAGAGAGAGAATAAATCAGAGAAAAAATCATTGCCGGACAAAGATTGCTTTGTTTTTTGCTGAATAAAAACAGTAAATAAAGTTGTGTGAATAAAACACAACTTGTTTATGCACAATAGTTACTTAATGAGCATAGTTTTTTTCACAGAATTATGTTTCCAATATATAGATGGGAAAAATAAGTTTCCTTTTATTTTTTATGACAGATCTACAAAGATTAATAGTGTCTATATTTTAATATTACTGTTTGGTGTCTGAAGTGTATCATTTGCCTGTGTGTTGGTCAAACTGATTTCCTTAAAATATCCCATTTTACACTGCTAGTGAAATATTACTGAAGGAGATTTTGGTTGGGCCCAACAGAAATGTGTGAAATTATAACTTAGCTTAAACTTGTTGATTATGCAAGATTTTAATCATTAATCAATTTAGGCTTATTTAAGTGTTTCTGTAAAACAACTGTGGATGTTTGAACGCTGCAGAAATCTTACTTCTACCTCTTATGTAACATCCTTAAAATTCCCCTTCACAGATGTGCTCTGATGCCACAGGGTGTTGTGCACCTTAACTTGGGAATTCCATCTGCTTTTCCTTTTTTTTTATTTATTTTTTTTTTTATTGTGGATCACCAGGATGCCTTGTTATGTCCACCTGTGCTGAACTGATGGGATTTTGTTCACATGTATGAGAGTCTTCAGAAACAGGAGAATTGTCATAAGTCATGGCCAGTGTGATTTTCTGGTATTTTCTATGTATGTGGTTTGATTCCTTTTTATTTAAATAATCACCTGTGCTGTGTGGATGTCCCTAATAAATGGTGACAGCTTGTTTAGATCCACTCACACTGTTCCTCACTTGCTGAATTTCAGTTTGGTAATTCTGCCTTGAATTGACCTGTTCTGTGTTCATGACAGAAATTAAAATCCTGTGTGTTTTTTGTGACTGGTTTTATTGCCTTAATTCTGGAAGAATTAATTGCCTTAATTCTGGGGAAGTTTGGGCAGTTGTTGAACTTGGAGCTGAGGGATCTCTTGGATCACACAGAAAATTGATTTGCATCAGGTAGTTGAGAATAAAGGGAAGAGTTTAGTGAGGACTTCAAGGGATATTATGGGGGAATTGGGATGAATTTAGCATTTTTCTCAAAATAAATTCACAAATGTCCGAGATTCATTTTTTTTGGCAGAGATCTGAAGCAAAAGTCAACAACAGAATTTGGCTGGTTTGTGCTGTAGAAGTTAAGTGTAATGTTCTACACCTTGACTGGGAAAAGTTCCTTGTTTTAGAGCAAGAAACTTTAAAGTTTAGAGTAATTTAGAGCAAGGAATTTTAAAATTGAAAAGTGTTTTTTCTTTTCTGGTGACAGGCAGAAAAATAATTGCTATGATCAGTTTTTTTTTTCATTGGTGGAGAAGTTATAAAACTTGTTATAAAAGTTATAAAATGGTGCTTTGGATAATCTAATTTTGAGGTGATTCCATCTTCAGCTGAGCTGTACACATCAAATATCCCAAATGATCCCTTCTGAGCAGGTTCCTGTTGTTGCTGCTGATTGGACATGTGTTTTATAAATTAATTTTGGAGCCCCTGCCAAGCAGCCTCCTCTTTACCCTCCTTTTGCAGAGAGAAGGGGATTTCCAGAGCAGATCATGAGAGAAACATCCCTTCCCTGGGGGGCATCTCTGCTTTTATTTGACTGCAGCTTGGTTGCTTTGATACTTGTTCCAAAGCACCTGTGATGGAATAAATGCAGCTATTTTAGTGGGGCTGTGCTGGCAGCTTGTGCTGTGTGAGATATTTTGGAAAGCAGGCACAGGGAAATGTGTTCTTCCCAAATCAATCTCAGGATTTTATGCTGGTTTTTAAATAATATTAATCAAAAGTGTTTTAAATCCACGTTTGTGTGATAGGCTGGGCTTTGTGAAGCTGTGAAATTCAGTAGTGCTGCTCTGATTTGAATAATAGTGCCATATAAAAAATAAAATCTGGTTTTCCACAGTGCCAGCTCTCCTTACTGAGGAGATCTTTGATTTGGAGCTGATGAATCAGGTTGCTTAGGTAAATATTTAAGAGTGTTGGGTTGCAAAAGCAGAGAATTTAGATAAATTAGAAATATAAAACAATTTCTGCTGCTGCTTGTGGTAGAGAATTCCCAGATCTTTGTGCCTTGGGTAGGTCATGACTGAAGGAGCTGTGGGAGCATTCTGACTTACAGAAAGAATTTATGGTAACTCAGATCTTTAACTTTGATGAAAAATGTTTGTTTGGGAGATGTAGGTGGATTTTCAGAGTTAAATCCCAGACTGGTTTGGGTTGGGAGGAACCTTAAAGCTGATCTTGTTCCACCCCTGCTATGGCAGGGACTCCTCCCACTGTCCCAGGCTGATCCAAGCCCTGTCCAGCCTGGCCTGGGATAATCAATAATCTCATCAATAATTAGAAGATGCTCTGGTGAGCTTTGAATCTCAGGCTCTGGTGCATTCCCAGTTCTTCAGCTCTCCTGTAAACTCAGAGCTTCCTCCTGTGGGAAATGGATTTGTAGGGAATTCTCCAAGCCTGACAGAAGGCTCACACAGTGTGCATCCATATGTAAACTTTGAGATGAGAAATGCTGACTTGGAAATGTCATGGAATAGGACAGACATTGCTGAGAGAGAAATGGAACCAGGAACAAGTTTCAAAAGATAACCTTGCAAATAAGACTGGATACTTTGGAGAAATAGAACAGGAAAGAGGCATTGTAGTGAGACCCACGAGGGGTAATTTTAAATTATTGGCTTTAAGGCATTTTCAGCATGGTGTGGCTAAAGCTGATAGGCCAAGAAACACTTATCATGTATTATAATTAAATAATAGTTAGCTTCTAATTATAATAAGATAAATGATAACATCTGTATTGTCCCACCCTTCACATGAGACTGAAAATGGAATAAAGGTTTTTAAGGCACCTCTCAGTTGCCCCAGCTGTGGGTCAGGAAAGGGCTTAATCCAACATCCCCCCTCCCAGGAGCTGTTCCTGATCTCTCCTTGCTGTGCTGCAGAACCTGCTGAATGACTCTGTGGGATAGAAAGAAAATAAAGATGGTGCAGAAGGTGATCTGGCCCCTGAGGAGCTGCAGCTGTGCCAATCACCAAAGATTGAGACCAGCCCTGCCCTTAACAGGCCACAGCTGTGTCCAATGAGCTTGAGTGCTATAAAAGAGGGGTCAGTGGTTGAGAAGGGAGTTGGGGTTTGTTGGCTGTGCTGTGAGGAAGGAGCAGTCAGTGCTGTGAGGAGCTGCCCATGAGAAATCACCCACAAGGTGTGGGAGCTTCCCAGTGACAGAGTTCCTGTTGTTCTGTGTGGGTCTCAGGGTGGCTTCAGTTCTTGAAGCACATAGGGAAGAACTCAAGGTCTGCTGGAGTTTAATCAATATAATTGTACCAGTGTGACCCTGGGAGCTTGGGGATTTCCATCAGAACAGGAGGGACTGCAATCACTGAGAATTGAAAAATAAGATAGGTGAAGATGTATCAGAAGTTTTAACAGAAATGAGTGGGTTTAGAAGATTGGCTGAATTGGTAGGATGTTGCTTTCTTCATTCTGGAATCCATAAATCCATTTTCAACCAATGTCTGACCTGTTATGAAGGAGATTTTAATAGAAAAGATGGATTTGTTATCCTGGTAGATCCCTGGCTCAGCAAAGGCTGCAGGCAATTCCATTAAAATTCTACATCCAGAAAAACAAACAGCTCTTTAAGAGGGACTGAATGGAGGAAGTCACAGCTACAAATGGGGGAAGTAAAATCTGTGTGGCTCACGTCAAGGTTTTTTATCAGGGTGCTCAAATGAATGGTATCACCAGGAAGAAACAAGGATGGAGGTGTGTCTGGAATTCACTCTTGGGAGTTTGTTCAGGCTTCACAAAACTTCACAGAGTAAGTTACTCCACTCTTCTTACAGATCATGGAATCCAAGAATGGTTTGGGTTGCAAGGGACATTAAAAATCATCCAGTGCCACCCCTGCCATGGCAGGGACACCTTCCACCATCCCAGGCTGCTTCAAGCCCATCCAGCCTGGTCTGGGACAATTCCAGGGATCCAGGGGCAGCCACAGCTGCTCTGGGCACCCTGTGCCAGGGCATCCCCACCCTTTGAGTGAAGAATTCCTTCCCAGTGTCCCATCTAGACCTGCTCCCTTCCCATCTGGAGCCATTACCTTTTCTCCCAGAACAGGTCCCTGTTCCAAGTCCCCCTCTCAGCCCTTGGCAGTGATGTTTGTGATGTTCTTGTCCTGTTTGTGCAGCTCTGCTGAGGCCACTGCTGAGCTGAGAGAATTCTTTTCCCCCCGTTCAGCAGAAGCATCATTTATCATAAGCAAAGTTACATTTTGCGTTAATCAGAATCACTCCAAAATTCAGGCAGAGCATCCAAGTTTGATTTTAAGGACAACTTCTGGCAGCAATTGTGAAGCAAAGCTAATCTGGGGTGTATATGTGTGTGAGTGAAAGCTTTCCTGGGTGCTTAATCATCTTGTAAATGATTGATTTATGCTCCAGCTGAGGAACATTTAAGGGCTGAATTCTGTTGTGATGTGGAAAGAAATTGCCTTTCTAGAATTATAAATCCATTGTGCATGCACTTTGTATTTTTAAAGTGTGGATGTGCATCCTGTTGGGAGGTAATCACGCTCAAGATTTGTGAGTGACACTGACTACAGCCAATAGTTGTATAAATAATGATGTAAATATCCATTATTGGATGAATGGGGCTCTTTGAGGAGAGCACACTTGAATAAAAACCTTGGTGCTGGCTCCTTCTCTCTTTCCTGAGGGATCTTTGTTTGCCTTCCAGAGGGTAATGAAAAAAACCAACTCAAACAACAAAATATTTATATAATGTTCAAAAAATGTAAAAAATAATTCAAGGTCATTTTAATGCAATTAAAACATTTGAGAGCTTTATTAATATAAAAAAAAATTAAGGTCATTTTAATGCAAAAAATATTTAAGATAGTTTTATTAGTAAAAGCAACCTGGTTGTCAAATTCTTATCCAAATTTTCCTTTGCGTATCAAGTCTTTAAAGCCCCTTTGCTGACAATGTCCCATCTGTGACATATTGAGCTTTTCACAGAGGCACTGCAGGTGATGGGATTGTGCTGGGATTGATTGGATTGTACTGGGATTGACCCCTCAGGGGTGCTGGAGGAATTTAGAGCTTAAACAACTCTGTTGGCTTGTCCAAGGTGAGTCACAAATAGGATATGCACTCAGTTTGGAATTCCCTGGAAAGCAGAACTCACCCAATAACAATGTGGCCATGAAATCTTTATTTTTGGGTAAAGCAGTCACTGCCACTGGTTGTGGGGTATTGGCAAAAAGGGAAATGGTTTCTCTGCTGATTCCCAGAATGACCAGGTTGGAAGAGACCTTCAAGGCCATCGAGTCCAGCCCAGCCCCAACAGCTCAACTCAACCCTGGCACCCAGTGCCACATCCAGGCTTTGTTAAACACACCCAGGGATGGGGACTGCACCATCTCCCTGGGCAGCCATTCCAGAACTTTATCACTCTTTCTGTAAAAACTTTTCCCTGATATCCAACCTGTGGTGGTTCCAGTTGTGGGTTTCTCTGGGTCTGGACTGAAGGCACTTGAGACAGCAGCTCATGTTCACACTCAGGTTTTTATTATTTCTTATCAGTAAAACAGTCTCACTGCTGGGAGTTCAGCAGCTTTTCATTAGAAGGCACAAAATGGCCAACAATCTCTTGTTCCAAGGGCTTTTCAGACTAAACTATCCAATTCAGAACTGACACCTGGATTATTTTCCCTTTTAACCCAATAACTGATCCCACAGAGCTGCCATGGGGACTTTTCTGCCCAATTACAAAATGCCACCCAAACCCATGGAGAAGGAGGAAGAAGCAGCATGAGGAAGAAACCCAGGATGACACCCTGTGCCCTCCATCTTGCTGCCATCCACAACACACTAAAAACCCCAAAACTTCAATTTCTCACCCAGTGACACACCCACACTGCTCTCTATAATTTATTGCACACTTTTGTGGATTCCAGTCTGTCTTGAAGTCTGGGAAACTTTCTCCATGGATGAGGGTCAGAGTCAGTGCTGCCCTGGGGGTCAGGGCAGCCCAGAGCAGACACAGAAATATTCCCAGTGCCCTGGGTTTGCACACCAACCTGTATTTCCCTTGGTGCAGCTCGAGGCTGTGTGCTCTGGCTGTGTCAGTGCTGCTGCAGACAGAGCCCAGCCCCAGCTGAGCACAGGCACCTTTCAGGAGCTGCACAGAGTGATGGGGGCAGCCCTGAGTCTCCTTTTCTCCAGGCTGAGCACCCCCAGCTCCCTCGGGGGCTCCTCATGATGATGATGATGAAGGGGGAGCTGGAGAGGCAGAGTGGGATGAGCTGAGTCACTGGGCAATGTTTGGGATGAGGGACTGAGCCCATTTTATCCATGCTGACACATCTTCCTTAGCTGGAACCCAAGAAGGGATGGATGAGTGTGACCACGGAGAGCCCATGGTGCTGCTTCAGCACCTAAAAATGGACCTTCTGTGCAGGTAACTCTCTGAAAGGAATGAAGTTCCTTGAGTAAAAGACATTTCAAAAGGTAAATCAGCTCCATACTCCTGGTTGTCCTGCTCTTGACTGTTTTTTATATTTTAATATGGGGCAGGTTGGATGGGGTTTGGAGCAACCTGGGGTTGTGGAGGATAAAAAATGATGTTTTTAGAGTGATTTCTGACCCAAACCACTCTGGGAGTCTCTGTTTGGGCTTTTTATTTGATTTGTTTTGGGTTGGTTGGTTGGTTGGGTTTTTGGGGTATTGTTTTTGGTTTTGAGGTGGTTGTTTGGGTATTTTGAATTTATTTCAGTGTTTGATTTGGTTTTTGTTTTCTTTTTTGTTTGTAGTTTTTTCTTTATGCTGTGATTGTTTATTTGTTTGGGATTTTTAATAGAACTATTTCTCAGGTTGTTTGGGTCCTTTCCAACCCAAACCACTCTGGAATTCTCTGTTGGGGTTTTTTGTTTGGTGTTTTGATTTGATTTGATTGGTTGGGGGTTTTTTGAGTATTTTTTTTTTTATTTTCTTGGTGTTTGCTTGTTTCAGGGTTTTTTTGTTTTCTTTTTTGTAGGTTTTTGTTCTGTTGCTGTTTATTTGTTTGGTTTTTTTAATAGAACTTGTTTGGGTCCTTTCCAACCAAAACCACTCTGGGATTCTCTGTTTGGATTTTTTTGTTTTGGGTTGGTTGGTTGGTGTTTTTGGTTTTGTTTTTAAATTTTTTGGTGTTTGTTTGATTTGGGGCAGTTTTTTTCTGTTCTTTTTTTGTTTGTGGGCTTTAGTTTGTTTTGTGCTGTGATTGTTTATTTGTTTGGCTTATTAATAGAAATATTTCTCAGGTTGCTCAGACCCCAATCTATCCTGGCCTTGAACCCTTCTAGGGATGGGAAGTCCATATCTTCTGTGGGCAAAAAGCCATTTTTATACCAAGTGTGCTGGTTTTCTATGGCAATTGCACTGCCCTCAGTACAAAACAACTTGTAAAATGTGCATTTCTACCAGAATGAAATTAACTTTTTCCTGTAGGAAATAACTTGGTACTGTGAGAGACCTGTACACAGTTTTGGATTGTGGTGCAGAGCTTTATTCAGCGTATAGTTATTGAAGGTTTAATGCCAAAATGGAAGAATTGGCCCAACAGAACCAGACAGATTTTGCCATCAGAGCCATATTTTTACTGAAAATCTGATTTTGGCAGATCTTGAGGCTTCGCATCTTCAGGGTTCCACTAACACAAAATTCAGGAAACATTTTTTTAACCTTTCATTTAATTTTTTTTAATTTTTATTTTTTCAGTCTAGTTCATAATGCCAGAAAAATGCTGCTCAGGTGCAGCTCTGGGAAAGTTTGGGGATTACTGGGAAGCAAAGGAGGATTTGGGATCAGCAACTCCTCAGTTGTTTTGAAATGGGCAAAAATCCATAATGGGATGCTCAAATGTGTCCACTCTTCAAACATCTCCAGGCATCCTGACAAAATGTTTGGGATACACAGGGTTAAATCAGGTAAAATTTAGCTAAAATACCTAAATTTAAAAATTCAGCAGAAATTTTTAAATTTAGGTATTTTATTAGGAATATAGAAAAAGGTTTAATGCTGAGAGCAGAGAAGCTCAGGAAAGCATAAAATAAAAAGGAGCTTTTATAAGCTTTTTGGAAGCCTTAGCAAGATGTGTCACTTCAGCCTTGTGTATTTAATTTCTTTTTTGTCCTGAAATTCTGAAAAAATGCATTTTAAGAAAAAATAATCCAGTTAGGAATTGAAGAAAAATTAAACCAGTTCCTCTGTTCTTTTTTAAATCAATATAATACTTAATTTGCCTCTATATATTAATTTTGTGTGTCCTCCAGGACTCTGTCAATTAACATTGCCAGGTATAAGTAAACTTTTTAAGGGAATGTGTTCCCTCATGATAGAAGTGCCTTAGGGAATTTCTTGTGAGGTTTAATTCAGAATTAGGTGCTCTTCCCATCAGAATTAGATGTGGTGGGAAAAAAAATCTTATTTTCTGTTACTTGTTTCTTTGTGAAGATTTTATTAGCGTTGATTTTATTTAATTTTATTTTTCTGACAATGCTAGATTGGGAGACAAAGAGTCAGGGTGTTTTAGCTGTAAAAACTGAGTAAACATACTGCGGAGAAATAAATGGTGTCAGCTTTTAAATTCTTGTGCAGCTTCACATGGGGAAAAATAAAATTCTCCCACAGAGAGAAGCAGGAATAATATAATCTTTTTTACAAAAATCTGCCTTTTTATGCAAAAAATCTCATACTTCAGAGCAGTATTGAAATAAGATATAATGCCTCAGGCCTTGCTGGTTATTATAATTCAAATAATTTAAATTTCTTTTTTTGGAGAAAACCCAAACACAGCTTGTTTTGGTGCCTGTAAACTCTGGTTAATTCCATTTGGCATCCTTTTATTTCCAACTGAACTGTTCAGATGGGCGGGTTTGGAACTCCAAATTATAGTTTTCAAGGGCAAGGGAAGATTTTTCTTTCTAAAACTGCACAAGTTTCTGTTTTGAACACATCTTCCTGATGTTTGTTGTTGGGCAGAAAACATTTATGGAAAAGTTATCGGTTTTTATTTCAAAGAGGAAGGGACTAGAGTTGTGCCTGATGATATTTTATTTATCTTCATCCAAATTCAGGGTGTTTTTCAAGCCTTTCACAGTTCTCTCTATAAGCTGGAACTTTTATTAGCTCATCATTTTAAGAGGCTCCTTTATTTTAAACCCATGACATGTTGTAGTTCCTGAATAGGTTAATAACTCATTGGGACTGGACATGTTTCTCTCTTTTCAATTTTTAGTGACTTTTAGGGGTAGCTCAGACAATCCAACTCATATCAGGAGAATTAGGAGGAGAAAAGGAGGTTTAGGGGGAATTTTCTGGTTCTGCACCACACCTGACAGGAGGGGACAGCCAGGGGAGTCGGGCTCTGCTCCCATGGGACAGGAGGAGAGGGAAGGACCTCAAGTTGTGCCAGGGGAGCTTTAGTTTGAATATTGGGGAAAATTTCTTGCATTAAAGAGTCGCTAAGCCCTGGCACAGGGCATTGGTGGAGTCACTTTGCGATTCTGGTACACACAGGTGGTCCTTTACTAAAAAAACCCCAAGGTGGAGATCATAAAGTCTCTGAGATCCTCCTCCAAGTCACCATGATGTTAAAGGAAAGGCACTGCTTGTTTAATCCCGTAACAATCTACCTGGTGCCTCTGGCAAGTGCATAGGGCAGGGAAATGCAAGGTGGTGTCATGGAGGGTTGGGGAACAGCAAATTTCCTTTGGTTTGCTCCAAATGGACACTGGACTATTCCAAATTACCATTTGTGATGCCTTGTGCAGGCTGCCCTAGAACAGGGGCTGGACAGAGCTAAAGAATAAAGCAGGGATTTATTCAAAGGATCTCCTCCATGGATGCACCTTGGGCAGCACCAGAGCCCAGCCAGGGCTGCACCCAAGATGAACCAAAATGGCCCCAAAATGCACGAGCGCTGCCGGGGTCTCTCCCTGGGATCAGTTCTGCTCCATTTGCACCTTGCAGTTCATTGTCCCATTGCAGCTTTAGCCCAGGCAGTCCCACCCTGCTTGTTTTTCTCTCTCCAGCCCACGGGGTTTGTGCTCTGGGGCTGAGATTTGGGTCATTTGTCCTTGGTGCCCAGCTGGAGCAGGAATTGTTTTGTCTCCCTGCTCTGTGCACAGAGCTCACCATGCCCTGATGTGCAGCTCAGACCCACACACTAAAGCAGCACAGAATCTCAAAATATAAAAGCTCAAACCTGAGGCATCAGCTGGGGACAGACCTTGAGTCTGCTGATGTCCAGGTTGTGGAGCAGGGTCTGGTCAGAAACCAAATTCTGCTGATTCAGAGAGAATCCTGCTGAGAGCTGTTGGTGACACACCCTGGGCACATTCCTGTGTCTTTGGGAAGCCTCTGCAAGTCCTACAGCTAAAACTTTAATCCACCTTCAGAAGAGAGGGCAAAACAAGCACAGTGGGCACTGTCTTTTAAGAAGGGATGAGTTTTTCACAGAGCTGAACATTGGATGAAGTCCCTCAGCCAATGCATAGGACATTCAGGTAGTACCTTAAATCTTTTTTTCTCTTCAATCCTGAAATCAAATTATTGATTTTGACAGAATCACAGAATAGTTTCAGCTGTGAGGGACCTTGAACCTCATCTCCTTCCACCCTGCATGGGCAAGGACACCTCCAGCTACCCCAAATTTCTCCAAGCCCTGTCCAGCCTGGCCTTGGACAGTTCCTGGGGAATTAAAAAACATGATCTTCAAGCTCCCTTCCAACCCAAACCATTCTGGAATTCTGTGATTCTCTTCAAGCTCTGCTTTCAAAAATCCCAGCTAAAACTCCCTGGAGCTGCCCTGGTGGTGGTTTTGTGCCCTGAAAAGTGATTTAACACAGCCTGTCACTGTGTCTTCAGAGCCTTGGACTATGCAGCACCTTATCTGCTGTGTTTACTGCCAAAAATAAGCATATCTTGCAGTTCACTCCTGATATTTGCACAGAGCTGAAGTGGTTGTGGGGGAGCCTGCTGGGCTCTGTTGTAGCTCTTCGACCATTAGCAAAAATCAGTTTTAAATTTAAAACACTCTGATTGCCAATAAGAATTGGCATGGACCCCAAGGAGGTTGTTTTTAAAAACTAGGAATTTGACTTGTAAACATAGAAATGATGATGTTGAGCCTCTGAGATGGGATGGATTGGCTGCTCGGGTTATTTTTGCATGCAGTTTGTGTTAATGAAGCAAAAAGGTGGGGAAATAAATATATACATATAGGTTATATACGGGTTATATATGTACATATAACTTCATATAACCTATATATATATACACACACATATTCAAGGTGAAGGGGCAGAGACACACTTAGGATTATCAACTTGCTGTTGATTTGCCATTGTAACAGCTCCTGCCTGGGAGATATTTATTTATTTATTTATTTATTTATAAATAAACCTACAATTGATCTGATGCCTTTGGGACAGAATTCCTGTCCAAGCCCCCCATTCCTGAGTGCCCACATCCCATTCAGCTGTGGGATGGACCCTTGAGGAGCACCTCTGACCCCTGTCCCCCAGCCCACCCAAACCCCCATTTTTGGGGTTTTTTGCCCTCCTGCTGCTGCTGGGCTGTGGCAGTGAGTCCCTACAACGCTGCCCTTTTGCCTGTGTGCCGCAGGAAATTTAATCTCCCCGGTAAATGACACCCAGAGCTATTTTGGAGCCGGGCTCTGGAGGCAGGGAGAAGCGCGTCAGCGATTTGACTGGAGGAGGAGAGCCCAGAGAGGAGGGTCAGGGGGGTGGCACAGCCTGACCCCGGCCAGCAGAGCCACTGCAGGGGGACTCGGGGGCACCTTCTGCACCTCCCTGCCCTTGCTGAGGTTTCTGTTTTATTTCCTGGAGGGGAAAGGGGGGGGGAGCCCAAGCCAACATGGTCTCCCCATGTCCTCTGCTCCCCTCTTCCCTCTTCCCCCTCCTTTCATCGCAGTAGGAATCAGATTTTGCTTCCTCTGCCCGGAGCTTTGTCCTCCTCAGACTCAGACAAGACTCCAGGTAAGAACAAAGCCTTCAGCTGAAGAGAGGTGGATTTGGGGATGCTGGAAGTCCAGCAGGATGTGGAGAAGGTCGTTGGTAGCTGAGGGAGGGTGAGGTGGTTGTTGTGCCATGCTGGAGGATGTTTTGCTGCTTTTGCTTCATGAAACTTTTTTGGGGATGGAGCTGAAGGTGCAAGTAGTAAATCCCTCCTCCTTTTTCTCTGAACCAAATGTGGATTGTTCTGCTTAATTACTTCTGAGCAAAGATCAGCCTCCAGAGAGGGAAAGTGGAAAAAAATCAGCTTTAGAGCTGTAGACTCGACTTGATACATTTTGTCCCCAAATCTGAGACACCACTGGGCATGGAGAGCCTGGAAAAACACATGGAGAGGTGGCAGAAAGGAACATTTCAAAAAGCTTTATTTCCAGGGCATCATCTCAGTGCAGCTTTTCTGTTCAGCCAGGACATTTTTCCCCTCTGAGCTCCTCTCTGGTGTCAATACAGATTCACTCTGCAGCCCCCCACCCTCCTCCCATTTCTCCAAATGGTTCTGAGGGGAGATAGGGAGAGATGGAGCTGGACAGCTGAGGCTATTTTGGGCCCTACAGCTCAATGGGGTGGAGTGACTGTAATGACAATGACGTGCACTTGTTAAAATACAAGGGCTTAGGTCGTGCCTGATTGTCACCAAGGGAATTCTTTGTCCATATGGGAGCTGTGATCCTGCAACTCCCTCATGGAGGAAATCACATGGCTAAAACAGGAGCATTTCTATCTTTGCAAGTCTGATTTTTAATGTGATTCTGCCACAGCTGCTTCTCTCCAGGCCTGTGTGTCAAGCAAAATGCAGTTTGGTGGAATTTGTGATGAAGTTTCTATGGTTTTGTTGCTCCTTTTCTGTCTCCTGGGTTGGAAACCTCAGAATTTGTGTGTTTTCTCTCCATTTGTATCTTTTATTCTCAGCCCCACAGAACAGGAGTGAACATCACAATGTGCCCAGACCTCCCTGGTGCTTTGGCCTTTTGCTGTTGTCAGAGCAGCCTTGGGAGGCTCATAAGAATAGAAGGAAAAGTGGCTGCTGTGGAGTCGTGAGGGGCTGCTCTGTGCAGTTTGAGGCCTCTGGGAGTTTCAGGGGTGGTTTTGTGGCTCCATCAAGGGTGGGATGTGAAATGAAGTCCCCATGTTGCAGTAAAACCCAAGGAGGATGAAATCCTTTCCTTGCATGGAGCTTCTTGGAGGTGCTGGTGTGTTGGTAGAAAATGTTTTTGGCCAGGTGGTTGGAAGTGGGATGAGTTTTCTAAGATAGGTCTGTCTCTGTAGAGAGGAAAGATAAAAAGTGTTTTAACCATGTAAATCACCTAAGTGGCTTGAATCTGTTGTGGTTTCTGTGAAGTGTGTACTGCTAACGTGGCTGGGAGGTGTCTGACCCTCCTGCCCAGTGATGTTCACAAACCACGTGATTTATTCTTGCTCCTCATTGGAATTTTCTAAATGTTTGAAGCCTTGTTTGTTACCAATCATTGGGAACATCCAGGTTATTGATAAGGGACTAACAGGGGGAGATGAGGAGCTGCAGGTCCCTCTGAGGCACTTGGTGCATTTCAGCCCTACTGTGAAGGTCAGAATTGTACCTCGAGCTTCTCCTTTACCCTGAGGGCTGCTCACCATGTTTAACACCATGTCAGCCCCTGGCCTGCTAGGAGCTTTCCCTCAACATCTCCCATGGGTTTTGGCTTAGGATGGAGGCAGGCTGTGAATGGGAGGGAATGCAGACAAACCTTCTTGGGGTCTTTGTGGTCAGGATGACCCCAAGGTGTTAGAAAGTCTCTTTTTCCCAGCCTGGTGCTTGAAGGAGTCAAGATTCTTTAGCTCTGATTTTCAAAGTTGTTTATTCTCTGTTATCTATAACATTCTTTCTCTGACCTGCTGAGGTCTGTCTGGCAGGTCAGTCTGTGGTACACTGACCACCTTGGGGCAGTGTTATCTTTTTATACTAAAAACTACGTGTGCATTATTTACAATAATTGTCCACTACTTATCACCTATGTTAGACAGTCTGTCTCTAAACCAATCCAAAAGTGCCACCATCACTCAGAAGATGGAGGCTAAGAAGAAGAAAGAAGGACAAGGCATGCCCAAATCCCTCCATCTTGGCTTCTGAACCCTCATTCTAAAAACCCCAAATTCTACTCTTCCACCTTGTGAAAAACTAACTATCATCCTACTTAAACTCTCATGGCTCGTAAATCCTCATATAACGTTGGTAATGGTTTCAATGAGTTAAAATCAAAGGCACAAGGGTCTTTGGCTCCATGTAGGGCCTCTGAGCCCCCTGGCAGGGGTTTGAGCCGTGGAGGGCAGCCAGAGGGATGTCCTGGGTTCCAACAAAACCTTGCTCTGAGCCCAGTTAGGAGCTCCTTGCAAAAGGCTTCATGTGCTGCAGGTTCTCTGTGTCCAACACCTCCAGTGATGGATCCCCCACAGAAACCTCCCCCATCTGCCCACCCAGTGACCTTTGGACATGCCAAAATCGCTTCTCCCTCACTGCAGTGGAATTCAGAGTAGGCCAAGCTAAGCCCTGAGGCGCAGATACTGCTGGAAGGGGATGAATCCCGCCCACCTGGATTAGAGCGCTGAGCCCCGATTTAGGGGTGTCATGGGCAGCAGCACTGGCTGTGCTGGTGTGCATTTCACCCCCAGAGCTCCCTGTCTGCTCTAATGGCTCTCAGGCACCCACCAGAGCCTGGCTGATGTCACCCAGCCTGCAGCTGACACCCAACACTCGTGCTATTCCAGAGTCGTCTGTGACGGTGTTCACAGGGGTCTGAGGATGAGGGAAACATGAGGATCTGTTACAGAAGGCTTGATTTATTGTTTTATCATAAATATTACATTAAAACTACACTAAAAGAATAAAAGAAAAGGTTCTCATCAGAAGGCTAGCTAAGAATAAAAAAGAATGAATCAACAAAAGTCTGTGGCTTGGACAGAGAGAGAGCCAGCTCTGCCGCGATTGGCCATTAATTCCAAATATCTACACGAGACCAATCACAGATGCACCTGTTGCATTCTACAGCAGCAGATAACCAATGTTTAGGTTTTGTTCCTGAGGCTTCTCAGCTTCTCAAAAGGAAAAAATCCTAAGGAAGGATTTTTAATGAAAATATGTCTGCAGCAGTTGTCCATTCCCTGGGAGGCTGCTGGAAGCCAGAGAGCAGCCAGGTTGTTGCTGTTTTCCCTCAGCAGGATTTTAAACATCAAAGGGAACCCAAACTTCCCATTTGACAACTCATGGACTTCCCTTCCCACCCACGGATTCCATTTCCTGATGTTTTTAGATGGAACAATACAAGCAGATAAGTCGTGTAAACTGTGGTAATAGCGGTGCTGCCTTGATTTTTATCTGGAGCTTTCGTTTCAGGGATGTTCTTTGAAAGCTCAGGCTTCAGAGACAGGAGGTTCCCTGTAAATCCTGCCTTTCCTGTCAGGAAAAGGAGTGAGAGGATTAGAATCTAGCATTGCAGAGGAAGTTCAGGAAACATAAACTCCAAAGGCAAGAAAAATACCTCAAATCAAAGTATTTTTGACCAAAGAAAGGGTAAAAGAGAATTGAGGAAATGAGCAAATAGGGTTGTGAAGGACTTAATGTGGTGCTGAGAGAAATTCTGTGCTTCTGATCTGTGTTTGGACCTTTGTGTGATCCTTTAGGTTTAATTATGTCCCCAAAGTCTCTAATTTTGCTGCTCGTGGCCACCTTTTGTCTCAGGAATGTTTTATGGGATGGATTGCATCGTGCTTTTTGCTCTGAGTCCTGGTTGAAATGAATAGTGGATTTGTCTTTCCAAACAAGCTGTGGGTCTGCTGGTGGATAAAACCAGCACTGAGAGAGAAAAGAAGCCATGGGAAGGATTCCACTGATTGATGAATGGAAAAAGATATTTGCTTTTACAAATAAATTTTAAGTTTGCTGATAAACTAAATCAGACATGGAAAGATGAAAGAAAGAACGAAAGAAAGAAAGGACCAATGGAGAAGAAAAACCCCTAAATTCCATAAGAATTAAAAATAAAAGGGAGGGTTATACATTAAAGGGAAATCTTTGGTACCAGGCATTCTGGTAAGCCTGAACCTCTCAAGTACCTCAGAAACGGGAAAAGAGAGAAGGGAAAGGTGGCTGGGAAATTGGGATAAAAAGGGAGGCTGCATCCTCCAAAAATTTGAGAGACCTTAGGGGAATGCCCTATGGCCTCTCCCTTTATTCAAGTAAAGCCAAAAAGGTCTCCTCTGTCTCCTTTTCAGACATAAACCTCTGGTATTTGTAGATTAATTTTCCTACCATGGCGGACAGGATTCTCTTTCTAATCCTTGAATGGAAAGGCTTGGGCAGAGAATAACCTGTTCCCCCTGTCCTGTCTCACAGAAAGAGCTTCATCCCAGGCTGCTCACAGCCTGGGGGCCAGCTCACCATGGTGGGGACACCTCTGCCTTCTCAGAGGCTGTGGAAGGTGTCCAGGTGCAGATCAGCAGTGATGAAGAACGTGAAACCAACCCAACCCATCAGCCAGCACTGCAGAGTGAATCCAGGAGGTTGGGATGGAGCCAGGCTGGGAGAGCCTGGAGGAGAGAAGGGTCCAGGGAGAGCTCAGATCCCCTGGCAGGGCCTGAAGGGGCTCCAGGAGAGCTGGAGAGGGACTGGGGACAAGGGATGGAGGGATGGGATAAGGAGGAGGTTAGGTTGAATATTAGGAAGAAATTCCTCTCTGCCCCAGAGGGCAGGGTTGGGTTGAATATCGGGAAGAAATTCTTCCTCAGAGGGTGGTGAAGCCTTGTCACAGGTTTCCCAGAGAAGCTGTGGCTGTCCCTGGATCCCTGGAAATGTCCAAGGCCAGGACAGAGCTTGGAGCAACCTGGGATGGTGGAAGATGTCCCTGCCCATGGCAGGGGTGGAATTGGATGGTTTACCATGGGTAGACCATGAGTCTCTAAGGTCCCTTCCAACCCAAAACATTCAGGAATTTGGTGGCACCACCATCAGAGTTTTCCACTTCTGAGTTCTCCATCAGGAACTGGAACTCTCTGGTGGTTCCCACTGCAAGGCACTCACTCCCCTGCCCATGGGAAGCAGACACTGGCAGTGGTGGCACAGGAGGTCTGGACCAGCTGCTTGTTGGCCCCAGGGCAGTGATTTATTTATTTATCTGACAGCTCTGTGCAGTTCTGCCTCTTCCCCCAGATGCAAATCAGGGAAAATCTGAATGAATAAAGACATAAAGCAAAATTATAATTGCTGCCAGTTTGCCTTTGGCGTGCTCAGAAATGCCCAGGACGGGAATGTGATCTCTGCTGCAAATGATTCATCACAGAGGGATTACATGGGGAAATGTGACACTGGCAAATGCCTGAGATTTATTGGAAAGGGCATTTGCATTGACTAGCTTTATTCATGCTTTGTTCTTGGTCCTGCTGCTTCCAAGGGAGCTGCCCTGGCACTTGCAGAGAGTTACTATTTTTTAAATTTAAGTTTCAGAGTTACTGGGCTTTTTTTGAAGTTTGAGTGAACCTGTAAATAATTGAGATCAGAGTAACTATTGAATAAGTTGATTGGCAGGTTGCACAGTAGAAATATGAAATCTTGTCCTTTCAGTGCTTTCACAAATCTGTCCTCTCCTGGCTCCTAAATCTATTGATCATCCTAATCCAGTGTGATGGGTTTTATCCCATTTGAAATTATAAAATGTAATCTTGTTTAAATTATAAATGAAATTGTAAAATGTAATCTTGTTTAAATTATAAAATGTTTATCTTGTTCAGTCTGTCTAATTTGTTAGATGTGTTAGATACACACACAGCCTCATCCTTGCTACAGGTTTGGATTTCATGCCTCTCACTGCATTTCATGCTCTGCACACCCATAAAACAACTTTTCCCCTCTCTTTTTCAGATGGGGACTAAAGATAATAGAACTGGAGTGCCTATCTCATAATTATAAAAGCAAGCCAGCAGCAGAGCAAGGAATAAACCCTGTTTTTTCTTTCCATGCTAGAAAAATATCTAAAATAATGATGAGCACATACTGTTTTCACTGATTCCTGGATTTTTTCTCTGGCATCCTGGCCATTTATAAAGGTGTAAAAACCTTATAGAGTGTGAAAGCACAGGGTGAAAGCTGCTGGAGATGTAGGGAAGAGCAGGGGATGTGGTTTTCACCCCACACTAGGAGGTCTGTGGACACAGGAGCTTGTACTGGATGGGAAGGATCATCAAACACCAGATGAGTTTTTGGGAGCCATGGGAGATGGAGGCTGGACCTGGAGGCCACTTGGATGGATTTGCTGCACCAGTTTGGTTCAGGAGCAAAACCAACAGGCATGTGGTGTTTTTGGCTGTTCCTGACTGTTTTTTGACTGTTCCTGACTGGCTGTGTTTTTTTTTTTTTTTTTTTTTTGGGGGGGTGTTTTTTTTGTTTGTTGTTTTTTTTTTTTTTGGCTTTTTTTTTTTTTTTTTTTTTTAACTTTGGCTGTTTTCTTATTTTGGCTGCTGGTTTTTTTTGGCTGTTGTTTTTTTTTTTTTTTTGGCTTTTTTTTGGCTGTTTTTTGGCCTTTTTTTTCTTAGCTGGGTTTTTCTGGCTGTTTTTTTTTTTTTTTTTGGCTTGTTTTGCTTTTTGGCTGGTGTTTTTTTTTTTTTCCTTTTTTTTTTCTTTTTTTTTTTTTTGGTTGGTTGTGGCTTTTTTGGCTGTTTTTTGGCTGTTTTCTGGCCATTCCTCCTGACTCTCTGTTTTTTGACTATTTTTGGCTGTTCCTGACTCTGACAGGTACCAGGGAGCATCTGGGGTGCGTTCATTTAGGCACAGCTTAGCAGGGAGAGAAGGATGCACTTTATGAAGTGAGCAGCATAAGAGCCAGGCTTTGAGAGCCCTCACCCTGCTCCTCCAGGCACAGAACGGTGTGGAAGTGATGGAAATGGCACTCTGGTGGGCTGAGAGGTCCCTGGCAGCTCCTCTCGTGTCTCTGTGGCCACCTCAGTGCTCCAGGCACTTGTCCATGTCATGCAGAGCCCAGCTTGATGGAGAAGTGGAGCAACTTTAATTTTCTGCTCTTTTTGACACTGCAAAGCTGGAAATAAGTGATGTCTCTGTTGGACACAATAGGAACCCAGGAAGTTTGAGACGTGGCAGTGTCTTCTGAAGGTGAATCCAAGTGTTTTGATGGCTCAGTGCAGCCTGAAATTCAACTAATGGCTGGGAAATATTAGGACATGAGCTCTGAGACTGTTTTGGTTGTTAACTCTCAGTTAATGCAGTGAAGGGTTCTGCTGGGCTCTCCAGAGCTGAGCTGAACCTCAGCATCCCCTTCTGAGCATTGAAATGCTCCTTCCCCAAATGAGCAGGAGACTCTGATTGTCAATCAAGTGACTTCAGTGGAAATTTCCACTGACTTCAGTGTACTTTGGCTGCAGCCCCAGGCTCCTATCTGCCCCTGCTAACCCTCCATGCAGCTTCTCTGCTTGCAGCTGCACAAGCGTTTATGGAAAACACGTTTCAAAGCTCAGCTGAGGGCAGGGGTTGGGGTTGTAAGAGGGTCCAGAGAATTCCAAACTAATTCACAGATTTCTAGACCAGTTTGAGACCAAGAGGAAAAGAGATCTGTGCATTGAAGGTGGCCACTTGACCGAAAGTGAGCTGGTCATAGCACTGATGACTGCAAGTCAATCATTCTTTACCATCTTAGCATGTGCTAAAAGTAAATTTTCCTTGCTGCTTCTTTTCCCCCTCCTAGATTTAATGTTTGAAACCTGTTTCTTTATTTTCTAAAGATCTGTAGCAGAATAATGAAATTTGTTCAATACCAGGAAACAAAAGCAACCAAAATTGAATTAGTTTAGAAAGGATTGATCTCGTCTAAAAGGAAAAGTCTTTGATTGCTCCTTGTAATTTTGTGTGTTCTTTGGAGTGGGAGACACAGGGTAGGACAGGACATGGGGTGTATTTTCTGTTAAATGTAGAAAGGTTACATTTGGTTTTGCCTTAGATCTGTGACCCAGATGAAGTTTGAAGTTTGGCTCAGCAATAACTTTGGAATGATAATAATGCTCCCAAAATCATGGAATATCCTGAGCTGGAAGTGACCCACAAAGACCATTCAGGACAACCCCAAGAATCCCACCCTGTGCCTGAGGCAGTTTTCCAAAAGTTTCTTGGGCTCTCATAGCAAACACCATTTTGTATTTTTGTGCCACCTCTTTTCCAATGTATGGATTTAATGGTAAGCTTGTATTTTTCAATCCACAGTAGCATAAATGGAATTAAATTTGTAATCTGTTGGTACTTTTCATGCACTATTTGTCATTTACCTCAGCAAGTACATTGTCATGTATACACTGTGCACATAATGATTTGCTAGCCCATCCCTGTCTTGGTGTGAAGAAGTGGGAGGGGAGACAAGAAATTGGGAAAAGAAGTGATTTTTCCCAAGGTCATGCAGCAAGTTGATCCAACCCTCAGTCCCTGATGCCATCAGTGATTTGTGCACTAACAAAAATGCACTGACAGGAGCTGGAGGAGGATGGAGAAATGGTGATTTAAGAAATTAAAGCAGGGTTTTGGCCTGTTCCTATTGATTTCTGCTGGAGCTGGGGAGAGCACCTGCCATTGGGTGAGAGAGTGGGTGGATGTGTGGCCAGCAGGGAAGCCAAACTGCTGCAGGATTAAGAAGGATATTTCTGTCTCACTGACTGGGTTTAATTTCCTTTCTGAGTTACAGCACCCAGAGCCCTGGTCCTTGTGCTGTGTGCAGAACTTTGGAGGTGAAAAAGCAGGGATGTGCTCACCTGGAGCAGGACCATTCCCACGGTCAGGCAGGAGCGGCCAGGACAGAGGGGTCTGGCGTCACGAGGCCAAAGAGGTTAAACAGTGTGAGAAATAGATACTCACTTTTCATAGTTCAGGAAGGTTTATTAAACCTTATCAAAAATACAACAGAAGAATGAAAAAAGGCTATGGCACTGGGAGCAAAAGATTTTCCCTGCCATTGCTCAGCCCCCTCACAATGGAGGTTTTTCCTTTTTAACCCTTTAATCCCTTCCAAAGTTCTGTCCATCAACCCCTTCTTTGCTGTCCAGTGGTGGAGATCTCTTCCTCAAATCCTGGTTGGAGCCCAGGTGTTCCATAGTGACAAGCCAGCCCTCCCAGATGTGCCAACTCCAGCTGTCCCTTGATAACCACACCAGGGGGTACAACATAACTATAAATCTATAAGCTTTTCTTAATTTATATCCATAATAGTTGTCTATGAATTGTGAGAGTCAATCATTGCATTACTCATCTATCACAACAGCTTGAAGAGAAATGGTGCACTCAAATCTTCTTGGAAAACCTGGTCTTAGGGAGTGACAGTCCTACCCATGGCAGGGGATTGGAATGAGATGATCTTGACGGTCCCTTCCAACCCAAACCAATTCTGAGATGGAGGCAGCATCTTGATGGGCAGACCCATCTCTCAGAATGTGGTGTCCAGTTTGTTCTTTATGGCTGCAGAACCAGCTTGTCACACAGCTTTAGTGCAGGTCACTTTCTGAGTGCCACAGAGGAAAGGCATCATCATTTTCCTTCTGTATGAACAGCTCAAAGAGTTTTGGGCTGTTTTGCACAAAGTTTGTTTTGCCCAGAGGCTCTATGGGGAAGTGAGCTGCCTCGTGCAGCAGTTTATAACCTCAAATGTAGGAAATCCTCAAAACCAATAATATTCCTTCTCACCCATAATGAGAAGGGCATTGAAAATATGGGTGTCACAGACATATTTTCTGAAAAGTACCTTTGCTAAGATTTTTCTCCTGAGAAGCTGAGAGGCCTCAGAAAGGAAATGTAACCAATAATAATATTGTTTATATATTTTTAATAATTATCTGCTGCTGTGGAATGCAACAGATGCATCTTTGATTGGTCTCCTGTGAATTGTTTCTACTTGATGACCAATCACAGGTCCAGCTGTGTCAGGACTCTGGTCAGTCACAAGATTTTATCATCATTCCTTTCTATTCTTTGCTAGCCTTCTGATGAAATTCTTTCCTTTATTCTTTTAGTATAGTTTTAGTATATAATTTTCTTTTAATGTAATATATATAATAAAATAATAAGTCAGTCTTCTGAAATATGGAGTCAAGATTCTCGTCCTGAAGATGAGGGAAACATCATCACACATGGGGGTTCCAGGTGACAAACACTCTGATACCAGGGGATTGCAGTGATTTGTTTTTTTTAATTTTCTTTTTTTTTTTTGGGTGCACCCTCTGCCCTGCCCTCTGCTGACCCTTTTCTCTGTGCCCCTGCAGGAAGGAAGCCAGGATGGATTACAGCTCGCTCAGCGGGGTCCCGCGCTTCCTGACCCGGCCCAAGGCCTTCATGGTGTCTGTAGGGAAGGACGCCACGCTGAGCTGCCAGATTGTTGGAAACCCCATCCCAGTGGTGAGCTGGGAGAAGGATAAACTTCCAGTGCAGTCTGGGGGAAGGTTTAAAACCACAGAGGATGGGGATTTGTACCGGCTAACCATCTACGACCTGAGCCTGGAGGACAGCGGCCAGTACATCTGCCGGGCCAAGAACACCATCGGGGAGGCCTTTGCTGCTGTCAGCATCAAGGTGGGAGAGGAGACCACGGTCACAGAGTCGGCTCCTTACTTCATCCAGAAACCTACCAACATCAAAGTAACCCTGGGAGAAGACGTCATGTTCAAATGCAAAGTCCAGGGCAGCCCTCCCCTCTCGGTGAACTGGGAGAAGGACGGGCGATACCTGAGGAACAAAGCGGACGCTGGGCGCTTCCAGATCGAGTCTGCTGGTGAGTCCAACGCTCTCACCATCCAGTGTGCCCAGCTGGGGGACAGTGGCACCTACACGTGCCGGGCAGAGAACCTCATCGGCTCCGCCAGTGCCTCAGCCGCGCTGGTGGTTGAAACACGCGGCTCCTCCAACCCCGACAGTGGCGGCAAGACGGCCTCCTTGCTGTCCCACCTGCAGAAGAGGCGGGAGGAGATCAGGAAGATGGACATCTCCCACAGCACTCTGGACTCTGCCTACTCGGCTGTGGAGGGGCTGTCCAGCCTGGGCTACGGCCTGTCCCGGGACTATGAGCGGGCGGCGGGCCTGGCCAAGGGCGTGCGCAACGCTGCGCTCGGGGCCCTGACACGCACCTGCAGTGTGACCGAGGGCAAGCACGCTAAGCTCAGCTGCTACGTGACAGGAGAGCCTAAGCCCGTGATTGTGTGGAAGAAGGACAACGAGGTCATTGTGGAAGGCCGGAGGCATGTTATCTATGAGGATGACCAGGAGAACTTTGTACTGAAGATTCTTTTCTGCAAGCAGACGGACAACGGGCTGTACACCTGCACGGCCTCCAACCTGGCGGGGCAGACCTACAGCTCTGTGCTGGTCACTGTCAAAGGTGGGTAGGTGTGGTTGTCACCAGGGTGGGTGTGTCTGCAAGGATACACCTTTGAATTGGGGTGAGGTGGGTGGTTTGGTTTGAACAAAACCTCAGCCTGCCAAACTGCTGCAAGGGAGGGTGTTAGATGCGTCAGACTTGTGTTGTGTGCGATTCCAAACAAAGGAATCCTGGACCTGGGATGTTTTCTAGGAGCATTCAAGAGGACGTTGAACAAAACATCTGCCTCCAAACTGCTGCGTGGGAGGGTGTTAGATGTGTCACACTTTGGTTGCCATTCTGAAGAACTAGGACTGACCTTCACAAGTGTGGAGTGACCCTCTGAAGGCAAGTTCTTCACCTCTGACTATGGCAAACAAAGGCATCCTGGACCTGGGAGGTTTTCTAGGAGTTTTCAAGGAGAACAGAGTATCCAAAAACCCAAGCTGGGAAGGGCTGAATAAAGCTCTCCTGGTGGAAAGGGCTTGGGCACTTGAGTAGATGACCTGGGGATAGAGTCCCATTGCTGGTGGTTCTTAGGAAGGGCAGTAAAGAGGTGCCAGGTAGAGATGGATGAGGCAGAACTGGATGTGATGCCTCAGGTTTTAGCTTGTATATCTTTTAAATTCTGTGCTGCTTTAGTGTATGGGTCTGGACTTCATATCAGGGGATGGTGAGCTCTGTGCACAGAGCAGGGAGACAAAACAATTCCTGCTCTAGCTGGGCACCAAGGACAAATGATCCAAATCTCAGCCCCAGAGCACAAACACCGTGGGCTGGAGAGGAAAACAAAAAAGATGAGACTGCCTGGGCTAAAGCTGGAATTGGACAATTAGCTCCAATATGCAAATGGAGCAGAACTGATAAAAGTGTTAGACCCTGTGACTGGTCGTCCATTTAGTAACCACTTTAAGTTCCCCTGGGGTGCAGCCCTGGCTGGGCTCTTGTGCTGCCCAAGGTGGATCTGTTGAAGCCTCCTAATAATCCCTACTTTATTCCTTAGCTCCATCCAGTCTGTGTTCTAGGTCAGCCCTCACAAGGCATCCGCTGGTTGTGGGGCAGCTGGGGTGCACCAGGTCCCTAAGGCTCCTGTCAGTCCTGGTTTCACAGTGATGTAAGAGATCCTTTTCTATGCTCTAGGTCAGTGACTGCCAATGCCCTGTCTCACCCTCCAGGCTTTAGTCACATCTGGGTTTGTGATCACCATGGGGTTTACTCAGACATGCCATTTGTAGTAGTGGAAACCCCTCCCTACAAGATGAGCATGTCAGGCTGCCTCAGATCCCCTGGGGGACCTACTCCAACTCTAATTACAGTCCAGCTCAGTTTTCCTGTACAGTGACCGACCAGCAGCCTGGATCTTGCCAGGCTCTTCAGCCTTTTCCCAGCTTGGGTTGCTGGATTGTTTGTGCTCCTTGAATCCTAGAAAACCTCCCAGGCCCAGGATGCCTTTGTTTGCCATAGTCAGTGGTGAAGAACTTGCCTTCAGAGGGTCACTCCACACTTGTGCAGGTCAGCCCTAGTTCTTCAGAATCGCAACCAAAGTGTGACACACAGTTTTTATAGAATCCCAGAATGGTTTGGATTGCAGGAGATCTTAAAAATCATCTCATTCCAACCTCCTGCCATGGGCAGGGACACCTTCCACCAAACCAGGTTCCTCCAACCCCATCCAACCTGGCCTTGAACAATCCAGAAAGCTCTAAATTTTCCAGCTGCTCTCCTATTTGGCATGGGGACAGCAGTTTGGAATGCAGGTACCACCTGTAAATGAGCTGTCAGAGACAAAAGATTTTGCCACTCAAGTGGTAAAACTCAAAGATTTTTAATTGGCAGCAAAATAATTAGAAACACAATTAAGTAGGAATTATCTGTGTTTCATACTCCTCTTTAAGCCTCTCAAAGGTGTTATTTGATTTTCTGTTTTCCCTTCTTTGGAAAGTGGCTCAGTCCCTGTGCCCATCAGTGACACCTGATCCGTGGAACTCACTGGCACTTGTCCCACCCCTTGCTGTCCCTTGGAGGTGCTGAGTGGCGTGGGGAAGGGCATTTGTCCTGTTCTATAAAGCTGGGATTACCTCATAAGCTGGGGCTCAGAGCTGGGGATCAATCCTGGCCCTCACCCTGGTGGAGGATCACTTTGAGGATGGATCAAACCCATTTCCCTGCACAACACCTTGCAAAAACAAACCTCCCCTCCTCTGCCTGTTTTTATTATAAAAATTATATAAAATATAAAAAATTATAAAAATTATAAAAATATTGTATAAAAACCCTCTGTTTTTATCCTATTGCTCTCATGGCTGCAACCTGTTCCAAACGAGGTGAGGAAAGCCAGGGAAGCAGCCAGTCTGGGAGCAAGCACCATGGGAAAGGGTTATTGATCCCTGTCCGTTGTCCAGAGCTGCCTGTGAGTCAGGAGGCTGAAGTGGAAATGTTTATGGATTGTTTATTTTTCATGCTGTGCCACATTTGGCTCCCTGTCCAGGCCAAGGCTGCCATGGAAAATCTACGTGTGTTGGTTATAATTAGGCCCTGATAAATGACTCTCCTTTGTGTCACCAGAAGTTCTTCTCAGCCCTCCCAAGACAGGTCAGAGTGATGCAGCAGATGAAAAAAGCTTTTAATTCTGTTGAGATTTTAATTCTGTTGTTTTGTGTGATGCCATTGGTTGATCTGCTGTCAGGCTTAGGGAGGGAGATCATCTTGCCATGCAAACTTCTCTTTGCTCAGCTGTGTAGGAGAGGGTGAATTCTCCAAGCAGCCATCATTGGATCAGAATGGTTTGGGCTGGGAGGGACCTTAAAGGACATCTGGTTCCAACCCTCTTCTATGGGCAGGGATGGCACTCACTAGGTCACTCAGTTGCTGAGGGCCCTGTTCAAACTGTCCTTGAACACTTCCAGGGATGGGACATCCATAGAAAACCTCCGATGTTCTGTCAGTCTATATCCTAGGAACTTAGGGACCCAGCAACCCAACATTTGTGAACTCTTTGCTGAGCCTGTGCCTTAAAGATCACTGAGCTGGGAGGAAAAAAAAATAATTTTTCGAGCTGTTCCTAAATGAGATTTAGTGAATCAGACTTAAACAAAGAAAGGCTACAGGGCAGAGAATCACTCTCCTAAACAAGGAAAACTGGAGCTTGATTAGATTCAGAAATGTGCCTGGAACAGAGATAAAATCACAATCCATACACTGAGATGTGAGCTGCAAAAGGATTTGGGAGAATTGTCCCAATTGTCCCAATTGAATTGCCCAAGAATAAACCTTTAACAAATCAAGGCGTGGGGAGGATGGGAGGAACATAAATAACCAGCCTGGGTTTGCTGAAGGCTTTGGAGATTTCCCTGGGCCATGTGTAAAGTTGGTGAGACCAGAATTCAGGTCTCCACCCTGGGCCAAGCTGTGTTTGCTGGAGTCCCTGAATAAAGTAACCAGATACTGGGTGAGAAGGTTAAAGGTTGCAAGCCAAACAGGATGGGGATGGGAAAAACACCCTGGTGCTGAGGCAACCTCATTCTCCCTCTGATCAGATGGGATTTTGGATGGTCACTGTCATGGCAGTCACATTGGAGGTCTGAAAGAGAATTGCAACTTGAGAAATGAGGAGGTAGAAAGGAAATTGGGAAAACACAGTAATTAGGAAGATCAAAGGCTGAAGATGGTGGAAGCTTTTCAATCCACATTTAGCCAGCTTTTACTGGGAGGTTTTTCCATATTCTTACCTTTCTTGGCTCATTTTCATTGGGCAGAGGGTAAACTTGCCTCTGGAATAATAAATGTGAGAATTCCAGCAATAAGAAAGGGGAAATGTAGGCAAGTGAAAAAGGGAGGTTTAGAGGGCAGATGTGCCTTGATAAGGTTAAGAAAACATTGGGCTTCTTTGCAGGCTGCACCTATTCTTAGCAAAATATGTGTTAGCAGGACTTGCCTTTTAAAAATAACATCCTCTCATTGCCAGTTTGCTTGCTGTGGACCAAACAGAAAATCCTATGACAGACTGGAGAAATATCTCCTCAGGATAGGCAGCATAATGAGTCTCTGATCCAAGTTCTTGCAGTTTCCTGCTAATTCCATGAGCTGCTTTTGCTCTGTGCTCCCCCAGTGTTTTGCAGTGCTGTGCCTCTCACGTTTTTCCTAGTGGGCAGGTTTTGGCAGCTCTGTTATTTTCTGTTTTATTTGCACCTCTCTGACCTGGGTGCAAATAAAACAGAAAATGGTGGTGCTGGTTATGGGCCAGATGGTTTGGGTTACCTGCTCTCAGGACACCTCTGGTCCTTCTGTAGTCCCCTGACCCAAATCAACCTGACCAGGCACATTCTAGACCTTGTAAAGAGCATGGAGGGATGCTCAGGAGGAGGAGGAGGAGGCTGGTGGGTTTTGGAACCACTCTGACATCTCCAAAAGCCCTTGGCTGGGTTCATCCCAGGCCTCAGTTCAGTTTATCAGCTGCTGTTGCTCCAAAGCTCCATTCAGAGGGAGATAAGACGTGTGTGCAGGATGAAAGCAGAGTTGTTTTCAGAGGATATCTGTGACTCCAAGCTGCCAAAGATAGCCTTGCACTGCCTTTGCCTGGCTGGGAGAGCACTGCTGTTACAGCAGCATGCTCCTAAGAGTCAACCAACCCTGCTGTGCTTGAGCTTTTTCCTGGAATAGATTTTTTTTTTTTTCACTTTAGGTACTGCTTAGTGACTGTAAAGGGAGAGGGGTTAATGATATGGCAGCTGCTCCAATATGGGAATACACTTGTGTGCCTCTCAGGTGCAGCTTGTGTTTCTTTTTGGCCCTTGTGCAGCTCTGAGTGTTCCCAGTGGCAGCTCCAGCCTCCCTCCTGCCAGAGGGCTGCATCCCCCTGACCAAAGCTGGGCCTCACAGAATCCCAGAATGTTTAGGAAGAGACATTACACTTCATCATCTTCCACTCCTGCTATGGCAGGGAGGCATTCCACTATCCCGGGTTGCTCCAAGCCTGGCCTTGGACACTTCCAGGGATCCAGGGGCAGCCACAGCTTCTCAGGGCACCCTGTGCCAGGGCCTCCCCACCCTCAGAATAAAGAATATCATCATAATATCTTATTTAACCCTGAAAAAAAAATCAGGAAAAGAAGAAAAAAAGGCTAATCACCATCTGGAGTGTGGGCAGAGCAGATCTGTGACTGTTCACAGGGGTCCAAGGATGAGGGAAGAGATGAGGATCTGACTCCATGTTTCAGAAGGCTGATTTATTATTTTATGATATATATTGCATTAAAACTATACTAAAAGAATAGAAGAAAGGATTTCATCAGAAGGCTGGCTAAAAATAGAATAGCAAAGAATGATAACAAAGGTTTGTGGCTCAGCTCTCTGTCTGAGCCAGCTGGCTGTGATTGGCCATTAATTAGAAACAACCACATGGGCCAATCACAGATGCACCTGTTGCATTCCACAGCAGCAGATAATCAATGTTTACATTTTGTTCCTGAGGTCTCTCAGCTTCTCAGGAGGAAACACCCTAAGGAAAGGATTTTTCATAAAAGATGTCTGCGACAGAGATCTGTGTAACCATAGCTGAAGGCTTTTCAAGGCAAGGCTTTTACTTGCCTTAAACGAGGTGTATTTAGGCATAACATTAAAAAAAAAATTCCAAGTTGACATGGTTAGTGTCACCTTCCTGTTCCTGGACATAGTATATGGGTTCCCAGTCAGGTTTTACCCTCAGGATAACAAAGGTAGTCCATGGCACTGCTCCCTTCAGGTGTGCTGTCAAGACTTTAGAGTCTGGTACCTCATTTAAACTGAAGGAGGGGAGGTTTATATCAGATATTAGGAAGAAATTCTTTAATGTGAGGGTGGTGAGGCGGGATGGAGTCACAAAAAGCCAGCTGGGAGCTGGCCCAGCCAATACTGGAAGGTAAAGGGACATATCCAGGCATGATCTCTCGCAAAGCATGAGCAGTGTTCCAGCACTGGCTGATCCAGTGTGAGACATGACTGCGGCACCAGGCCCTGGCCCCAGCTGTGCTCTTCAGTCCAGCTCCCCTTTCCCCACTTCAGGCCTGGGGTATCAGGGTGATGTCACAGCGCAGCTGTCGCTGGAATTTGACATTGTTGAGCTCATGAAGTGACTTCCCTCACTGTCATGCAGCTGCTTGGTGGCTTTGATCTATGCTTGGGTTGGGCCCTCAGCCAGAGCACTGCAGCCCCACTGCTGGAGGAGGGCTCAGGCAATTGCGAGACTGGGGCTCATTCTCTATTTCTTTTATTTTTGTGGGCAAAAGCTGCTGTAGAGCCTTTGGGGCTGGTGGAGAGAACAGAAAACTCATTTTGTGCACATCTGATTGTGCACAGCCACCTCACAGCTCTCTGTGCCCTTTCAGCTCACTTCTGCTGTAAGACCCTTAAAACTTTGGTTCTTGCAGCAGCTCAGCTGCTCACTCCCACCTGGAATTACTGCCCTGTGTTGTGTCCCATGACCAGCTTGTTTGTCATTAAACAGACACATTTTATGAAAAATCCTTTCCTTAGGATTTTTTCTCCTGAGAAGCTGAGACACCTCAGGAACAAAATGCAAACATTGATTATCTGCTGCTGTGGGATGCAACAGGTGCATCTGGGATTGGGCTCATGTGGTTGTTTCTAATTAATGGCCAATCACAGTCAGCTGGCTCAGACTCTCTGAGAGAAAAGCTTTTGTTATTCATTCCTTCTTTTTCTATTCTTAGCCAGGCTTCTGATGAAATCCTGTCTTCTATTCCTTTAGTATAGTTTTAATGTAATGTATATCATAAAATAATAAATCATCCTTGTGAAACATGGAGTCAGATCCTCATCTCTGCCCTCATCCTAAGACCCCCGTGAACACGGTCACAACTGAACCAATTCTGGAAGGATTCCTTTTGAGGCCTTTTACTCCAACATGGCCTTGACCATTTCCAGGGATGGGGCAGCCACTGCTCTGTTACTTTGATATTTTATGAAAAATATCTTTCCTAAGATTATTTTTTCTCTTAAAAAGCTGAGAAGCTCCAACTTCTTTATGTTTTGCTGCTTTAAAATATAATTTAGAAAATTATTTACTCAACAGGTAAATAGTTTTAATTTAATGTCTAATCACAGCCAGCTGTGTCAGACTCTCTGAGTCTGTCACAAGTTTTTATCATCGTTCTTTCCTAACCTTCTAATGTCTCCTTTCTCTTTCTTTAGTATAATTTCATATAATATGATTTCATATAATATAGTATAATTTCTTATAGTATAGTATAATACAGTATGATTTCATACAGTATAATTTTGTGTAGTATAATTTTATATAGTATAGTATAATATAATTTCATATAGTATAGCGCACCACACCCATAATATAGAATATGGTATAATATAATATAATATAATATAATATAATATAATATAATATAATATAATATGGTATAATATAATATGGTATAATATAATATGGTATAATATAATATGGTATAATATAATATAATATAGTATAATATAATATAATATAATATAATATAATATAATATAATAGTCAGCCTTCTGAAAAGTTAGGGTCAATTCTCATCTCTCACCTCATCCTAAAACCCACAACACAGCTCCTCTGGGCAATGTATTTTAGGGCCTCACCACCCTCAAAGAGAATTTCTTCCTAAATTCCCATCTCATTCTCCTTCCTCTTTTTTCCCCTCTTAAGAACCCACCATACCCTTCAAGGCAAAGCTGAAGGACCTCGAGGTGCGGGAGAAGGAATCTGCCACGTTCCAGTGCGAAGTGCCCGTGGCTGGGACAGAGACAGCCTGGTTCAAGGAGGAGACCAAGCTGCAGCAGAGCAAGAAGTACAACATCGAGGAGGAGGGCACCTACCGCCGCCTCACCGTGCAGAACGTCACCACGGACGATGATGCTGTTTACATCTGCGAGATGAAGGAAGGGAGCAGGACCATTGCAGAGCTCTCTGTCCAAGGTAAGTGAAATAGGAGCCTCCTCCAGCCTGGTCTCATCAGCTCTTGGAGGTCTGTTTCACACCCAAGATAGCGCAGGTACCGTAGAAGGCATAAAATCAACAGGATGGCTTCTGTGGCACTGTTGGAAACAAAGAGGTTTAATAAAAGGCAAAATAACAAAACTCTTTACAGAGGATAAACTGAGCCAGGTGCAAGAGTTACTTGCTCCTGGTAAAATATCTCACAAAAGCCATTCATTTCTTCGTTCTCTTCTTTTTCTTGTAAATTGCTCAGGTGGAACTTTTTGGCTCCTGTCCAATGAGCTATCCTTAAGTTTGAGGTGAAGTCCCTCAGGTCCTATGAGGGGTCTTTTTACCTAATTGAGGAGAGAAACTTCTGGGCTTATTTCCTTTTTAAGGGGACAAAGGATAGTTTTGTCACTCCGTCCATGGGAGGGCACATTGCTCTAGGTAAGAACAGCTCTTGGTGTTTCAGATTGGCCAAAAGTGTGGGATTCACACGTGGAACTCTGGGTTTGACCTTGAGAGCAGGATTTACCATGTCCATGTGGGCACTGAAGGGGAGCAGAGTCCCTTGTGGTGTGAAGATGTGGTCAGTGGGTCCCTGGGGCTCCTGGCAGGGTGTCTCTGGACACAGGGCCACACAGCAGGGACAGGCTGTGTTGCACAAGATGTCACCCAGTGGGAACCCATGCTGGAAGAAGCTGCCTCCAGCTGTGGCCTGGCCCTTCTCTTTGATGCTTTGGAGTAGCTTCCTGAAACAGAGGCTAGGCAAGATTAGGAGGATAAAAGTGGGTGTTTATTAAAGGCCTTCAAAGGTTCACCTTGGGCAGTGAGAAACCTCTGAGAGGGGCTGCACCCAGGATGACGATGGTCATGAGTTTTTCATGCAGTTATAAATTTGATCTGCTTACATACCAGGGGTTAATCCTCCAATTACAGCTTCAGGTAATGAAGTAATTTACTCCAAATTTTCATCCCCCAATTCCCAGAATGACCAGGTTGGAAGAGACCTTCAAGACCATTGAGTCCAACCCAGCCTCAAAACTTCAACTGAACCCTGGCACCCTGTGCCACATCCAGGCTGTGTTAAACACACCCAGGGATGGGGACTGCACCACCTCCCCAGGCAGCCATTCCAGAACTTTATCACTCTTTCTGTGAAAAACTTTTTCCTGATAACCAACCTAAACTTCCCTTGACACAGCTTCAGGGGAATTCACGGTTTACATCTCTCAGGGCCTGAGACAGTTAGGTGTCCCTGAGTTTCAGGCCTAGAGAGGAATTGTTTTGTCTGAATAAATGGGAGAACAGCAGCTGATAGGCCATGGAGTTTTAGAGTTATATACTAAAGCAGTACAGGATCTGAAAAATATAAAAGCTGAATCCTAAGGCATCACCTTAACATGACCCCAAGCATCAGATGTGTCCCCTGGCACTGTCACACCCATCTTGCCCAGTGAATAGAGGGGTCACTCTTGTCCAGTAATGATGCTGACCACAATGGAAAGGGAGTTTAGCTGTGGTTTGTGGCCAGATGTGTGGTGTAGGCTGCAGTCAGTACCACCATGGTTTAGATGGGAAACACAGCTCCAGGTCCCTGGCAGCGGGAGCTGTTCTCTGGAGTTTAGGAAGGGGACAAGGGAAGTCTTGGGACTCTAGCTGCTCAGAGTGACCCTGAGATGTGTCAGAAAGTCTCTTTTCCCAGCCTGGTGCTTGAAGAAGGAGTCAGAGCTTGTCATTTCTTGGTCTTAAGGTTGTTTATTGTGTCTTATCTGTAAAATTCTTTCTCCTGTCCTGCTGAGGTCCGTCCAGCAGGACAGTTCCAGGCACTCTGCCTGCCCCCGGGGGGGGGGTGTTATGTTTTTATACTAAAAACTACGTGTACAATGTTTACAATTACTTGCCAATACCTATCACCTATGTTAGACAGTGAGCTTCTACTCTAAACCAATCTAAAAGTGCCAGCATCACCCTGAAGATGGAGGCCAAGAAGAAGGAGAAAGGCTGGACATGCACAGATTCCTCCATCTTTCCTCCTGAACCTCCATTCTAAAAACCCCAAAAATCTATTTTTCACCCCGTGATAAATTCACTGTCATTCTACTTAAACTGTTGTGGCTTGCAGATCCTCATGTAACGTTGGTAATTTGCTCCATGGGTCATAATCAAACCCACAGGCATCTTGGGCTCTGTGCCAGGGTCCCTGAGCCCCCTGGCAGGGCTCTGGGCTGCTCAGGACAGCCAGAGGGATGTCCTGAATTCTGACAGGAAAGGACAAAGGATGGCCAAGTCCAGTTGTCCTGAGTCTGGTGGTTCAGGCTGGAGTGGGAGTAGGTGTGGTTGGGTATGGTGTGGGTGTCTGTCAGTGAGCAGACACAAACCCCAGGGCTGCAGGCACTGGAGGCTGCCACAGCTACAGGATTCATCTTGTCCTGACTCGTTTGAAGCCTGAGTATACTCCCAGTGAAACCAGAAGGAGTTCTTCATACACAAAAGCTGGGTGATGTGCATCCTCATGAAAATTCCTTTTTGTACCACCAGTAAAGAGCTGAGAGTGCACAGAGGTGGATGCAGTAGGGAAAATTTAGCCCAGAGATGTGGGAGAGCTCAGACTGACATCTTTTTGTTGCACCTTCTGTTAGGTCTGGACCAGCCCACACCCGTGTGTTTGCTCCCAGCAGGACAGCTGGTATTTTTTCACTTGTTTGTGCTGTAATGGCATGTTCCATCCAAGAGAGAGTGACTGAGCCAGGTGGAGCTTTCTGCAGGGAGAGGAGGCAGAGCCATCCTGAGGGAGCCTTGTGCCTGCCCTGGAGGGGATTGGAGAGAGCAAGGTGGGGTTGGGACAGTGTGAGAGCTGGGCCAGAGGTGAAGAGCTGTGGGATGAGCACAGTGCTGAGGGCAGAGAGGTCAAGGAGGAGGATAAGCAGAGAACCAAGCTTGAATCTTGTGGTGAAACCTGTTAC
Source organism: Ammospiza caudacuta (assembly GCF_027887145.1). Lineage (NCBI taxonomy): Eukaryota > Metazoa > Chordata > Aves > Passeriformes > Passerellidae > Ammospiza > Ammospiza caudacuta. The sequence continues at coordinate 2,747,705 of NC_080593.1, forward strand.
TTTATCAGGGAATTCAGCATTGCTGTCCATTAAACAGCTCTGGCTGATCTGCCTGGGCAAAGCCTCTTTCACCTCTCAGGGACTGCTCTGGAGTTGGAGCCAGTCACTGTTGGTCATTTGGGGTGGTCTCCTTGTGGTTTGTCCAATCTTTTGTGTGAATATTCACATCTTACAGCTTTGGGGTTGTCCCAGTAAGTGATGATAATCACAGTCACTTGGAAAGGACATAAATTCATTTAATGTGAATTTCTGTGTTGACACTAAGACGAAACCTGAGATTTTTCAGTGTCTTTCTCATTAATTTGGGTAACTTCTGTGTCTGCCATATTGATTATGTGATTTACTTTGATGGAGATGAAATCCTAAAGGCAGAGGAGAGACTTGTCTGGCTTAAGACTGACCTACTTCAGCAAAGTTTTAATTTGAATTTCCAGCATATATGGACAATGAAAGCTGTCAAATCTGTTCTCTTGCAAGGCCATATGTATTTTGTGTTTACCCAACATCTGGCTTTGCTTGGTAAAGAAACCTGAGTGACTACAGTCAAATAAGATTTGCTTTTCTCTCTTTGAAGGCCAAAATGAGTCCTTGGGGTCATCTGTTCTGTGTGATTCAGAGCCGTGGAATTTATTTTCAGGTGTCTGCATGGTGTCTACAATATTTTGACTGGGTGTGGGCTAGTCCTGTTTCAGTCTGGACAGTCCAAAGCGTTTAATATCTGCTGTTTGCTGACTGTGATTATTTTGTTATCTGAAGGGAACATCATTAAAAAACTCCCACGGAAAACTGCTGTCTTCATCAAGGACACAGCCACCTTCTGCGTGGAGCTGGACAACGACTGCCAGAACGTCAGGTGGCTGAAGAACAGAGAGGAAGTGAAGCCCAGCGACCGCATCTCCATCACCTGCTCTGGCAAACAGCACACCATGACCATCCGGGAGTGCAAGGTGGAGGATGCTGGGGAGATTGCCTTCCTGGCTGATGAAAGCAGGACTTCCACCCAGTTCACTGTGACCAGTAAGCTTCTCTTTTGTTTGGCCTTGGCGTTGTGTCTTCCCATGGCACCGTTGCTGTTTCGAGGGCCACCATGGTAATTTTGGTGTCCAAAACCAGCTGAAAATTTGATGCTTGCCACCAAAAGGCCATCAGCCTGTCTGTGGGTGTTGTGAGATGTTTGGAGGGATCCAAACAGGACTTTCACCCAGTTCACTGTGACCAGTGAGCTTCTCTTTTGTTTAGCCTTGGTGTTGTGTCTTCCCATGGCCCCGTTGTTGTTTCGAGTGCCATTGTGGTAATTTTGGTGTCCAAAACCAGCTGAAGGTTTGATGTCTGCCACAAAAAGCCAACATCCTGAGTGTTGTGAGGTGTTTGGAAGGATCCAAACAGAGAGAATATCTCTGAGATATTAGAGTCATGGAATGGATTGGGTTGGATGGGATCACCTCATTCCATCCTATGCCATGGGCAGGGACACTTTGCATCAAACCAAGATTTTCAGGGCCTTGTCCAGCCTGGCCTTGAACACTTCCAGAGGTGGAGCATCCATGGTTTCTCTGGTAAAAGCAGTGCTGGGGAAAGACCATGCTACAATCTTATCTTACTTAACAGAGCAGTAGCAGCAGGTGCAACATCATCAAGACTGGACCTGAAATGAAATTTTGGTGAAGTTGCCTAATTTTCTTTGGCTTTATTTTGATGACACTGCATTTCCCAGGTGAAATCTGCTTTATTTAAGACATAAATACATGTGATTTCTGGCTCTGTTTCAGTTCTGGTTCATATATGAACAAATCACTCACAATTTGGGAAGAGTAAATCTTTTCTTCCACCACTGCAATCGATCAATGTCAAAAGGGAATCTTTTATTTAACAGATATGTAACTGTTGAGTTACATAAACTTGGTTTGGGCATTCTGAAGCCATTGAACTAAAATGAGGAAAAAATGAGGAAAGTGTCACATTTGGTTTTGTGACAGTTTCTAAGGTATTTGAGAAGCTATACCATCCAAACAAGCACCTATGCAATGGGGACAATAAAGTTCAGCTTGATTTCAGACCCTGCTGTTTAAATTATGAAGAAAGGGTTGATTCATGGAATAGAAATTATAAGAAACTGTCTTCCCACAAACAGATATTGCTGAAGAAAACATTGCATTACCATTTCTGATGGCAAGGTCAAGATATCCCATTCCAGGGCTTAGTGTTCAGCTTAATGTTACCCTAATGGGACCTTTGACATCTATCTGTGACCAACAGTCACTGACAGGCTGGTAACTGTGCACCCCAAACCACTTCTGTGTCTATTTCTGTAAGGAAGGAAAAGCGTATCGCCTTGAGATTTCCTATTTTTACACTTTGTGCATATCGGATTTACTGCCTGGAGAATCCTCTGTGCTGTGTCCACATCTTTTTCAATTAGCTGGGTGGGGTTGGTGGTGGTTCTGATATCTTTTATAATGTACAGGCAATGTTTGTTTATTATTTGTCATCTTGCATTGTTAATGCAAGATGATAAATAATGCAAAACCACGCCCATTTTAAAGATGAGGAAACAGAGGCAGGAAGGAGCTGCCTCTTTGTCCCAGAGCTCAGTTTTTAGTTTAGGCTCATCAACAGACTCCATCTGCAGTCAGGAATTCTTGAGTATGTCCACTGTGTGTTTCACCCCCCTCCCACACCTTCTTTAAGCTGGATTAATTGCTCCTGAGTGTGCTGCTCGTGGGATCACAGCTGTAGTCTGGTTGACTGACTTCACCCAGACACCTTTCAGATAGCCAAAATTAAATGAAATTAATCCTGGGCCATGCCAGTGGAGGTGTAACCAGAGCACATCAGGTAATTCCTCTTGACCATATAAGTGGCAGGACATAGTGAATAATCCTGATGTGACTTGAGCCTTCTCTAAAGGGTTCAAGAGGAATTAAAGGCTGAAAATAAATATTTATTATGCAAATACCTGCAGGAATACATTTGTAGCCTCAGGTACCATAAAATAGGCACATCTCCTCAATACTGGGTTCTCATGGTGGGAACACATCTTTGTTGCTTCCTTTTGAAGTAAATTTCAAGTCCCAGAAACTGGTTCTGCATAAATTACTAAAACAAAGATCCCAAACAATGTCACTATTGGGAGACAAAGTTACAACTTTATTACAGTGGGGGCAGCATAAAATTCAAAAGTAGGACAGATATCCAGATGAAGGGGCTGCAGGGAGCATCCAAGCCTGTGTAACATGCCAGGCTCTCCATAACTCTTAAAAGATTTGAACAACCTTAGAAGATGGGTAAAACCATCAGCAGAGTGAAAATAAGAAGCTGAGTGCTAGTCTGCTTTGCCCAGGAGCTGTGAAGGGCAAAAATGTGTGTCTGTATCCAGCACTGAAGACTTAAACCTACAAAATGTTTGAAGACTCTCTGATTGTCATGACAGTTTTAATATTGTGTAGTGTGAGGATGTTCACAGGGGTCCGAGGTTGAGGGAAGAGATGAGGATCTGACTCCATATTTCAGAAGTTTTATTTTTAATATTTTATTTATTATTTTATGATATATATTACATTAAAACTATACTAAAAGAATAGAAGAAAGGATTTCATCAGAAGGCTAGCTAAGAATAGAAAAAGAAAGAATGATAACAAAGGTTTGTGGCTCAGCTCTCTGTCCGAGCCAGCTGGGCTGTGACTGGCCATTAATTAAAAACAACCACATAAGCCCAATCACAGATCCACCTGTTGCATTCCACAACAGCAGATAACCATTGTTTACATTTCCTTCCTGAGGCCTCTCAGCTTCTCAGGAGGAAAAATCCTAAGGAAAGGATTTTTCATAAAAGATGTCTGCGACAGTGTAGAAACCACATATGTTTAGCTGTGCAATACAATTATTGGACATCCAAATTTGAACTTCATCTGGAACGATAATGAGTCTATGATCTTTGTTTAAAACTTTCTCAAAGCATCTTCCATCCATTCTCTTGCTTTTCCATCTCACATCGAGGTTTTATTGAGGTTTATTAAGCAAGATGAGCTTTTAGCCCAGCGTAAACCATTTTAGCTTTTCCCCTTTGATGTAACTCACTTCTCTGCTTGGTTTTGTTTCCTTCCCTTGCGCAGCTCCCAAGAAACCTCCCACCCAACCTCCCTCTGACCCTGTGGTGAAAAATAAAACAGAAACCTCAGTGACGCTGGCGTGGTCCCCTCCGAGGATGGAGCGGCCCATCCCGGTGGACGGCTACATCGTGGAGCGCAAGAAGCTCACCGGCTTCACCTGGGTCAGGTGCCACGAGTCCCACGTGCCCAGCCCCGAGCTTACGGTCAGCACCCTGCCAGAAGAAGCTGACTACCAGTTCAGAGTGTCTGCTGTCAATGCCTACGGACAGAGCCCCTACCTGGAGTTCCCTGGGAGCCTGCACCTCGGTGAGCATGAAACCGGCACTAAATGGGGTGGTCGGACACGTGGAGGCTTTGAAAATGTTTCCCATGGCTTTGAGGATGGAGAAATAGCCCAGCAAATCCTCTTTGCCTTCACTGCTGGTTCTCCTGCTTTGTGCCAACACTGACCTTCAGCAAAGAGAGGAAGGAAAAAGCCCAAACCCACCCCAGTGAGGGTGGTTGGGTTTCTGTGGTGGAACTGTGTGTTCATGTTCCAATATCCCACATCAGGCTGTGGGAGAGGCAGAGCTCCCTGCTCTGGACCTTAAACCTGTAAATGCTTCTTCTGCCCCTGCAGTTCAAAGAAAAATTGAGATGGCCTTATGGTACAATTTTCAATTTATAGAGATATCGATCTTGCACATAGAGAATATTTATGGGTGATCATACCATCATGAAAACCAAGTTCTAGCCAGTCTCTCTTTAATCTAAGAATTTCTAGGAGAAATCTAGGGGTTTTGCTTTATTTCTAGGGTGCCAATGTACCTATAGAATCATTGGGTGCAATGGGATTTCTTCTTCCTTTGAATCATTGCACTAGGAAATATCTGTACAGATATTGAAGACCCACACAAACTCTGATCATATTGTGTCTTGATTGTGTCATCCTTGTCCCTCGCTGTCTGAACATATCTGTATTGTGCTAAAATATCTAGAACTGACTCATAGGTATATCTAGAAGTCCCTCCTTCTGAAATCTAAGAATGATATTGGCTATTCAATAAACAACACACTTGTATGGGACTTAGGTGTTTCTGGCCTAGGCCTTTATACATTTTAGGGATTAAAAAAAAATCAGTAAAATATGCCTGTTTTCCTAGACCTGCAAAAACAGAACTCCAGAGGTCAATTACCTGCTGTGGAAGGAAATAAATCCTTTAGACCAACCATGCCTTTCCTTCAGTGCATGAGAATTTTATAAAGCTGCATTAATTAATTCTCACATCTCGTTTACCCTTACAATTTGGCTCCTAAGATGAGTTATCCTCCAGCATGGTAGCCTTGTTCTCAGAGGTGTGTGATGTTCTTCCCTAGAACCTGTCCTGGCTGTGAAGAACCCCCTGACAACAGCTGAAGTTGCACCTGGAGGGGATGCCCTGTTCACTGTTGACCTGACCAAGACATGTTCTGGCACTTGGTCCCTGAATGGCAAAGTCTTACAGGAAAGTGAGACCTACATCATCAACAGAACCCAAACCACTCACACCCTGGTCATTAAAAACGTCACCAGGAAAGATGATGGGACAGAAGTGAAATTTGTTGCCAATGACGTTGAGACCAGCACCAAGATGAGAGTGAGAGGTATTTATTGTCATTGTCATTTATTGTCATCCATTCTTCTCCCACTCAGGGGGTGGTTGCTGGGACTTGAGGATTAAAACTGGGGCTGGAGGCTTTCCTTGATCTGTGGGAAGCATCTGGAATTGTGTCATGTAATTAATGTGTGTCCTGGTAATGACCTCACAGCTCAGAGTGAGCTGATCTGGCCAGCTGATGGTATCTGAACTAGATTGCTTCACATCAGCTCATGAATTTCTGTCGAATTTTTGTCATTCACAACCATCTGTCAGTGGATTCTGTCACCAAATCTGCCACTAATTCACCTTAAAGCTGTAATTTCAGCTCTAGCTTTGACCATTCTCTTTGATTGTAATAGTCTTCCAAAAGTAAAAGAGCATTCATTACTAACAAAGCTTTTTTTTAAGATTTTTTAGTCCACCATGTGTGGGCTATAAAGTTAGTATGCTGGAACTTGATTTAAGATCAAGGTTTCCTCTATGAAATGACAGTAACATCTGTACCTACCACACTGCAAGGCAAAACATAATGAATTCAAAATTAATAATTTCTTCTGGAAGTATGTGTAGATATCTGCAGAATCATGTTTAGAGTATTATTTATCAGTAGAAAAATATGTGTTGGGGTTTTTTTCTTAGTAACTCTGACAGTAAAAACAGATCAAATTTTCTGAACTGAGAAAGAATGCACAGTATTTACATAAGTGTTGTTACAGTCTCATGTAAGTTGAATTGTACAGCACTTTTCTCTAACAAGCTAAAAATGCAGCCCCATCTCTCTCTCTACAAGACCTTTGAAGGACAAACTGTCCAATTAAGAAATGACACCTTAATTATTTTTACTTTTGACCCAATAACCAACCACCCATGGCTGCAATGGGGACTTTTTATCCAATTACACAAAACCACCCAAACCCATGGAGAAGGTGAAGAAGATGGAGAAGAAGGAGAAGGAGCAGCCCCCACCTCATCTTGCTTTATATCCATTACTGTATTCTAAACCCTAAACTCTAAGTTTCCCACCCTGTGATCTCACATATTTCTGTTCAAATTCCAAAATTCCACACCCACAATCCCAGTTCTGTCATTCCATTCTGGAAGCTTCTCCACGACCTCAGGTCAGTGCAGTGTTCTCCTGGGGGTCAGTGCCTGCCAGCACAGAAATTTGAAATTCTCTGCAATCAGTTTTCCAACAGAGTGTGAGGGCAGGAACAGGATCTAAGACCTTCAGAGACCTCACAGTCTACAGCAGGCCTGTATCAGGGATAAGTTATCATGGTATAACTCAAAGTAACCAAGCCTCTTGTCCTGGCAGGAGCTGCAGTGAGATTCACCAACAAGACCAAAGATGTAGAAAAAGTCTCAGCTCGGCTGAGGGAGGAAGCCAAACTCCAGGCTGAGCTTTCAGGCACAGAGGCCACTGTGAAGTGGATGAAAGATGGGAAGGAGCTCAAGGCCAGTGAAAATTACGAGTTCCAAACCGTGGGGAAGAGGCACATCCTGAAAATCCGCAGCACTGCTGAGGAGGACGCTGGAGTCTATGAGTGTGTCTGTGAGGGGGATAAAATGGTTTATCAGCTCTCAGTGAAAGGTGAGCGACTGCCTGGGCTGCTCTGCACTGATGGTGTTCCTGCCCTAAACCTGTGGAGCCATCAAGGACACAAAGGGAGGCTCCAAGAGGGAGTTGGGTGATTGCCCATCAACATCCAGCCTTGATAATGTGTCCCACAGCAGAACGGGGGAGCAAATACAGCAACTGGCCAGGTGCTAGGAGCTGTGCTTTCACTCCATCTTGATATTCCAGGGAATTTGGTGTAATTTGGTGAGGGTGAGTGGTGGGTAGGGAAAAGTGCTCTTGAGATGAAGAAGTTCAGCCCCAAGGGCAGGACACGACACAAGGTCCTGCAGTTCTGGTTGTACAGAGACTTCAGGTCTGGTTGTACAAGATCATCTTGGCATTGTGGGATTTGTTTTTTTTGTTTTTGTTTTTTTTTGTGCATTTTTGTTTTGTTTTATAATGATGATGATGATTATTATTACTATTAGCTTGAGGATTTTTTTTTGTTATTTTCTGTCAATATTTTGGTGGACAAGAGAAAAGACCTTTCCAGGGCACACTGGATGGCTTAACCCCTTCCTGTTTACAAGGTGTTCAGATGTCTAGAAAAACAGCAAGGTAGCACTTGATTTTGATATTTCTTGAACCAGCACTGTTTTACAGCTGATCTATTTTTTTAGCTGTTCTTCCTTTCATGGCAGTCTCTACCTTTACCCTGAAACCAACAGCATTAAGCCTCCTTCTTGCAAACCTTCCCATCTGTGCAAGATTTTATGAAATTTTATGAACTAGAGCCAAGCTGTCTCTGCCTTGAAGGGGACCAGGTTTTACCTAAAACCCCCAGTCCATCCCCAGACTGTTCCTCACATGGATCATCAGATGTCTGCTGAGGTTCAGAGCACAAAATCTTACCCCAGGCCAGTCCAGCCTGTTCTCAGACTGTCACCAAAAGTTAGGGAAAAACAAAATCTCTCCAACATCATCTATTAGTTAGAGAATTAAGGCATCATTTTATTTCTGGCCAGGATGTGCAATAGAAATATTTTCATCCACACATTGGCTGGGTCATGGGAGGAAATCATGCCATCATACGTGATGTTTACTTGATTTTTCACTTGCTTATACAGTCAAAACTCAGAGAAATTAATCAGTTCAATGTTCATTGGTCCCAAATTCTGCAGTTCTTAGTATTTGGTTTCCTATTAGTTATTGATCCCTTTGCCTTCAATGCTAATTTGGTTCTCATTCTGTGTTCTCTTATTGATCTTTTCTGAGACCAGGTGTCTCTGACCATGCCAGGGGTGCTGTCTGGAGTTGATGTTCATTAATGGTGGTGATCTTTTTTATATCTCCTCTGCTACCCCCGGTCTGTTGAGGTGTTAAACTCCTCAGGCCTCATGTGGTGATACAGTTCTTTGAGAAGAAAATTCAATTCCTTTCCCCTGGGCAAAGGCAAACAAAACCCCTGACTGAAGTAATATAAAAATTTTAAACTTTGTATTGTTTAATACAATTGAACAGTTGTATTAAACAATTGTCAAATGTTTAATTTAACAATTTAGTTGTTAAATTAAACAATTCAGGAGGGATTTCAGAACCTATTTTTTTTTGAACTGGCAAGTTCCATCTGTAAAGCCATTTGAGTTCCATGCTGTGTCCCACAACTCACCCTCACCTTCCTCCCAGGCATGATAGCAGTTCCTGCTTGGAGAAAGTCTGAGGTGTTTCATCATCATCTTCTGCTGGCACCTCACCCTCCTTGGTCTGTGTAGAAACAACAAAGCCTGAGAATACTGTGGGATTTTTTTTCCTCATTTGACAACTTGTTTGGCCGTTTCAAAGAGCAAACTTGGGAGAGCTGAAAAAAAAAATCAAAATGTGACTAAATCTATATAGAGGGGAATTTCTGTCTACAAATGACACCTGCTCTTGATTTTGATTTTTTTTATTTTCCTCTCTTGCTCTGCCTCTCTAACATCATTTTTCATGCTGTCAGTTCTGCCCACATTTACTTGAATTACTTGATGGATGTTTCCATGTGGTTTTCACTGTGGTGTGCCTATCAAATGAGTGATCAGTGTTATTATTTAAAATAACATAACGATAATGACATAATAAACCATCATAAAACATAATAAAAATAACATAATAATGACATAATAAAATAACATAAAACAAAATAATATAATAATGAAATAAGAAACCAACATAAAAACACGATAAAATAGCATAATAATGATGTAATAAACCAACATAAAAACATGATAAAATAGCATAATAATGACATAGTAAACCAATATAAAAACATAATAAAATAACATAATAATGACATAATCAACAAACATAAAAACGTGATAAAATAGCAAAATAATGACATAGTAAACCAACATAAAAACATAATAAAATAACATAATAATGGCATAATAAATCAACATAAAACATAATAAAAATAACATAATAATGACATAATCAACCAACATAAAAATATAATAAAATTAACATATAATAAAAATAACTACTACTACTATTACTACTACTACTACTACTACTAATAATGCTATCAGTCTGCATTGACAAGCTGTGATTTAAAGTCTGCTGTTTACAGCTTGATTCCTGGTGAATCACCTTTGGTACCTCTCATCCTTGTGGGATGAACCCCTCAAATTCTGTATCAACATTTTTACCTTCCATCACCACCACCTTTTACCAGCCACAGGGAATCATCTGAGGAGCAGGTCAGCTGTAGGTGGCACGTGGGCATCACGTGGCTGCTGAGGGGCCACCGTGCCAAGCCATGGCCACTGTGTCACTGCCTGGGCCTCCTGCCCAAACCAGCCAGAAATGCACTTGCCATTTGTCACTGCAGCCCCTGCAGAGCCCTGAGCTCCTCTGCCAGGCACCCTCTGACACAGGAGCTCCCATGGTGACAAGGGACATCTGAGACGGCTCCTTCTGCCTGCTCGGGTTGTGTTTTGCACTCTGGTTTTCTGGGGAAGGGAAAGGTGAATGAATGAACTCATCTCCCTCTTCTTCCTCCCACAACCTTGAAACTGTGGACTGAGTTTCAGTAGTGCTGGGGAAAGAATGTCTCAGCAGTGCCCTTCCCTTCCCTTCCCTTCCCTTCCCTTCCCTTCCCTTCCCTTCCCTTCCCTTCCCTTCCCTTCCCTTCCCTTCCCTTCCCTTCCCTTCCCTTCCCTTCCCTTCCCTTCCCTTCCCTTCCCTTCCCTTCCCTTCCCTTCCCTTCCCTTCCCTTCCCTTCCCTTCCCTTCCCTTCCCTTCCCTTCCCTTCCCTTCCCTTCCCTTCCCTTCCCTTCCCTTCCCTTCCCTTCCCTTCCCTTCCCTTCCCTTCCCTTCCCTTCCCTTCCCTTCCCTTCCCTTCCCTTCCCTTCCCTTCCCTTCCCTTCCCTTCCCTTCCCTTCCCTTCCCTTCCCTTCCCTTCCCTTCCCTTCCCTTCCCTTCCCTTCCCTTCCCTTCCCTTCCCTGGTGGGTTTTGAATTTTTTGCTTTGAGGCAATTGGTGACTCAATTATTTCATCCCACATTAATAAAATGCCAGATTTATTGTTTTCTATGCTCCAGTTAATTTCCAGGAATAAATTTATATTAATTTTAGTCCTATAAGATCTCCATATATGTTATTAATTTTATGTAATTTAATTTAACTAGGTTATATTTTAACCTCTTCTAGAGTCAATTTACTTGGCAGGTGGTTGCAATATAATGATTGATTTACCTTTCTGGCTTTACCTCCAGTTTATTTCTTTTCTCATCTCCCTTTAAAATAATATATTAATAATATATTTTAATAATATATAAATAATTTCTTTTAATAATATAATAGCTCTGTTTCCTGGGGCGGCTTCTCCCTGACTCTGCCTCTTGTGCCCTCTATGTGCTCTGTTTTTTGGACACAGGATAATCAGGATTATAGTTGGAAATTTGTCTGCTTCTGCTTTGGAATCTAGTGATTAGATCCATAATTAAATAAATAGATTTTTGTCTTATGATACATGAATACCAAATGTAGATGTCAATGCACATTTTTACTGCTGTGCACAGAATTCTTTACCAGAGCTTTGCCCCTGTTTTGTTTCAGCACTTGCAAACTTTGTGAACAAAGAGAAAACTGGAGGGGTTGTCAAGGCCATTGCTGGGAAACGGGCTGAGCTTGTGTCTGAGACCTCTGAGGCCAACATCATGGTGAGGTGGTACAAAGATGGGAAGGAGATCACAGCCAGCAAGAAATTCACCGTGGAAGACAAAGGAAAGCTGCACAAGCTTGTGGCTTCGGCTGTGACAAAGGAGGATGAAGGAACTTACACCTGCAAAATCGGGGATGACACCCTGACTTTTGATTTAAAAGTCTCAGGTAAGTTTGTACTGCAAGTGTGGGATCAGAGTCTGTGTGAGAAATGCAGGATAGCGTTCTTTAGACTTGTCCTGCCTTACAAATTGACAGATTTATAGGCCAAGGTTGCACAACATTTGGAGAGGTTCTGACCCTTGTTGTGATCCTGGTGCAAACCCAGAGTATGGGCAAATAATATAACAATGCTGTGATTTATTTGAGTCAGCGCAAACTTTTTCCAGGGCTGGAGCACAACCCAAGCACGATGGTGGCTGAACAGCTGGCAGCCACATCTGGTCTCTATTCTTTAGCTCAGCCTGTGCATCATCTTAGGACCACCTCAGGGGTTCAAAGCCTTGCTGTGACTCCTTTGACAAGTTTACTTCCTGAGTTTTGTTAGTTAAACATCTCCTGCTGTTCCCAAAGGACACTGTGATCTCAGGGATCCCTCCCTGTCATGCTGTGAGTGATTCCATCAGTCTGTGTCACGTGCCCATCACACAGAGCACGTGGCTGTCAGGCCAAACCCAGAAGAGAAATGCTTGTCACCACTGCATTCCTGCTAAGGATGGAGCCAGAGTATAAAATGACACAAGAACTCAGTGGTGAAATTCAATATCTGTGAAATTCAACTGATTCCAGTTGCATGCTTGGGTGGAACTTTTCTCCTAAATGGGGTTTTCTGCCTTGGGCCTGGAGCCTGATTTTTAACCTGGTCCTAAATTTAAGATTGAAACTCTCCTGAAAGCTTCTCCTGGCATGTCTGCAGTACAATGCAATTCGAGAGAAGTCACAGCTGAGTTGCTTATGCCCTGTAACAGAATATCCAGGTTGCTGTGATGCTGTCCATGAGCTAACTGAAGACTCAGCAAAGCTGAATAATTTAGGACAGCACTTGTCTGCAGGGATTGCTGCAGGATTTAGTGAGGTGTTTGCTCAAGTGTTCACTCTGCATCTCACCTCCAGTCCTCTTCTGAGAATGAAACATCATGCAATTTCTCCTGGAGTGTAATTCCCAGCCCCTCACTTTACTAATTGAATAACTGGTCTGAAACCAGGCTCTGCCCTAAGTGACCCCTCAAAAGGCACTTTGCAATCTGATTTATGCTGTCTGATTAGGGCTGTCAAAGCTGTAATTTAGAAATGTTCTGGTTGTGCTTTTGTCTGAGCATCAGGTACAGAGGATTGCCTGAGCTCGGTATAAACTTTTTGCTGGCCATGGGGAGGTCGGGTGAATCTCCCCTGTAACTCCTGTCACATGGCTGAAGCAAAGAAAACTGGTGTCTGCTAAGTTCTAGAATCACAGAAAGGTTTGGGTTGGGAGCTTAAAGCTCATCCATTCCCACCCCTGCCATGGCAGGGACACCTTCCACTGTCCCAGGTTGCTCCAAGCCCCATCCAGCCTGGCTTTGGACACATCCAGGGGCAGCCACAGCTGCTCTGGGCACCCTGTGCCAGGGCCTCAGCACCCTCAAAGGGAAGAATTTATTCTTAATATCCCACCTAACCCTGCCTTCTGGCAGATAGAAGTTGTTATGCTATGTTTTATCCCCACAAACTTTTGGTGAGCAAGGATTGAGTTACAACCTGGTGACAACACCTTCGCCAGGGCAGCTGCCTCCTTGTTCCATGTGTCACCATAAGCATTTTCCAGAGTGCTGAGGAGCTGCACTGCACACTCAGGGGTGGTCTCAGGGCAGGAAATCGATCTGCCTTGAGAATAATGATGCACCCCAATAAACCTTTTGACCTCTTCTAGAATAAATTTATTTGCCAGGTGGTTACAATCTAATGATTGAATAATTAAATAACCCTTGAACAGCAGGATTCTGTAGGGACCATTCCCCTTTGGTCAGATAATTGTTGAAGGATACGTCATTACTAATGAATGCACATTTAAATTAAATATTTGCCTGGCATGGCAATTGTCCTTAGGCTGCTCAGTGATGGAAAGCAGCAGTTGCTGCTGAAGGAAATGCAATACTGAGCTGAGTTTGTGACAGCCCTCAGCCTGCTCTTCAGGCCAGGGGTGCCCTGGTGGGACAAAGGCTCTGAAATACCTGACATGCCCATCAAATATTGCTCCTTGGATTAGGGACAGGGTGTCTTGAGGAGCTTTGCTCATATTTTACACCAAGTTCTCTGTCTTCAATTGATTGCCTTCAAAGACAGGCAATCATTGACTTTTACCTTTACAAAGTCTTAATTGATAAAAATATTGTGTTGTTGCTGCCTACATGACAAATACCCTGTGTTTGCACAGCCAATATCTGTTTGAGCTGAGTTATCCATGCAGGAACCTCCACTGAGCTGTGTGAGCAATTCTAAGTTCTCTGCTGGGAAGATCAGTTTCAACCAAAACATATGAGATTATTGAATCCTATGTTCATGGAAATATGGAATGGTTTGGGTTGGAAAGGGCCTTAAAAACTATCTTCTTTCCAACCCCCTGCCATGGGAAGAGATGTCTTCCACTGGACCATGTTGCTCAGAGCTTTTTCCTAACTTGGGGAATATTTTATCAATGAGATTATCCCATATTTGCCCTGGCTTGGAGAAGGATTAGTCCAGTAGGATTGGTATTATGAACAAGGAACTACAGGATTGGGCTCAGAAACATTTAAAAAAGGCTCCTCATCACCTCTAACTAGATTTTTCTGAAACTTCCCAGGTCTTTTCAAAGCTGTTTCTGCCCTCAAACATCAACACATATCCCCCAGATCTTGCTTGACTTTGGAATCAAGGAGTGGTAAATGAAGTGTGAGCAACTTGAGGGCGTCTCAGTTTGATTTGGAAGATCCAGGAGGATGTAGGGCAGATTAAGGGGATTTCCCTGTAATTGAGAGCAATTATCTGAAGATCAGAGGGGTTTGCACCATCTGTCAGAGAGGCATCAAGAGTGTGTGATAATGGAATAAAGATCAATAACCACTCTATCTTAACTTTGTGCAGATAAACCTGCACCAAGGCACAAACCCTTTTCTCTTTTCCACTCCAGATGAAGCTGTTACTTTTGTCAACAAGCCCAAAACGACTCCAGAGGTGTCAGTCAGTCCTTCTGAGAGCCTGGAGCTGGTGTGTGAGGTGTCAGCTGCTGGTGGGGCCGTGGTGTGGAGGAAGGATCAGACTGAGGTGAAGCAGGACCAGAGGACAACAATCGTCTGCCAGGGGACACAACGCAAGCTCATCGTCAAGAAGGTGACACAGCAAGACCAAGGCAGCTACACCTGCGAGACAAAGGACGACAGAACAACATTCCAAGTCAAAGTCAGAGGTGAGAAAATGCCAGGGATTCCAAAGGTAAAGGAGAATTCCATTTTGAGTGGTGTCTTTCATCCAGATGATCATCTCACAATCTCACTGGGGTGAAAGATCTCAACACAGATCTCAACCATCGTATTCAATTTTTTTTTTTTTTTGGCAATTTTCATAACAATATTTTATACACATGGATCTGCACCCATGACTGGCTGTGACCACAAAAAAAAAAAAATCGTAGGAAAGGATAGAGATTCATTCTCCTTTCACAATTAGCTGGTGCATCTGCAGAAAATCTTGCATGGAAAAATGGTGTGAGGCCATAGCAGAGAGGGATGGATAAAGGGGAAGGTGTTTGATTAGATCCCATGCCTTAAACACTGGATGGGGCTTGGAGCAATGTAGTCTAGTGGAACCTGCCCATGGCAGGTGGGTTGGATTGTGGTCATCTTTAAGGTCACTTCCAACAAACCATTCCATGATTAGATGGAAAACAATAGAATTATCTCAAATAGGCAAAGGAAAGAATGGTTCATGGACATGAGGATACAGGTGCTGTTCCCTTCTGATTCACTGGAATCTTGGAGAGACATAGGGAGAGAAACAGAGAAGAGGGAGGACGGTTCAGGCAATGGAAGTTGGTCCTTCAAGTCCTACATTTAAATATGTCCTACAACTGAGAGTTTTTCACATTACCCCAAAATTCCCATCAAATTCCCATTACTGTTCACCTCTTTTCAAGACAGAAATGAAGGTGCTTTCTTGCACTAATGGCCCCTCATGCTATTACCTGTTGGGGCAAGTACAGTGAAGTAGGAGAAACTTGATTTAACACCAGAGACAGTGACTGCAAAAAGCTCTGTGTGACTCTTGGGGTTTCCTTATTTCAGAGACAGAGGCTGTGTTTACAAACAAGGAGAAGGTGCAGAAAGAGGTGAAGGCTGCACTGTCAGAAAATGCCACGCTGAGCTGCGAGGTGGCCCAGGAGAAAACAGAGGTGAAGTGGTACAAGGATGGGAAACTGATCAGCTCCAGCAAGAAGTTCAAGGTGGAGTCAGAGGGCAAATCGCGTCGCCTGGTGGTGGGTCAGGTGGAGAAGAAAGATGCAGGGGAGTACACCTGTGAGGCTGCTGGCCAAAATCTCACCTTCAGGATCGATGTCACAGGTGGGAGATTGTTTATTCTCATCACTGAAAGGTCCATTAATACCAAAAAAATGTACCACACTTTGGGCTCCAGTTTCTGTGCAGCGGCAAATTTTGAGTAGGGGTGGAGATCAACCACCCGTCCACTGTCCCATGATGCTGACAGCTGGACATCTTCTTCAATGGGATGAGTCCCCCTCAGTGGCCCTTGGTGTTTTCTGGTTTCCCACTAATGGAAAGATAAAGTAGTTTCCATCCCATTCCATCCCGTTCCATCCCATCCCATTCCATCCCTTTCCGTTCCATGCCTTTAAAAGGATAAACATAAGGCTGTCTCCCAGATATGTGGGAAAAATAAGTCTGGAAGAAGTAGGAAAACAGGGCCCCTAGAATGAACAAGGCTTCCATAGGGGTCACAGTGGCAAATGAGATTTAGTATTTATTTATACATTACTTGATGGAACAAAGCAATGTGTGGAGATGGGAGGAAGCTGAAATCCTGAAGCACGAGATAATTTTTCTAAGAAATGGCTGATGTGTTGTCCTCAGGCATGACAAAGGCCCACATCTCCTTTCTGAGCATTAAAAAATACCAGAGATGTGGAAGCTGTCATGTTTTAAATTTGGGTTTGATCACTTTGGACAGCATCAACTTACACGTGATTTTAAAATGACTTCTCCCACTCCACAGAAGCAGAGGATGCATTTATCAACAAGGACAAAGTGAAGAAAGAGGTGAAGGCTGCACTGTCAGAGAATGCCACACTGAGCTGCGAGGTGGCCCAGGAGAAAACAGAGGTGAAGTGGTACAAGGATGGGAAACTGATCAGCTCCAGCAAGAAGTTCAAGGTGGAGTCGGAGGGCAAATCGCGTCGCCTGGTGGTGGGTCAGGTGGAGAAGAAAGATGCAGGGGAGTACACCTGTGAGGCTGCTGGCCAAAAACTCACCTTCAGGATCAGTGTCACAGGTGGGAGACAAATTTTGGGTTGCATTTCTTTGTTTTTTCTTTGTATCTGGGTGTTTTTCCCTGTTTTCTCTGATGCAATATTAGAAAAGCTGTTAAAGTACTTTCTGATGCTGGTCTGAGCTGCTATTTCAGTGAGGTTGTGTAGGACTGAGCAGATCTGAAGCTGACCTCTTCATATCCTTGCCTCCCTATATCTCCTTCAGCTGAGGAAGTGAGCAAGATTTCTCAATATATTCAAACACATTTCTCAATAACAGCCACTGTGTTCCAAAATCTCTTCAGTTTGATCACCAGTACTGGTTCTCTTCCTCCTGTTAACAGGCATTCTTCCATGGAAATCAGTGTTTTCCTTCCTCTTTTTTTGCACATGGTAGGACAATAGTGAATGGTCTCAAGTTCCACCAGAGGCTTAGGTTCAATATTAGAAAAAATTCGTAACCATAAATATTGTCGTGCACTGGAGCAGGCTGCCCAGGGAAGTGGTGGAGTCCCCATCCCAGGAAGAATTTAAAAGCTGTGTGGATGTGGCACTTGGGGACCTGCCATGCTAGGGGGACAGTTGGACTCAGTGATCTTCCAAGTTTTTTCCAGCCTAATTCATTCTGTGATTTCTTTGGTCTCAATATATTTTACAAGATATCTGGTGAATTTTATCTCAGGCTCCAGGCAGCCATGGACACCAGCTACATTCTGAGTGATCATTTCTGAATTTGATGTTAAGAAAGGGTTTGGTGTTTTGTTTTAATATTTATAGCACTCCACCATCTTTACAGCCAAATCCCTCTTTTTAACATTAAAATTCTTGTCTCATATGCAGAGGTGATCAGAACAGGGAAGCAATTTTCACCTCTATTTTCTTATAGCACCAAACAGAGGTTTGTTATTTTATCAGCAGTGCAGAGGAGCTGCTGTGTTGGGAATGTATTGACTCCACTCTGTGTGGGGTACCCAGGTGTGAGCTGGGGCATTTTGGCTCTTTTTCATTCTTTGTGTAGCTCATTCTTTGGCTGAGGGAGTTGCCATTTTCTGTGGAGGATAGGTAAGGAAGGAAGGATAATTAAGTTTATATTTGAGAGGTGTTTTCCAGAAAAAATTCAATATGGGCATTGACAGACCATCATAAAAACAGAGTAATTTGGGTTGGAAGGGAGCTTAAAGATCATCTCATTCCAACTCCCTGCCATGGGCAGGGGCACCTTCCATCATTCCAGGCTGTTCCAAACCCCATCCAGCCTGGCCTGAAACACTTCCAGGGATGGAGCACCCACAGCTTTTCTAGGCAAAATTGTTATAAACTAAATTCATTGTTCGCCGCTGACACTGGTTCATATATTACTACAGAGGTGTAGCCAGAACACAGAAATTGAGCGTTTTACACACGAACCTCTCTCTCTGAGGGGGCTGTCTGCCCCAGAAAGGTTTCCAGCCCTATTTCCATGGTGGCACAGGGTAATGTGACCCTTTGCCCTGTGCCACCAGCCTGCCTTAGCTACCGTTGCTGTATTGCTCATGGGGACAGCTGTGACACGACGTGCCCGTCCAGCCCTGGCTGGAAAATGATCCAGTGTGAAAGTCAGGAGGGATTATGCGTACTCAGAGCGGTTGGCTCTCCTGCTCCAGAAATCCTCCTCTTACTGGTTTATCCCAGAGTGCAGCGGATTTCTGGGTCTTAATTTATCCTGGTGCCATTGCACTTGGAAAGATTTTCAGGGTTGCTGTACTCCAGGGCTCCACTGCAAGCACAAAGCTTTCCCTGTTTAAGGACAGGTTGAAGGTTAGATGCTCAGTGTTGGGTTTTGGGTTATTTTTTTTATTTTTACACTGAATTTTTACACTGAATTTTATTTTTAGACTGAATTTCTTGGGTTAATATAAGAAAAAAATCAGCTGCTGCACACCTTGGGACTGAATTGCACACATAGAAAAAAAGCTGATGCTGAAATATCAATATTTCAGGATTCAGGGTATGCAATGAAATCCCTATCTTAAATCAGTGAAAGTTTCATGTCCTGAAAATATTTTTCGTCATTTCCACTGCCCAGTTCCACTTAAAGTTGAAAATGTCATCTTCACTGAATAGTTCTTTAAATTTAAAATAAGTTTCTAAAAGAAACTATTAACTGGTGTAAATCACTTTGGAAGCTGATTAAAAGTTTTAGTCACACTTCCTATCTGTGTAAAAATGGTTTATATGAAAGGTCAAGAATGTAAAGGACAAGTGAGATCAGCCTGGAATATTCCTGCTCCGCTTACCTGACATTTTAAATACAGCCCTCATTGACACAGACTTGTTTTATAACCTGCTTTGAATACACTCTGCATATTCACACTCAGAGTTGTAGATGGGAGTTTAAATATTGATATTTTTGCAATCAGTTTTGAATGCAAAGCTTTGTGTGTGTGCTCGAGCCCTTTCAGATGTCAAAATGCTGCTGACATGACCCTGTGCCTTCTAAATGATAACAGCATCTCCTCACACCCTTTCTACAGCCAATATAAACAGAGGAGCTCAAATTCAGAGCCTCTGAGCTGGATTCCTGCTCTGTGTTGCTCCCTGCAGGACTCATCTCTTTCTGTGGACTGTGCAATATTCATAGCAGGGCTGTGATGTGGCCCAGGAGCACATGTGGAACTCGACCTGAGATCACCCTGCTCCTCACCCTCCCAGGCAGCTGCTGCTGCTCGGAGCACAGATGTGGTGGAGACAGGAGAGAATCACCCAGGAGGAGCCAAGGCTGGCCCCAGGAGGCTGCAGGGGGTGACAGGGGAGGGGAAGGAGGTAGCACAGGGGATGGAAGTGGCTCAGCATCCCCAAGAGCCCTCCCAGGTCACAGAATCACTGAAGTTGGAGAAGTCCTCCCATCCCAGCTGTGCCCAACCTTGTCCCCAACCCAGAGCACTGAATGCCGTGTCCAGGTGTTCCTTGGACACCTCCAGGGATGGGGACTCCAAACCTCCCTTGGCACCTGACCACTCTTTCCATGAAAAAATTCCTGTTGATGTCCAACCTGACCCTCCCCTGGCCCAGCTTCAGGCCATTTCCTCTCATCCTGGCTCTTGTTCTCCAGGAGCAGAGCCCAACTTCCCCATGCCTGCACCCTCCTGTCAGAAAGCCAGTTTGCTGGAAAATGACAGAATTTTTAGGAAATAAAAATACACTTCTGTGGTGTTGTGAGGGTCCCAGGACGAGGGGAGAGATGAGAATTTGACTCCATGTTCTCAGAAGACTGATTTATTTTTTATTATATAATATGATATATATGATATGATATATATGATATGATATATGATATTATATATATATATTATATGATACTATATATATATATGATATTATATATATGATATGATATGATATTTATGATATACTAAACCTATACTGAAGAAAGAGAAAGGAAACATCAGAAGGCTAAACAAGAATGAAAAATAAAAACCTGTGGCTGACCAGAGAGTCTGACACAGCTGGACTGGGATTGGTCATTAAGTAAAACCAATTCACATGCTGGGATAAACAATTCTCCAAATCACATTCCAAAGCAGCAAAACAGAGAGAAGCTGAAGCTTCCCGGGAGAGGAAATCCTGGTGAAGGGATTTTTCATAAAATATCATGCTGACATACTTCAAATTTTATATGCTAGTTTTTTGTGTAATGTTCATCGAGTGCTTTTCCATATTGAGAACAGTGTCTTTGTCCTGTCTTTGGGTTTGAGTTACAAGGTAATTCCTGAGCAAGACCCAGTTTTGATCTAAAATACCGGGTAAAATCCTCTGGATAATATGATAGTGGAGGTGGCATCTCGCCATTGTGCCGTATTTGATTTGTTCCAAATGTGGGGAGTAGAAATATCGAGACACAAGACAGAATTTTATCTTTAGATTCATTCATTTTTATATTAATAGAAAGAAATTTACAAATGGGGTGGTTGAGCTGTTCATGAGGACAAGTCAGAGAGGGATGATAATTACATGGACTATATTTTGAGGGTACATTGCTTTATTTATATGAGAAATAGAACTGCAAAGCTGGGTCACTTACAAGAGCTTAATATTGAATTATTTCTGTTGAAAAAGACCTTTAAGATCATCATGCCCAGTGGTGAAACCAGCTCTGCCAAGCCCAAGATTGTGAAGAGCATCTACACCTTGTACAAGTAAGAACTTCTTGACAAGAGATATTTACATCTTATATATTTTCCCTATTTCAGAAGCAGAAGATGCCTTTGTCCACAAGGAGAAGGTGCAGAAAGAGGTGAAGGCTGCACTGTCAGAAAATGCCACGCTGAGCTGCGAGGTGGCCCAGGAGAAAACAGAGGTGAAGTGGTACAAGGATGGGAAACTGATCAGCTCCAGCAAGAAATTCAAGGTGGAGTCGGAGGGCAAATCGCGTCGCCTGGTGGTGGGTCAGGTGGAGAAGAAAGATGCAGGGGAGTACACCTGTGAGGCTGCTGGCCAAAAACTCACCTTCAGGATCGATGTCAAAGGTGAGAGAATGTGCTGCATCCCTGTTTACAACCCTGAAAAATCAAAATCCCTGTTTTTCATCCTGAAAAATTGAAGGAGGGGAAGGTTATATGGCTTGTCAAACTCCATCTCAACAGGCCATCGCTTAACTGATGGTTTACTCATGAAATTGTGTTCATGCTGTTAGATCTGTCTTTGTTTTTTAAAAACTGAGCATGCAGTGGATTTCTGTAGCCCCAAACTCAGGTCAGAGTGAAGATCTCTGGGGAATTTCCTTGGGAATCTTGGGGAGATGCACTGATAGCATGTGAGCACAGGCGGTCTCTTGTGAAAGCTCCTTTCTGAAATATAGTTTATTATAGAGGAAACCTTTATATTATGACCCCTGTCAACTGGATGGAAATGCCAGAACTCTTCTCAGAAGCAGGAAATGAGGAAAAAAAATGAGGAAAAGCTCTTTTCACCTTCATATTCAAGACAGCTTTTAATCTTGACATCCTTCTGTTGTACCCCAATGAATTTAAAGCAAATTGAAGAGTTCACACATTAGATTTATTTTTGACCATGACATGGTGCAAATACAATTAGGGCTGGCTAATTTTCATTCATTAGAAAAAAATAATTTTTTCACATCTTGAGAACAGTTGGGAAATAAATATACAGAAGCAGAATAGGTTCACAAAGTTTGTTTTCCCAACACTATCTTTGTTTTGTTGGCAAAGTAAATTACAAATCTTGAGTTGGTTGGGCAATTTAATGCTTGTCCTCTTACAGCAAACCTTATTCTGAGAGACCTCATCCACCTTAGTGCTGCTGGATTTTGTGATATGTTACTTTCTTCAGATTTTGAAGAAAGGTAGTGGAGGAAATTAAAGCAATTTTGAGACTGTGTCTTGGACTACCAGAGAATGACTCCTTCATAGGCACTTGATGTAATTCAAATGTTAAAAATTCAGTTGGTGATGGTGGCAGGAAATGTGAATGGGAAATTAATTTTATCAACACAATTGAAAAGATGCTGTATGCATTTGGGAAGGGATCTGTGAATTTTCAAAATCTGCCCTTGTACCCTCAATTGCAGAGGCAGAAGATGCTTTTGTCCACAAGGAGAAGGTGCAGAAAGAGGTGAAGGCTGCACTGTCAGAAAATGCCACGCTGAGCTGCGAGGTGGCCCAGGAGAAAACAGAGGTGAAGTGGTACAAGGATGGGAAACTGATCAGCTCCAGCAAGAAGTTCAGGGTGGAGTCGGAGGGCAAATCGCGTCGCCTGGTGGTGGGTCAGGTGGAGAAGAAAGATGCAGGGGAGTACACCTGTGAGGCTGCTGGCCAAAAACTCACCTTCAGGATCGATGTCCCAGGTAAGAGAAGGTTCTTTGGCCCATCAGTCTCATTTCTAGAATCTTTAGAAAAATTAGCATTATTTTGTAAGTCTTCTTCGTGTTACGCTTCAAATTTTTGGAGTACATCAGTGGCATGGCCTAGCATGGGCACAAATACAAGTTTTCTTCATGTATTCTTTGTAAAACATTTAAAATCCTTAAAACAGGGAGGAGAATCCCTGGAAAATTTTGGAAACCACTGGAGGGAAGGGGCTGTAAAAAAGAAGGTACTGATGGTTTGCATCTCCTTCCTTCTGTCTTGGTACAATGAGAACAAATCTGCACCACAGCTCATTCTCAGTGCAGGGTCATGGTGGAGAGCCTGCCCAATGTCCACACTCCTTTTCTTTCCCTTGGAAGTGCTCATTTCAGTCTGAAGGGAGTTGTGGAAGTAGGGCTTGATATATATTAAGGTCATTAAAGTGTCAAGAAAGAGGCAAATAAGGAAAGAAGATGTCATGGAGACTCATTCTAGTTGTATTTCCCTACTGGGACCGTCAAGAGGTAGAATAGATTCAGCTTCCCATCTCCCTCACAGCTTCCCAATCCAATTGCAAGTGGTGTGACTGATGTGTCTCTGGAGGACAGAGGGATTTCACCATTTGGATGTGCTGAGCTTTTCCCAGGGTTGCACTCAGAACAAACAACAGGGTCCTGGACATGTCAGTGCTGGTCTAGCACCTTTCTCACTTCACAAAATTATCTAGGAAGAAGCAGCTGCTAAGAATCAAAGAAATAAATTTTATGGGATTATAATGCAACACAGAACAGCTTCTTCCTCTGATAATTTGATAGTTTGCAATTAACTACAACCAAAACATGTCCTACCTTGACTGGGTCCTGCCAGTCAACGTTCTTATGAACCATAGAGAGATTACTGCTGTCAAAAAACCCAAAAAAGGCAAAAAAACACCACAAGGTCCTTTGAATGTTCCTCTGATAGACTTAGATGTTGACTGTCATGTCAGAGGGGTTTTTCCCAGTGTTACCTGTAAGCCACAATAGCGGGTTTGAGCAAAATCATATTTTGGAGAAAGTCTGGATTTCTCTCTCTTTCCAGAGCCAGAAGTTGTGTTTACAAACAAGGAGAAGGTGCAGAAAGAGGTGAAGGCTGCACTGTCAGAAAATGCCACGCTGAGCTGCGAGGTGGCCCAGGAGAAAACAGAGGTGAAGTGGTACAAGGATGGGAAACTGATCAGCTCCAGCAAGAAGTTCAAGGTGGAGTCGGAGGGCAAATCGCGTCGCCTGGTGGTGGGTCAGGTGGAGAAGAAAGATGCAGGGGAGTACACCTGTGAGGCTGCTGGCCAAAAACTCACCTTCAGAATTGATGTCACAGGTAGGAGAAGATTCTTTGTCAGAATTCAGTAGAGGCCAATACAGCAATAATTGAAATAACTACTCTGCCATGACTCAGTTGCAATAGTCTGCGTTTTGTTGTAGAGTTCACCTGATTTTCTGTGTTTGGTTGCCTGGATTTGTGGAAGTGGGAATATTTGGCTTGAGCATGGTACAAGCTCTGTCTCATTCTTAGCAGGTTTAATAGTAGTTATAAATATAACAGAAATAATTAATGTTCAGATCCCTTCCATTCCTGTGATCCCAAAGGGTGATTCTTGTGCACTGAACTTCTTGAAAGCAAAGAGCCATTACAGAATCCCTTCCTTGTAAGTCTTGCAATCCTATTTTAGAAGATTTAGAGGCCAGAATGTGTTTTGTCATTTGCAGTATCAGCAGCAGAGTGTAAACAGCACTTTTTTTTTTGGCTGTTGTGTTATTGAAATTTCAGTTTTTTGAGATATCTTACTATTCCTGCCAGGTGCTAAATGCTCCTTTGCTGTGAAATATTCCAAGAAATTTCTTTATTGTGTCTGAGTTCTTAGGCAAAGGGTATTTGGGATTTTTCAGTGATATGCAGGACAGATGTTCTTTGGGAAAGTTTGAATGAAATATATTTTTACCTTGTGACTTGCAACTGTAGGGTTGATGTCAAGGCTTCTCTTGGTCCTTTCCATTCATAGGCTCTTAGTTTCCAATTTTCCAAGTGGCAACTTCATCCCACAGAAGGGTAGACACTGTGATGGCAGTTGGTTGTGCCAAGTGGCAACCTAAATATTTTCCAAACCCCTCCACAGAAATCTGTAAGATTAAACTAATTTTAACCTGTCAACAATTATTGTCTTCCTTTTCTGTGCTCAGAGCCCAAACCTGCATTTATAAACCAGGAAAAGGTCCAGAAGGAGGTGAAGGCTGTCCTGACAGAAAGTGCCACCCTCATGTGCGAGGTAGCACAGGACACAACTGAGGTGAAGTGGTACAAGGATGGCAAACTGCTCGTGTCCTCTCGGAAATTCAAAATAGAGACCTTGGGCAAATCCCGGCGCCTGGTGGTGGGGCAGCTGGAGAAGAAGGATGCTGGGGAATACATCTGTGAGGCTGCAGGCCAGAAGATGACCTTCAAACTGGAAGCAACTGGTGAGTGCTCACTTTGGGGTGGGAAGAACCAGTCCCTGTGGCTTAGAGGAAAACGGGATATTCCTGTCACAGCAGCCTTGGCACGGCCACTGCCTCACCTGGAGAAACACCCAGTGAGCTACATGACCCATTAATTCTTAATCTAGCAGTGTAGAGGTGGGAAATTTGGACTTTTTTGTGGTCTGGAAATGCCACCTAGCTTTTTGCCTGTCTCTTTCACACACCGTATCACCCAACCTCTTCCAGTGATGGGGAATTGGAAGTAGACATGGGAAGTTTGCAGAGTAGCAATGGAGCTGTGGAGAAAAGTGACTCAGAAATCCTGATCTGCTGCTTGTGTGTGCCCCAAAAATGCCTGGTTTTGTGGCAAAAGGCTGTACAGGTGTTGGAATCCTGGACGCTGAGAATTTTAAACTTTCTGTGCTGAAAGGCACAGACCCACAAGAGAACACTGCATTTGACTTGAGGCTGTGGAGAAGGCTTCCAAAATTGATTAATACTACTGAGATTATGGGTGTGTAGTTGGTTAGAAGTGTGTGATATCACAGGGTGGAAAACTTAGAGTTTGGGATTTTAGAATATAGAAAAAAATATGAAGCAAGATGGAGGCTTTAGGGTGGTGGCAAGTTGTTCTTCTTCACCTTCTTCTTCCTTCTTCTTCATGGGTTTGATGATGTTTTGTAATTGGGCAGAAAAGTCTGCACTGCAGGCTCTGTGGGATCAGTTATTGGGTTAAAAGGGAAAATAATCTAGGTATCCTTTCTTAGTTTAGTCTTAGAAGACCTTATAACAAGAGATTGTTGGCCATTTTGTGCCTTGCTAGTGAAAAGCTGCAGAACTCACAGTAGTGACACTGTTTTATTGATAAGAAATAATAAACACCTGAGTCCAAACATGAAATACTGTATCAAGTGCCTTCAATCCAGACCCAGAAAAACTAATATACAAGATAGAGAGGAGGCCAAGAAGAAGAGACTGGAATCATGGAATGGTTTGGGTTGCAAGGAACCTTAAATGTTGAGTTCCAGCCCTCCTGCCAGTGGAGCAAACAGAAAACAGACCAGAAATTCAGCCCATTAATGTCTCTTCTTAATTTTATCTAAGATCCTTAAAAGGAGAAGGGAAAGAATTATATAGGTAATTTTGCTTCTAGGAAACAAGCCTTTTATGGACAGCAGATAAAATATAAATATTTACATTTTCTTTCCTCTGCTTGTTTTCTAAACAAAAGCTCTGGGTTTCCTGAGAGACCATTTTCTTTCTTCTTGCTCAGAAAAAAATCATACCAGCCACATTCCCTGGATTATTACAGGTTATGGATGAGCTGGTGGTGTGAAGAGAGAGCAATATAAAACTCCTTTGTTTTATGCCTTTTTTTTTTAACTGCCTTTTTTTAAAACTGCTCAAGGATTTGAGCATTAAGTTGTTAATTTTCCTGGTTCGTTATATTTTCTAGAACCAGAGGCTAAATTTGAAAAGAAAGTTGTCCAGAAAGAGCCTCTCATTGTTCAAGAACACGAAAGCATCACCCTGACAACCTCAGTCACGCCTGAAACCGCTGCAGTGACGTGGTTCAAGGATGGCACCGAAATCAAGGCGAGCAAGAAATGTGTGATCAAAAGTGAGGGGGCATCCAGGACGCTGACAGTGAACGCAGCTGAGGGCACAGACTCTGCCCTCTACACCTGCCAGACAAAGGATGACAAGCAGGAATTCAGGGTCCAGGTGAAAGGTGAGCAGTGCCCAGGTCAGGGCCCAGCCCAGCAGCTGCACTTCCCTCATGGTGGGGTGGAGGTGGAATCCAAACTCTTCTGGAAACTGTTCCAACCTCAAGGCTTGTTGTGCCTTCTCTGGATGCCCCATTGTGGGCTGGCAAAGTTCTCCAGCTTCCAGAAAAACTTTCCGAAAAACTTTCCGAAAAACTTTTGAAAAACTTTTGAAAATCATAAAAAAATTTAAAACTCGTAAACAATTTTTAAAAATCATAAACAATTTTTAAAAATCATAAACAATTTTTAAAAAGCATTAAAATTTTAAAATCATAAAAGTTTTAAAGGTCATTAAAAATGTAAAAATAATAAAAAAATCTTAAAGTCATGATTTTTTTAAATAATAAAAATTTTAGAAATCATAGAAAACAAAAAAAAATTCTTAAAAATTAAAAAAAAATAATAAAGAATTTCAGTTTTTTTTCTTTTGCTGGCCAGTTTGGAAGCCTATAATGAGTGCTTCTGGTGCTTGCTCCCCTCCTGTTTCTGTGTCCTCCTATAGAATGGCAGGGATCTGAAAATCCCACGTCAAAGGAATCTGCCTGAATTTCCACATTTCTGGTTAGATTTTGTCACCCCTGAGCCCCAAATGCTTAGAGCCATTATATTTATTTATTTATTTATTCATTCATTCCCACAATTGGGCAGAACCGATTTCTTGGAACATATTTATTCTCTTTCCCTCCCTCACGCTTTTCCCCTTCTCCCGGACCTCAGAAATCCCGGTGAAGTTTGTCAAGAAGCTGGAGGCCGTGAAAGCCGAGCTTGGTGGCAGCGTGTCCCTGAGCTGTGAGCTGAGCCACGCCAAGGGGAAGGTGACGTGGAGCAGGAATGGCGTGGAGATCAAGGCCAGCAAGCGTTTCCAGATCCGTGAGGAGGGAACCAAGCGGATCCTGACCATAACGGGGATCCGGGCTGAGGACGAGGGAGAATATTCCTGCGAGTCCAGGGATGACAAGAGCAGCATCACCATCGTCCCCAAACGTAGGTCCCTAATGGTGACGCTGTGCAAGGGTCCCCGGGTTTTGTCCTCACCTGTTAGAACCCTGCAAAGCTGAGTTTTTTCCATGTGTCTGGGGTGACTCCTGTGTTGAGAACAAAATACAGAATTCCACTCTCAGAGTCAGTGGAGCCTCTATTTGTGAAGAACATAATGATTGTGAGACCTGGCTCAGGTCTCTTCATATTGCATTTGAGGCTGGAATTCATTTTCCCAAATAAAAGATGGGATTTTATTTCCCCTCTTTTTTGACTTCTCTTTGTGCAAAAAATTTACTCAGACATGGGAAATATGATGATCCACTTTTGTGATCACTTACTGTATTAACTGACTATTTATTGCTGTATTTACTGGGTATTTATTACCGTATTTACTGAGTTTCCTGTATTTATTTGAGTATAGGATTATGCTGTATTCAAATTGCTGCTTCCAAGAAAGTCAGACATAGAAAATATGATGATCCACTTTTGTGATTACATGCTATATTTACTAACTATTTATTACTGTATTTAATGAGTTTTCTGTTTTTGAGTACAGTATTATGCTGTACTCAAATTGCTGCTTCTAAGAAAGCTATGGAAGCTTTTAGCTGTTTGGAGATACTCAAGGACATGCTCCTGAATGTTTTACCTCTATCCGTCAGCTCCCAGAGTGGTGAAATTCGTCACAAGTCTCAACAGTGTGGTGTCTGAGGAAGGGAAAGAGGCCGTGTTCAAGTGCACAGTCTCCCCCAGCGATGCTGTGGTCACCTGGCTCAGAAATGGTGCCAAGATTGAAGCCAGCAAGAAATACGTGATCTCTCAGAAGGACACCAACCACAGCCTCACCATCACTGACCTGACACTGGAGGATGCAGCTGAAATCACTGCCAATGCTGAGGGTGTGGAGAGCACAGCCAACCTCAGAGTCAGAGGTAAGAGGTGGCAGTGCCCCTTTGACAGACTGGAAATGTCAGGGGTTTGAAATTAAATGGTCTTTAAGGTCCTTTCCAACCCAAGCCATTCTATGATGATGTTGTTTTATGTGGTTTTCCCTGTAATTAATTATGTTAGCATCAGGGAATTTCTGCTTTAGAATCATTAAATAGGAATGCCCAGAATGCTTTGGGTTTGGAGTTCATGAGCCACTGGTTTAAATTTCTTTCAAAGCCTGTTTTCTGGATCTTCCACATTCCCACTAATATTTCCTCTCCTGCAGAGGCCTCAATCTCCTTCAAGAAGAAGCTGGAGCCCAAAACCGTTGAAGAGAGGGAGACAGTGACCCTGGAGGTAGAGCTGACCAAGCCTGCCGAGGTGAAGTGGATGAGGAACAGCATTGTGCTGAAGCCCAGTGACAAGATAGAGATCAAAGCTGAGGGAACAAAGCACACCTTGGTGGTCAAGGACATCTCCTTTGCAGACCGGGGCTTCTACTGCTGCGAGAGCCCTGATGACACCACCCAGGCCAAGATCAATGTGGAAAGTGAGTCCAGTGACCCTCAGCTCTATAAATACCCCAGGCAGGGTCTGGAGGTAGATTCTGGTCCCTGCATTATCATGGGGACACAGGGACAAAGCCAGTCAAATGACCAAGAGGAGGTGAAAGCTAAGCCATGAATAGAGAATGTCTGACTGGTTCCTGTTGCCTCCATCTCGTCCCACCAGCTTTCACCTTTGAGCTGCTTGAAAGATTCTTCTTTTTCCTCTCTTTCTCACTCCCTGATATGCTCTGTGGTTTTCTTTGGTATGATTTTTTTACCAAAAATCCCTCTCCAGCCATCCATTGCCCTGATTTTTCTCTGCAAACCACCTGGTTCAGAATGTCTCTTTATAATCAGTCAAGGTCTAAAAAGCTACAAAAGCAAACCTCTCTGAAGGTGTTTCACTCTTGAGTAAATGAATGGTGCCTCATCCATAGCCCTGTATTTCTGTCCTGTTCTTACCTTTTTTTTTGGTAATAATTGTCACAGGGTATTTGAAAACAGGATTTAAGTACTCAAGGACTGTCTAATTTTGTCCATAAAGTCCTTGCCACCAACTGGTGCTGGGCTGGTTCTAAATAATAGGTGAAGAAGGACTTGAAAACAGTCTTTTGGGTGTTTGATGTCTTACAAAGTGTAAGGGAACAATCTCCATGATGCCAGGAAATAATGGACTTCAGGTGCAGTGAGAAAGATCTAGGTTATATTCTAAAAAAGCTTTTTAATGGTCAGATGACTGAATAGGTTGTGTGGAGAGGTCTTGGAGGCTTCATTGTGTTTTGGGTTTTTTTTTAATTGTCAACTTAATTACTTTTAGTGGTGATACAAGTTTAAACATGAAATCCATTTTACTGGATGACAGAGCATGGATGACTTGTCACAGGAATGGGTAATGTCCACCCAAACCATGGATGCTTTGGCCACCAACCTGTGAGGTGTCAGCACTTTTTGCACCATGTCATGGATTTTTTTTTTTTCCTTTTACTATAGCTTTTTCCTCCCATCCTTGTTTCATCCCAGTTGAAGGACTGCACAGTATTACCCTGGACTTATTTGTCTTTCTTTTACTAAAATCTGATATACCTCAATAGAAAAGGGGCCAGTGGTGTTTTCTGTCATATTTGGTTGACTTGTTTGTCTCATGAAAGCATCCATTTAAAAATAGCAGATATGTTAGCTTTGTGGTCGTGGACAGGTTTTATTTCCTGTAGAAGCGGTTGTTTAATTGGCAAATACCAACTAATTGGCAGGTGCATGAGCAATAATAATTGGGGAAACAATAATGGGGAAATAATCCATTTTGGAAGTCCTCAGGCTATTTCACAGGTGTGAGATCTCCAACTTTTCCATGTTGTTTTCCAGTGAGGCAGATCAAGCTGGTGAGAGGCCTCCAGCCCCTGGAGGTGGCTGAGAAGGGGACTGTCACCTTTGAGGTGGAGGTGTCCCACGAGGACGTGGAGGGCACCTGGCAGAAGGATGGTGTTCGTCTGAAACCTTCACCCAACGTCAGCTTCGGTGTCCTGGGCAAGAAACACTCGCTGACTCTCTCCTCAGTGGCTCTGGAAGATGCAGGAGTCATCTCCTTCAAAGCAGAGGGCATCAGCTCATCAGGGAGGCTCACTGTCAAAGGTACAGGGGCACAGGAGGCTCCAGCCCTGCTTGGGGTGGATGCCATTGTCTTCTCCTGACCTGGAGAGCAAATTTAAGAGGGCAACAAATTTTCCTGGTCACTGCAAGGGATGTAAAGCCCAGTAAAGTTTCCATCTGGTGCCAACAGGATCATTGGGGCATCACTGTCCACAAAGCAATGATAAAGTGCCCAAACCAATACAAATTTTATTTTTCATGAAAACCTACCCATCAGTGCTTGTGTGACCCCATTCCCCATTTGTCTTTCTTTCCCAGAATTGCCTGTGAAGATCAACAAACCTTTGGCAGATGTCAGTGTAACTCAGAAGCTCAAGGCCACATTTGAGTGTGAGCTGTCCAAACCCAATGCCAATGTGAAGTGGTTCAAGGTACAGCACTTAATGGATTGTGATATTTTAATTTCTGACTTCTCTGGAAGGGAATGGGAGCCTCTAATTCTGATTCTAGGGAATATGAGCCCTGAGCCTTTGGAGTAAAGCTCTTAGCATTGCTCTCTTGTCCTTATGTTCGTTTACTCTCCCAATTAATCACTCTCAGAGTTTTATTCGCTGTGTTTAGAAATTGGTTTGAAAGTTAAACTTTTCTATTCTTGCACAGAATGTGAGCACTGCTGTTACAGATTTGCAGTGCTGTGCTTCACTCCACACCAAGCAGTATTCACCCAGGATTTACAGGCTTTTTGGGAAATGGGGATGTAAAGAAAAGCCTCAATTTCCTTTGTCAGGGAAGGGAATACATAAAATACCTTTTCCCTACACAGTCATTTTGGGGATCAGCCTCCCTTGGGGCTCAGCTGGTACTTTCCTTGATTTGGGGTAGCAGCAGTTCTTCAAGGTGGAATTTGGGCTGGAAGGGTCATCTCATTTCCAACCTCCTGCCATGAGCAGAGACATCTGCAGCCAGATCAGATTGCTCGGAGCCCTGTTCAACCTGCTCCTGAATGTTTCCAGGGATGGGGCATCCACCACCTCTCTGGGCTACCTGTGCCAGTGTTTGGCCACCCTCACTGTGAAAAGCTTCTTTCTTATTGCCAGTCTAAATTTGACCCTCTTTTAATTTAACACCATTTATGTCTGAAGGGGCTTACTGCCAACCCTGCATGGTGTTTTAAGCCTTCAAAAAAGGTGTTGGAGATCATCCAAAATTTCTGTGTGTTCCTCAGCTATTCCAACTTCCTGAAATCTTTGCCCTGTGATGAATATTCAACACATTCCTTTAAACACAGTTTTCCATTCAGTCCAATGAGAAGGATGAAATAAGCACAGATCTGAATGTCTGTTTTGCTCACTGCAGATCTACAGGAGTTGAGGGTGATCTGCTTTGACCTTTTCCCTTTCTAGGATGGGAAGGAGATCCGACAAAGTAAAAACATTGGGATTGTCTCCCAAGGAAATAAGAGAAGCCTCATTATTCACAAGTGTGAATATGAAGACCAGGGAACCTATACATGTCAAGCAGCTGAAGACAAGACATCAGCTACTCTAAAAGTTCATGGTATGTTTGCCTGAAGTAGGAACATACATTTACTGCAGCATTTTTGGCTACACTGCAAGAAATTCTTAGTGGAGTGTTTATTTTTCACAATTGCTCGTTTTGGTTAAGTTTCTCTTCCTGGTGAGAAAATGCTAGCAAAGCTGTCCTGTGCTTGCTCTATCCTTGCTGTATTTTTGGAAGAGGTGCTAACTCAGTTTTCCATTTCTCATAAGTGATTTCTATTCTCTGGAATCTGAATGGTGTTTCTGGATTGGCACATTAGGAAATACCGGGCAGCCTGATCCGAAGCAGGGATTCAGTGGCTGGTGCTGATGTGATTTGGTGGCACCATTGTCATGGGGGGAATTTTCCTGAACAGGGACTGGATAAGACTTGGGTATGAGCTCAAGAAGTGCCCTCATTTTTAGGTTGTAAATGCTAAGGAAAGGGTACTTATTTCTGCCTGCACCTCTCCTTTCTGCTCAGGGCAGTTTTTCTACCTGAGTGTTGCACTGAGCAACTGATGAAGCACCAGGTGTCCGTGTTTGGTGTTTTGTCACCAGGCTCTGAAGCACCTGAGATAAGCTCTGAGATAAAGGCAAGTTACTCAACAGACAGCTCTCCTGTGCCCTGGCAGATGCTATTTTCTAAAGGGGCATGGTAAAAACAGATCAGCTCTTTCTTAGTGAAAGACAGAGCATCTTTCTCATTGCTTACTAGATGCTGTCCTCATGTGGCTGCTTGGGTTCTGCAGTATCTTCATTAACATCTGACCCATGGGCTCCCCCTTTTCTCCCTGGTTTTGGGGTTGGGATGGGTTTTGTTTGGATTTCAGCTCTGCTCCTGAGGCTGATCCAAGGTGTACCAAAGAGAAAGGGCTGCAGTAGCACAGATAAATAATCAGTTGTGACAAAAGGAGTGCCAAGGTGCAGAGTTAAAGAGGATTATACTCAGTTCAGGAGACTCGGGAAAAAGATATCTCCTATGTAAAACAGATTGCAGATGAAGAATGAATGAGGCAGTTTATAATGACCTAAGGTTGTAGACTTGTGTTTAGTTTTTCTTGGTGAATTTGCTTTCATTAATATGTGTATTTTTTTCATTAATACCTGCATGAAGTTCCAGCATATGTAAATTCCTCTTACAATAAGCCTCAACCATAAAAAGTATTCACTGTGTTGAAGAGAGAAACTACCTAGGAGGAAAGCCTGGTTTAGAATAAACACAGTCCCCCTTTTTTCCATGTAATTATGAAGAAGGTAAACACACCAGGCTCACTTACGGAGAAACTCCCAAATAAATATTTGTCTTTATGACTTCACAGCCCGAGATGTCAAGATCATAAAACCACTGGAAGATGTGGAAGTGAATGAATATGAGAGTGCTTCTTTCATCTGTGAGATCTCACACGACGAGGTGGAAACCCAGTGGTACAAAAATGACAACAAGCTGAAGACTTCCGACAACATCAAAATGCGGCAGGATGGTAGGAGGAAAAAAAATGGGGATTTTGGTCTGGAATTGTGTGGAAACCCAGGGCATTGGGAATATTTCTGTGTCTGCTCTGGGGTGCCCTGACCCCCAGGGGAACACTGACTCTGACCCTCATTCATGGAGAAAGTTTCCCAGACTTCAAGACAGATTGGAATCCACAAAAGTGTGCAATAGATTATAGAGAGCAGTGTAGGTGTGTCACTTGGTGAGAAATTGAGGTTTTGGGGTTTTTAGTGTGTTGTGGATGGCAGCAAGATGGAGGGCACAGGGTGTCATCCTGGGTTTCTTCTTCATGCTGCTTCTTCCTCCTTCTCCATGGGTTTGGGTGGCATTTTGTAATTGGGCAGAAAAGTCCCCATTGCAGCTCTGTGGGATCAGTTATTGGGTTAAAAGGGAAAATAATCCAGGTGTCAGTTCTGAATTGGATAGTTTAGTCTGAAAAGCCCTTGGAACAAGAGACTGTTGGCCATTTTGTGCCTTCTGATGAAAAGCTGCTGAACTCCCAACAGTGAGACTGTTTTACTGATAAGAAATAATAAACACCTGAGTGTGAACATGAAATAACATCTCAAGTGCCTTCAGTCCAGACGCAGAGAAACCCACACCTGGAACCACCACAGAATGTGGGTGGGATAGAGGAGGGGCTGGCATGGGAGACTAGAAAATGGGGTTTTGCTCTGGGATATCTGAGCTATGTTTGTGTGTCTGTTCCCAGGAAAAACCTATTCCCTGACATATGCACGTGTCCAGGTCGAGGATGCGGCAGAGATCAAATTCGTAGCAGAAAAAGCAGAATCTCGTGCTCACCTGACTGTAAAAGGTAATTCTGCTGTTCATGCCAGCACTGCTTCTACTCTCTCACATTACACACCAATTCACTTCCCTCACTTTGCACGTGAAGGTTAAAAAAGTCCTACAGTCTTCAGAGAAAGAAAACCTGCCTACTTTGCTGTCTGGTAAATATCAGGTGGGAGTTTATTTTGGCTTAATTCCAGTTTAATTTTCTCAGGAGGTTGGATTTGCACCTTTAGAAATTTAAAGTTGTGTGTGAATTTTGAGGCACAAAAAGCTGTAGCTTGACTTTTTCTTGCATTTTCACTTTCTGGTGTATGTTGTAACAAAACCCAGCATTTTTGGATATATTTAACTAAAACAATGTGATAGAAGGAGAGAAAAGGAGGATGTTTGAATTTGAAAAGGAGGATGCACTGCTGAGGAGCTCAGGAAATTGGAAATCAGTCCCTGGTTTTGCTGTAGTACTGCTGTGAGGTGTTGAGGAAAAACCACCTGTTACTTCTGCAGTTCAGCCACTCCAGCGGTAAACCATGGAGAGAAAGTTTCCCTTTAAATAACTCTAAAAGGGAAACTTTAAGAGTTTTTAAGAAAAAATAACAAATTTGTTAATTGAGTGCTCAGCCTAGCAGGGATTCCTTTCATCATCCAAATTACTGAAAATGAAAGAAATATTGCTAGTGAGAGCAATGGAGACTGTACTGATGGCTCCATTTCCTTTGCCCTCCTAGAGCTGCCCGTGAAAATCGTGAAGCCCTTGCGGGATAAGATCGCCCTGTGGAAGCACCGGGGGGTCCTGGAGTGCCAGGTGTCCCGGGCCAATGCCAAGGTCAGGTGGTTCAAAAAGGACAGGGAAATTCACCCTGGTGTGAAATACGAGATTGTGAGCGAGGGCGTCTATCGCAAACTCGTCATCAACGACGCCGACTACGAGGATGAGGACACGTACACCTGTGATGCCTTCGATGACAGAACCAGTGCTAATTTCTTCGTTGAAGGTAGAAAACCTCTTTTTTTCACCCCTAGGATTCATTGGGAGGAGGATGACCTGACTCATTTGTTGTTTACGTTGGAAAGGATTGGCTGACTCCCTTGTTGTTTGCTTTGGAAACACAATACTGTTTAAAAATGAATTTTAATTCATGTTATTTTTTCTGAAGTCCATTGGTGTTCAATCCTTTTACGCACAGGAACATGCTGAAAAATTATTGTATGGTATATTCTCCTAAGGAAAATGAGGGAATTCCCATTCCAGAGACATTTATCAAATGTATTGGATAAAGTCTGTTTTTCACATAAATGTTGCAGGTCCTTTTATCAACATTTCATTCCAATGAACCTTCTTTTCCATTTTATTGTATTACATATTTGATACCAGGATAGGAAGGTGACTTTAGAATTAAGACTAGGAATCAAGAGATATAGATTCACTTTCTGGCCTGTGACCAGCAATGTGTGTTTGCTTTCATACAGAATAAAAGATGTTTTAAGGCCTTTTGAGTTCATAAGTGCAGAAAAGATGTCTTGAGTGGTCAGGCTGATAATGGAAAAGCTTTCATGACTCCTAAATCCCTGCTCTCTTGTTCCATTCAGAGCAAGCCATTAATATTGTAAAAGAATTGTGTGATGAGGACGTGACTGAGCCTGAAGAAGCCAATTTTGAATGTGAGACATCCATTCCATCTGTGAAACCTGCCAAGTGGTTCCTGAAGGGAGCAGCCTTGCAGGCTGGCAGAAACATCATCATGCAGCAGGAAGGCACCATTCACAGGCTGACAATAATCAAAACAAGTGTTGATATGACAGGCACCATCCAGTTCTCCATTGGCAAATCCAAATCCACAGCAAACCTGCTCGTCAGAGGTAATGTGATTTTTAATATATGTCATGTGAATCAGAACCAAGATCTTCCCTTTCACAGTAGCTGGGAAGTAATTTGTCATAAATATTCTCTGTTCTGGGCTGGATTCTTGGAAATGCATGTGTACCTGGAAGATGTGTTTGATTCCCAGCTGCAAGTTGGGAGCAATGCTGGATGTACCAACTGAGCCAGAAATGTCTTAGGAAGGGATCTGATTAAATGACTTTGGTGTCCCTGGTATTCAAATCTGTCAAGCTAAAACTGGTTTCTGTTATATTTTTATTCACTTGACTTTACCAAGGAGGACAAAACAGATGAAATTTGCCAGGAGAGTTTATTTTGTCCCGTTTATGAGCTGGACAAGTTTGATAGCTCATTTACTTAATTCATTTTGTCATTGACTTGATGTAGGACAAAGCCTCAGGCTTTTTATCTTCTGCTGTCACCATGGTAAATCTCTTCAATCACGTCCTGAAGTCCTTGTTTTGTCTTTCATTTACTCTTACTTGAATGAAAACCTCAATTAGAGAGCAATTCAGCAAGCACTGAGCCAGAAGCGGACCTTGAATTTGGTGGTTAATACACAGTATTATCTTACAGAAATCAGCTTTCCTTATAGATCATCGTGCTGTGGTAGCTTCAAAGCGCGAGACCTCTTAGAGATACTTGTAGCAGGACCTGAGCAGTTCATAAAACAGAAACTCATATATGAAATTAATGGGCATGAAATACAGATTAAAATCTTCCTCTTCTTTAGATTGATCCATTTTTCTTCCCCACCCCTGCTTGGCAGATTACCACATCCAGATCACCAGGAAGCTGGAGGACAAGACCGTCCTGGAGCGGCACTCGGTCATCCTGTCCTGTGACTTCAGGCCTTCCCCAAAGCACGTCAAGTGGTTCAAGGGCCAAGAGCTCATTGAGCCCTCAGAGAAGTACAGAATCAAGAGGGACCAGTACTCAGCAGAGCTGAAGATCATGAAGGTGAAGCCCCAGGATGCTGGTGTGTACAAGTGCAAGGCTGGCATCGCCGAGACCGAAGCCACGCTGAGCGTTGAAGGTACGGGAGGTTTGCAGCAGCAGGGCTGGCCTGCTGGTGGTCTTTATGATCCTCTGCTTCACTCAAGGTTCCCTCTCCTGAGGAGAGGTAGTTTCCCACAGTTATCTTCTGATTTTATATAAATGCAGCATCACACGCAAACTGCTGATTCCCCAGTCCTGAAATCCATCTCCTGCTGTGAAGTTGGTAATGCGTGTGGGAGGGCAGCATCTGGGTAAGGCACAAGTTAACATTTGTCAAGGCACATCATTGTCCATTTCATACAAGGAATTAGACCTCTGGGGCTTTCACCTAAAAATATCCTTTATATTCAACTACTACAGGCCTCCAGTTCTGGTCATCTTGGCTGTGGTTTTCATTTTCTGACATCTGAGTCAGCATGTCTATCTCCCATTGTTATACATTTGTATTGTTATACATCTGTATACATTTGTCTACAGATATATTTTATATAAAATATATTTTATATAAAAAATAAATATATATATAAATATATTTTATAGCTACTGTTATATATCTGAATACAATAATTATTCATAGTGATGTTCTGCCCCATCCGTTCTGGGCATGGAATTTTTTTTTGCCAGTTCTTCCCTTCAGGTGACACTGCAAGAAAAGATGTTCACTGTGTCACTTCTAGAAAGACTTGGAGCTGAGTTACAGAACCATTTCCAAAAGTCCAGGGAGCAGCTCTTGGTAGCAGTTTGGCTTTGCAGAGGTTCTTCATTGAATGTGTTGTCAGACATTGAAATTAAATACTCAGGGCAGTGGTGATGTCAGCATCTCTGGAGGGATTGAAAATTTTTGGGGATGTGGTTTCAAGATGACCTTGGCAGTGCTGGGGGAATGGTTGCACTCAGTCTTAGAGGTCTTTTCCAACCTGAATGATTCTGTGACTCCATTCTATCCAAACAAATATATATATTAAAAAAGAAAATGAAGTAGTAGTCCCAAACCCTCTTCTGAGTTATCCCATCCTTGAA
Source organism: Ammospiza caudacuta (assembly GCF_027887145.1). Lineage (NCBI taxonomy): Eukaryota > Metazoa > Chordata > Aves > Passeriformes > Passerellidae > Ammospiza > Ammospiza caudacuta. Next base: position 2,786,561 of record NC_080593.1, read on the forward strand.
AACAGCATTCCAAGAATGGAGAAGCTGCAAGGACAATTCTGTGCCCAAGGACTGGAAAAGAAAGGAATCAAAATCTCTTGCTCCCTAAACCTAAGCAAGTTGCTTACGCTCTTTTGTACTTTGCCTTTGTGGCCAAAATCATTGTCTTCATCTCATCCTGTGTGTCACAGTTTCCCTGGAAATGAGGGACAATTCAGTTAAAATGTGTTTGTTTGTGCAGTGATGAGCACACAGGAGTTGGAGCTCTGTGTGATGCTTAGGGTCACTGTAACATCATTTTAGAAAAAAAGATACGTATTTTTAAATACAACACAAACAAAACCTCCAAACTGATTTGTATATAAAAAGAGAACTGAGGGTTCTAGACAGTTTTAATTAGCCTTTTTAATAGGGTTATTTTTTTCTCCTGAAGCAAATGCAGAACCAAGTAAGTGAAACATGGGGACCAAAGTGTGCAGGAGACCAAAACAAATAATCTAATAAACTCCATGAAATTCTTTGTGATAACAGGTCATTTATGATGATGGTGGTGTGTGGAAACCCAGGGCACTGGGAATATTTCTGTGTCTGCTCTGGGGTGCCCTGACCCCCAGGGCAGCACTGACTCTGACCCTCACTCATGGAGAAAGTTTCCCAGACTCCAAGATAGACCAGAATCCACAAAAGTGTGCAACAGATTATAGAGAGCAGTGTGGGTGTGTCACTGGGTGAGAAATTGAGGTTTTGGGGTTTTTAGTGTGTTGTGGATGGCAGCAAGATGGAGGGCACAGGGTGTCATCCTGGGTTTCTTCTCCATGCTTCTTCTTCCTCCTTCTCCATGGGTTTGGGTGGCATTTTGTAATTGGGCAGAAAAGTCCCCATTGCAGCTCTGTGGGATCAGTTATTGGGTTAAAAGGGAAATAATCCAGGTGTCAGTTCTTAATTGGATAGTTTAGTTTTAAAAGGCCTTGGAACAAGAGATTGTTGGCCATTTTGTGCCTTCTGATGAAAAGCTGCAGAACTCCCAGCAGTGAGACTGTTTTACTGATAAGAAATAATACACACCTGCGTGTGAACATGAAATAACATCGCAAGTGCCTTCAATCCAGACCCAGAGAAACCCACACCTGACCCCTCTTGGTTTCCCTCAGCCCGCAATGTAGAGGTCCTGAAGCACCTGCAGGACGTGGAGGTTGAGGAGGACAGCTGTGCCGTGTTCTCCTGCGAGCTGTCCCACGACGATGAGGATGTGGAGTGGTTCCTCAATGACACCCTCCTCTACACCAACAACTTCAATGACATCAAGAACGTGGGCAAGTGCTACACGCTGACCATGAAGCAGGTGAAGCCTGAGGATGCTGGCACGGTGACAATGAAGTCAGATAAGGTGTCGGAGACTGTGCGGCTCAAGGTGATAGGTGGGTCCAGATTGTGTTCCTGAATGAAAATGAGAGGTGCAAATGAGCCATTATTTACCAAATCCATGGGGATTTGTAAGCAGGATCCAATCCTGCTTAATAGATAAAAAGTTGAGCTGTTAAATATGGGCCATGAGGATGGTGAAGGTCTAGAGGGGAAGCCTTGAGAGGAGCAGCTGAGGTCACTTGGTTTGGTCAGCTGGAGAGACCTTGCTGTGGGCTTCAACATCTTCATGTGAGGAGAAGTGGAAGGGCAGGTACTGATCTCTTTACTCTGGTGGTCAGTGGCGGGACTTGAGGAAACAGCTGGGCCTGAGTGATGGGAGGTTTATGTTGGATTTCTGGAAAAGGTTCTTCCCCCAGAGGGTGGTGGGCACTGGACAGGCTCCTCAGGGCATGGGCATGGTCCCAAGGCTGCCAAAGCTCCAGGAGTGTTTGGACAATGCCCTCAAGGACAGTGTGGGTTTGTTGGGGTGTCTGTGCAGGGACAACTGTTGGACTGGATGATCCTTGTGGGTCGCTTCCAACTCAGGATATGCTGTAATTCTGTGGTTTTTAATACATCAGTTCTGGAGCTGGATTCAATCAGCCATGAGAAGACAGTTTCCTGCTGTCCTTCATATGTCTGGAAGCTCGGTCACACAACTGAGATTTTGTGGTTTAACACCTTCTTGGGCACCCTCAGCGAGTGTGCAAGTGACTACCAGCTGAGTGGGGCAGGTGACATGCCTGAGGGTTGAGGTGCCATCTGGAGGGACATGGACATGCTCAAGAAGTGAGATCATGCAAACCTCTTGAGGTTCAACAAGGCCAGTGTGAGTGCTGCACCTGGGTCAGGGCAGCCCCTTGTGTCAACACAATCTTTGGATGAAGGGATTTGGAACATGATGAAGGATTGAGAACAGGATGAAGGAATTGGCTGTGCTAGAGGGTGATACTGGTTTAGGTTCTGCATTGGTATCAGCAATATTGCCAAGGGTTTATAAATGTCTCTAAATATTTGATAGCAACTGGAAGTGTCACAAACATCCTGGTTGTTCTCTGTTTTGCCTCTTGACCTTCAGAGAAACCTGCTGTCTTCATGAAATCCTTGGATGATGTTTTCGGTGAGGAGCGAGGAGTGATCAAACTGGAATGTGAGGTCTCCAAGGAGAAGGTCAAACCTGTTTGGAAAAAGGATGGTGTGAAGATCACTTCTAGCAAGAAGTATGAGGAGATACAGTCTGGGAAGACTCTGTGCCTCCTTATCCATGAGCTGGAAAAGGCAGATGCAGGGTTGTACACCTGTGACATCGGCACTGATGTTGCCAAATCAAAGGTCAGCGTTCAGGGTAAGTGTTGTAAACAGTAGCCTCTCAAGGAGTGTTAAAAATATGAATGGGTTTTGTCCCATGGGCTCTCACGTGTTACTGAACAAATCTCACACACTATTGTGATGTCTGAGCAATTCTGTTAAATTTGATCTAAGTATATCTGGGGTTTCTAAGTGAAAATCAGATGTCAGAAATGTAGTGACAATATTTCCTTCCTGAACATCCCTGAAGTGCAAAAATTCTCCCAAAAAAGTAAAAATTTCTCAAAATAAAAATCCCAACCAGCAAAAAAAAAAAAAATCACCCAAGCAGCCTGTTTCTGTTTTGAGCTATTGTAGGAACACAAAAGCAGGACAATATCTGCTGAGGAACCCAGCTCTTCAGCCTGTCCTCTAACCCTTGTGTCAGCCTGAAAGAAAAAGAATTGTTCATGACTTCCAAACTCATAATGTTAATGAGAAAAAAATTGATTTGTCTGGTTTGAACATCAGGAGTAACAAGTCAAAAAACTGAAACATCTTATTTCTCCTATCATGGAGGAGAACCTTACCCATTGTCCCAGAGGCTTCTTTTCTGACAGCTTTTCTCTTCTCTAACTCATTAAATCTTGAATCTTCTCCACTGAGCTGTTCTTCATTCAGTCCTTCCTGTGCACAACCAGGAGATTCACATTTCTCTTTTTGTACAACTTTGAGATGATTCTTAGCCTGAAAAATCCTTCCCATGTCACAGCCATCTGTGAGGAATACAGTGGTATTCTGTCAGTCTAGCAGATAAACCCCTCTTCTGAGTTAAAAACACCATTACTCTACTCACGCCTATCATAAAAGCATTTTTAACTTGTATTAATGCAATTTTCATTCTCCAGAACTGAACATTGGTATCACCAAAAGGCTCAAGAACACTGAAATCCAGGAGGGAGAAGATTGCACTTTTGAGTGCATTTTGTCCCACGAAAGCATTGACGACTTCAACTGGACCCTGAACGCGAGAAAAGTGGAAAGTGGGGGGAGGTTTAAAGCTTCCAATGCAGGTCGGAAATACACACTGATTATCAAAAATGTCACTCCTGGTGACGCTGGGGAAGTCATCTTCACTGCCCGTGGTCTCTCCTCCAAGGCTTCCCTGCTTGTGAAAGGTAAAGGGATCAGAAAAGTCCTTGATGTGTTTTCATAGGGTTTGCCAGCAAACACTTGTTATGGTCTGAGTCAACAGCAACCTCCCTTGTGAGCCTTGAAGAGCTGAGATATTCCCTTAAAAGAATTCTCCTTTGCCTTTCTTGTGAGCCTTGAAGAACTGAGATTTTCCCTTAAAAACAAATGAAGTGCTGAAACTTTTAATAGATATTTGAGAACTGACTACACTATGTAGTGTGTACAGATAATTACAGTCCAGACTGTGCATCAGTCCACCAAGGTTCCCAGGTGGTCAGTGGAGAGAAGAGATTAGTAATTTTCAGACATGGGTCATAATCTGTAGTTAGTAATTTTCCATAGAATCAGGAAATCCCAGAATGGCTGGGGTTGGAAGGAAACTTCCATTATTTTATTCCAACCTTGCACAGGGTGCCCAGAGCAGCTGTGGCTGCCCCTGGATCCCTGGAAGTGTCCAAGGCCAGGTTGGATGGGGCTTGGAGCAACCTGAATAGTGCAAAGTGTCCCTGCCCATGGCAAGGGCTGGCACTGGGTGATCTTTGAGATCCCTTCCAACCGAAACCATGCTGGGATTCTATGATTTGAATTGCAAAAAACCCCAACCATATAGAGATGATTTTCATTCAAAGATTTTTTTTTTTTAAATCTCTGCAGAAAAACCTACTGAGGTTACAAAACAACTGGAGAATAAAACATCCCCAGCAGGACAGGACATCAGCCTGAGCTGTGAGCTGTCCAAAGCTGATGTGACCATCAGGTGGTACAAGGATGGCAAAGCAATCAGGAAAAGCCAGAAGTACGACCTGCAGCAGGAGGGGACACGAGCCACTCTCATCATCCGAGACTCCACGGTCAAGGACAGTGGGGAGTACACCTGTGAGACTGAGACCTCCAAAACTACAGCCAGGGTCACAGTGCAAGGTCAGCTGAAGGGTGCAGAGGGGCTGGCAGGCTCAGAGGTTGGGTGTAAATGTCTGCAATCATAGATTTCTTCTCCTCCATCTCCCTGGACACAATCGATTTTTAGTTTTTTTAAAAAATCATTGATTAAAAGCTTAAAAAATTAGATCTGAAAAAACATATTTTGGATGCTGAACAATCTTATGGGCTCTGTAACCAGCCAATCAAAACTGGCCATTTGGCCATTTGAATTATTCTGTTTTGAATATGAGTGATGAAAGCTGTCTGCAAGAGGAGACCTCACCAGTCCATGGACCATGGCATTAAAATTCCCTGGAGATATTTCACCTGATATATCATGTGACAGGAGGTGGACCTGGTGATCTTAGAATCATTCCATCTGATGGGATGAGAGGAAATGGTCTCAAGTTTTAGATTAGATGTAAGAAGAAATTCCTTCATGGAAAGGGTGGTTAAGCATTGGAAGAGGATGCCCAGGGAAGTGGTGGAGTCACCACCAGCGGGGAGATTTAAAAGATATGTAGATGTGGTTATTTGGAATATGGTTTGATTAAGTTAATAGTTGGACTTGGTGATCTTAAAGTCTTTTTCAGCCTAAATGATTCTGTGATTATTTTTTTGATGATTCTATGAGTTGGAGCAGAGAGGATCCAAGATGATTCTGGACGCTCAGGACTAGTTTGGGTGACAAATCTGTCTCGGTCCTTTTTTAAAATTATTTCTTTTTCCTTCCAGAAAAACCTAATTATTTTGTCAAGGAGCTTTCAGACCTGAAAGTGGACGAGAGTGGAACTGCAGTTTTTGTGTGCCAGAGTGAGAGAGCTGCATCCTCTGTGGTCTGGAGGAAAGGCATCGCTGAGCTCAGGGCTGGCAGGAAATACGAGATGACACAGAAAGGACAAGTCCTCCAGCTGACCATCAAGAACCTGGAGAAAAGTGACAGTGACACTTACAGCTGTGACATTGGGGATGCCCAGTCCAGAGCCAAGCTAACTGTGCAAGGTATGGATGAGAGGAATGTGATTTACATCTCTTTATTGCCATGAGAAACGTTCACAGGCAGAGCTGTAAATTTCTGGTTCTGTCTCGCTCAGGATGGCAGGAACATGTGGCCAAAAATATGGGAATATAGAGCAGTTGGAGTTTTTTGGGTGTGATTTAAAGGTTCATATGAGGGGAGAGATTGATGTTCCTGTGTGAACATAAACCTGCAGAGCAGTTTGAAGCAATTACACCTGAAGTATTTTGGGTGTGATTTAAATTTCCCCCCAAAGGCTCATGTGAGGGGAGAGATTGGTGCTCCTGTGTGAACATAAAATGGATGGGATTCACAGTTCCTGCTGTTGGATGAGGGAAGATTATCCTGCCTTCATGGTTTTCTCCATATCCCTTGATTCTTCTTCCCAGGCATGGTTCTGAAAAGGTGGTGGAAAAATAGAATGGTCCATGGAATAATGGAATGGGTTGGATTGGAAGGGACCTTAAAGATCATCCAGTTCCACCTTCAACTATCCCAGGATACTCCAAGCCCTGTCCAGCCTGGCCCTGGACACTTCCAGGGCTTCAGGGGCAGCCACAGCTTCTCTGGACCTCCCCACCCTTACAGGGAAGAATTCCTTCCCAATATCCCACCTAACCCTGCGCTCTGGAGAAATGGTTCACGAATGAGAAATGATTCAAGAATGATCAGATGGAGGTGCAGCAGCAGTGTCCACTTGCTTATTATTGTATTTTTTAAAGACAATGGGGTAAAGTCAGACTCCTCCTCTGATCATCTGTTACAGCATCCTCAAGAAGCAAAGAAATGTGTTTAATCCCCATCATAATCTCAGACTCTGACCTGCCTGAATTCACTCTGAGTTTTTTAACAGCAGCTTTTCTAAATGAAAAAAAAAAACAAACACTTCTCTGTCACAAACATCTAAGTAAAACAGCCCTGTGCTGGTTTTGTAAGTAGGAGGAACATCAGAGATATTTTTGTATACAGTGCTAACCTTATTTTATATATATTTATAGTGAGGTTTATCTTTGTATGTATGTTTATATTTATATATTTATTTTTAGTTAGGGATGCATCTGTCTATAGGAGGAGGTTTTCAGGGCAGATGTCGTGGGGTTTTTTTACCAAATCCACACAGACATTTTCTCCACTTCCCATTGTGTTAGGGCTTGGGCTGAACACAAAGAAAAGTGTGGGATCAGTGGTCCTATCCCATAGAAAGGAAGTTATTTTTGCTGTAGAAAATCAGCCAGGTTGTCAAGGGAGAGATAATTTCTTGATGATGTTTAGAGCCAAGTAATGCTGTCAGAGACTCCAAACTTTCCAGGGATTTCATTAGGAGGAAATTTACAGCCCTGAATTTGCATTGTCCTGGCTACTTGTTCTGCTTTATGTTTTCTGATGCTTTAAAGTTGTCTTTGCCTATTTTGGTGTGTGTCCTGTATGTTTTATCTTCCTGTGAGTGGGTTTTGTGGTCAATATTGGGGGAATTCTGTTTCAATCTTCCCTGTCATGAACGGGAAATCTTGGGAGCTTCCCCCCGTCGATTTTCACGCCAGAAACCGAAGATTGCAGTAATTGATGTATTTATGTTCCTTTCAGGCCAGAAAGTGCTAATAACAGAAGACCTGGAGGATGTCACTGTGTTAGAAGGAGAATCTGCCATGTTCAAGTGCAGAATCTCTCCCGTAGACTGTAGCAGAGTGCAGTGGTTTTTGGATAAAACCCCACTCCATACCAATGAACTTAATGAGATCCAGTCCCAGCCTGGTGGATATCACCTGCTGACGCTGAGAAAGCTCTCCCTGAAGGACTCGGGGGTCATTACATTTGAAGCTGGTGATAAGAAAACATCTGCCAGTTTGGTTGTTAAAGGTAAATCCATCATCACAACTGCAGGAGAGGAAATGATGAGCGGAAATGAGCGGGGTTGATGTGGGTAGGTGGAAAAACAAAGGAGCAAAAATGCTAAAAAAATTAGCACCATTGTATATCTGTGCATTTTCAAGAATAACATTAATTATGTAATGAAATTATGGCTGGAGGATGAACTCTTTGTAATCCTAGACAACTCTTGGAGTGTTTATTTGATTTAGTTGGGAATGTTATAATGCTGATACAGTGGATGCCCCATTCAGTTTTCCTCAATCTGATAAGGTGATAACTCATGAGGAGAAATCAATTAATTCAATGAAAAAACAAAAAGAGCAACCAGTAAGTTTTAAATTCAGTTTTCATTGTTTGAAAGGAAACATTGCACGTGTGTTCTCTGCTATTCATTGTTGACAATGGATTGTTTTCCCTGGAGGAGTTAAACTGAGGTAAAACTGCAGTGTTTGGTAGCAAAGATAAATAAATGAAACTAATGGCAGAGACAGCCCAAGAATGTGGGATTGGAGAGATGTTTCCTGACTGGAAATATAAATACTTCTCATGGCACAGAGATTTTAAACACACAGTCTTGCTATGTCAGATCATATATAATTTTTTTTCAGAATAACCACACTTTTTCAAAGAAATTTTCTTTTTACAAAAATTGAAAATTTGCCCAAATTTTGCTAAGCTGCAGAAACACAAATGGATTTCTTTTTCTTGAGGGAAAATGAAAGGTTTTATTTGCCAAAGGCTAATTATTGATGTTCTTCAACAGGAATATTTTCTTCTCAGTTTTTCCCAGATATCATTTAACAGTTAAACAACACTTCAGAACATCACTGGTGCCTTCCTGAGGGCTTTATAGTCACAAACACCAAATAATTTATTACTAACCCTGACCTATGACTTTCATACAAGCAATCCTGGATCCAAATCTCACAGATTACTTGTGATCTGAGAATCCACACCTTTTCTGAACCATGTCAGATGGTTTATTTATATGGATCTAGAGAAGCCCTGTGTCTCCATAAAGGAGCTGGTTGATGCTGAAGTCACTGAGGGAAAGGATGTGAGCCTTCAGTGTGAAACCTCCAGATCAGACAGCCCTGAGAAAGTGGTGCAAAGATGGGAAGAGCCTTAGGAATTCTTCCAAATGTAACATCAGGCAATCAGGATTTGAAGCCAAGGTTGTCATTCACAGGGCAGGAGAAAGAGACAGTGACAGATGTGAGTGTGAGGCGGGAGCAGCCAAAAGTGGTGCAATTATTAATGTCAAGGGTAAGAACTTTTGGGGTGATTTTGGTCCTAACACTGAGCCTAGAGTGATTAATTGGAATTAAAAACATGAAACTACACTGAAAAGGAACCTTGTGGTGTGCACTGAGTTGTTCTCATCAAGTCATCTGGAAGAGCTTCCAGAGAGGTGGCAGAATGTGAAATAGGAGAATCCTTCATCTGAGGAGCTTTAGTGCCTCTGAGAATCATGGAATTCTAGAATGCTTTGGGTTGGAAGGTACATTATAGATTATCTCATTCCAAACCCCAAAAAAGAGAGCAGCAGGAGCACACCCCAGGCTGAGAGGTGATCCCCAGAAAGGATGGATCACTCCTGGAGCTGTCCCCAGTGATGGCTCTCCCCAAGGAGGGAGCTTTTTTGCACATTTGTCTGTGCAATTGCTTTAGGCAGCCAGATTTATTCAGAGCAATGCAATCAAAGAGCATCACTGGGCAGGAGGTGCTCTCCTGCTTGATAGGACATAGGGAGATGGTTTAAAGTAAAAAAGGGTTAATTTAACTAGATGTAATATTGTATTTGTGGGGTGCCCTGTGGCAGGGAGGAATGACTCTGACTCCATGTTCTCAGAAGGCTAATTTATTATTTTAGGATAGTATACTGTATTAAAGAATACTATGCTAAACTATACTAAATACAGAAAGGATACTTTCAGAAAGCTAAAAAGATAATAATGAAAACTCCTGACTGTTTTCAGAGTCCTGACACAGCTTGGCCCTGATTGGCCAAAGAGTGAAAACAACTCACAGCAGAATCCAATGAAACAATCACCTGTGGGTAAACAATCTCCAAACACATTCCACATGTGAGCACAACACAGGAGAAGCAAATGAGATAAGAATTGTTTTCCTTTTTCTCTGAGGCTTCTTAGCTTCCTAGAAGAAAAACCCTGGGTGAAGGGATTTTTCAAAGAATATAAATGCCACAGATGTAAGGAAGAAGTTTATTGCAATGAGGGTGGTAAAACACTATAGGAGTTTGCCCAGAGAAGTGGTGGATTCCCCATCCCTGCAAATATTCAATATCAGGATGGGGTTCTGAGCTGCCTGGTCTGGTTGAAGATGTCTGGGCACATGGCAGGGGGGTTGGAATAGATGAGCTTTAAAGGGCCCTTTCAACCCAAAGGGTTCTGTGAGTCTATGATCTAAGACTGAGCTGTCTTTTGCTGTCTGAGCTGAGGCAAAACTTCTCTTTTTAGATGAGTCTTAACCTTGAGTTGGGTATGGGTTTTGTCTCATCCAGGTCAGAACCAGGCCCACCACATATCACTCTATAATTGCTCCTGCCTCTGTGAGCTAAATCTCTCTGTGAGTTAAATCACTGCCCTGGGCAGGTCTGAGCAGGTACAGGGGGATTTTACAGTCACAGGCTGTGTTCTTGCAGACCAGAGGATGTCCTGTGTGCAGCTGGTGTTGCGCACTTGGGATGGACTGATCAGAAGCTGTGTCTTGATTGGGGAAGTCAGCAGGAACCAAAAAAGGATTTGGGTTGCTGGAATGGTCAACCTGAACCCTAGAGCACCAAGTGGGAGGTCAGGCTGCTCACAGGATTTTTCCAGAGCACAAAGAACCAACTTGAGGCTGTGAAAGAAAGAGAAGACCTTGATGATGCAATGAAGAAGAGCTGGTTGTGAATGATCCCGATTTTCTGTAGCACAAGGATATTTTCCCAATATCCATCACAAAACAAAGATCCGTGTTGAGACCAGTAGGACTCCAATGGACAATTTTTCTGTTAGAAAAGAACCACCTTTGTAATGTTCCCACAACAGCCCCATTTTTCCCTTCACAAAGAAGGGTGTGGATGGATGTAGGATTTAAACACACGGATTCGGGTCAAGGAGTCAAGTCATAAGGATGTCTACAAGGAATTTCACTGTAGAAATTGTAGAAATAGATGTGAAAACTTTCCTTTTTCTGTCAGAGTCGCATCAGAAGAGCAGAATGCAAAAATAGAAAATAGAAATTCAGTGGGCCTGTGACACAATTCAGTGTCCCAGACTGGAGGTATAAGGGGGACAGGATAATAGGGTGTAGATTTCCAACAACCACAGGCTTTGTGCAGTATCTGACTTGTATACTCTTAAGACAGCATAATTCAAGAATAATTTATTTTTTCCTTATCTGAACATTTCAGTTGAGTTTATTTTTCCTCCAAAAGTGCCTTCCCTACACAAGCTCACCTAAAAGCCTTGAATGGCAGAGCCTTCAGGGGAATCTCCACAGGGACCCTGCCACGTTCAGCTGTGCTTCCCTCTCTGTGTTTGCTCTGTGCTGGTTTTAAATCTGTGTTAATGCTGGACAAAAAAAGTACACTGTAGGGGTTTTTTATGATAAGAAATCAATACTGCTGGTCACAACAGAAAGTGCTTTGCCATTCCTCTGTGTGCTCTGTGTTGTGTGTGAGCTGACCTCAGTGAAGTTTTATGGTTTTTGTGCTGGTGGTCCAACTCTGAGCAGCCATCAGCAGCACATTAACTGCAGTGCAGCATCTGCCACTGATGTTAGTAATGAAAGCAGTAAGAGCAGCAGCATCTTCAGTGGTTAAAAAGAAAATAAGCATCTGGCCTCAGGTTTTGGGTTTTTTTCTGCTCTGAAGTGCTGGCAGCCAGATGTGAGATGTCAGCATCTGTTTACTCTTTGCTAATGCTTTTTCATTCCTGTGGTTTTCTGTTTCAAAAACAAAGTCTGACTCTAAAAGAGAAAAGTAATTTCCAACCTCACGTGTTTCTTTTAACATTTCTGTTACTCCTTTTTTTTCAGAAGCACCAGTTCTCTTCAAGCAAGAGCTCCAAAATGAAGAAGCCAAAGAAGGAAAGCAGGTCAGGCTGACCTGTGAGCTCAGCAAACCTGGCACCCCAGTGAAGTGGATGAAGGGAGACACTGTTCTCTGTGCCAGTGAGAAGTATGAATTTAAGCAGCATGGGACTGTGGCAGAGCTCATCATTCGAGACGTGAAATCTGTGGATGCTGGGGACTACACCTGCAGTGCTGGGGAACTGAAAACCACTGCTCGGGTCAAAGTGAATGGTGGGTACACTTTGAGGCATTGCCACACTTAATCAGGTGCTTAATTAAACAAAAACCACATAACACTTCATTAGATCTGTTGAACAAAAATCACAGAACACTTCATTAGATCTATTAAACAGAAATCACAGAACACTTCATTTTGTTTTTTGTGGCAGTGCCATCTTTAATAAGTACATTTAAAGATAATATTTTACCCTTGTAGGCACCTGGATGTATTTCATTCATGTGATTTCATATTCTGTGTCTGGGGTTTTCAATCTGTAACTGGGGAAAAAAAAAGAAAATCAAGTGCAGAGGATTAATTTTCTCTGTGCTGCAGTTCCTGCCCTATCAGCTGTTTTACATAGCTGTATTAAAACTGGAGTTGGAGGTAGAGACCACTAGTACTGGAAAATAAGGATGTGAAAACATAAATTCAGCCCCTGGAAAACTGAAGGTGAACAAGTAATTAATAGACTCCAGACTCCCCAAAACATCCTTTCAAAGACTCTTAGTGCCATCTCCACTCTCCACTGCCCTTAAACAAATGCACTGCCTTTAGTAGTGTGTGCTGGAGAGGAAAGCAGGAGAAATATAGGGTATGAATGTTATTTCAGAGCCCTGAGGGAGCAGGGAATTCATTAGCTGATGGTGCCCAGAGCAATCTGAAAAGGTCCCTTTTTAAAAATAAAAGAAACTTGCCCCACATTTCTAGGAATCCACAGTGAGATGGTAACATCAGAGAGAGAGAGATTTATTCCTGCTCCCAGGCAGAATCTCCTTGTGCCACACAGCCAGTGGAGGGCCTAGGGCTGCTCTGCTCACTTGGAAAAGGCCTGGATTAAAGAGGTGACAGCTCTCATGGGGGGAATTGATGCAGAGCAGATCAGGAGGGCCTGTCCTAACCCCTGGCTCTGTGTTCCAGCCGTGCCTGTGCTTTTCAAACAAGCCCTGGAGAACACGGCTGTGGAAGAAGGGAAATCCGTCTCCCTGCGCTGCGAACTCACAAAAGCTGATGCCACCACCGTGGTGTGGAAGAAGGGAGAAGCCACGCTCCAGGCAAGTGCCAAATATGAAATGAAGCAGAAGGGGACAGTGGCAGAGCTGGTGATTCATAATGCAGAGCCAGAAGATGCAGGAAGATACACCTGTGACACTGGAGACCAGCAGACCACAGCCCAAGTCCAGATCCATGGTAGGAATGAGACACCTGCTTGTGACCATTTGTTGTTGTTCTTGCCGTGGTCCTGCTAAACCTGGGCGCTTTCAGAGAGTGCTCAGGAGAACAAGGATCAGCACAAACATTCCTACCAAATCCATGGTAGGAATGAGACACCTGCTTGTGACCATTTGTTGTTGTTCTTGCTGTGGTCCTGCTAACCCCGGGCACTTTCAGAGAGTGCTCAGGAGGACAAGGATCAGCACAAACAAAAGGCAGCTCTGGCTAGGTCCATTCTTTGTTTTTTGGGGTGATAACTTCATGCTAAAATGTATCAGTTAAAGATACTTGATAAAATAATATTTTCTTCCCTATGAAGTGTCTGATGCTTTGGATAGAGGTGACTGTCCAAGCTCTAAGCCAAGAGGTAAGAAGGGTCTCAGCTGCACCTTTTATTGAAGAATATTCTGGTCTTCTTTCCACTTTCTCAACAAGTTTTTACATGTCTGTGACCAACAAGTTTTTACATGTCTGTGACCAAATTCCTCCTAACCCTGGGCACTTTCAGAGAGTGCTCAGGAGAACAAGGATCAGCACAAACAAAAGGCAGCTCTGGCTGGGTCCATTATGTTCTTTTTTTGGGGGGGGGGGGATGATAACTTCATGCTAAAATGTATCAACCAAAGGTACTTGATAAAATAATATGTTTTCTTCCCTATGAAATGTCTCTTATGCTTTGGATAGAGGTGACTGTCCAAGCTCTAAGCCAAGAGGTAAGAAGGGTCTTAACTACACATTTTATTAAAGAATAGTCCATTCTTCTCTCCGCTTTCTCGACAAGTTTTTACATGTCTGTGACCAACTTTGGGCAGCAGAAGGATAATTATTTTGGTATTCTAACTATTAGAAAATAATTTTTTTTTTTTTTTGGGTCCAAAACTCTTATTTCTACTGTAAATATCAGCAGACTCCTGGAGATGCAGGTAGGTCAGAGCTTCTTTTCTGCGTGTGCCAAGAGAATTTGAATTTGTGTTGGCTTTAAGTCCTTGAAGTGTGAGGTCACCAGGTGGTGACGATGCGCCTGAAGTAAACTGGGAATGCTTCACTCCTCAGCTGTGCCCGTGCTCTTCAAGGAAGAGCTGAAGCCCGTGGAAGCTGTGGAAGGTGGGACAGCCACCCTGAGGTGCCAGCTGGGCACAGAGGCCCCCGTGGAGTGGAGGAAGGGGCAAACTCTTCTCCGGGCCAGTAACAAGTACCAGATGAGGCAGGAGGGCACTGTGGCTGAGCTGCTGATCCACGACCTGGAGCCAAAGGATGCTGGAGACTATTCATGTCTAGTGGGGAACCAAAAAACCACAGCAGCTTTGTCAGTGAATGGTAAAAAGGCAGAAATAACCTGTGAAACTCTGGAGTGTTTTTGTCCACCTCTTTCTTCCTCCTCTCTGTACATTCCCTCACAACAACTTCCTTCATGTTCTGCTTCCACTGCTTTCTTCCATCCATTTGCTCGTTGTCACTCCTGTCCCCAATCTCATTTTCATTGTACCCATGTTGGATGTGTGTTGTGTTGTCTTCTCACCTTCCTTTGAGTGAAGGATGTTGTCCTGCATGTGTGTTTTCCTGAATTAGCTTGGAAACATAAGATTCCTTAGTATTTTCTGTTTCAAAGGGTTCATCATGTGTAACGATGAGAATGAGTTTGTCTCTCTTTATGCATGATCTCAGCCAAGGTCATGCTTTTGTTGATTCCCACAGAACAATTCAGTAGAGAATTTCTTTCCCACCCATGAAAAAAAACCAGGATGTGCTTAAGTATTGTGTTTGCAGGGTGCCCTGTGGCAGGAAGGAATGGTGAATCTGACTCCATGTTCTTAGAAGGCAAATTTATTATTTTATGATACTATATTATATTAAAGAATGCTATACTAAACTATACTAGAGAATACAGAAAGGATACTTACAGAAGTATAAAAGGATACTCAAAGGATACTTACAGAAGGCTAAAAAGATAATAATGAAAATCATTACTCTTTCCAGAGCCTCGACACAGCTTGACCATGATTGGTCATTAAGTCAAAACAATTCACATGAAACCAATTAAACAACCACCTATTGGATAAACAATCTCCAAACACATTCCACATGTGAGCACAACACAGGAGAAGCAAATGAGATAAGAATTGTCTTCCTTTTTCTCTGAGTCTTCTCAGCTTCCCAGGAGAAAATCCTGGCGAAGGGATTTTTCCAGAAAATACGACTGCCATACTTAATGGGTAAGGGTGTTGGAGCAAGGCTTAGGTAGGCACATGATAAATCATGCCTCAACCTCTGAGCAGGGTCTAGGGTGGCAATCCCTCTCCATTGTGCATCTCTCAGCCCTGCCAGTCCGTTTCAAGCAAGAGCTGAGGAACGAGGAGGCCACGGAGAGCGGGACGGCGACGCTGCAGTGCGAGCTGAGCCGGGCGGGCGGCTCCGTGCGCTGGAGGAAGGATGGGAAGGAGCTGGTCCCGAGCAAGAAATACCAAACACGGCGGGAAGGGCGCTTTGTCGAGCTGGTCATCCATGACCTGGACCTGACGGATGTTGGGAACTACACCTGTGTGTGTGGAGAGCAGGAGAGCACGGCTGCTTTGAGAGTGAATGGTAACCCTCCTACACACGTTTTTCTTTAAACACCAAAGGTATTGCCGGCCAGTACAAATCACAAATGGGATGGAGCTGCCAGGAACGTGCCTTGAGCTGTTTTATTTTCCAACATCAGTCTCATTCCATGGTTATGACAATGGGAAAATGCCATCAGCTCACATCCCAGGCAGCAGACCAAGAACTTAACATTACAACTTACTTTAAAAGTTCTTTGACCAAACCCACAAAGCAAAAGCACATTGACAGTCGTTCTATCCAACCACTATAAGCACACACACCTTTGGTTAAATAATGCTTGCTTATTTCGAATACAATACCTGCTTGTAAACCTTAAAACACAACACACAGAGCTTCATTATTAAGCCTAGAGCTTCCTAATACCTCACTAGATAAACTTTTCTGTAGCTTAGGGAGTTATTCTAGACAAGGGGTCATATTCTAGACAAGACCATTGTTCTATTTGTCCTTACTTTTCTACTTCTTACATAATTTTTCTGCTGACCAATCTTATGGCTACTGCTTAGCTCTAATCACAGTTCTGCTGTCTCTGAGGCCTGCCTTTTGCAGCTTTCCCAAAACCCTCTGATTTTAAGGATTCCCACACAAACATAGCAGTTTTGGCAGCATTCCTGGTCAACCAGAGTGTGATTTCTTAGGGTTTTTGTGTTCTTGGCTCTGTAGTGCCAGAGAGTTGCCCTATTAGGGAGTATTCTCTTGTGCTTTTTTTTTGCCTTGAGACAGCACCTGTGTGTTGTATATTGTTTAATTTATTTCTCTCTCCTCTAGGAGGTTTCACCCCCTCTTTCAATTGTACCCACCTAGAAACAGAGCATTTTTGATTGAGTGCACACACTGCAGCCCAGTAAGTCCAGTTCATTTCATTCTGGTGCTGATTCCTTCTCTGTTGGTGTTGCATCCTTCAGCCTTGCCTATCCTCTTCCAAGAAGAACTGGTGAACAAGGAAGCTACAGAGGGGGAGGCAGTCACTTTGCACTGCAAACTCAGCAAACCAGCCCCAGTTGAGTGGAAAAAGGGGAACACAGTGCTCAAGCAGAGTGAAAAGTACAAAATAGAGCAAGAAGGTCCTTTTTTGGAGCTGACAATCCAGGATTTGGATTTGGCAGATGCTGGGGATTACAGCTGTGTGTGTGGAGACCGACAGACTACAGCTGCTCTGGCAGTAAATGGTAAAAAAGAAATTCTCAGTACGTGTTCCAAGCCAGCCTGTGTAATTCCAAGATCTCTTCCTCTCTTACTTCTGCTTCCTCTGATCCCTGTGCACTTCCAATCCTTCTTTCTGCTGATTAATTTTCCTATCCTTTCTTCCTTCTCTCTTTATCTCCTTTCACCTGATACCTTCTTGATGTGCTTCCAAGGTGCTTTAGTCAAAAGACAAGTGGAGAACGGGTTCCCAACTCAACACAACCTCCCTAGTCCAGAATAACTTATTGTTTAGAAATTTTCCCATAGGAACTGACCTAAAAGTCGGAATAATATTGATTTTTTCTGACTTAGACCGTGGTACTTGTTGTTCCTAAGAGGAACAAATTTTCATTAACGTATGGTGCTACACAAGGACAGTCTTAATAAAAAATAGGCTTTTAATGCTGCTGGTATTCCCAGCTCTTTTTTTTTTTTTACCAATTTTGGCTTAATACTTCCCAAGCAAATATTTTATTTCTGCAAAAACCTGACAGCATGTTTGCAACTGCTCTGCTTTAAGGGACTCTTGTTTATAAAAATTCAGACAGTGCCATGAATCAGGCCCTTCTGTAGGACTCCTGCTTTTCTCAAGGGAAGCAAAATGCTCTGGCTCTGATATTGAAATACAGCCTCTAATTTTTTGTCCTTGATTTTATGGTGTATAAAGTAAAGGGTAGGTAATTTGTCAACTAATTTGCAGATAGACTTGAATTTAACGAAAGTTTTAAAGCAGGAGGACAGAAAAAAAAAATTAGACTGAATTATCTTTTGAAGGGTTAACCCTTTTGAAGGGTTAGAGGCTGCAGAAAAATTATGGAGGAACTAAATCCTGGAGGAGACCAAGAAGGTCTGGTGGCTCCAGGGAGATAAGAGAGGGATTGAGTAACGGATTCAGGCTTTCCCAGGGTTGATGCCATGTCCGTGTTTGCTCTGCAGTCCTGCCTGCTCTTTTCACCAAGGGACTCACGGACAAAGAAGCCACCGAGGGTAAAATTGTCTCCCTGAGCTGTGAGCTGAACAAGGCTGCTGCTAACGTGGAGTGGAAGAAGGGCTTCAAGACCCTCAGGCCAAGTGACAAGTACAAAATGAGGCGGGAAGGTGTCGTGGCTGAGCTCACAATCCAAAATCTAGACACGGCGGATGCTGGGAACTATTCCTGTGTGTGTGGAGACCAGCAGACCATGGCAGTTTTAACAGTTCATGGTAAAACAAACAAAACAAGGCACATCCTGAAAGTAACTACCCTGATTTCTCTGTTCCTTTGGGCAGACCCCTGGTTACCCTCCCATATCCTTCTTCAGCCAGACCTTTATCCACAGCTCACCAATGCCAGTGAAATGCATCCATTGGCATCCGTGCAGCTGGAATTTGTGGCATGAGAGGGATATTGGTGTCCAAGCTCAGAGTAAGGCAACCAGGGGCCTTCATTTTGGTTTTCTCTTTAAAGGTTCGTTATTACACTCCCCGTTGTGCTCAAGACAAAAATGGGTTCCTTCAAAGGGATTATATCTTAGGGATTTTAAGGTTTTGTAAAATTCCAAAAGGTTAGGTTATTTTGTGGAATCTTATGCCCATACTCCATTCCTGAGACAACAAAGTGCTTTTATGCCTACAGCCCAGTTGTCATGGAATTCAGTTGGTGTTCTGTGTAAAACAAGCCCAGAACTTCTAAAGGACAATCATTCTCAGGGAGAACTTTGATTTTTACTGAACCTGACATCTTTGAAAGGGTATGTCAGTTCAGGTGAAAATGCTTGTTTTCCCACCCATGTATTGAAATGAACAATTTCATTTCAAACTGACATTTAAAATGAAACTCCAGTGTTTCATTTTTTAAAAAAATGTAAAATGTCTCTTTGTTTGCTTAAGTATGTGGAAACAGCAAACATCCTCCTGTTGTGGTTTAAAATGTCACAAAAGAAAACCATTTTCTTTCCAGAAATTTCAAATTGGTGTTTGTTCTTTTTGATTGAAATTTCACAGGGAAAAAAATGGTGTTTTGAAGTCTATTTGTATTGATTTGTGTAAAATACCCCTATGGATTACTGCAAGCATTAAATCCTCTCCTGGTGATGACATTTCTTTCCCAACGCTGATTCATGGAGACCCATGAGAATCTCTATTCTTGTGTTGATGAATCAAATTCAAGATAAGAGGGGAAAAGGAAACTTAAACATAATTTTAACTCTTTGGAGTGCTGCATCTCACTGCTGATATTGCTGTCCTTCAGCTTTGCCTGCATTTTTCAAGGAAGGGTTGAAGAACAGGGAAGCCACAGACGGCGCCACGGCCGCTCTGCGCTGCGAGCTGAGCAAGGTGGGCGTCCCCGTGGAGTGGAGAAAAGAGGACAAGGCACTCAAACCAAGTGAAAAGTACAGGATGAGACAGGAAGATACAGCTGCAGAGCTGCTGATCCGAGATCTGGAGGTGGAAGACACAGGAGAATACACCTGTGTGTGTGGAGACCAGAAGACCTCGGCAGTCTTGACAGTCCACGGTAAAAAAGCCACTCTCCGTTGGGATAGCTCAAGGACATCCCTTTTCTCTCTCTCCCTCCCACTTGCTTTGATGTTTTGATTCTGCAGCATTTTCCTGGTTTGCTGGTGCTGTTTCCTCCCATCTCCCACTGTCTGTCAGTTTGAAACTGATGGCTTTATTTCAGAGTAAAGAAAAGCTGTGAGAATTTCTCATCTCAGGGAGCAAGAGTGAGCAGAGCTCCAGCAGAAGGTTGTTCTCAGGGGGTTTCTCATTGTGTCTCCCAGACATCAGTGTATTTTCATGCTTAACCTGAAGTAAAGTCCTTTAAGTCTGCTGAGCTCAGTCAGTGAGAGGTTTTTCCATTCAGGAATGAGTGACCACCCTCCTCTTCTGCAGGATTTTTGTATATTCTGCTGAGAAAATGGTACTTGTATAAATCTCCACCCCTCAGCGTTATTCTGCAGGTTCTGAATTAAGCACAAATGGGGGAAATTTTGTTCCTGGTTCTGCCATGGTGAATGGTGATGAGCTCTGGTTGCCCCTCCAGAAGGAGCAGCTCATGTACAGCTCCCATAGATGGAAGAACAGCTTTTATTGAAGATATCTCTTATGGATGAAATGCTGCCAAGGGCAAGGGAAAATTGAGGAGGCAAAACTATTCTCCCATATTTTCTGCACACTTTTTCATCATCTTCTTTCTCCCAGCTTGGGGAATTTCTGTTCCTCCCCTATTTTGACCTATCATTTTCATCCCTATGCAAGTCACTTCCATTTTATTTTAGTGGCACATCATAAGACAACTTGTTGAATGCTCCTAAAAACCCTTGTAATCCTGATATTAGTGTCATTATATTCTTGGAAATCTTGGGTTAAAGGTGCACCTGAAGCTATATTACTGTGTTTTTTCCCTGAACCAGAAATATAAATTGTGAGGTTAGGAAAGGCAGCAGTGCTGTCACACTACGGATGACTTTTAATCAAAATTCAGGTCATTAATGTTCAAGATAGATTATTTCAGAGTGAAATAGGTAGAGAGGAGTATTGGAATCAGCTGTGAAGAGGTGAATATGGACAAGTTAATGTTAGAAGCAGGTCATGATGGAATTATCCCAGTGGGATCCTGCAGTAGTTTTCTGTTAGGAGCAGCATTCCAGATGGATTTGTTTTCCTGTAATGGTGAAGGACTGGCCACAGGCCCCAGCCCTGAGTTCCCCAAGGTCTGGTTAATGGTTTTGATGTCCTCTCTATGTTACACCCCATAGCTCTGCCTGCACTGTTCAAAAGAGATCTTGTCAATGTGGAAGGCACAGAAAACAGGACGGCTCTTCTGCAGTGTGAGCTGAGCAAACCCGCCCCGGTGGAGTGGAGGAAGGGGCAGGAGGTGCTCAGAGCCAGTGAAAAATACAAAATGAGGCTGAAGGACAAGACTGCTGAGCTGACAATCCACAGCCTGGAGGAGGGAGATGCAGGAGATTACACCTGTGTGTGTGGAGACAAGACTACCACAGCTTCCCTGACAGTGCATGGTAAAATATCTGGGTTAAGAGGAATTTTCTGCGTTGTCATCTGTGATCCTCCTGTGGGATCACAATCTGCTCTTGGTCCCTTCTGTTATTTTAAGATGTTGTGGCAGCTGTTCCAACCACTGGGAATATCTTCTGCTGAAAGCCCTTCCTTTGGGACTGATAAACAGCATCACAGATTCTTTTCAGTCCCTGTTCTTTCCTGTTGATGGAAGCTGGAAGTGGATAATGAAAAACTTGATGAAGTCAGAAATAGCATTTTGGAGTATTTTCACTCCTTAATTTCTTTAGGGCGTATCACTGAGATTTCACTTGGTTTTCTTGGATGAAGTTGAAAAGTGATGAAAGTTTAATTTTAAACAGCATGGTGTTCATTTTAATTCTTAATCTGGTTTTGAGAAAGAGCTGTGCATATCTCCTTGAAATCTTGGGATCAGCTTTCTGTTGTTACATCTTAAAATGCCTTTAAAGCATACCTCCCAGTACTGATATTTTAGTTTTACAGATTTCCAGATCAATGAGAGCTCAGGGACTGAGACTGGTGTGGTTTTCCATGTCATGCCATGCCTCATATCATTAAAAAAACCCTCTGATTTATGAATAAGGTGTTTTCCAGCTGTCCAAACCCACTCTATGATGATTTTCAGAGTTGTTATAAATCAATGCTGATTTCCAAGTCATTGTGAGATGGTGAATTCTGTGAATGTGGTGTCTTGGAAGGCACAAGTCAGGGACGCCCCTGAAATAATCCTTTGCTCCCAAGTTCTGTGCATTCTAAACCATTTTGAAGTGTTTTAATTCAGTGGAGCAATCAAGACCAGGGTGTTTGCTCAATTTTAAAGTGCTCTCTTTCACCTGTGATCTTCAGCCCTCCCTCCTCACTTTAAGAAAGAGCTGAAGAACGTGGAAGGCACAGAAAATGGCACGGCCACTCTCTGCTGTGAGCTGAGCAAAGCTGGAGCTGCCGTGGCCTGGAGGAAAGGAGACAAAACCCTGGGGACAAGTGACAAGTTCACCATGAGGTGCCAGGGCACGGTGGCTGAGCTGGTGATCCACGATTTGGCCCTGGCAGATGCTGGAGATTACACGTGCTCTTGTGGAGAGCAGGAAACCACGGCTGCGCTCAAAGTCAATGGTAAAAATAATTAAAAAAAGGAAATGTATAATAGATTAGAGATGGTTTTCAAGCAGTTTTTTTTGGTTTAAGAGCATAGGAGTGTCAGCTTTGAAAGTGCAGCTCTGTTTCTAATGGGTTTAGCAAAATCTGGTTGGACACGGGAATAAATTCCTGGATGCTTTGGTCGGTGTCAGGCACAGGTTGGAGGTTCATGGCAAAAATTGCAGATATTAACCCTGGTGCTAATTCATTTTTTTAATCCTCATGTTCAGCAGTAGGTGCTGAGAAATGGAAAATCACATTATTGTGATGTTGGTTGTAAAGATGTTGCCATCATAAAGCTGAGAAGATTTTTTGAAGAGATGTTTTTGAGACAGTTATCAGTATTTCAGTACAATTTGATGGTCAAGCACTGCTAGACCACTGTAGGAGGTGAAAATAAAGAATAGTTTGGGGTGGAAAAGACCTTTTAAAAGTCTCTGATGGAAAAGTGAAACTGATACTTCAGGTATGGGTTCATTTATGAACTTTTTTAGTAACAATTTGCATTTCCATAGAATTTAGATGCTTTGGCTAGGCAAAGGCCAAGGTAGGTTTCAGTCATGCAGGTCTGAAGTTGAGACTGATGTGGTTCTTCACTCCATACCATGGATTTCACCCTGAAAAACCCTCTCTGACTTATGAATGAGGTGTTTTCCAGCTTTCCAAAGCCAGTCTGATGGTTCTCAGAGTGGCCATCAACCCTGATGGATTTGCCAGTCTCGTGGTTCTCAGATGGATTTCATTAGGAAAGGCTTTGCTTATCACTTGTGCTCGTCAGACCACACGAAATGGTTACTGGAGCTGCTGCCGTGGTCCCACATTCTGCTCCTTTTGAACCCCCCAGCCCTGCCTGTGCACTTCCAGGAGGAGATGAGGGATGAGGAGGCCACAGAAGGCGCCACAGCCACCCTGCAGTGCGCGCTGTCCAGGGCTGCGCCCGTGGAGTGGAGGAAGAAGCACAAAGTGCTCAAACCCGGCGAAAAATACACCATGAGGCAGGAGGGCAGCAGAGCCCAGCTGCTGGTGCATGCCCTGGAGCCCAGGGATGCTGGGGAGTACACCTGTGTGTGCGGAGAGGAGAAGACAACAGCAGCACTGACAGTGCACGGTAAAGGGCTCGGAAATGGGGCGGTTTTGGGTGTGGTTGTCCCTCCTCCTCTGCAAGCCTCAGGACTCACACGCCACGAGTTCTTCCTCTAATCTTGCCACCATTAATTCTGTTTGTAACAGACTTCCTTCTTTTTATTGTGGTTTTTGTCTAATTCTAACCATGGTTGTAGTTCCATTGATTTTGCTAAATTTTTCCCTGTTTATTCTCCTTGCTCTTGTTGGTGCAGGGCTGTATTTCTTTGTAAAGGATGAAGGATGTCATGGATTTGCTTTTTCTTATTCTATTTTGACTTTATTTTATTCTGTTTACTCACTTTTGACTTGAACCTAGACAGATGGAGCAGCAAGAACGTTCACAGCTCTTTGAAAGAACAATTTTATTTCAAGTTGCATCAGGATTTGACAAGTAATTTTAAATAATGAAAAGAAAATTTGGTTCAGTGTAATTTTCCTTGTAACTCTGACCAAGAATAATGTTATAATGTTGATTTTTATTCAGGTACTACAGAATACTCAGCATTAGAGTAGGAGATTATTTCACAGTCCTCAGCCAAATTACTGTGCTTAACTTCCCATGGAAGAGAGGGGAAACTTTATTTTCATTATTAACACAGAAGTAGTTTCAGCCTTTTTCTCTCTGAGTTCAACAAATCTGAGCTCAGGGAGTTGATTTCTTTGCTTTTCTGCCTATCTTTGCATTTGCCAATACAACAAGGATTGCTTCAGTCTTGAACTTCCAATTTAACCATGAAAAATAGAATTGAAATTAACTTGTACATCCTTGAGCCCCAAGGCACCATCATTACTGCCAGAAAGTTTTTCTTTAAATCAACAGAAGTCTTTCTTGAACTGGCTTAATTCTTCCAGAAGCAGAGAAATATTTGTATGAATTTTAAACCAAGAAGCAATGGGACACTCCAAGCTACACATCTCAATTATGAGGATTTGTTTGCATCAGGCTTGAACTTTTTGACTTGAATTTTCTCCACAAACTGTTGTTACCCCAAATGCCTCACTGCAGATCTGCTTCTTCTTGTATTTGTGTTGTTGACTGTTCCTAAATATTTTCCATCTGCCCTTGCTGAACTGAAGTCATTTCATCACCACTGCTTTATACAAATCTTCTATATCTTAATCCAGTTTAAAGAAGTGTTTTTACCCTTTCTCCCTTCCCACCTTGAGATCATCTTCAAAATTAATGAAACTTCGCATTTCATTGTCCAAGTTGCTACAGAAAATGCTGAATAATCCTGAACTCAGATTAGTGAAAAACACTGCTCAATTCATTCTTTCATTGTGAGTGTAAACCGCAGTCCAATATCCTGTAACTGTGGTTTTCACATTAGTAGCCCTTCCCTTCTCTAATTCCACCTATATCAAAGTTAAAACTTTACTAAAATAATAATAATATAGAACATATTATTTGGCCTTCTGTCAACGAAGCTCAGTCTATACCAAGAAAAAATTACCCTGATCTACTCCTTCATGAAGAGAAAAGCTCTTAGCAAATCTGAGTTTTTCAAATAATTCCTCAGATTCTCTCTCTCTCTTTTTGTATGACAAGCATTATGAATGGGATTCAGCTTCAAGACTGAAGAGTTTTCTCAAATTCCCATTTTTGTCAGTGGAGATCTATCAAGCTAAGACCATGGGAATCAGGGAGACCTCCAGCTCATTTTAAAGCAGACATTTACATTTGGAGCTCTATTGGCTCCGCTGACTTTACACAAGTGATTTTTCTTTCTTTACTCTCTGGGATTTTAGAATCTCAGTTTACACAGCAAGAACTTGATGTGTATATTTCAGAGATATATTTTTCACATCTTAGTTTCTGCTTTTTCCATACTTGAGGAACATCAGCCACTCTCTTTGATTTCTCCAGTGTCACTGTCACTGTCTGAAATTTGTTGTGCCTGCACCTTAAGAATTCCAGGACAAATTTCATCACACCAAGCTGCTTTGAGAATATATTTATTTAAATATTCTCTAATGCTTTCTTATTTCTTTTCCAAGCCAGAATTTCTATTATTTCCTTAATTAAATCTAACATTTAATAATAATGAAGAAAAAGGAATTAAACACTTCAGCTTTCCCCATGTCCACTCATCATCAACATTCCTGAAAGAGAGGCAGACCAACATCTCCCTTGTTGTTTTCCTTCCTTCTAATCTATTTACAATAATGTCTGCACAGTTATCTCCACATCCTTATTCTCAATTATTTCTTTCATGCTGGTCAGGGTCAGGAGTTGGAGACCATCCTCTCAAGCTCTTTATTAGCTATTTTAAATCCAAATGTAGTTCCCACCCCATTCCAAAGACTTAATGAATGTCCTCCCATTCTATGGCTTCCACATATTGCCACACTTCCATCCAGTCTTACACTCTGAATAATTCTCTTTGTTTTTCCAAAAGGGATGAGGTGTCAGGAAGCACCTGAACTACCTGGGGTGAGGGAATTATGGCAGATTTCTGCAGTGCCTGCATCATCCTTCTCTTTCCTTTTTATTCATACCCAAGCACTTTCAGGAGCTCTCTCTAATTCTTCTCTTCAGTCTTATCCTAACTCTGGGCTAGGTCTGAAGGCATCCTTAAAATTTAAATTAAAAGGTTATATTTTTTTCCTTTAGCTTTTTTCCTGATCATGGTGTAAACTGTTGTATTAATCTTCTAGGCTGGGTTATACTGAGAAAGTTGCAGTTTTGACCATACATGAAGTTTCCCCATTTTTGCTGTTTATTTTCCATACTTCTCTAAACCAATCAGCAAATTCATTTAATATTTGCTGAAAGAAATGAAAAGACCCTTTTTTGTCTATGATACAAATCAGCATTTTCCTTCTGTGAGATATCTTCATGTCAGTGACCAGGCAGGGACAGATATTGGTGCACATTGTTTATTTTGGTGGTGAAGAGCTGCTTGTCATGAGAACCTTTGCTGCTCTGTTTCCCAGCCCTTCCTGCTCTGTTCAAAGAAGAGTTAAGAGATGAGGAGGCCCAGGAGGGTGAAGCAGTGACTCTGCACTGTGAGCTGACCAAACCTGCCCCAGTGGAGTGGAGAAAGGGACACACAGCCCTCAAACCTAGTGAGAAATACAAAATGAGGCAGAAGGATGTCACTGCAGAGCTGGTGATCCACAGCCTGACCCAGAGTGATGCTGGGCACTATACCTGTGTGTGTGGGGAGCAGCAGTCCACAGCTTCCTTGGCAGTACATGGTAATGACCAACTCCATCTGGATGCCATCACTGTTGAGATTATGGTTTGAATTGTTTTTATCAACATCATCATTTTTATCTGTGCACAGTTCCTCTGAGTCTGACCTTGCATGGCATGATGAGGAAGATGAATTTTGTGATTTAGGGGTAAAACCTTTCCCTAATTCCATGTACAAAGTGGTTTTAGGACCGAATTCCTGAAGCAGATGTGGGGTCAAGCCTGAAGACACCTCCCCACCTGATGTCTTGTGTAATCTGACCTAGAGCAGGGACTGGACAGAGCTAAAGAATAAAGCAGGATTTATTAAAAGGCCTCCCTGGATGCACCTTGGGCAGCACCAGAGCCCAGCCAGGGCTGCACCCAAGATGAACCAAAATGGCCCCAAAATGCACGAGCGCTGCCGGGGTCTCTCCCTGGGATCAGTTCTGCTCCATTTGCACCTTGCAGTTCATTGTCCCATTCCAGCTTTAGCCCAGGCAGTCCCACCCTGCTTGTTTTTCTCTCTCCAGCCCATGGGGTTTGTGCTCTGGGGCTGAGATTTGGGTCATTTGTCCTTGGTGCCCAGCTGGCGCAGGAATTGTTTTGTCTCCCTGCTCTGTGCACAGAGCTCACCATGCCCTGATATAAAGCTCAAAACTACTCACTAAAGCGGAACAGAATGTGAAAAATAGAAAACCTGAGGCCTCACAGCCATGTCCTCACCTGCAGGCTGAGTTTGCTGCTCCTTTAACCCTGTTCCCATTGCACCCCCAGTGCTGCCTGCAGCCATCCAGGAGAGCCTGAGGGACGAGGAGGTGACCGAGGGCCAAGCGGCCACTCTGAGCTGTGAGCTGACCAAAGCTGCCCCCGTGGAGTGGAGGAAGGGCAGCACTCTGCTCAGAGCCAGTGACAAGTACAAAATGAGGCAGGAGGGCACGGTCAGGAAGCTGCTTATCCAAGATGTGGAGCTGAAGGATGCTGGAGAGTACACGTGTGTGTGTGGAGAGCAGGAGACAACAGCGACCTTGATAGTGCATGGTAAAAATAATATAAATATATCTCTATTATTGTGGGTTTCTATGCCAGCTCATTGATATTGCTGTGTGTTCACCTGTGGCTGAATTGTTTCTTTAAATCTGTAAACTCTCTGTAAAGTCTGGTTGTATCCAGGCTGCTTTTCTCTTCCTGTCTTTTGGTTTGTCCGATGTCTCAGAATGATGAGGAAAACACCCTGTTTCCACCCCATAGTGTTCTCTGCTCCTGTACCACCCCACCCCTCCTGTCACCTATGTGCCACATGTCATTTTTAATGTCCTCTGTGCATTTTGTGACCTTCAGCCCTGCCAGCCCTTTTCAAAGAGGACCTGAAGGACCTGCAAGGCACAGAAAGCCAAACAGCCACCCTGCGCTGTGAGCTGAGCAAGGCTGCAGCTGTGGCGTGGAAGAAAGGCAACAAAATACTCAGGGCAAGTGAAAAATACATCCTGAGGCAGGAGGGTGCCCTGGCAGAGCTGGAAATCCGTGACCTAGAGCTGCAGGATGCAGGAGATTACACCTGTGTGTGTGGGGAGCAGCACAGCACGGCCTCTCTGACAGTGAAGGGTAAATGTAGATTATTGTCCATTTTCTGTTCCTCTGAAGCCTCCATGGAGTGTCCACCTGTTGTTTAACTTGTGTCCAGGTCTTGTTCAGGTGTTTATTTTTTGTCGGGGGTTGCTGAAAAGGGAGCTGAGCTCAGGAATGTCCCTCCCTGCAGAGACACTGCTGTGTTTTATTTTTAAGGGAATTGCACCATGGAAATGTTAGACCAGCTAAGATGTTCTGTCCTGTGAGAAATCCTTTGAATTCTACCTTAAATCTTGTACTTTGGCCTGTCATCTCAGCACTTCTTGTCTCTCTGCTGGATTCGGTTTTCCAGATCTCAGCAATGCCTTGTGCAGGCTGCCCTAGAGCAGAGGCTGGACAGAGCTAAAGAATAAAGCAGGGATTTATCAAAAGGCCTCCATGGATGCACCTTGGGCAGCACCAGAGCCCAGCCAGGGCTGCACCCAAGATGAACCAAAATGGCCCCAAAATGCACGAGCGCTGCCGGGGTCTCTCCCTGGGATCAGTTCTGCTCCATTTGCACCTTGCAGTTCATTGTCCCATTCCAGCTTTAGCCCAGGCAGTCCCACCCTGCTTGTTTTTCTCTCTCCAGCCCACGGGGTTTGTGCTCTGGGGCTGAGATTTGGGTCATTTGTCCTTGGTGCCCAGCTGGAGCAGGAATTGTTTTGTCTCCCTGCTCTGTGCACAGAGCTCACCATGCCCTGATGTGAAGCTCAGACCCACACACTAAAGCAGCACAGAATGTGAAAATATAAAAGCCAGAACCTGAGGCACCATTTGCAGTGATAACCTCAACCCCCTGATTTGGCCAGATTTGAACTTCAGCTGAGAATTCACAATGCTGAACACTTAGTTTAAATACACTTTCTATTGGCTTTCCATCCCCAGCCCTGCCAGTGTTTTTCAAGGAAAAGCTGAAGGATGAAGAAGCCCAAGAAGGAGCATCAGTGACTCTGAGATGTGGATTAACCAAAGGAGCTCCTGTGCAGTGGCAAATAGGGCCCAAAGTGCTCAAAGCAAGTGACAAATATCAAATGAGAGAGTCTGGCACCACTGCAGAGCTGGTCATTTGTGACCTAGAATTAAAAGATGCTGGAGATTACACCTGTGTGTGTGGTGACCAGAAGACAACTGCAACCTTAACAGTTCATGGTAAAAAGAGCTTTCTAAAATTGATAAATATCTCTTGAGATAGACATAATTCTGAAATGTAGAGGTTTCTTCCCTGGGTCAGTAATTTTTTTTTATCCCTTCTTCTTCCTTCATTCTATTTATAACTCATTTCTTCCTGAGAAAGAGTCACTCGAGGTGAATTTTTTCATTGTTATTAATCTGTCCTTTAAAAGGAGAAAATGAGAAGTTTCCTTCTGTGCAAGCCTCCTCTTCATGGATATTTGCATTTTCCAGCTCTGACCCCATAGGTCACTTCAGTCCACCATAGTTTCTCCAAAACATCCAGCTCTGGGCTCTGAGGTGCCTCTTCCCCAGGAACTGGAAAAGGAGAAGTGAGGGTTGGGGCAGCAGAAAGAGGAGGAAATTCTCTGGCCATGTATTTTTGGTTTTTTGGTTTTTTTTTCTGAAGGCTCCAGATTCTTTAAAGAAGTCAGACATGAAGAGTGAGATAAGTGTTATCATTCCAGAGCTTAATTCCTGTAGGTTGTTTTGTCTTTGAGTTATGATTTCCAAAGGAGTAATAAGAATCTAAATTTCTTATTAGATATAATGGCCCTTCAAACTTCAGTTTAAAACTAGGAGTAGTTTTATTTGGATATCTGTCTGCTTTTGTATAGATGGGGCTGTGACAGTTTAATGAAAACCAACCAAAAACTAATAACAGCAGCCTCCAAAAAATTATATTGGTGTGGGTAAAACAGTTCTGTATCCAGCAGTGTTATTTGTGAGTGCTGTTGATCTGAGGTTTGGGTCTTTCTGTTTTGTTCTTTTATAAATAACAACAAAAACCTAGGGAACTGACATCTCAGTTGGTGAATAGATAATGAAATCACATTATTCTCAAAGAAAGACATTTTCAGAGTTTCTGGACTTGGTTATGGCTAAGAACATCTATAATCGGCTGAAAAAAAGGCAAGAGGGTAAATAATCTCAAAATAGAAATGAGGGTTTTAATTCTGGTTTTCTGCTGTCCCTCTGTCCGTGTTGCATCCTCCAGCTCTGCCACCCCTCTTTAAGGAGGAGCTGAAGGACCAGGAGGCAGAAGAAGGTGGAGAGGTGTCCCTGCTCTGTGAGCTCTCCAAGGCTGCTCCAGTGCAGTGGCAGAAGGACCAGAGGACCCTCAAACCAAGTGGGAAATACAGAATGAGGCAGGAGGGGCTCAAGGCAGAGCTGGTGATCCATGGAATAGCTGGGGAGGATGCAGGAGAGTACACCTGTGTGTGTGGAGAGCAGCAGACTACAGCTGTCCTGACAGTGCAGGGTAAAGCCATCCCTGACCTCCTCTCTCCTGCTGCAAACCTCTGCCCTCTGCTCTGAGCTGTTCAATTTCCAATCTGTCTCTTCATCCTTATTAACTGAACTTCCATTCACTTGAAAATGTTCCCTGCAGGCTGTGGAAACTGGAAAATCCTCTCTGCATTTCTCTGTGCCATCCTTTTGCCTTTTCCTTTCCTTAATCACAAGCCTGCTCTCCTTTCTTCTTTCCCTTCTGCCATTCCTTTCCTACCATGTAACCCCACTGTTCTTTGGTCTTTCCTTTCCTGCATTTCTTCTCCAAACCACAAATCTGTTTATTCTTTGCCCTTCCTTTCTGGAATTCTCAATACCAACCATTTCAATAGAGGGAATAAAGAGTATCCAGAACAAGGTTCTGTTAGTTATAATTTTCTCCACACTAAGTTGTGTCCGTTTTGGGTTTTGTGCCCATCATCTCTGTCCTGATGCCCAAAGATAGATTTCCATTAGGAGACTTATTTTCCTAAGGAAAGAATAAATTCTTTCTGTGACCTCTTTCTGGTCTTCCTTTGTTGGAAGAACCATTTGCTGGACAAACAAGGCTGATGTTTCAGCTTAACACTGCTGGAACGGGAAATGTGCCAAATCAGGGCTAAGCCTGTTTTCTAGCCTGGATATTTTAACTAAGTCTCTAATACTGGACACTAATTTTGAGATCTGAGACATCCAACCTTGTTAAACAGGTGAAATATCCCATTATCTCACCCAGTTAATAGAAGGGCATATGTGAAGGTCACCACATTTATTTCAAGGATGCAAATTGCAATGGGCACAATAATTATGTTAAATGAGAAAAATGTGTTCTGAGACAAGAACCCAGGCTGGAATTCAGCAGCTGGAGATTTCCTTTGGGGTCAAGAAGAATCTGTGAGTCCTGGATGCTCCTGTTCAAGGATATCTCAAGGAAGAAGGAGTGAGGATGAGTAAGGAGCTGTGTCAAGTCAGAGCACAGCAGGGCAGCTCTGAGTAGGGGAAAAGAAAGTGCAAAGCCATGAAGTTTGTGGAAGACACCAGTACAAGTGAATTGAGGAGCTCAGAGCTGGTATTCTGCTTTTTTCTGAGGAGGAACCAGGTAGAAAGCCGATGTAAATCTGTTGAGGGCTGTGCAGCTTTGCTGCAGGAAGCCAGGGTAAATCCAAAATTATTAGGATGTCTGTTCCCACTAGGATATTTTCACTTCTCTTTTCTCTCTTTGTGGCTGATGCTCACCCTTCCTTGACAACTTCCCTCTGTCACAACCTTCTCACCTTTCCCCTGTCACTTCCTCACCCCTCTCTGGAGACACCCTCAGTTTGTAACACATTTTACCTGCATCCATCCTTCAGCTGTGCCTCCGTTTTTCCAAGAAGAAATGACCAGCCAGGAAGGGGTAGAAGGTGGAACAGCCGCTTTTCACTGTGAGCTGAGCAAAGCCCCTGCCTGTGTGCAGTGGAGGAAGGGCCAGCTCATCCTCACCTCGGGCCCCAAGTACAGCATGAGGCAGGAGGGACGTGCTGTGGAGCTGTTGGTCCATGGACTGGACCTGAGTGACACTGGGGACTATTCCTGTGTGTGTGGAGACAACATCAGCACAGCTGCATTAACAGTTCATGGTAATGTAATCCTTGGGGTGAACATCCTCCAAACCTGCCCAAATGTCTGTGGTCTGTTCCTATCTCTTTCTGTTTGCTTGGGTTTTGGTTCCTTACATGGTAATGTAATCCCTGGGCGAACATCCTCCAAACCTGCCCAAATCTCCATGGTCTGTTCCTGTCCCTCTCTGTTTGCTTGGGCTTTTGGTTCCTTTCATAGTAATGTAATCCTTGGAGTGGTCCCAAGGTCCTCCAAACCTGCTCAAATCTCCATGGTCTGTTCCTGTCCCTTTTTGTTTGCTTGGGCTTTTGGTTCCTTTCATGGTAATGTAATCCTTGGGTGAACATCCTCCAAACCTGCCCAAATCTCTGTGGTCTGTTCCTGTCCTTTTCTGTTTGCTTAGGTTTTGGTTCCTTTGGACTCTCTGTGCTTCCTCCTTTTGTAGAATTGGGTAAAACATTCCCTGCTGGTGTTTGCCCCCCTCAGCTCTGCTGGTTCATCTCACTTTCCTTGCCCTGATCCAGTGGCCAGGGAAGCTGGGGAAGTTTTTCCATTGTGTTCTGCTGACCTGGATCAGGGCTTGGTGCTGCCCCATGAAACCTCTCTCATCAAGCTTCCCTTTAAGGAACATTCACCCTCTCTATGGTAACTCTTTTACTCCTCAGTGCTGCCTCCAGAATTCAAGAGTGAGCTGAAGGACCTGGAAGCTGTGGAAAATGGCACAGCTGCTCTGCAGTGTGAGCTGACAAAACCCGCTGACGTGCAGTGGAAGAAAGGGCAGGAGGTGCTCAAAGAGAGCAGAAAACATGAAATGAGTCAGGATGGGGCTGTTGCAAAGCTGGTTATCCACGAGCTGGAGGAGGAGGATGCTGGAGTTTACACCTGTGTGTGTGGAGATCAGCAGACAACTGCCACGCTGACAGTCAATGGTAAAAAGCTAAAGGGAAAAGGCTGCAGGATTTTCTGAAAATTAAAATAGCAACTGTGGTTTAGTGTTGCTTAAGGAAAAGATTGTAAATCATGAAGTGTGCAGAATAGCCTGGTCAATGCAGCTCATAGAGTGGCCAGGCAGAAAATGGGAATGGCAATGCAGAGCTAAGTGCATTTTTTCTGTATTTTGCTGTCAAAATAATCAAAATCTCTCCTGCAAGAGGCCTGCCTGAACAGGGCATCTGAACCTTTAAATTTCCCTGCCTTAAGAGGGAGAATGAACTCTTGCAAGTCTCTGTATTAGCAGGGAATATGAACTTTGAAAATTCCCTGCTGATCTTCAGAACACTTCTTCAGTGATCAGGGCAGCACACTGGCTGCTTTTACAGCAAGAAAACTCTTATTCCATTTTTAGATCATAGGTTAAGTTCTATATATTTCATGGCAAATGTAACTTCCTGAAATCCATTTCTTCTTGTATTGTATTTGTGGGGACTCCCGTGGCAGGAAGGAATGATGAATCTGACTCCATGTTCTCAGAAGGCTAATTTATTATTTTATGATACTATATTATATTAAGAATACTATACTAAAGAATACAGAAAGGAATACTGAATGCTAAAAAGATGATAATGAAAACTCCTGACTCCTTCTAGAGTCTTGACACAGCTTGGCCATAATTGACCCATGAGTCCAATAATTCACAGCAGAATCCAATGAAACAATCACCTGTGGGTAAACAATCTCCAAACACATTCCACATGAGCAAAACACAGGAGAAGCAAATAAGATAAGAATTGTTTTCCTTTATCTCTGAGGTTTCTCAGCTTCCCAGGAGAAAATCCTGGACAAAGGGATTTTTCCAGAAAATGTGAATGCCACATTCTTGCTCTGCACATGTTCCTATTACTTCTCAGGGCAACTAGCTTCATAGTTTGAATTAGAGCATTGAGGTTTAGAGACATCTGGAAAAAAGCCCACCTCTTTTGGTGCTTTCATTTTCCCTCTACATCCTTTTTCCCAAGCCCCATCTGCAGCAGGTCCAAGTCATAATTCTATTTTATAGCCCTACCAGCCCTTTTTAAACAAGAGCTCCAGGACACTGAGGCAGAAGAAGGCGGCACAGTGACCCTGAGGTGTGAGCTCACCAAACCCAAGGCTCCAGTGGAGTGGAGGAAAGGAGATGTCACTCTCTACCCCGGTCTGAAATACGAGCTGAGGCAGAAGGGCTGTGCTGCTGAATTGGTCATTCATGACCTGGAAGTAGAAGATTCAGGAATTTACACCTGTGACTCCGGACACCAGCGGACAACGGCTGTGCTGGCCGTGCATGGTAGGCACTGGTGACCCTTGCCTCAGGACGAGTGCAGTGAAAGGAGCTTTTCCTGGTGTTCTCTGTTCTCTGGTGTTCCTTTGATTTGTTTTGTTGCTGGTCCACACCAGAATAAATGTTCGTCAGGGGCACGGCACACAGCAAAGTAGAAAGGTTCTTCTTGCGGTATCTGGAGTGATTAATGGCAATTAAAGCAATTGAATAGTTTGGGTTGGAAGGGACCTTAAAGATCATCCCTTTCCATCCCTCTGCCACTGGCAGGGACACCTTCTACCAGAGCAGGTTTTTCAGAGGTCAAATCAACCTGGCTTTGAAGGTTGCCATAATATAAAAACACACTGAACCGTCCTGCCCTGAGTGCAAGGTGTGGCTGGATATGGGAATGGGATAAGGGATGCCTAACTGGATGTAATCCTGCTTGGGATGGTAAGAGATGCACCAATTAAGGGATAAGAGATTTCTAGGATATATGAATGTGCTGCATTGTTACTTTGCTTTGAACTTCAGGTAGAACTGCTGACTGCAGACAACTTGAATCCACACCTTCACAGTGTTCCTTCACTCCTTGTACCATCCTTAACAGAGATCTGGATTTCCCCTCCCATTTACCTCTTCACTGTGATCTCTTACCAAGAGATCAATACTAATTTGATCTTTTGTACATTGATAGAAGCTTTATTTGGAGCAGAAATTCTCAGTTTAATATTGCAAACTCACAGACTTCTATTAAGGGACAGGGATCTGTGTAAGAGAGGCCATTCCCAGTGATCTTTGCCTAAAGCATCCATACCTGGCATGGAAACTCTTCCTTAGAAAAGTCTGACTCCTTCAGACCCCAAACCAGGCCATTCTGTTGACCACTAAGACCAGATCTTTCCTGACTTTGCCTGTCCCCACCTCTTGGTTCCTTTAGTGTGGTTCAAGAAAGATTCTACCAAGACAGAGAATTGCGTAATCCCCAGGATTATGGAATTATTAGAATAAACCACACCTGAAGGATGATGGTAGGACTGGATCCTTCTTGCACTAAAGCCCTCTTGAAACGTTTTCTTCTCAAATTTTCCAGCACTGCCCATCACGTTTAAGCAACCTTTACAAAATAAGGAGTTTGAGGAAGGAAGCACAGCCACGTTCTGCTGCGAGCTGTCGAAAGCCAGCGCTGCAGTGGAATGGAGGAAAGGAGGTGTGGGGCTGCAGCCCAGCCAGAAATATGAAATGAGGCAGAGGGGATGCCTGGTAGAGCTCTTGATACACAACCTCAGATTGGAAGATACAGGAGAATACAGCTGTGATACGGGGGATCAGGAAACCAGGGCAGCTCTGAACGTGAAAGGTACGTGGTGTGAGCTGACTCCTCATGGAATAGGTTCCTCCAACAGGCAAAAAATCATTTCAATATCAGTATTTTTAAGTGCATTAGTCTTATTCTCTGTGAATATTTTCTTTTTCATCTGATATATTAGGATTTTTTCATTTTTAATAAGAATGGAAGAGGACGATGCTTTGTTCTTCCAGTGCTGTGTTTGAGTTTTAGGCTCTAATAGGAAATACTTTCAAGCTTTGTGCCTGAGTAGAAATTAAAGAAAGAGCAATGATTTAACATAACATCTGGATATGTTGTTTGAATATTTAAAAAGAATATTTTCTTTCAAATACTGGAAGAAGAGAGACAATGACATCCCTGACCTCTCAAGGCTGTCCACGGAGTTTTGAAGTTCTTTGCTCATGAGATCATTGTTAGATCAACTCAGGGATAAAATCCTTCAATGAATTCACCACTGGGAAGGATCTGAGTGAAGGAACAAAGGAAATAAACGTTATGGGTGCAGATGGCTTCTTCTGATGCAGCAAGATCTCCTAGTTGTGCCAGGAAAATTAGAAAACCACGGATCCTACCTAGGAATATCACAGTGAAAAGCATCTTGTTCTCCAAGAGACAGTCTGTGCTAACCAGCCTTCACTAAAAGATCCTGTTGATCCTTTTCTTTTCTCTTTTAGCTCTGCCAGTTCTTTTCCAAAAGCAGCTCAAAGATGAGGAGGCAGAAGAAGGAGCCGCAGTGAAATTCCAGTGTGAGCTGACAAAGGATAACGCGGCCGTGGAGTGGAGGAAAGGCACCATGGAGCTCTTCCCGTGTGCCAAATACCAAATTAAATTAAGTGGGCGCACAGCTGAGCTTGTGATCCATAATGTAGAGCCAGAGGATGCTTCTGATTACACCTGTGACACAGGAGACCAGCAGAGCACTGCAGTTCTCAGAGTGAATGGTTAGCATTGCACCCACCCGGGCTGGAGGAGAAGAGGCGTTGGTGGAACTGTGTGAAAGGTGTTATTTAATCCAAAAATTAAGATAAGGAGGAAAAGAGCTGCCCAGTCATAAAGCAGAATATAGAGAAGTGGATCTGGTGGGACAGGGTTCCTGTTTGAGCCTGCAAAGAGTGTAGTGCACTGATCCCTTCCTCTGATAAGATAAGAGCAAGGAATTCTGCGTCATGGGGATTTTGAAATACTGACAAAACTTCTTTTGGCACTTTGCAATTTTGCTGGTTCACTTGAATCAATAGGAAAATCACACGTCATTTAAAAAAAGCATTTTGAGGTTGCTATTTTTAATCTCCCTGTGAAGAGCCTGAGAATGCTGGGTTTAACCTGACCAGGAATAATGTCTGTGATTGATCACAGAATCACAGAACGGGTCACAGGTCCAACCTTCCTGCTCAGACAGGGCCATGCCAGCACCATCTAGGAAATGTTTGTGTTTGTCTCAAAGTTGGGTGGAATTTGTGGCTTTGATCTTAGCCATAACCTTTCAAACAACATATTTTTGCTGATTCTGACTCAAAAAGCAGTCACAGGGTCAACTACGGGTGAAAGAGCCCAGTGATTGCTTTACCTGTCTCACAGTAGTGTTTTTACTGGAACCACAGGCACTGAGATTCCTCTTTTTCCAACTGCTCACACATACCCCATGGATATCCCCTCCTTGCTTCCATCAGTGGCAAGCTGTTTTCTGAGCTGTTCCATGATCTACTTCAATAAATGTCCATTTGTGCATCATCTGGAAGGACTCAGTGATGATGATCTGGGTCTTAAAAAGACAGCTGAGAAATCAGAAATTATTTTAAAGCTTTACATTATTTAGCTGCTGAAAATCAGGAGTATTTATGTAAAAGTCAAAAGATTTACACTGGTTTAAACAGCAAGTGCCAGGTTTTACTTTGTCAAAAGCTTTGTGTGTTGGAGTTTCCAATATGCTGAGCAGACGCATGAAAGGTGTCATGTGGATGCCCTGGACTTTATGGGATATAAAAATATTTGGGGAACTTTCTGATTCTCTGGATATACACAATATAGGGGAAAAAAATGGGTTTATTATTATATCACCACTTAATGCAAAATTGTACTGCAGCACCAGAGCCTGGGTGCCTTGTGCTGATTTGTGCAGACCGGGCGTTCAAGCAGAGAGCTGATGCATTATTTATTTCTCATTTCACAGCCATCAAACCCCAGCTGAAGCAGCAGCTGAGGAACGAGGAGGTGGAAGTGGGAGGAACAGCCAGGCTGCGCTGCGAGGTTTCCATCAGCAAAGCAGAAGTGGAGTGGAGGAAGGACGGAGTCCTGCTGCACCCCAGCTCCAAGCACGAAATGTGGCAGGAGGGGACCCTCCGGGAGCTCCGTGTTCACCACCTGCAGCCTGGGGATGCTGGGGAATATTCCTGCAAGGCTGGAGACCAGACAAGCTCTGCCAAGCTCACCGTGAAAGGCAAGGCCTGTTTATTGGAACAGGGAGATTTCTGAGATTTCCCAATGTGACTGAGTTATGTACACACACATGAAATGGGTTATTGTGTGTTGTATTTGTAGGGAAGCCCCAACAAAGGCAGGAATGATAAATCTGACTTCATGTTCTCAGAAGGCTAATTTATTACTTTATAATACTATATTATATTAAAGAATACTATACTATACTAAAGAATACAGAAAGGATATTTACTGAATGCTGAAAAGATAATAATGAAAATTTGTGACTCTTTTCAGAGCCCCGACACAGCTTGGCACCAATTGGCCAAAGAGTCAAAACAACTCACCAGAATCCAGTCAGACAATCACCTTTGAGTAAATAATCTCCAAACACATTCCACATGAACAAAACACAGGAGAAGCAAATCAGATAATTATTGTTTTCCTTTTTCTCTGAGGCTTCTCAGCTTCCCAGGAGAAAAATCCTGGGTGAAGGGATTTTTTCAGAGAATGCGAATGCCACAATTGTGATCAACATGGAGCATAGGATAGGAAGGGTATAATTAAAAAATAGAAAAAGTGAATTAAAAATTAAAATTAAAATTAATAAAATTTTAAAATAATATAATTTATTAAAATTAAATTAAAATTTAAATTTAAAAATTTAAAAATCTTATGGTCAATGGATACACCAAAGCAAAGATTGACTTAGTGGACAGGAGAGGATAAGTCAGCTGTAATCTGTGACTCATGGCTTGGAATATTTGCTTGACATCATGTGCATGGGGCTGAACAGATGGTCCAGCCCCAGCTTCCACTCACGTGGCAGCTGCATCTGGCCTTGATATCATTGCAGAGCTTAGGTTGGACCACTGGTGTGGAACAAACACCCCCAGCATCTCCACGGGCTACTCCACGTTGTAGATCCCCTGCACATCACACCCAGCTGCACCATTTCTCGTGCAGATGTTGACGTCAGTTGTAGAAATATCCACTGTGCTTGCTCAGAAGGAGACTGGGCTGATTTTTGAATGGTTTGACTCAATGATTTTAGAGGTCTTTTCCAACCTTAGTGATTTTATGATTCCTTTGGTATTCCCCAGTGGGTTTGGGGGTATATATTTATATCTGGGGGTATTTATATATTATTTAATCAGCTTCTGCCTGCTGGGGTTGTCTGTATGATCCTTGCACAGGTGTCCTGGAAGCAGGAGTCAGGCAAACTGCAGTGCAGGAGCCCTGTGCTCACACCAACCCAGTGAGTCCTTCTGGGAGGACAAGGCCAGCCAGGGCCTCAGCCCGTTTGGGGCATCAGCGGGGAGTAAATGCAAATCTGTTCACAGAAATACCATAGAGAGGGTCAGGCTTTAATGTTATCCTGTGAAGATGTCGAAGTGTAAATGGAACAAATTTCAAAATCCTGATTTTGTCACCAGCAAAAATGCCCTCTTCACCCAATCAAGCATAATTAAAAAAACCAATATGCAGCGTGTCTCTTAGCAAGGACAAGTGGTAAAGCCACTACAAATGACAAAAGTCATTTGCCCTGCTGCCAAGTACACTGAAAGCAGAGTTTGAAATGGGGTTTGGGAGGCTGTGCTGTTCCAGATGATGCACAAATTGACATTTATTCAAGTAGAGCATGGAACAGCCTCTCAGAGGCTGTCCCCACCCTTGAAGGACAAGGTGCTGAGCAACCTTTGAGCAGGGCTTGGAGCAGGTGACTCCCAAATGATGGTTCCATGATTTGATCCACGCTTTCCCTTTCATTTCTGCCTCCTTGCAGAGCCTGACGTGACCATCGTGAGCGGCCTCAAGGACGCGGTGGTGGCCGAAGGGGACGATGTCACCTTCAGGTGCCAGGTGTCCCACGAGAATGCCAGGGACGTCGAGTGGAAGCTGCAGGACGTGGCTCTGCAGAACAACGAGATGAACGAGATCTCGGTGGAGAGGGGCAAGGTGCACACCCTGACCCTGAGGAAGGTGACAGAGCAGGACATTGGCACCGTCACCTTCCGCGTGGGACCCCACACGTCCACAGCAGAGCTCAGGGTGAAAGGTGAGGGCTCCCCGTGCTGTGCAGCAGGGCCAGTGGGAACAGGGGGTGCTTTGCTTGTGCTGGCAGCAAATTCAAGGCCAAAATTCACCCCCTGTGTCTCAGGGGTGCTTGTGCTGCAAAGCATCTGTGGCTGAATCACCAGGGATGAACAGGGGACATTTCACCATCTTCCCAAAGCTCAATGATTCCTGCAGAAATTACTAGCTTGGCTTCACTTCTTGGGTGGGTAGACCTGGAATTTTCATTGCTTCCACCACCCTCTCTAGAATAATTGGGTTTGGAGGGACCATTTGGTCCAATCCCTCTACATCTTCAACCAGATCAGGTTGCTTAGGTCTCTTCTCTTCTCTTCTCTTCTCTTCTCTTCTCTTCTCTTCTCTTCTCTTCTCTTCTCTT
Organism: Ammospiza caudacuta; assembly: GCF_027887145.1. Lineage (NCBI taxonomy): Eukaryota > Metazoa > Chordata > Aves > Passeriformes > Passerellidae > Ammospiza > Ammospiza caudacuta. Next base: position 2,827,103 of record NC_080593.1, read on the forward strand.
CTCTTCTCTTCTCTTCTCTTCTCTTCTCTTCTCTTCTCTTTCTTCCTTTCTTTATTTTTCTTTCTTTTTCTCTTTTTCTTTCTCTATTTTTCCTTTTCTCTTTTTCTTTCTCTTTTTCTCTTTCTTTCTTTCTTTCTTTGGTTAAATTCTCCATCTAAAATCCTTCTCCTTCCCTCTCAGAAGCTTCTTTTAACCCCTCAGTAAATAACACAGAAGTCAGAGGATTTTTTTTTTAATACTCAACCATTCAGCTGTAGCTTTAACACCGAGACAAAGGTGCCTGGAAAACAAAGCAAAGCAAACAAATCCTTTGCTTTGCTTTGTTTGTAACTTCAGTGCCACCTCCAGTCTTTAAGGAGAAACTGCAGAGCAGGGAAGTGCAGGAGGAGGACGCTGCTGTCCTCTGCTGCCAGTTCTCCCAGCCCAGTGCTGAGCTGGAATGGGAAAAGGACCCTCAGGTGTTCTCCCCAAGCTCCAAGTATGAAATCAGCCACGAGGACTGATAAATCAGTCCACACTTTAAAGATTTATCACTAAAAACCAGAAGGTTCTGGCAAATACATCTGTGATAATGGAAATGAACAATCAACAGCCCCTTTGACTGTTAAAGGTGGGTTGTGTTGGGTTTTTTTAAGATAAGAAACTTGCCCCACTGCCTTAGTTAGGCTCTGCCAAGAGGATTTTTTCTACTGTCCTTGATTTCAGATGTGCTGTCAAAAGCAGCTGAGTGCTTTTGCTTTTAGAAGTCCTGTGGTGTCTTATGCAAAAAAAATGCAGGGACCCAAGTGTGGGAATTAATTCCACACTTTGAGACCCTGTGGCCTCTCTCTGGTCACTCAGACAATGAGGGCTGGAGCTAAAATTAAGATAGGACTATTTTTGATGCTTAATCATCCTTTGAGCTGCAGTTCTGCCAGGAAAAATGGTGATCCAGGTGAATTTGTTCAAACTTGGACACAACTCCAGCTAATGAGCAAGGCACCTAAGCACTTCTAGTGACAAAGGTCTTTAAAATAGATATAATGTGATATATGTCTGTTTTTTTCAAATCTGATCTGATACAAATACAATACCAAGGTGACTTTTTCTGAGACACACGATCAGGAAAAACAAAGATGAGCCAGGATATTGTTAAATCCCACCTTTTGAAATATCCCTGAGGGCTCACACATGAAGGGGTGCACCTGCCTGCAGTCAGACTGACTCCACAACTCAAGGGTACCAGAATATTGGTGCTATAAGCAGGTCCTCTGATGGCCACTTTGTGTCTCTGCGTGTGGTCTCAGCCACTCCAGCACTCCTTGAAAAAAATTCCAAACCCAGGAAGCTGAGCAAGCCTGTGCAGTCACACTGTAAATAGCAATTCAGCCAATTGGATGAAAAAAAAAAAAATATACATACATACATATATATATGTATACACATACACACATATATATGTGTATATATATATATATATATATAGACACCAGTAAGTGTGAAGGCACTGTGGTTCTTCCAGGGAACTGGATCTGAGGAGCTAAACTTTTACATGTTTTTATATGCACTTCATAAATCCACCCATCAAAACTCCACCTTGACACACCATCAGCACAGAGACTGCCAGGGTTCCTTTCTCTGCTGGTCCAGAGAAAGTTTCAAATAAGGAATATTATAGAAAGATGTTTCTCCATGCCCTCTCCCAAATCCACAAGAATTTGGATACCAGGAGTAGGCTGTTGAGGTCTGGTTTTGGTACCCATTTGGAGATACATTTACTGAGATGCTCAAAACTCTGTATCCATGACAATTGCTGTGCAAGAAGGAGCACAGTCCTTGAGGTGCTCAGTGTATGAGCACTGTATGCAGTGTCCAGTGACTCTTCAGGAGTGCAGAGTGCTTAGAGACAATTCCCTGTTCCTGACCCAGAGCTGGGGCAACTGAGAAGCATTTTAAAATCTTTTATTCCATTTTCAGATTCATGAGAAGGGTGAGACAATACAGATGTTAGAATCCACACCATCACAATCAGAAGGCAACTATTTCCTAATTACAATACATTATAAACATTTCTTGTCCCATCAGCTTTAGCCACACCATGCTGAAAATGCCTTAAAGCCAATCATCTAAAATTACCCCTGGTGGGTCCTACTACAATGCATCTTTCATAGTTCTATTTCTCCAAAGTATCCAGTATAATTTGCAAGGCCATCCTTTGAAACTTGTTCCTGGTTCCATTTATCTGTCTCAGCAATATCTGTCCTATTCCATGGCATTTCTAAGCCAGCATTTCTTCTCTCTAAGTTTGCATACAGACGCACACACTATGTGGACCTTCTGTCAGGCTTTAAGAACTTTCTACAAATCCATTTCCCACACAGCACCCTCTATCATCCCTTTTTTTGCTTTCAAACTAACTTTGGAATTGAGTTTGAACCAAATTTAGGGCGGCAACAGAGTTTCATCAAACACTGCAGTCAGCAATGACACATGAACTTTTCCCCCCTCTGACTTTTCCTGATTTAGCTTCTCCAGTCACCTTCACCCAACCCCTCCAGAACCAGCAAGCTGAGGAGGGTGGCACTGTCACCCTGAGCTGCGAGGTGTCCAACCCCAGCACCCCTGTGCAGTGGAAGAAGGGGGGCACAGTGCTCCGAGCCAGTGACAAGTACAGGATGCGCCAGGACGGGGCCGTGGCTGAGCTCACCATCCTCAACCTGAGCCAAGCTGATGCTGGGGACTACACCTGTGACACAGGGGACCAGCAAACCACGGCAGCAGTGCAGCTGAAAGGTGGGGCTTTGCATGGGAAAGGGCTGGGCACAGCTTGGCACCACGGCAGGGGTACAACACTGACTAATTTGGCAGCTAAACCTCGCCCTGAAACGAGGATCTCAGAGATGAGAGGGGTTTCACAGGGCTAAGAACTGTGTCAGTTACCTCTAGAAATGTGCCTTTGGTCACTGCTTCTGTGGTTTAATGATAATTAATTTTCACCCATGGGAATTGTTTGACAATTTCTTCACAGCACACAGGTTATGATTATACACATATGAAATATTTATTGTGCATGCAACACACAGTAAAACTTGCAAGCTTTTAATACACATGCATACACATGAATCACACATCTCTAGCATTTTAATATGTTGCTATGTGACTGTGTTTTTTATCAGTTTAGAATCACAGAATGGTTTGGGTTGGAAGTGATCTTCAAGATAATTTAGTTCCAACCTTCCACTGTCCCAGAGTGCTCCAAGCCCAGTCCAACCTGGCCTTGGACACTTCCAGGGATCCAGGGGCAGCCCCAGCTTCTCTGGGCAACTTGTTCCAGGGCCTCACCATTCTCACAGAGAACAATTTCTTTCTAACATCTAAGCTAACCCTGTCCTCTTTCAGTTTGAAACCATTCTCCTTTTATCTGTCACTATCTACTCCTAAAAAAACTCCGTCTTACTCTTTTTTTATAAGCCCTCATAATCCTTCTCTTCCAAGCTGAACCCCCCCAGATTTACCATTTAGGGCCTCAAATAACAACAACACAGTGCTGTCAAGAAAGAGCCTAACAACATGTTTAACCCAGGAAGCATCCCTTGAAAGCAGATCTAAAACTCTGTTGCCCTTTCCATGAAGAAGCAGCAGCCACCATCGTGGAGGGGCTGAGGGACGTGGCCACGCACGAAGGAGAAGACGCGGTGTTCGAGTGCAGGCTGTCCCAGGAAGCAGCTCAGGATGCCCAGTGGTTCCTGGGGGATGTTCCCCTGCAATCCAACGAAATGAATGAGATCAGAGTGCAAGGGACACGTCACAGTTTGATCTTGAGGAAGGTGACCCTGGAGGACTGTGGGTCCGTCAGTTTCAAAGTGGGGCAGCATTCGTCGGCAGCGCAGCTGAAGGTGGAAGGTGAGCAGCCTACCAGGAAGAGTGGTTCAGCAGGTACTGGCAGGCACTGCTTGGACTTCTGGAGAGGTGTCTTTGGGATTAGGGAGCCTTGGAAATCTTGGGAGATTCTGCTAATCTAATTTAGCAATTTAGAGAGGCACATCTGAGCCAGTCATTCCAGTTGTTTTTATTGTACGTGGAGTGAAGATTAACATCCTTTGATGTTATTTGAAATAATAATTAATATTACATCCTTTGATGTTATTTAATATAACAATTAACATTAACATCCTTTGAAGACCATCCAATTATGCAGCTGATCACATGTGACAATCAATGCTGAAGAGTGTCATGAATATACTCCGGACTAATCTCCTACTTATGATGCTTTCAGATCATATTTACAAAAAGAAAAGTCTGAAAGCTCTGAAAAACCTTTTTTTAAAGATATATAGAAGGATTTTTGAATGATGGCCCACTCCAATGCCTTGTGCTGCTTGTTCCTCTTCGACCTGGTTCCAAATGTAACCACAGACCCCCAGCTCTGCCCTGGGGGTGATGCTGGGTGAGGATGCTGCAGCAGCGCTGGTTCCCTCTCCCCACAGCTGCCCCGGTCACCTTTGTGAAGGCTCTGCACAACCTGGAGCTGCAGGAGGGTGGCACTGCCCACCTGTCCTGCGAGCTGTCCCAGCCTGATGTCCCCGTGGAGTGGAAGAAGGGCACGTCTGTGATCCAGCCCAGCCACAAGTGCAGCATCCAGCAGGAGGGGAAGGTGCACACGCTGCTCATCCGCGACCTGAACCGCGCCGACTCCGGGGAGTACAGCTGCCACACGGCTGCTGGCAAGACCACGGCCAGGCTGGAGGTCAAAGGTAGGGTTCCTCTGTGCCCAGCACTGCTGGGAGGAGGGAACATCGATTTTTAGAGCTCTCTGCTTCAAGAGAAGCACTGATCAGTGGAGCAAGTGTGGCAGAATCCACCAGGTTTGTCAGAGGGCTGGAGCACGTGAAGGACCTGGACAAACCCAGTTGTGATAGGACAAGGGGTGATGGTTTTAAACCTAAAGGGGGATGATTTAGATTAGGTATAAAAAAGATTTATTTTTTTTTACAATGAGAATGGTGAGGCCCTGGCACAGGCTGCCCTGGACCCCTGGAAGTGTCCAAGGCCAGGCTGGACAGAGTTTGGAGCACCCTCGGATAGTGGAAATTGTCCCTGACATTAACAGGGTTTGTTAAAAGATGAAAGTACCTCCTAATTTAAACCATTCTGGTGATCTAAGTGTAAGCAGAGGCAAAGGCAGCTGTGTTTGATAACTGGGGGGAGAAAGTGGAAGGGAGACCTTGATGCTCTCTGCAGCTTCGCAGTGGAGATCTACAGAAGAGACAGGCACAGAACTTTCTTGGAAAACTCAGTAAAGAGATGACAGGCAACAAGTGCAAGCTGCAGTGAGAGAAATCCAGATTAGAAAAAGCTAGACTTTTATCGTGAAGGGTGGTCAGACTTTAGAACTGAGATCCAGAGGAGTAGAGGAATCTCCATCCATGAGGTCTTCCCAAGGTCTTCCTTAATTATTCTGTAATTGCTCTCTGGCTGCAATATCTGAAGCCTTGGATTGTAAGCCCAGATTTATATATTCTGTATATATTCTAATATAATCTACATATATTATTCTCTATATTAATTATATTTATATTATAGATATAATTCTATTTTTATGTTATTCTATTATACTATTCCACATATTCTATATTTTATTATATTCAATATAGTCTAATTTTCTGATATGTTCTATATATTCTAATATATATAAATATATATTCTATATATACACATATGTATATTTTATATTTTTGTCTATTTAAAAATATTTTTGTTTTTTATATTTGTACATTTTTTGAGTGATTTTATCCCATTTTACGATTTTATTTCAAGGATGGAAAGCTGTCTGCCTTCAGTAATAACTACTGAATTTCGAATTCTTTGTGAAAAGAAGCCTGGGATATGGGGAGAGAAATTTAGCTCACATAGATTATTGTTGCCCTTATTTTTTAAGTTTTTCTAAGCTTTCTAGTGTTTACATTCTTTTAACGAACTTTCTCACGCACTTTATGCAAATAACTTATTGTTCTGCATTCTTTTATGGAGGAGGAGGAATTTGATGGACTGTTGGTTTGTCCAGTGTCGTTGGAGAGGTGGCACTGTCACCCTCCAATTCACTGTCACTTTTGGAAAACTATAAATGTTGGAATCAGAAAATAAACTTCCTTTTTCTTCACCTTGAGAGCAGCGGTATGTGCGCTTGTGCTGTTTAGTGTCCTATAGTGACAGATTATTCTGATTAATTATTATTATGCTGATTAATTCCCTTTCCTCCTCCTCTAACTAAGTTTGGCACCCTGGTCACTCTCCTTAGGGAAACCCAACCAGAATATTCCATGAACTTCATAACTACCTCCATCCACACCTTAACAATAAAACACCCCTCTATTTTCTATTTTTGCATCACCCATTTTTCATTTCAAGGATGGAAAGCTGTCTGGCCTTCAGTAATAACTACTGAACTTCAAATTCTTTGTGAAAAGAAGCCTGGGATACAGGGAGAGAAATTTAGCTCACATAGATTATTCTGATTTATTATTATTATTAAGCTGATTAACTCCCTTTCCTTCTCCTCCTCCTCCTCCTCTATCAGGTTTGGCACCCTGGACGCTCTCCTTGGGGAGACCCAACCAGAATTGTCCGCGAACTTCATAACTCCCTCTACCCACACCTTAACAATAAAACACACCTATTACCGCGCCTGAGTGGGCGCAGCTGGTGAGAGAGAGACGGTGAATCTTGTTTCTTGAATCAGAAGGCTTGATTTATTAATATAAGATATAATACATTCTAGTTATACTAGAAAGAATAACGAGAGAGGTTTTGCAGAGCAGCTAGGCTAGCTAGGAAGAGATAGAAAAAGAATCTACAACAAAGCTGTGGCCAAGGACTCAGTCTCTTGGCTTGCACTGGTGATTGGCCCTTAATTATAAACATAAAACATGAACCAATCACCAATCAAAATAGGTGCTCTTGTTGCATTCCCTAGCAGCTGATAATAATTGTTTACCTTGTCTTCGGAGCCCTCTGGCCTCCTGAAGACACAGAAATCCGAAAGAAAGGATTTCTGTGGAGAAATGTCTGCGACATACACCCCTCTTTTTTCTATTCATTTTTGCCTCACCTATTTTTTATTTCCCCCTGGCCAGGCGTGCCCGTGCTGTTCCAGCAGTGGCTGAGGAACGAGGAGGTGGAGGAAGGGCGCACGGCCGCGCTGCGCTGCGAGCTGACGCGGCCCCACGCGCGCCTGCAGTGGCGCAAAGGGGACACGGTGCTGCAGCCCGGGGACAAGTACCAGATGCGCCAGGAGGGCACGCGAGCTGAGCTCCTCATCTACGAGGCCGAGGCTCAGGATGCTGGGGAGTACACCTGTGACTCGGGGGATCAGCAGACCACGGCTTATCTGCAGGTCAAAGGTAGGTTGTCGTACAATTTTGTTCATTTTGTGCTAATTCTGTGTCCTTTAGACTAGATCACGCTTGTAGATTGTGGGTTTAGTCACAAACACCTCCTCAGAGCATGTGGTTTCAGAGGTTAAACACTCAAAATCTCATGTGCCAGCTGAGGGAATTGGGGTTTTTGAACCATTGTATGTCTTGGTGCCTGAGCAGCCCATGAATTGTGATTCTTTGTCTTTCTTAGTGTCTGTGGTTTTGAATTTTACAGTTTTATTCATTTTGTATTAAGAATTTTTTTGGTTTGGATTTTACAGTTTTATTAATTTCACACTAAGAACTCTATGGTTTTGGATTTTACAGTTTTATTTTGTACTAAGAACTCTATAGTTTGGGATTTTACAGTTTTATTCATTTCCCACTAAGAACTCTATAGGCTTGGATTTTACAGTTTTATTTTGTACTAAGAACTTTGCGGTTTTGAATTTTACATTTTTATTTTTTACTAAGAACTCTATGGTTTGTGATTTTACAGTTTTGTTCATTTTGTGCTAAGAATTCTATGTCCTTTAGATTAGATCATACTTGTTGATTGTGGGTTTAGTCACCATAAGAAACTCCTGCTCAGAGCATGTGGTTTCAGAGGTTAAACACCCAAAATCTCATGCACCAGCTGAGGGAATTGGGGTTTTTTAACCTAAAGAAAAGGAGGCTTGAGGGAGATGTTATCACTCTCTGCAACTACCAACAGGAGGTTGTGGTGAGGTAAAGGTTGGTCTACTTCACAAGTGACAAGTAATAGGATGAAAATGTGCAGGGGGGGGAGAGGAAATGGCCTCAAGTTATACCAGGGTGGGTTTAGATTTGGTATTAAGAAATAATTCTTCACTGGAAGGGTGGCCAAACATTGTCACAGACTGCCCAACGAAGCAGTGGAGTCACCATCCCTGGAGGCACTTAAATGATGTGTAGATGTGACACTTGGGGATGTGGTTTAAGGGTGGATTTGGCTGTGCTGGGTTAATGGCTGGACTTGATCTTAAAGGTCTTTTCCAACCTAAATGTTCTGACTCTGTGTTGTGATTGGTGATGTTGTGCTCTATGTTCTTCCACTGATTTGGCTGTGCTGGGTTAATGGCTGGACTTGATCTTAAGGTCTTTTCCAGCCTAAAGGGTTGGTAATTGGTGGTGTTGCACTGTGTGTGCTTCCACTGAGGATGGTGAGTATGGCCATGTGAAGACCTTTAGAGGCCCAAAGCAACAGTGGACACCTTTGCAGCATCAGCAGCTGATTCCATGAGTGGCCAGCAGGCAAACCTGTGGTCCAGAAAGAGAAGAGCAGCCCAGCTGCATAAGTCACAAGCAGGTTTGTCACCTCTGAGCGCTGTCACTCATGCAGTTGCTTCTCCACCACAGTACTGCCAGTGCTGTTTAACAAAGAGCTGAAAAACGTAGAGGCTGAAGAAGGGGGAACGGCAGTTTTGCACTGTGAGATCTCCAAGCCTGATGCTCCTGTTGAGTGGAGGAAAGGAGGGGTGGTCATTCAGCCCAGCGACAAGTACGAGCTGAAGCTGAAGGGCAGCGTGGCTGAGCTGATCATCCACGATGTAGAAGTTGATGACTGTGGGGATTATACCTGCAGCACTGGATACGAGATCACCACAGGGTCTGTGTATGTGCAAGGTAAGGTGGTGGAACATGGTGGAAATGCTCTGGTTTTCTTGTTCCAAAATCCTGGATTTCTTGCTCCAAAATCTTTGTCAGTAACTGGCCAAAAAACAGGAAGTCCACTCATTTCTTTCCTGATTCCAGCAAAGATAGAAACATTCACCTCCAGGCTGAGGTTGGACCCATCTTTTTAAGTTAAGCTAGTTTAAAGTACTGACCATACTGTGTCTCAGAACAGATGGTGATACTGCTGAAAAACTTGGAGCAGTGGTCATAAAAATACTGAAATTCTTATTACAACTGATTGCAGCTTCTATCATTGTTGATAATCTTATTACTCCTTTAAAGCACCCAAGTGAACATTTAAATCTTTCAGTACCTCCCTGCCTCATACAATTTCTGCAGATGGTTGCAACACACAGGAGAGCCAGGGCAAGGAGTGGAGTTTCCTCCCAGTGAAATGATGTTTGCAGACACACACCCTGCTCCTACAAGCAGCTGGAGGGATGGAAGGTGGTTTCTAACCCTCTTCAAAACAATTTTAGGGGTTTTTTTTCCCCTTGGAAAAGCCCTACAAGTTTAACTCTGCTGGAGCTGCACTTGGGCTTGGGTTAGCTCTGCGGAGAGTGAGCCGTGCACTTTTGTTTTCTTATCTATCTTCAAGACAATTTTAGTTCTTTTTTTCCCTTGGAAAAGCCCTACAAGTTTAACTCTCCTACACGCTGTTGGAGAGATGAAAGGTGGTTTCTAACCCTCTTCAAGACAATTTTAGTTCCTTTTTTCCCCCTTGGAAAAGCCCTACAAGGTTAAGTCCCCTACAAGTTAACTCTCCTACAAGTAGCTGGAGGAATGGAAGGTGGTTTCCAACACTCTTCAAGACAATTTTAGTTCCTTTTTTCCTTGGAAAAACCCTACAAGTTTAACTCTGTTGGAGCTGCGCTTGGGCTTGGGTTAGCTCTGCCGGGAGCGGCTTGTGCACGTTTGTTTTTGTTTTCTTTTTATCAAGACAATTTTAGTTCTTTTTTTCCCCTTGAGAAACCCCAACAAGTTTAATTCTCCTACAAGCAGCTGGAGGGATGCAAGGTGGTTTCTAGCCCTACATGATACAATTTTACTTCTTTTTTTTTTCCTTGGAAAAGCCTTACAAGTTCAACTCTGCTGGAGCTGTGCTTGGGCTTGGGTTAGCTCTGCAAGGAGCGAGCCGTGCACATTTGTTTTTGTTTTCTTGTCTTCAAGACAAGTTTAATTCTCCTACAAGCAGCTGGATGTATAGAAGGTGGTTTCTAACCCTCTTCAAGACAATTTTAGTTCTTTTTTTCCCCTTGTAAAAGCCCTACAAGTTTAACTCTCCTGGAGCTGCGCTTGGGTTTGGGTTAGCTCTGCAGGGAGCAAACCGTGCACATTTGTTTTTGTTTTCTTGTCTTCAAGACAGTTTTAGTTCCTTTTTTTTCCCTTGGAAAAGCCCTAGAAGTTTAACTCCCCTACAAGTTTAACTCTCCTACAAGCAGCTGGAGGGATGCAAGGTGGTTTCTAACCTTCTTCAAGACAATTTTAGTTCCTTTTTTCCTTGGAAAAACCCTACAAGTTCAACTCTGCTGGAGCTGCGCTTGGGCTTGGGTTAGCTCTGCAGGGAGCGAGCTGTGCGTGTTTGTTTTTGTTTTCTTGTCTTCAAGACGAGTTTGACTCTCCTACAAGTAGCTGGAGGGATGGAAGGTGGTTTCTAACACTCTTCAAGACAATTTTAGTTCTTTTTTTTTCCCTTGGAAAAGCCCTACAAGTTTAACTCTCCTGGAGCTGCGCTTGGGCTTGGGTTAGCTCTGCAAGGAAGCGAGTTAGGGAGCACGTTAGGAAGCGAGTTAGGGAGCGAGCCGTGTGTATTTGTTTCTGTTTCTCCTCTGGCACCCTCTCTTGCTCTGTCGCGCAGAAGAAGCAGCAGTGATAGTGTCTGGTCTGCGGAGCACAGACGTCTTTGTGGGCGAGTCAGCCACGTTCACGTGCGAGCTCTCGCCGCCGGGCGTGAGGAGCGTGCAGTGGTGGCTGGACGGGACCCCCCTGCACAACAACCTGGTCACCGAGATCTCCCAGCAGGACGGCAGGATCCACACCCTGACCCTAAACGACGTGGCGTGCCACGACTCGGGCACTGTCACCTTCAGAGCTGGCTCCCTTATATCCACAGCTAAATTATTGGTCAAAGGTATCGCCCCGCGAGCAAGAAACACGCGGCCACCTCTGGACTTGCTCCGTGTGCTGGTGCTTCTGCCTTCCAGGCTACCCTTACTAAATCCTTCATGTGCCCTGCAACCCTCTCACTCTGCAAGTCACCGGCTCTCACCCCAGAATTTTTCTGGCTACAACCACACTGATTTTTTAAATTTTTTTCCCCCCTCACCCTCTGGTGTTTTTTGGATTTTATAGGTGAGGGAAGGTTACAGGATCAAGGCTGCTGCTTTCACCTGACATCAAAGAAGAGATGAACATAAACATCTATGGTAGCACCTGAATTTAAATCCCCACTTCAGCTTTTTTTTCCAAAATACCACAAAATCTTGCGGGGGTGGCAATTCCCAAATTTCCCACTGTGCTGCTCCACAGCTGGGCTACTGGTGCTGAGCTCAGCATGTTCCCAGGACAGGATTTTGGGCTGTTCCTGGAAGCCAATGGATGTGTGGCATTCCAGTAACACAGAGACAAAATGTGCCTTGTTTCTGAAAGCTCATCCCTGCACTGGCAAAGCTTTCTGGTCTGTTGAATAAATATTTTTTCCTATTTGGTAAGGGTAGCCAAAAGCTGCAAATAACACTGAGCTCCAGACTTGATAAAGCAAGCTCCTTCCCACCCAGTCCTTTTATAGCTGTGGGGAAGATCTGTTGTTTTTCAGGCAAAGTTAAGGCTTTTTCCCTGCTTGGAAAATGGATATATACAGAGATATAAAGGGTAAAAATATATTTATGCAAATCTACTCCTGTGCTGGGCCATAACAGGAATGATCCACAATATGGAATTGTAGTCAGTGGTTGATGTCTCCTTCTCTGCATCATGTGTCCCTTGTGCATTCAGGAAATTTAGTTCTCTGCAAAGATAAAATGTGAAATCACTTCTTCATGGTATAGAATGATGCAGTGACAAAACAGTGAGCAGACCCCACAAGTCCTGTGACATTTTGCATCCATTTTCAGAAACAAAACATGGTTCTGAGATCTCCAAGCAAAAAAATATCTAGTGGGCCTAAAACATAAATTAAAAATAAATACATTGTTAGGTATTCTGCTCAGTGAATGAACAGGCTCCTGAGATATTTCCATTTCATGGAATCACAGCATCACTGATTTTGGAAGAAATGTGTGGAGATCATCCAGTCCAACCCCACAGCTCTTGCAGGTACACACATGTATGTGGATATTTTGTGCTTCCTTGAAGCCAAGATTCCTGAATTGCAAACCTGAATCACACTAGCAGTATTTTATAACTGGGTTGGGATAACTCAAGTTACACTGTGCTCAGTAACACTTGATTTCATAGAAAAGTGAAACACTTTTAAAATTCCAACCATCCTTGTATTGACAATTTTGTGCACTTTATTTTGTCCACAAATTAAGGCACAAATCTTTGTTTGAAATATATTTCAGTCTGTCAAGACATTCATGGCTTGCTCTTCATTAAGGAACGAGCTGACTTTTTTCCATGTGCCTCATTCTCCTGGTTTAAGGCATGTTGGTAATTTTATTTATTCTGCAACATTTTAAATACCAACAATTAACGTTAGTAATTTGATTTATTCTGCAACAAGTGAGATCTCAGCTTTCCATGCTGGGCCTCCACAACATCCCTGCCCTCCAACTGCATTCATTCCATGACCTGGAGTGATGGTTCACAGGTGATGGGGCAGGATGGAGAAGGGTGAAGGAGCTGGTGCTGTTTCCTAGCTCCTCTGGGCAGGTGAGAATTGCAGGTTCCAGGGCACACGTTGGCTCCTCAGCCCCAAAGAGCTGCACAGGTGAACGGGGCCACCAAAGTCCTTGCCCTGGCCAACTGTGGTTATTAATAATTAATAACTATGGTTATTAATTGTTGAGGGTCTCCAGGACGACGTGAGAGATGAGAATCGACTCCAAGTTTTCAGAAGGTTGATTTGTTATGTTATGATATATATTATATTAAAAGAATACTGTGCTAAAACTACACTAAAGAAAGAGAAAGGAGACATCAGAAGGCTAGAAAAGAATTACAATAAAAAACTCATGACTGACCAGAGTCCTGACAGAGCTGGACTGGGATTGGTCATTAATTAAAAACAATTCCCATGGAACTAATTAAAGATGCACCTGTTGGTAAGCAACTTCTAAATCACATTTTAAGCAATCAAATAATTATCATTTGCATTTTGTTTCTGAGGCTTCTCAGCTTCTCAGGAGAAAAATCTTAGCAAAGGGATTTTTCATAAAATACGACAATAACAGCCAACAGCGAGGGGACAGTGGAACCAGGACCTTCTCCAGTACCACAGGTGATATTTGACATTTAAACATCTTGTGGAAGGGGCTGAGGTTGTTCTCCCCATCTGCACAGACACCTGCTTGTTTCTTCAGTCACCAAACATCTCCAAGATCTTCCACGGAGGCCTCCTCTCCATAAACACACCTGGCAGAGGGAACATCAGTGAGTGGGACCAAGCCTTGCAGCAAGACTCCAAATGATGTTTGCAAAGCTCTCTTTGCTCCTCAAGGTCTGCCAGGAGCACCCCAAAGCCTCAGCCTGCTGCAGCAGTTCCAAGAGGAGCGTTCCAGACAGAGATCCTGTTGGGTTATCCCAGCTGGCTTGTGAGCAGAGCAACTATTTGAAAAATAAGGACATCACAGAGTCACAGGATGTCCTGAGCTGGAAGGGTTACGCAAGGATCATCACAGCTCCTGATATCTCAGCTTTCTCTGACTGTCATCTTTTTATGTCCCTTTGCAGCCCTATAGTATTTCTGTTTTTAAGTTGGCATAATTCTGCTAAGAATGATGTTTCAGAGAGATTTCCATTTTCAGACTGCATTTTTCCTTTTCACCTGCATATTGCATTGTAGATGGATGGTTCAGTCTGACATCTTAGAAGGGACTCTTGGCTGCTTTGGGAGCTCACAGTATTTTAGGTCAGATATATCTACTGTGCCTTGCAGCTGCCTCACAAGAGGCAGAACTTGGGTTTTAAAAGTGCTTAAAAGCAACTTTATGGATCTCAACGCCTTCAGAGGAGCTGCATATCCAGCTGCTCTCAGCATTTTTTGGGATCTCAGTCTGAGATGTCAGTGGTTTATGATCTTTCAGTGACCTCTAGATGAAATACTGTAAAGGAAATTGTATTGTTTTTCTCTAAATAATGTGTCTACTGCAGAGAAACACACAAATAGTCAAAACAATATTCATCTGCTCCTGGGAAGTGCCCTTTTTTTGGTCACAGCTGTCCTGGATATTTGCTCAAGACAGCCAAGACCACCCCAGGACAGGAATGAGTGTCTGCATTTGAGGACTGTGTCTCTTTCTGATGAGTAGTTTTATTTTAGTCACACAAGGAGCTTCCAGTAGGGTTTGTGGTATTTTCCTATTGCTCTGTGAGGTTGAGAGTTGCAGGGAACCACTCACTCTGCAGTCCTCTGCATCACACTCCTGCTCCACATTCGGGAAGCAGAAGTGTTTCCCATCTTCCCAGCCTGGAAGATCTCAGAAACACTGGGAGAAACACAAAATTGGAGAAGCAGTCCAAGCTCAGGACTGTTCCAGAACAAGCCTCAATTCCTGGTAGCCCATTTCCCAGTGTCCTGGTCACGTTCTAATGCACCAGCCTGGCTTCCATCCTGCTTGATGCTGCCACAGGCACAGACTAAACTGCTAATCCCCCTGCTTGCACTGCCACTCTGCTCGCTCCCCACGGGCTCTGTGCTTGGCAAAAAACCCTCCCAGGGGTGATTTCCACGGGGATCCACTAATGCATGTCCTTCCTGACGTGTTGGTTAACAGATCCCACCATTGAAGTGGTCAGTCCCATGCAGGACATAACTGTTGATGAAGAAGGCCCAGCAGAGTTCATATGCCAATATTCTAGGCCAGTGCACGCCATCTGGAAGAAAAATGATCAGGAAATACATGCCGATGGGCAGCGAGTGATTATCGATCAGGACTGGAATGTGAGCATGCTAAAAATTAACCCCACGGTCCCAGAAGACACTGGCATCTATTCTTGTGAAGCTGAAGGCATTAAAGTGATGGCTACACTTGATGTTCAAGGTGAGGTCTTCCAGCCAGAGAGGAAGACTACCATGGGTTCCAAATAAACGAGGTAGAAAAATCATGGCAAGGCTTTTGCAATAAGGGACACGTCAGATACCTGCTCTTGGTGTTCTCTCCAGTACTGAAAATGAGGATAAAAACAGTTGGGGGATAATGGGAATTGAATGTTATATTGCAGGGTTATCTGATTTCTAATTAACACTCACTCATTACACCACTTAGCCAGCCCACCTCTTCTGCAGTGAGCTGGGATGGGATGTGTCCTGCTGAATTGTGAAATCACAGGTGTATTGTTGGTCCAAAGGAATAATACAAATATTGTTTTCCTGTTAAAGAGCACTTTTTACATAAAACCAGTAACTAATGGATAGCATGGAATTCCATTTTATTTTGCTGGGTAAAGGGGATTTAGGTAATTTAAATAGGCAATTTACCTATTTCATTAAATAGGTAATTTACCTATTTCAAACAGTGATCCCTCAGGAGTTACCTCCTCACTCAGCACTCATATTTCTGGAGACACTGAGGAACAATGGAACAATATATACAAAATTGACAAAAAGTTAGGATTTTACATGGAAATTTCTTCTTTTTTTCTGTTGCATATGGAATTCCTGCTTACCAAGCTAATTGGAGTGATCAGCAACAGCAGGTTCTGATTTCTGAATATTTGTGGCTATTTTGCCTTCTTGCTTAACTGCAGTTGGTTGTTAGTGCAGAAGTACAGGGTGCTATTTATTATAATGTTTTCTACATTGATTAGCACTTTCCATTGTAGGGATTTAAAAAGATTTTAACGAACATAATCTAAAAGTGTCCCAGACGAGGTAGGGTTAGCAATTGGCTGCTTTCCATAATTATGGAAACCAGTGCTTCCAAAGTACACAGATAAACAATTTGGGTTGTTCTAACAAAAATTACACATTCTCCTAATGGTTCTCCATAAGTATAAATCTTATAAAATTCAGAATATTTTTAGTATTATAGAAGCCCAGAATAGTTTGGGTTGGAAAAGACCTTAAAGGTCATGTAGTTCCAAACCCCCTGCCATGGCAGGGACACCTTCCACTGTCCCAGATTGCTCCAAGCCCCATCCACCCTGGCCTTGGGCACTGCCAGGGATGGGGAGTCCACACACAACATCTCTGAGACCCTTGTAATTAGTAATAAGTTAATAAATATTTGGTGGCTTGCGCTTTTGGGGTATGTTGGTTTTTAGCATTAAATAAATACCTCAGTTTGGATGTTTTTTAACATTTTATTTATTTGTACTAATTTTTTTCTTTTTTGCTGTGCGTGGTTCCAAATGATCTGTAGCGATCTAAACAGGGATGTCTCGGGGTCTTGGTGTCTAACACAAATCATGCTGACCATTTTATGGCATTTGTGCAAACTGTATTTACTCAACCCTTGTGCATGTCATTTGTCCCTGTAGCAGCATGAATTATACCCACATGCACCAGCCCACATTTAATTTGGCATTGAGTTGATTGTTTCTGTCCAGGTGCCAACTGATGCATGGCTGGAGTGTGGAGCTTTTTGTTTCTGACCCCACAACTCACCACAGAGCATGGGAAAATAAACCTAAAAATTCAGAAAATTGCTATTCAATGTAGTCTTGATAGAGATTTTGACTTTGTGTGTTTCCTAGAGGCAGAATTATCTCGGATAATTGTCACTATAGCTTTGCCAGCCATAATATTCTCTTACATTTGCTTTACAAGAAAAGTAATGAGATTTTATCATGAGCTGTCAGTGGATTCACATCTCCCCAGTCATGACGATAGTAAAAATAATAAGGTCTGGGAGATCTTTGGGAAACTGTCATAGGACAAAAGGAATGTGATTATACTTTATCTTCCTAAGCTATGCCTTCTTATTGACTATTGGCCTGATTCTTACAAATATGTCCATTTTTTTCATTATTTATATAAACAAGGTTTTTGGAGGAAATCTGGATGAAATGCTAGATGTTCTAGATGAAATGCTGGAGGTTCTAGAGGTTTATCATTACTTTTAAACTGCCTTTAAATCTGCTTATTGTAATACTTTGTTAGAGGACGGATTGCCATTAACAATTAAGCCTACAAGCACAGTTTATCACATCCACATTTTCCATCAGCTTTGCAGCAGTGGGAATCATCCAGGGCTCCGAGGCTTGCTAATATTGAGAGATATAGGGCCAAATAATTAATACTGGTAATTTTCCTTCTTTTCTAGCCAAGAACAGCATTGTCCAGGGCCTGGAGAACGTGGAGGCTGTAGAAGGAGGGGAAGCCCTGTTCGAGTGTTACCTCTCCAAGCCTGAGACCTACAATTACAACTGGCTGATTGACGATGAACCTGCCAAGACCACGGAAAACACGGAGATGGTTTACTTTGAAAATGGCCTCAGGCACATCCTGCTGCTGAAGAATTTAACTCCCCAGGACAGCTGTAGGGTGACTTTCATGTGCAGCAATGCGGTGACCTCAGCCTTCCTCACAGTGAAAGGTAACTCGGGTGCTTGGGCAGGAGAAATCTTCAATTTCTGCTTGGAAAGGGGGAAAGAAACCAGGGAAATATGATGAGTAGAACATTTAGGTAAGAGAAACAACAAATTCAATATTTCTTTGCTACTCATTAATCTGGAAAAGAAATGTTGCATTTGTTGTTTCTCTTACCTAGATGTTCTTCCCGCACAATAAATAACAATAGAATCATTCCAGTTGGGAAAGACCTCTAGGATCATCAAGGTCACCACTAACCCACAGAATCACAGAATGCTTTGGGTTGGGGAGGACCTTAAAGATCATCCAGACCCATGGGCAGGACACCTTCCCCTATCCCAGGCTGCTCCAAGCCCTGTCCAACCTGGTCTTGGGCACTTCCAGGGATCCAGGGGCAGCCACAGCTTCTCTGGGCACCCTGTGCCAGGGCCTCCCTATCCTCACAGCAAAGAATTTCTTCCTAATATCTCATGTAAACCTATTTTCTGGGCATCTGAATCCATCTCCCCTTGTCCTGTCACTCCATGCTCTTGCAAAATGTCCCTCTACATCTTTTTTGTTGGATGCCTTACATTCTGGAAAGTACAAATTAGATCATCCCAAAGCCTTTTATTTTCCCTGAAAAAAAATCTGAAACAAATCCAATTCTCTCACCCCTAAATGGCTGATGCTTTACAATTTCCTTTTTTTCTTGCTCTGTAGTATGTGAGATGGTTTATAAGCAGGACCAGTTGGCACTGAGTGAGGAGTAAATTATTTTCTCAGAGCTGTCATGACTCTGATGAGTTTGGTTGTGTTTATAGACACTTCAGGGCTTCAGAGAGGAGGGTTTTATCAGCAACAACATTATCTCTGTGTCCTTTTACTTTATGCTGTTATAGGAGACCCCAGTGGGGACCACAGTCCCTTTCTGTACAAGAAAATAAGAGTACAAAAGCAGAGATCAGTCCCTACTTATGGATTAGATGGGATTTGGAGCAACCTGGTCTGGTGGAAGGTGTCCCTGCCCAAGGCAGGGGATGCAACAAGATGAGCTTTAAAGTCCAAACCAAACCATTCTGTGATTCCAAACCTTCTGTTCTGGCAATGTATATAAACCTTCTAATGATCTCCTTGCTCCCCAAGGCCTGGCTGTTCAGAGCTTCAGCACAAACATTCACAAAATCTCCTGATTGTTTCTGTAACTGAGGCCTCGATCACTGATTTTAACCTACAGGGTGGCGCCTGCAGTTCCTGCAGCCCCTCACGGATGTGGAAGTGTCTCTGGGGGACAAAGCAACATTTAGCTGTGTCCTGAGTGAAGCTGTGCCAGTGAATGAAGTGGCCTGGTACAGCAATGACACAGAGATCCAGGCAGGGGAGGACTGGGAGGTGCAAGCAGATGGAAACAAATACAAACTTATCCTGAAAAAAGCCCAACTGCATCATTCTGGAGAGGTGACCTTTGCTTCCAGGGAGGCCATTTCATCAGCCAAGCTTTCTGTGATTGGTAAGTGTGTGTTGTTCCAGTCCAGGGGCACTCAAAATCTCTAATTTTGATATTCAGCATTGAATTTCCCAATCTTTGTGCTGATCCTTTCCACTTTGCCTCACATGTACCAAAATAGTGTTCTTTGGCTGAGAAGACACTACTGGCAACTTGTTCTTTGACCAGATCCACCTCATCAGAAGAAAAATACATCAGGCTAGTGATGGTAGAGATGCTCCCCAACTTTCTTTAGCTGCTGTCTTTTGTAAAATGTAACACAAACTCTAACAAAAATCATTATTCTTCACTCGACAAATGCGGACATGGGAGGGAGCAGCGGTAGAGTCCATGTGGAAAAATCATCCAGAGCAGCAGAGGAATCTTTGAAATCTACTAATCAGCATGGAGAGCAAACAGTTTTCCAGATTAATGAATAGCATATTAAAACCCTCAAGAGGGGGACACCCATGGAGCACACACCTCCTGCTCCAGAGAGACAGAGTGAATAGTTAAGTAGGGAAAATGATAATTCTCTCATTCCCTCATGGCTGGATGATGCCATCAGTGTCCATTCAGCACCCAGGATCTGGCTCCTTCCCACAGTGGGACCAGTGGGTCACCCAGCAGTGGTCACACAGCACCATTCCAGGGATGGTTATGAGATAATTAAATGTATTTTAGCTGTAGCTGAGATGTTAGAGAGTCACTGATGGACCATCTATACTTTAAATGGCTACAGGCAATCTCTGTCTAATGATTTCTGATACATACGGATCTCTGTTACACATTCCAGTCATTTCCGCTCAATTTAAAAAAAAGTTAAAATCAACTTTTTCTAATTTTGGGTACTTACATTTAATGAACTTCAAAATAAGAACGCAATACTCTTCCTGTTGACAGATTTTTCTCTATAAAATTTGGCTGACAACAGAGAAAAGACTTTATGTTGTTCTTGTGGTGTCCAGAGTTAAAGAACTGGCTGTTGGCCATATTTGCCTTTAATTCTTTGGGTTGGCATATCATGGCATGTCATTTACATCATAAATGTCTTGAACTCAAGACTGAATGAATTGTTTCTGTCTTTAAGGCCAAAGTGTAATGTAAACAAGGAAAATTTTCCAGTGTACTGAGTGTAAGGATTGGGATTAGATGATCTTCAAGGTCCCAACCCAAACTGTTCTATGATCATGGAGCAGGACACCAGATCATTCCCAACACATATTTATTTGTTATTTCCTGATGCTGTGACACATTGCAACGCTGCAATTACACAGAAGTGGAGTGACTCGTTATTAAAATATTTGAGTTATTATTTAGTCCCACAATAACCTGATTTCAATTAAGACCAGACCTAAAATAAACACAGTCAAGGCTCATTTCATGTGCTTGAAATTTTTAGTTAAATTCCTTGCTAATATGGACTGTGTAGGTTTATCTTTATTCTAAGCTTGGTGAGACAAAGAGGTTAATTATATATACACAAGAGGTTAATTATTTGCGATGAGAGTTGGAAAATTAATGTTTGTCATTGGCAGCATAGATCAGGGCAGACAAGGATTAATCAGTGGTGCACAGGTGCTCATGGTTGTGACTTTATGGTGACTTTACACTCAACTTTACAACAAGGAGAATACTCAGTCCATTGAGTGTGACCGTGTTCACAGGGGTCTTAGGATGAGGGAAAAGATGAGGATTTGATCTATGTTTTAGAAGGCGTGATTTATTATTTTATTATATATATTAAATTAAAAATATACCAAAAGAATAGAAGAAAGGACTTCATCAGAAGGCTGGCTAAGAATAGAATAGGAAAGAATGATAACAAAGGTTTGTGGCTCGGACAGAGACTAGCTCACTGTGATTGACCATTAATTAGAAACAACCACATGAGACCAATCTCAGATCTATTTGTTGCATTCTACAGCAGCAGATAACCATTGTTTACATTTTGTTCTTGACGTTTTTCAGCTTCTCAGGAGAAAAAATCCTAAGGAAAGGATTTTTCATAAAAGATTTTCATGACAATTGCGCTTCTGTCCTCACAGCTTGCAGAAGGCTCTTGTGAAATAGGAGCCTCCTCGAGCCAGGTCTCATAAGCTCTTGGAGGTCTATTTCACACCCAAGATAGCTCAGCTACCTTAGAAGGCATAAAATCAGGAGGATGGCTTCTGTTGCAGTGTTGGAAACAAAAAGGTTTTAAAAAAAGCAAAATAACAAAACTCTTTACAGAGAAAAACCGATCCAGGTGCCAGAGGTTCTTGCTTCTGGTAAAACACCTCACAAAAGCGATCAGTTTCTTTGTTCTCTTCTTTTTCTAGTAAATTGCTCAGGTGAGAATTTTTGGCTTCTGTCCAATTGGCTATTCTTAAGTTTGAGGTGAAGTCCCCCAGGTCTTATGAGGGGTCTTTTCACCTAATTGAGGAGAGAAACTTCTGGGCTTCTTTCCTTTTTGAGGGGACAAAGGATAATTCTGTCACTCCGTCAACAAGGGGCACACTCCTACACTCTTGGGTGTTTTAGGACGGAGTGTCCCTGCTCACATCACACATCACAGCACCTCTGTTGTGCCCCCAGCCCTCCCCGAGCCACCCGAAGCACCAGAGATCCTGAGTCAGAGCAGCCACTCCGTCACCCTGTCCTGGCACAGGCCGCTGGGTGACGGCAGCCAGCCCATCCTGGGCTACAGGGTGGAGAGGAAAATCCCAGGAGTTGGCTGGCAGTCCTGCAGCAGGGAGCTCATCCCAAACACGGAGCTCACCGTGGATGGCCTCAGCCCGGGGGAGCCCCACCGATTCCGAGTGTCGGCCGTGAGCAAAGCGGGGGCCAGCGAGGCGCTGCACTTCCCCCAGACGGTGCGGTTAGGTGAGGATGGACACAGGCTCAGGGAGGGCTGCAAGCTCCTGCAGACCCCACATTTTGCATGGCATGCCTGCTTCACCCATTCCAGGCGTCTCCCAGTGCAGTATCTTTCAGTGCTTGGCTGCCAAGACAGCAGAGGACAAAGAGCTTGAGAAGAAAAAGTCGTTCTGGGCTGCTGTGAACAAAACCCGCTGCATTTTTAGCACTGTTCTTTGATGTCCTCCAAACTGCATCCAGCTGTCTTGCAGCCTGCATCATCCACGTGCTGGCCCCTCACCATGGGTTTCTTGCACTGTACCCACGTGTTGGCCATGAGTGTCTTTTCTGGTGGAGTTAGGATGGAATGAGTGAAAAAGGGCATGCTGGAATGTGTTTGGGGTAGCCAAGACTGTGACCATGAGTGAGCACATGGTCTTCTTCACCCATCTTTCTCCTTTTTTTTTTTTTTTTTTATGCGTCTTTTTCAAGAATTCCCCCAAAGAAATGCTGGGGGACAAAGTTCTTTGCTGTCTGATGGTGAAATTTGGAAGCTTCAGTGGGATGGGGAGTTTCTCTCTCTCAATCTTTTTTTTCTTGCAACTCTTTCTCTGGTATCACTCATTTAAATTCCTCAAAATGAGTATAATGATAGAAAATTACTCTTTTGCTTAAAATGCTCTGTTGCATTTTTTGCAAAAATAACTACTGCCAGTGCTGGACCCTGATGACTCTGACCATGCTGACTTTGTCAACAACAAACTCAAGGCATTTTGGGCAGCAATCCTCTCACCCTGATGAAATGTGCAGAGAGGAAGGTAACCTTGAGGGATGTGCTGCTTTTGGGAACCCAGAATCATCTTTTACATCCTAGTCAGAATCTCTGAGTTTAATGTTTTTTTCTTTGAGGTACCATGGTTCTACAAACAGCATTCCACTGGTAGACCTCCTTCCAAAGTAAAGAAAATGCTGAGAATTTTTGGTTAAATTGTTTTTGCTTTTTGATAATTTTTACTCTTCCTATTTATTGTTTCTTCTTTGTCTCGTATCACCACTTCTTCACTTTGAAACATTTAAGATCTAAAAAATCTGTAGAACTTCTTTTATACTGATGATGGGTAAATGAAGACCAGCAAACAAACACAGGAATGTGGAAAATGCAACCACTTCTGCATGTATATGTTTAGATGGAGCTGGTTTAAGCACTGGGAGAGCTTGGAAAGTTGTTTTGATATTATCTTTGGAAGTGCATACTTTGGATGCTGCCAGTCTTTTCCTTTTTTTTTCCTTTAGTTGTCTACAACAGCTGAAAAATCTGTGAATGATGGATGGGTTGCTTGGATATTTTATGGAGTGGAGTGCCCTACAGCCAGATGATTGTTCTTTGTGTTAATTCACTTTATTTCTGTAATTGCAGAGCCTCCAGTTACCATCACCCAACCCTTGGTGGGAGGATCTGTCTCGGAAGGGGGGGTGGCTCGCCTGGAGTGCACATTATCAAACAAAACTGAGGAGAAAGTGACTTGGTTCAAGGGAAAAGAGCAAATAAAAGCTGGAGGGAGATATGAAATCCTTTCTGAAGGAACAAAGCAGATTCTCATTATCCGTGGATTTAAACCTGAGGATCAGGACAGCTACACCTGCATGGCTTCTCCAGAAGTCAAATCTGTTGCCAGCCTGTGTCTTGAAGGTACAAAGTGTGCATTGCTGGGGTGTTAAATCAGGTCTGGTATGGACATCCAGGGCCATCTCCACAGCTGGGACTGCAATTAATTTTCTTTTACAAGCTATGATAACAATCCACAAGGAATTGTTATTTTCCTGTTTGGCATTGCCCAGTATGTTCCTGCATCCCAAATGATTTTGAGTTGCTCAGATTAGAGTTTCTGGAGACACATATTTAAGGCGTGACATTATTGTCTCTACACGAGTTTTTGGTGCCTTTTGAGATGCTTTAGGGTATTGTGTGGATGTCCCAGACAACCTGGAGCATCTCAAAAGGGACTGGGCAACATGTAGAGGCACATGAATGTGTCCCAGACACCTTCAGACTTAGGCACATCCAACCAAGCAGCTGTGTCCATGTGAGATGGGAGTCTCAGCTCCCAGCACAGCCACTGGAGATCTGTTCAGGACAGACAGAGAAGCCCTGTATACCTGGGAGATTGGATGAGCCTGGGTAGCTTTCCAAGCTCCACTGGCAGTCTAAACAACTGCAACATTAAAAAGGGCACAAATTGATTTATTGGGTCCAAATGTGCAAGGAATAAATAAATTTTTTTAAAAAGTTGTTTGGTAATGTTTAAGTGCATGCATGGAATCACAGGATTGTTGAGGTTGGACAAACCTCCTGAAGATGGTGTGGTCCATCCTCCTCCTCAAAGCATGGTCAGCTAGGACAAGTTCACCAGGACCAGACTCAGTTATATCAACTTCCCAGAGAGGGTGTGAAGTCTCCTTCTCTGGAGATATTCAAAATCCATCTGGACACTGAATAATGTGATCTAGGGGACTGTGTGTGAGCAGGGAGGTTGGACTAGATGATATTCAGTAGTCCCCTCCAACCTTCCCCATCCTGTGATTCTGTAAATTCCCATGTTTTTCTCAGTATGATGCTTAGTTAAATGCCTCTGAGACTCTCCAGTAGAACATTTCCACGTGCTTTCTCCGAGCTCACAGATTTTAACTTCTTGTCTGTTTCATTCCCTGCAGTTCCCACAGTGTCGATGCTGAAGGAGATTGCCAGGGAAGCTCCCCCTGCCAGCCGGGCTGAGGAGCAGGTGGATGGACACATCCAGCCCAGCCTGCCCCCTGAAGCTGCCCAGGAGGGAGATCTGCACCTCCTCTGGGAAGCCCTGGCCAAGAAGCGTCGGATGAGCCGGGAGCCCACCTTGGATTCCATCAGCGAGGTGCCTGAGGAGGAGGAGAAGCTTCAGAAGCTGAGGAAGGAGGAAGCAGAGATGTCTCACTACTACTCAGAGGAGTACTCCACATGTGACGAGCTGGCCAGGACGGGAGAGGCAGATTTCTCTTTCACAAGCTCTGATGATGAGTCCAGAGCTGGCACTCCTTCCCTGGTGAACTACCTCAAGAAAGCTGGGAAGAAGAGCACCAGCATTACCAGCAAGGTTCAGTCCACCTCCACAGGAAAACTATGGAAGCAGTGGGAGACAACCACCGTGGAGACCACTGTGGCCACCACAGCTGCTCAGCCAGCTGAACCAGAGCTGCCAGATTTAGACGACCCCTCCATGAACAAGGCGGCTGTGAAGATCCAAGCCGCTTTCAAAGGCTACAAAGTCAGGAAAGAGATCAAGCAACAGGAGTGCCCGGTGTTCACTGAGACCTTCAAAGACTTCTCTGGAGAGCCTGGAAGCACCCTGCACCTGGAGTGTGTGGCCCACAGCAAAACCGACATGAACGTCCGCTGGCTGAAAGACGGCAAGGAGCTCTCGGATGGTCGCTACTACCACATCGACAGCTACAGCGACGGCACCTGCTCCTTGATCATCGCCGGCCTGGACAGGAAGGATGCAGGCAAATACACCTGTGAGGCATCCAATAAATTTGGCAAGGTCTCACACAGCGCCAAGGTGGTGGTTGGCGCTCAGGAAGCTCAAGCTCTTGCTAAGGAGAAGAGGAGTAAGCAAAGCACCGACAGCGAGACGGAGAGCTCATCCGGCAGTGAGCTGGACGACGCTTTCCGAAAAGCAGGAAGGAGACTCCACAGGCTCTTCAGGGCCAGGATCTCCACGGAGATCTCTGATGTGGAGGAAGAGCTCTTTGTCAGCGCAGACGAAGGGGACATAGATGTGGTTGACCACCAGACGTACCGTGAGGATGACCAGTACATCTACATCAAGTTTGAAGTCATGTCCGAGGCCAAAACGGCCGCCACACGGTTCAGAGAGATGTTTGGCGCTCTGGGAATTCCAGTGGAGATCGACATCTTGGAACAAGGCCCGAAAAAAATTGAATTGCGCATTGGGAAGGCATCACCTCCCACCCTTGGGAAGTTTCCACCTCCATCAAGACCTCCACCACCTTTGCTAACTTCTGACACAGGTAGGGGAAGCAGATCTTGCCTGTTCCTTGGAAAAGACAGTGGGAACAGGTTACAATGTAATTTTTTCACTCTCAAGCAATTTTTTTCTAGCAATTTTTTTTTAACTTGGTGCAGATATTTTATGAAAACTTTGCACTTTTAGAAAAAATAATGACTTTCTTATTCTTTTTCATTTTGAGGGAGAGGAGGCACACTGGTGGGGAGGTTACAACATATTGACTTATCTGTGAAGCCCCTTTTCATGCTAGAAATGTCACCTACCACAACATGACCATAAATACTATGATTATTGTACTTAAATGAATTATGTGGGGTGTAGAATGGCTCTGAGGGAGACAAGACATTTTGGCAAGAATAGGAGCAGGGATAATATATAGTTGGCAGCTGTGGTATTGCTGTGCTGATGAAATATCTTCATAGTGCTAAGAAGTTTCTTGACTCTTTTCTAGAGAAAAAATATTCCTCTGCAATTAAAAAACTGGAATCCAGAAGTCTGGGCAGCAGGGGCCTAAAATATATCTTTAACTAAAACCAAAGTTTTCTTATTTCTCTCCAACCACCCCAACTTCAGCCCCCATGTTCATGACCGAGCTCCAAAACCAAGAGGTCCAGGACGGGTACCCAGTGAGCTTTGACTGCATCGTCATCGGCAAACCCCTGCCCACGGTTCGCTGGTTCAAGGACGGCAAAGCTATTGAGGAAAACGATCACTACATGATCAACGAGGACCAGGAAGGGTGCCACCAGCTGATCATCACCGCCGTGGTGCCCACGGACATGGGCGTCTACCGCTGCCTCGCTGAGAACAACATGGGCGTGGCCTCAACCAAGGCTGAGCTCCGTGTGGACTGTAAGTCTCAAAATCTCTCTAGCAAAAACAATTAAAGGAGTTCTGCTGAGACCTGGTTAATTTATTTTTTCCCAAGGAAAGCACCATTTGATGCTGTTTGTGGAATTTTCTGTCACTTGGGGTCACCAATTGTGGTGGTGTTCATAGGGGTCCCAGGATGAGGGAAGAGATGAGAATCTTGACTCCATGTTTCAGAAGGCTGATTTATTATTTTATGATATATATTATATTAAAAGAAAATTATAGATTAAAACTATACTAAAAGAGTAGAAGAAAGGATTTCATCAGAAGGCTAGCAAGGAATAGAAAAAGAATGGAATGGAATGGAATGGAATGGAATGGAATGGAATGGAATGGAATGGAATGATAATAAAATCTTGTGACTGACCAGAGTCCAAACCAGCTGACTGTGATTGGCCATTAATTAAGAACAACCACATGAGACCAATCAAAGATGCAATTGTTGCATTCCACAGCAGCAGATAATGATTGTTTACATTTCGTTTCTCAGCTTCTCATGAGGAAAAAATGCTAAGGAAAGGATTTTTCAGAAAATATCATGGCTGCAGCTGTTGAGTCAGGGACGGAAAGAAAGACTAGTCTTCAGGTGGATTAGAAGGTTAACTTTAATGAAAGTAGTGGGTCTTTTATAATGTGACTTGCTAAATTGATACTTGATTGGTCTCAAAGTAGAAACATCTCACGCTAATGGTGACTATGAATAGCACACTGTGAAGAACCATAATTATAAACAATGGTTCCAGAAGGAGAGATAATAATTGTTTTAAATCTTTCCTCTAAAATTCTCAGGCTCAGCCTGGGAGAAATGATCTCTGTTCTTTCTTTGATTGAACTGAGAATCTCCGCACCATTTACATTTTAAAGGAAGATGTTTTGGCCAGGAAATTTTCACTTGCAAACTTCTTGGGTTTAGCTGGGTTTTGCTAACTCCAAGGCAAGGTTCAGAGCAAAGCTTTTGGGGTGAACAGAGACAAAGGTGTTTTCCATAATCCAGGGATGTGTGGGATCCTGCTGCAGTACAATATAAAATCCATCTGCCAGTCACTCCAATTAGTAAGGGAACTAAAATCAGTAAGAACTGCTTAAGCAAGAAAAATAATTTCAAAGCTCAGATGATTCAGACCTATCTTTTTCCATTTAACAGTGACTAGCACAGACTATGAGACAGCAGCAGATGCAACAGAGACTTCATCTTACTACAGTGCCAAGGAATATATTTCAAGGTAAAATATGGAACTGGTTCTAACCTCTAACTCAGTGAGATCAGTCTGTGTATTTATGTCAGGGCTGAGTTTCCTGTGTTGAGCAAATTTAATGCCATAAAGGAGCATCCAGCCCAGCTGAGATGCAATAACTGCAGCAGCTGCACATTTATCATGGGCAGAATTGCTCTGGAGCCTTCAGGCAAGCTGGGCTGTTTCCTCAAGGAGTCACTCTGTTACTTTTAATGTCAGATGGTGCTGAGTCTGTTCTCAGGATGCCAAAACCCACAGACTGAATTTACCTAAAATATATCATTCTGATTCCAAACTTTTATCTGGAGTCCTGATTTTCCTCTTTCTAATCCCAATTGCTGCTTAGCCGAGAACAGGAGGAATCCATGACTGAGGAGGAGCAGCTGCCCCAGATCTTTGATGAGCTCCATGATATTCATGTGGCACCTGGAGCATCGCTGGCTAAATTTCACCTGAAGGTGAAAGGTGAGTGGATCCCACAGTAATGTCAGTTTTCCAGGTCTGATATCAGGTTGAAGTGCTGGACAAGGTTTTCCAAGGTGTTCTTCTGCAGCTGTGACCCCGGGCTGAGCACCTTGCACCATTTCTGCACAAACCAGCTGGGGAAAGTGTTCATGCTGTTGAACAGGGACTGTTGGAGCAGACTTAGGCAGATTAAGCCTCATTTTGTGTCCATATATCCAGGCATAATGACAGGCACATGCTTCTGAAAACTGAATTCTGGATTTCTCTGAGCACAGGAGCAGTAAGGAGTAATAATCTTGACATTATTACAATCATCACTATTAATAACTATCATTATATATTACCTATATTTATATAACCCAAATAACTATATCTAATATAATGTATTTATATTAATCATAATTATGTAATAATAATAATAAAAATAAAGTCAATCTCCTTAATTTTCTTCAATAAATTAAGCAGTCATGAATTTGCCTTCCTCCATTAAGGGGTTGCTCCTACAATGTAAACACTGCAAAAACATCCCTCTGGTGTTGACTCTGGTAGGGAGAGGTAGGGATTTTTCCACTTTCTCCTGTTGCTGTCTATAAAAATTATGAGAATGCATCTGGCTTCAACATTTCTCCTTGTGAAACTTTCAAATCAGACCTAAGTGTTGATTTTTCTACCTCCAAGGTGTTTGCACATGCAGAGACAATATGGGGAGTGCACATGCAGTGACAATATGGGGAGTGCCAGAAACTGAGGAGACAGGAAAGAATTTTAACAGATAAATCGAATTTAATGCATTTTTAAGCATTCCTAATTGGTTAAACCCTTGAAGCAGCAGCCCTGTTAAACCCTTGAAACAGCAGAGGATCTGGCACTTTGGAGATGCTCCCAAATCATTGCTGCCAATGAATTTTGCTCTCTGTGTCTGTAACTGCTCCTCACAGGGTACCCTCAGCCTCGTCTCTATTGGTTCAAAAATGGGCAGCCCCTAAAGGCCTCGGACCGGATCCTCAAGACCGACAGGCAGGAATTCCACTCCCTGGAAATCCGCGACGTCACCAAAGCAGACGCCGGCCAGTATTTGATATTTGTCATCAACTCTGCTGGCTCTGCCTATTCCTCAGCCAGGCTGGTAGTCAAAGGTGGGTGTGGCTCTGTTTTGGGCTGTTTCAGAGGTTCTTGACATTTTGTATAGTTATTTTTTCCTGAGGAAACCTCCCAAGGTAACTCAGGTGAGGTGGGGAAGTCTGTAGGTAAAGGATGATGTGCTTTGCTCTTGGTTCTTTATTTATTCACCTATAAATTTACTGTTTAAGAAGATGATGATGCCACTTCTCTGTGGTCTGTCTGTCTCATAAACAGCTATTTTATTCTTGTCCATTCTAATTAACCTTAAAAGTTAATTTCATCAAAACTTAGAAGCTCTTATAAATCATACCAATATTTCTGTGTAATATCTCCACTGGCATCACTTTGGGAGCTTTTTGTTGCAACTCCTGGATTAACACTTATTTATATTTGTCATGTTCTTTTTTTTCTCCTTGTGTTCCAGATCCTTATGAGAAAGAAGAGCCATCCAAAACAGGTGAGAGAAGCCACAGCAGGTGGGAACAGAAGCCCCAGGAATTTTTCAGTCTAAACTCACTGTGCTTCTTCAATAATATTATTTCCAGATTCCCATGAGCAGCTGATACCGCCAAGATTCCTTGAAAGATTTACAAATAAGAAGGTGAAAAAGGGTGCAAGCATCACATTATCTGTGAAAGTTGAAGGTAAGTGAGCAGATACCTCATCTCTCTGAATAACACTTGAAATGTGTAATTTCACAACACATTCTTCTCTCTCTGCCCCCAAGTCATTGTAGACTCATTTCGTGTATCTGAAGTCTGGGATTCTACTCCCAGCTTACATTTTTTGCAAAGGCACTTCACAGTAAAGCACCTTATATTTTTTCACCTCCAATTTTTTTGTATGAAAAAATGGAGATAATGACACTGTAGTATGATGCATGTTGACCATGAATTGTACAGTGATTGACAATTCTGGTTTTTCAAAAAGATTTGATGTCTTTATGAGCGTGCTGTAAAATGGTTAATCCTCCTTTATTGCATATTATGCCTGTTATTGTTGGGAAAGTATCATAAAATGGATCAAAACACCATTTTTTCACAGCAAGGCTCATCCCTTATGATGACATTTTAAAGGAGGAACACAAACAGGACGATTAAAGTTATGGCACCAATTTCCCTTTAGGGCATCCACCACCAACAATCACTTGGATGAAGGAAGAGTCTCAGGAGGACATCCTGTGGATCAAACCGGACACTCCTGGGTACAAACTGGCCAGTTCCAACATGCACCACAGCCTGATCCTGCTGGATGTCAAGAAGAAGTACAGTGGAGCTTACACCTGCATTGCCACCAACAAGGCTGGCCAGTCCATCTGCACGGCCAACCTGGAAGTTGCAGATGGTAAACCTTTGCTGCAACACAAACAATTTTTCTATATTTCCCTTTTATGCAGTGCCTAAGGGAAAAAAAAAAAAAAACAACAAAACAAACAAGTGTGACTGTTATGGAAATTATCCAATCACACCCAAAAAAAAAACATTTTCTCAAGAGCAGCCATGATTTTACTTGTCTTGCAAATGGTTACACTCTTTACTTCTATAATATTTTAGATTTCTGACTCTGTCTTGTATTAACAGCAGCACATTTTCTGTATAAACAGAAGGCAAGTCTAGGAACAACCAAATTAGGTAAAAATTTAAAAAAAATGAAAGGCAATGTAAAGTAACTGGGAAAAGTCGTAATTTGAAAAATTATTTTGAGTGCTCCACTCTGCTGAGATATTTTGTTTTAGAGTTATTAGGTTCTTGTAGAGCTTTCCAAGGCCTCTTTTAACACAATAAAATGGGGTGAAAACAAATATATACTGGGAATTGCGGCAGAGCTGTGAAGGGTTCCATTTTTCTGTTATCCTGCCTTGCATCCCACATTTTTATTGTACCAAGAGCTGCAGGAGCATAACCTGAGCAGCGTGGAGAAATGGGGCAATTATTTATTTTTCATGAACAGGGAGAGGAGGGAGAAACCATTGCCACCACAGGACTGGGAATATATATCCCAGGTCAGGAGCTGCTGCAGTGCTCCATGTCTAGAAAATGTGCCTGCACTAAGTAGCTAAAAAAGGACATTCTGTGCCTTCTGTCCTCTAATGACCAACCCCAATCTTGCAGTGAAAGAGGCTGAAGTCCTGACCCAGGAGCGTGTGATGGTGTCAGAAGCCATCATGACCACCCTGGGGTAAGTTGGATGTGTGGAGAAGGGAGGACATGTTCTTCATTTAACTCCCCTTACTGCCCACTTTATTGTAATATTTAACTCTGCTTTATTTTCTTTTCCAGAACTATTCAGTCCTCTGAAGGTAAGAGAAGCTGTTTTCTCTCTCTTCTTCCTGTCCCTCATATCTACAGCTGAGACTGTCAATCTATTTCATGTATCTACTCATTTTTGTCCACTTTTCTTGAAATTGTCTGAAATGTTGGAACCTTTCAGGACTGCTCGCTGTTCAAGGGTGCATTATTTGGATGAACTGAGAGCAAGGACAGTTTTAAAATCAGGGGAAGGGAAGAAAATTAAACCTTCCTTCCAGAGAAGCTTTCATTACTCAAAAAGAGATGAATTTTCAGTGACACTGCCAGCTTAATAACAAATTCTCTTTCTTTCCAGGAGACCTTGAAGCTGGCAGAGAAGGTGTGCCCAAAACCCCCATTTCATTAGCTGATGTTGGCTCAGAAGAGTTCTTCCAGAAACTCACCTCACGTATCTCAGAAATGGTATCTGCAAAAATAACTCAGGGTAAGGAATCTGAAAAACACAGTTTAATTACAGTAGGAAAAAACCCAACCAAATCTCTTTTTCTAGGTGTTGTTTAATTATAAGTGAGATTTATGCAGCAGCTTTTCAGGCAGTCATTCTATATAAACAAATGAACATTTGTCAATGCTTAGGGATAAGAAATTTAAGTAGGAGCCCATCCAACCTTATTTCTCAATCTAGAATGTTGAACTAGGAAAGAAGCCATTACAGTAAATTATAAAAATATAAGTGTATGTTCCATATTTTAGGTATTTTGAGTTCCTCAGATATTCATCATTCCTAAATCAGAAAGCAATCCTGTTTTCTGTACTTGCCACATTTTTAGCTCACAGTGGAATTTTAAAATCAAATTAAGGCTGAAAACTCTGTACACAGCTGTGCAGAAATCCAGTGATTTGTTGAGTTGGATGAAAAATTCTGGTTTGTGTCTGTCTTGGTTATCTTGTAGAAAAAGTTTAACTTGGAGCAAAAATAGAGGCATTAACTCTCCAACAAACATTCTTGCAGTGCAGCAGCAATACATGCAGTAGGCCTGCAACACCATGTATTAAAACATCCAAATTATTCATTTAATCCTAAATATCAATAAGAAATCACACTAAATATTATTGTGAATGCTCTTCCTAGGAAGAAGAAAAATTATTATAGATTTGGTTGATGTTTAAATTTGGGATACTTTTTAAACACTTTGCTGTTGCTGTTTTTCAGCAAAACTTCGAGTACCAGGTGCAGAAAGTGATGATGAGTCAAGAACTCCCTCTGCATCTCCTCGCCACGGACGGTCCAGACCTTCATCCATTGCTCAGGAATCCTCCTCTGAATCTGAAGATGGGGATTCCAGAGGGGAGGTATGACATCTCTATGGGCAAGTTGGACACAAGGAGAAAATTCAACTTAGAGTGACCAGCCTACTGTGGTGTAGGGATCTCCATCCTCTTTGGTGATGTAATTTAGTTTTGTAGGTGTATTTAGTAGTTAAATGTTGTGTCTGTGACACAGAGCACAGAGAATCAAATTCTGATGCTCACCCTGTGATGCTGAACAAGTGGTTCAAGTCAAAATGGTTGAAACATGACTTGGCACCTCTTGCTCTCACAGCTGAACTTCAGGAAGTCAGAACTTGATTTTCTGTGGCCTTGGATGAAGTTGGCCAGAGGAATCTTGCTGGGTATCTCCAGCCGGGGGCTGTGTACAAATCATGAACAGGATGGGACTGGTAGGAACAGGCCTTGAGCTGTTTTATTTTCCAGCATCAGTCTCATTCCATGGTTATGACAATGGGAAAATGCCATCAGCTCACATCTCAGGCAGCAGACCAAGAACTTATGTTATAACTTTAAAAGTTTTTTGACCAATCACACAAAGCAAAAGCACATTGACAGTAGTTCCACCCAACCACTATAAGCACACGTACCTTAGGTTAAAAAATGCCTGCTTATTTCAAATATAGTACCTGCTTGTAAGCCTTAAAACACAACACACAGAGCTCCATTATTAAGCTTAGACCTTCCTAATATCTCACTAGATATCCTTTTCTGCAGCTTAGAGAGTTACTCTAGACAAGGTTTAATACACAGACCATTGTTCTATTTGTCCTTACTTTCCTACAGTTTAAATAATTTTTCTGCTGACCAATCTCATGGCTACTGCTTAGCCCTAATCACAGTTCTGCTGTCTCTGAGGCCTGCCTATTGCAGCTTTCCCAAAACCCTCTGATTTTATGGATTCCCACAGATGGGAATTTCTTCATAAGGGAAAGGAAGAGCACAAAGTGACTGTAGTTTTGTGCCTGCAGATCTTTGATGTCTACATGGTCACTGCTGACTACGTGCCCGCGGCACCGGACAAGGAGACCATCACCCTGAAGGAAGGACAATATGTGGAAGTCCTGGATTCAGCTCATCCTCTGAAATGGCTGGTCAGGACTAAACCCACAAAATCGAGTCCCTCTCGACAGGGTTGGGTGTCTCCAGCTTATCTGGACAAGAAATTAAAGGTGATTGATCATGTTTGGTTATTTCTCATTTAAAATTTCTCATTCTTGTTGCAGTTTAGAGACATCCCTTTTACAAGGAGTGATGGCAGAGGAGGTTGTTGAAGGGGTCTGGAACAAGGTGGTACTTTTTCATGTTTTTATTAGACAATATTTCTGGTCTGTGCAGGGGTTTCTGGGTTGGAAAGACCTAAAAACTCTCCAGTACAAAATAAATTTCACACTGGTTTAGTAATTGTTAGACTAAACAGGACTGTGAACACATGAGTGATATTCCTCCATGTATACATAAAAGCACTGTCCACTTCCAAGAATTATTTTAATTTTTTTTTTCTAATATTGTAGTTGTCACCAGAGTGGGGAGCAACAGAAATTCCAGAGTTTCCTGGAGAGTTTGTTTCTGAAGATGAATACAAAAGGAAGCTAAGGTGAGCTCATGTCACTTGGTATTTGCACCTTTGAATTTTCCTGCCTTTTGAACCACTTGCATTTTGTGATTCATTTCAGGTTAGGAAATTCCAGGCATCGGGATCACAGAATCCTAGAATGGTTTGGGTTGGAAGGGGCCTTAAACACCATCTATGGTCAACAAGTGCCATGGACAGGGACACCTTCCACTGGCCACATCCATCCTTCCATCCATCCATCCATCCATCCATCCATCCATCCATCCATCCATCCATCCATCATGTGATGCTTTAAGAGGCTACCTAGAACAGAGGATAGACAGAGTTAAAGGAATAAAGTGGGGATTTATTAAAAAAACCCTTCAAAGGATACACCTGGGGCAGCACAAGAGCCTGGCCATGGCTCTATCTAAGATGGATGCTGGTTCATGAGTTTTCACACTTTTATAAGTTTTGGTCCATTTCCATATTGGGGTTAATTGTCTAATTACAGCTCCAGGTTTTGTAGTCCCAGTTTGGTCTCCTCAGTTAGCTGTTTGTACTTTTTGGGCCTGAAGCTGCAATGGTGTCCTTGGTTCTGGGGCTGGAAAAGGAGTGTTTTGTCTGACTGAACTGTGAGGAGAACTTGCTAACACTTTATTTGAAGTCCAGAGTTATACACCAGTGCAGTACAGAATCTGGAAAACATGAAAGCTAAAACTTAAGGCATCACCTGCATCAATCCCCACAGGGGATCTTTCAACACACGCCAGGAGTCAGTTCCTCTGATCATAAATCCCTACTTTACAGCCTAAAAGCCTCTCAAGGACAATTGTGATGATTTTTCCGTGATTTCTTCCTGCCTCTCTGTCTCTCCATCAGTGTTCTCATTCAGGAGCTGTTGATCTCAGAGGAAGATTACATCCAGGATTTGCAGTTTCTCCAGACTCATCACCTTAGATACACTGAGACCTGTCCCAGTGTGCCAGGAGCTGTTGCCAGTCAGAAATCCACCATTTTCAGGAATATTGATGACATTGGTCGCTTCCATTCCAGGTGGGCATTCCCAAGTGCCTTCATTGGAGACCAAAGAGTAGCACTATTATTATTATTATTATTACTATTACTATTGTTGTTGTTATCATTGTTATTGTTGTCATTATCATTATTATCATTATTATCACTACTACTATTACTACTGTTATTATTACTTCTAATATTATTATTACTGGAATAATATTATGGAATAATATTATTCCATATTATTATTATTTCTTACTATTTTTCCTGATGTGGAGCACTGGCAGTGCTGAGGTGCAAGGGAATTGATGTTCCTTTCAGGAGGGTAAACGATGGCATGGCTTAAATCCTACCGCAGGGTTAGGACTTCCATAATCCCCTTCAGAACTTCAAGGCTTCTTATGTCCAGCTCATTTCTTACTCTTTAAAGTGAATTTAACTGTGAAACAGTGAATTATGTTAAAAAAGCAGCAAGATCTCACAGGCACTTCAGTGGTGTCTTCACAGAGATATTAATCCATGTAAAACTGATGTCAGCATCCAGGAATTTCAGAAAACCTTCCACTATCCCAGGGTGCTCCAAGACCTTCTCAACCTAGTCTTGGACACTTCCAGGGAGCCAGGGCCAGCCACAACTTCTCTGGGAAATCTGTGCCAGGGTCTCACCACTGTCACAAAGAAGAAATTTCTTCCTAATATCCTGTCTAACCCAGTCCTCTGTCAGTTTAAAGCCATTCCCTCGTCCTGTTCTCCTGCCCATTTTCCAAAGCCCCAGCTGAGAGGAATAGCACTGTGCTGGGTGAAGAGGCACTGAGCACTTTAATCTTAATGTGGCAACATCCCTTATTTCCCCCATCATTTCTGCTTTGGATTGAACAGACAGGTGTCTGCTAAGGAAGGCAGGAGCCTCCCTTGAAATGGAAAATGTAAACCTCCTCCCTCCGAATTATTATAATTTTTGACCTTAAGGGACTTTCAGGCAAAGATATGGGAATAGGAATAACAGTTATTTACTAGGAAAATTAAAAATACAAATGCAATAGTACAAACAAGAACACAAACCACTGCCAGAGTGAGAGCAGTCCCTGCCCCCTGTGTGTCAGGGGGTGTCCCAGCCCCATCCCAGGGGGGCTCAGCCCTCCTGCAGTGCCAGCTGTGGCTCTGCTGCAGCAGGGATCCTGCACAAGGGGGGAGTTTTCCTCTGCAGCTCCAGGGCTGCTGCAGATGGGCCTGGGCTCCCTCTGGCCATGCAGGGCAGCAGAAAGCTGCTCCTCTGGCAGTGCAGGGGGCAAAGGCTGCTGTGCTGTGCCAGGCTCAGATTGGATCCAGGTAGGAATGCTTGGCTCCTCCCCTGGGCGGAGCATCTCCCCATGGGATGCTGGGATTGGATCAGCCCTGCAGGGACACTCAGTGGCCACGGACAGCAGAGATCTCCTGCAGGGAGGGTTGGCTGTGGGAGAGAGAAAGGAAAAACTGCCCCATGGACAGCAGAGAACTGCCCCAGCTCTGACAGATGGCAAATGCAATACCCCCAAACCAAATTTTACACCTGACATCCCCTGATTCCCAGCCTGGCAGCTGGGGCTGTTTTTAGCCTCATTTCAGCCCCTTCCCCTGAGATGTTCTGTGCTCCTGTCCCCACAGCGTGTTCCTGAGGAGCCTGCAGGGCTGTGACACTGACGATGACGTGGCCATGTGCTTCATCAAGCACGAAGCAGAGTTCAGCAGGTACATCCAGTACCTGGTGGGAAGGGTCCAGGCAGAGTCCATTGTTGTCAGCAAAGCTGTCCAGGATTTCTACAAGGTAAGGAAGGAGCCAAAGCACCTGTGGGAAATTCATCCTGTAACCCACTGCATCAAGAAATATCATTATTAATCATAAATGTGAACCTCAAAAGTATTTGTAATATCTCTTGCTAAATATAGTAGCAAAACCTTATTAACTTAAAATTAATTAAACTTTAAAAATTATTAAAACTAATAGTTTTTAGTTCACTTTCTAGTTTTTTTCTGGTTAGTATGGCCAATATGGGAGCATATTTACATATCCTTGTGCATTTATTAATATTATAAAGATTATGCAGCCATGAATGTGGCTGTGTTTATGTAACTGTAATTAAGGGACATTTTAAAGGTCACCACATTATAAGACCAAGAGAACCACATAAATCATAAATATAGATAAGCAAATCTTGTTTCTCTGCTCCAGCTACTCAGGATTTTTTCTACTGCTCTTTATAACAACCTTTCCTTGTTATTCCATGTATTCTTTCAGAGATACACAGATGAATATTTAACTAATGAAGATCCCTCACAGCCACTGATCCCACCACTACAGCACTACCTGGAAAAACCCATAAACAGGATCCAGCAATACCAGACAATAATTAAGGTAAAGAGATGTTGTTACAGGTTTATGTTCTGCTCTGTGCAGCTTGTGCAGAAAAAGATTTTATTTTTATTTCCTGTTTCTTGGCTTCCTTCTGATAAAACTACAATTGAAAACTCCTTGAGTAAATAAGAGATTAATCATCACCAGTGGTGGTCTTCTCTAAATAGTTTTGTAAATGTAAATCCAGGTGGAGGTTCACAGAATCCAACCCCAGAAAGTTCAGTGAGCTTTTTCCTTAAATATATGAAAAAAAATTATATGATATAATAACATATTAGTATATATTATATTACTCTATATTATATTGGATGACAGGTATAAATTTGCTTCAAACTCAGTAATATTTACTTTATAAAAATAAGATGTTTCCATGTCTAAGATAATGACTTACCACTTCTTTTCCTTTTATACTGATATTATAGTAAGATTAAATTCTTGTTTTCTGAAAAATTTGCCCCATTCTACCACCCTGAAATATTTTGTCTTTCAGGATTGCATCTGTCCTACTGTCTTAGACCATGAGCAAACATTTCAGAACAGCATTTTAAACAATATTTTCATGGGAAATAGCATTAGGATACTCAGGAAGAAAATAATCATGGCAAAATATTTATGTGTTCTAGTGTTGTATAAATGAGCAGCTGGAATATTTTGAAGAACCTTCTACTTGTGAACATAGTCTTGCACACAAACTCCAATATTTTTAAGGGTCTTTTGAAGGAGAAAAGGCATTTTCCATGCCTTCGTTGCTGAAGGAGAGGAACAGGAACAATGTGGGAAGAATAGGAAAAATGCCATTTCACATTTTTTCCAGCCTCCCTTTTTATTATTCTAATGTTGACTCAGCACATGAATTCCTTGTTCTCTGCTCTTGTGAGGGTAAGCAGAAGAGAAATGCAATGGGTACATTTAGGATCACTTTGGAATTTTTGGTTTTCAACCACCAAACCATATCTGGAGTTTGTTTCAACTTTATCTTTACTTGGCATCAACTGATGTCAGGAAAAGCCAGACTGGTAAGTCTTTAATACTGCTGAATAAGTAGGAAAGAAAAGACTTTGTCATCTAAGCAGTTTGTGGTGAAAAAAATGGGGCAAAAGTTGCTGAGATGAAAGAGACAGAACAAATATTGAGAAAATCTTTGGCTCTGAAGAAACTGCTTGTTTCCTCTCTGATTATCCACTAATTTTTTCTTCATTTACCTACAGGAATTAATCCGAAACAAGGCCAGGAACAGCCAGAACTGCACTTTGCTGGAGCAGGCCTATGCCATCGTGTCTGCCCTCACCAGGAGAGCAGAGAACAACCTGCATGTCTCTCTCATTGAGAATTACCCTGGGACCTTGGAGAGCCTTGGGGAGCCCATCCGCCAGGTAACTGCAATGTCCCATCACTGCTGGCTCCGTGGGTGCCTTCCCCAGTTTCTAAGGAGCCCTAATTCTTAGAAGAAAAGTCTTTATAAATTATTAATTAATAATTAAATTTAAAAATTATTATTATTATTACTATAACTATTATTTCATTATTATATACTACAACATCAAATGAAAATATGATATAATTAATTATTATGTTGACTATTATATCTCATTACTATATTAATACATTACTATATTATTACTATATTAATATTGTAGTAATAATAATGTATAATTATATATTGGTTATTATAACCATTATATATTATTACATATTATTAAGTTAAATATTATATGTTATATATATAAATAGAAAAATATATATTATATTACATATTATATTAAATTACAGATATTCTATTATATGTAATATTATATTACATTATATTATAATGTTAATTATTATATCTCATTACTATATCAATATATTACTATAATATTGCTATATCAATGTTGTAATAATATCAATATATAACTATATATTGCTTATTATATTTGCTATATAATTAATTATTATATATTATTAAATTGTTATATATTATATTTATATAAAAATACATTACATTAAATTAAATTACATTATATCATATTATATGATTGAATTATATCTGAAAGAGGTGATTTGCTTATTTCACTTACTGCTGTCCAGAAATGGGTGTTCTGGCTCCACTAAGGTTTGAAACACCAGAGCATGGGTGCTTATGGAATAATTCACAGATAATGCAGTTATTTGCCTTTTTAACCTGCTCATCAAACAGAAATGAAATGGTTCTGGGCCCCTACATGATCTAGAAGGGTTTAAGTCAAAATTGGGAAGCAACATGGGGCAGCTCCTGAAGTTACTGGCCTCAACAGACCCATGTGCTCCCCCAGGTTTATCCCATGAACCCGGTGTGTGGCTTTTTAGGTGACCCAGCTCTTAGGACACTTTAGTCTAGGACCTCCAACACCTTCACTCAAATTCCTGTTTCCTTGTAGATTTACTGTGTTCTACCAGGCAAGTAATTTATTCTGTCTGTATCTAATGTTTTCCATGGGAATCATGGTGTATTGCTGAGTGGAGCTGTAAGGCTAAATTGCAGTAACACTGTGGTGGGCATTCATCTCTCCACGTTTAGGCATCCAAAAATTGTCCTGTCACACTCCTCGAGTGTTCACCTCTCCCTAGAGATGCCAGGGGAAACCAATGTCACTTATTGAGATGTCTGTGTCTGAAGCTATGTGAAATGAATGACCTGCTCTGGTGAAGGTGACCAAATCATCATATGAAGTGTCTGTATAACACACAAAATACAATTTTCCTTTAATATTCCCAAGCCTGTTTCTACCTGACAAGGGCTGTCTATTTTTCTGGCACCATTTAAATGTCAATGAAATGACAACCACTGGCTGTGCCTGATGAGTCACCTTTAGCATTAGAAACCATCTGCTGTGCTTTAATAAACCAGAGATACATCAGAAATTATATATCAGATGATGCAACAGAAAACATTTATTATCTGGACACTGAAAAATGATGGTGAGACATAACTGTGGTAATTATTCCAGATGTATCACTGTGTGCTCTTCCTTCTTTTTCCTATCAGGGCCACTTCATTGTGTGGGAAGGAGCTCCAGGAGCTCGAATGGCATGGAAAGGACACAAAAGACATGTTTTCCTCTTCAAAAATTATATTGTGATCTGCAAACCAAAGCGAGACACAAAGACTGACACCTACAGCTACATCTTCAAGAACATCATGAAGGTCTGATCACTTTATCCTCACATAAAGCATTTCTCTGTCAATTAGAGCTTCACTTTTATATCCAGCTTGAACATTCCTCTAATCCTTCTGAGCTATTCCTTTGCTTCAAAAAGGCTTTGAAGCACAACTACATTTATCCCCAAATATCTATTTTAAACGTGTCAAAAACCATCAGGGTGGACTTTTACCATGCAGCAAGGAGATTACAAGTACAAACATTTATTAATTTCTGTTACCTCATTTAATTACAGCATAAATATATTGATGTGGATTTTGCTGCCTACAGTATTTTCTTGCATTTGTAAATCTCTGGTTTTGGCAATCCGTAACACTGGGAGTAAATTAGAAGGAATCTTATTTGCTAAATTCCATTGGGTTTTCTCTGCTGGTTATGTCCTTTCCAGACACCAGTTCTTGTTCAGAAATGGAAAAATTCAGAGCATTTGACCCACTTATCTTCAGACATTGAGAGTTAAAACTGCCAGAAATTGAGGAAAGAGTTTTCACAAGGGAAGACATGCTCAACTCCAATAAAAACCAGCCAACCAACCAAAAAAAACATGGACTTCTTGACCAAGCCCAGCCAGGACTTTCTGAAAGTCCTCATCAATATTCACAGGCAGATTTTCCAAGAAAAATAAAATTGAACCATTTCCATGCTTTGTCCAGAGACTGCCTATTCTCTGTTTTTTCCATGCTGCCTGGACCCAGTCCTTCAGGGAAAATTTGTGTTCTACCCTCGGGATGCTGGACATTGTTTTCCTGAAAAATTAACACCAGGAAAATGTCAGTTTGGTAAACAGAAAGTCAAATATACCAGGGAAAATAACTCTCAAGGTAGCTCTGATTGCTCTTCATCCAAAGCCACGATCCGCCTTGCTCACACGATCCGAAAAGTCCTTGAAGAAAACGCAAATTACCCCTTTTAGCTGTTAGGAATTGTTAAAAAACACAGGATTTGTGGTTATTTTCTTGCCCCTTCTGTCACTCAGCTGAACAACATAGATGTGAATGACCTGGTGGAAGGGGATGACCGGGCCTTTGAGATCTGGCACGAGCGGGAGGATTTGGTGCGCAAGTACCTGCTGCAGGCACGGACCGTGAACATCAAGAACTCCTGGGTGAAGGAGATCTTGGGCATCCAACAGAGGATCAGTGAGCCCATCTGGAGTAAGTGTGGCACCAGACAACCCAAACCTCACGGGTTTTCTTCTTGGATGGTCTCCTTGGTTCACCAGACAACCCAAACCTCATGGGTTTTCTTCTTGGATGGTCTCCTTGGTTTGGTACCTTGTGCAGGTTGACCTAGAACAGAGTTCTAGACTAGAAACTAGACAGAGTTAAAGAATAAAGCAGGGATTTATTCAAAGGATCTCCTCCATGGATGCACCTTGGGCAACACAAGAGCCCAGCCAGGGCTGCACCCAAGATGAACCAAAATGGCCCCAAAATGCACGAGCGCTGCCGGGGTCTCTCCCTGGGATCAGTTCTGCTCCATTTGCACCTTGCAGTTCATTGTCCCATTCCAGCTTTAGCCCAGGCAGTCCCACCCTGCTTGTTTTTCTCTCTCCAGCCCACGGTGTTTGTGCTCCTGGGCTGAGATTTGGGTCATTTGTCCTTGGTGCCCAGCTGGAGCAGGAATTGTTTTGTCTCCCTGCTCTGTGCACAGAGCTCACCATGCCCTGATGTGGAGCTCAGACCCACACACTAAAGCAGCACAGAATCTAAAAATATAAAAGCCGAAACCTGAGGTAGCAGATACAGGAAATTATAAAAGAGGGAGAGAAGCTGTTTATGATCATTAAATGTAGGAGCAGGTCCAGGGAGGGGATTCTGCCCCTCTGCTCTGCTCTTGAGGGATCCCACCTGCAGTGCTCTGTCCATCTGTGGGGTCTCCAAAATAAAATGGACATGGAGCTGCTGCAGTGAGTCCAGAAGAGGCCTAGAAGAAAACCTGAGGGTTGAAACACCTCTCCTGAAGGAAAGGGAGGTAGAGTTGGGGTTGTACCCTGATCCAGAGTTCTACACAGCCCAGTACAAAAGACCCCGTGCCTTCACTGGGTTCCAGACTCTTTACTTGACTCCTGGCTTATGTCGCATTATCTTTTTACCTGTGTTTGCTTTGGAATTTTGTCTGGTCATTAATGTTTCATCAGTCTCAGTGTCATTTGAGATTCCACCAATTTTCAATCCACAAAATCTATCAGTAGGGATATAAGATCCTTTTATTTTCCAAGCATCAGCTACAAATGGTGTCCACTATAGCATAAGGATATTTAGCATCTTAAAATGCCAAAACAGCATTGGATTTAGTCAATATACACTGAAAACAAGTCTGGGTACTTCATTTT
Organism: Ammospiza caudacuta; assembly: GCF_027887145.1. NCBI lineage: Eukaryota > Metazoa > Chordata > Aves > Passeriformes > Passerellidae > Ammospiza > Ammospiza caudacuta. The sequence goes on from NC_080593.1 coordinate 2,871,011, forward strand.
GTGCTTTTAGTAAAGTGTTTTAGTGAGGAAGACTATCAGAATAATTTTGTATGGTTTCATATGGTGGCAATGGGTTAAAAGAAAAGTCACTTAATAAAAGAAAAGTTTGCCCAAAGTTGTGGCTTCCCCATCCCTGGAAGTGTCCAAGGCCAGGCTGGATGGGGCTTGGAGCAGCCTGGGACAGTGGAAGGTGTCCCTGCCCATGGTAGGGGTGGGAATGCAATGATCTTTAATGTCTCTTCCAACCCAAACCACTCTATAATTCTATGATTCAATGAAAGCATAGATTTTATTGTAAGGACACCAGCATAATGCTGGTTTGGATACCCAGGCTGCACTTGATTGGAGGAATTTCCTTAACGGTGACAGATGTGTGGTGTCTGAATAAGGGATGTGCTTATTAAAATCATGGTCTAAAATAATACCAGATCGGCAACAAATTCCCTTTTTTTTCATATGGTCTAACTTTATAGCCAACAACAGATGTGTTACAGACTGAATTTAGTCTCAGGCAAGCAAGGAGACCACGTCACCTATTAAGTCTTGAGCTGCTAAAATTTCTTGTTCACTTTTTCCATTCTGAACCTCACAGATTTGCAAAAATTGTTGTTATTTTGCTTAGCAGCAGCCATGCCATGGACAGAGCCCCTTCCTCCACACTAACACGCTTCTTCTGATATTTCAGTCCCTCCAGACTTTGAGGAAGAGCTGGCAGACTGCACAGCTGAGCTGGGAGAGACAGTCAAGCTGGCCTGCAAGGTGACAGGAGCTCCCAAGCCATCCATCAGCTGGTACAAAGGTATGAGCAGCAGGGCAGGAAATGCACCCTCCAAATGTGCTCCCTGTCCATAATTGGGCAGTGGGTTGATGCCTTAAGGAACTGGAACAGAGGCTAGACAAGAGTTAAGAGGAATAAAGTGGAGATTTATTGAGGAGCCTTCAAAGGCCACACCTTGGCAGTACCTGGATGGCTCCAAGATGGAGCAAAAGAGGGCTTGGTCACGAGATCTCACATTTTTATAAGTTTTAGTCTATTTCCATCTAGGAGTTAACTGTCCAATTAATGGCTTTAAATTATGAAGTTTCATCCTCCCTGCTTGCTTGCCCAGCCTCCTCTTTTCTCATTGTTCATGCTTTGGGCCTGAAGTTTAAAGAGATTGTCCTTGAGTCTCCAGCTAGAATAGGATTGCTTGGTCTTTTACCACCCTGTGGAAAGATCTTTGTAACACTTAATATAAAGCTAAAAGCTGCACACCAACACAGAATAGAAAAACTTAAAAATCTAAGGTATCAGGATTTTCCAAGAGCTGATGCTCTAGAGGTTCTCAAGTCTAAAGATCGTGTTTTTGGGCATTTTGGGTGTGCTCCTTTGGCTGGAAAAACAGAATAATTACTGCACACAATGTACTCTGGGATAATTTCACTTTTAAATGAGGAGTGGTGATGTATGAGGTCCTTCAACACTACTTTGCCCTGGATGATGTTTTATAGAGAGCTGGATGAAGAGGAAGAGCTGATTCCTCAACTACCAACACCAGCTGCAATAATACAGCTCTCAGCCCTCTCAGGACGAAAAGCTGGATGAAATTCCTAAGGAGGAATCTCTTAGTAAGCTATTTTAAAAGAAATAATTTCCCTTTCAGATGGGAAGCCCGTGGAGGTAGATCCCCACCACATTATCATAGAAGATCCTGATGGCTCCTGCACGCTGATCTTGGACAACCTGACCGGGGCTGACACAGGACAGTACATGTGCTTTGCTTCCAGTCCTGCTGGGAATGCCAGCACCTTGGGAAAGATCCTTGTTCAAGGTAAAGTCCTGCCCAGGTGCAGTATTTTAAAGGGGTCTGCTATGAAATACCTTAAACCTGTACCAGCCGTGGTGTGACCAGCAGGAGCAGGGCAGTGACTGTCCCCTGTGCTGGCTTGGGGTCACTTTTGAGATTGCCATGACCAGAAAGGCATTGAGGGGCTGGAGCCTGTCCAGGGGAGGGAACAGAGCTGGGAAAAGGGCTGGAGGACAAGAAGGGAGCTGGGAAGCAGAGGAGGCTCATAGTGGACCTTTTGGCTCTACACAACTCCTGACAGGAGGGGACAGCCAGGGGATTTGGGATCTTATCCCAGGGAACAGGGACAGGAGGAGATGGAACGGCCTCAAGCTGTGCCAGAGGAGGTTTAGATTGGAGATTAGGGAAAATTTCCTCACCAAAAGTGTTGTCAGCTGCCAGAAAAAACTTCTCAAGGAACTAGTGATGTCACCATCCCTGGAAGAGCTCAGAAAACATTTAGATTTAGCACCTGGGGATGTGGTTGACTGTTGGCCTTAGCAGTGTTAATGGTTGGACTCCATGACCCCAGAGGTCTTTTTCAGCCTAAATGATTCTATGTTTCTATGTTACAAATATTCAGGCATTCCAGAGGCTCTATACAACATATACTGGATAATATATATTAAAAAAATTATGTACAGATGCAGGCAACTGTTTTTAGGTCAAAAAATTTGGTCTTCAGTACCCTTTATACCCAGTGAGAATTTCCTGGTCAGGGACATGCCCTTCCTCTCTGTTCATGTTTCCAGCTAGCAGTCACATTTACCCTTGGCTTTTGCAGTGCCCCCACGGTTTGTGAACAAGGTCAGAAATGCTTATCTTGTCGAGGGTGAAGATGTCCAGTTCACCTGCACTGTGGAAGGAGCACCCAGGCCTCAGATCAGGTCAGTCCTACATCTCACATGGGAAAAAATCCTTGTTTCTCATTTGCATAGTCAGAAAAGTAATTTTGAGTTTATGACCCTTTCTTTACTGTGCCTTCCACCTAAACCCCATCCCAATGCTGGCTTTTCATTATCCAGACATTGCTGAGATTCTCAGCAATTAATTCTAGCTAGAATTTAAAAAGAAATACCTGCAGACAGACCCTGAGGAGGACTCTGTCCATTCTAAAGCCTTGGAAAACATTTAATCATTGTTTATCCTCCCTGCCTTGGACCTGACTTGATTTTATCAGGTATTCAGACAAAGAGCTCAGCAAATCCTGTCTTGTCATCATTTAAAGCCCTTTTCCAGCACTGACTGAGGAGATCTCTTGGGAAGAACCTCATAAAGGTGTGCAGGTTCATACCCAGGTGTGATCTGCCCACCTGCAGCCCTCCCTTCCAGGATCCAAGTGTTTGTCTAAGGATCAATTCCGGAGTTGTTGGATGGATGGATCAGTGATCTTGGGGACCTCTTGATGCTGCATAATTTGTCCTGGCTTACACTCCATGTTTTCCCACTCAGGTGGTACAAGGATGGGGTGCTGCTGAAGGACACCAGTAAATACCAGACTTTCAGTGAACCACGGAGTGGCATCGCGGTCCTCGTGGTGAAGAACCCTTCCAATGAAGACATGGGGCACTATGAATGTGAGGTAAGTTCAGAGAGATTTAAATATCTGTCATCTGAAATGGTACAGGCAGGAGAATTCATTTTACTGGCAGAGACCCATGGCTGAAGAATTGCTCATAAGAATATTATGCATAGCCTAGAGCTAGATCTGGATTGTGAATATCCAAAAGCTTCAGAGTATTCTGATCTGATAGTTTGTTGGTACAAGTAAGAATTGATGGAGCTTGTTCTGGAGCTTAAACTCAGATCCAGATCTCTAGAGGAAACTCTTACAAAATTTGGGACCATTCTGATGTGATATTTTGTTTCTGGACTGTCTTTAAATTATGACTAAGAAACTCTCCAGAGCCAAAAAAAAAAAAAAGAAATCAAGTCTAAATAGAAGGATAAAGCACTGAAATTCCTGTTTTGTTTAATAAATATATGTAGAAGTAGCTGATAAAATGTAAGATATTTTATGAAAATTAGTCATAATCTATGCATTCATTGTAATAAAACATAAGAAGTTCTGAGGGCTTGGCAGTAAAAGAAATTGGTATTGATTTAGGAAATTAGCATGGATCAGCTGCTCCATGGTAAATGGACAGCAATATTTGGGAAGTTTGACATACTTTAAAGAATTCTACTGGAATTTTAGCAAAACCAAACTACCTTGCATTTGCCATTGACCAAGATCCTAAGGTCCAGTATTCCCTTGGTTGAGTAAAACTCAGTAACTATTGGATGATAAACCAAAAAAAAAAATCCACTTTATGGCCACCTAAGTGTGTGTGCAGCAGGAATCTGGGCCTGTAGGTAGAGACAGAGTTACCCCAGGAGCAAGTCCCAGCTGCAGAGTAAGATCCAGTAATTAAGTAAATAAGTTTGCAGATGTGCTGTAACTTGTCTCTGTGAATAATTTTTGTTAAAAATTTGTTGAAATTGTTAAATTTTTTGTTAAAATTTGTTAAAATTTTTGTTAAAATTTTGTTAAAATGAACTCCATCGAGCACCAAAGTGTCCCTTCAAACTCCAGCCTGGCACTCTTCTCACACCTTCACCCATTTCTGCCAGCACTGAATTTCCAAGAGTAGCACAGGCAGGGTTTTATCATGACAAAAAAACCAAACCATGCTGTGTTTCATTTGGCACTGCACCATTTTCTCCAGCTGATGAACAGATTAGGGTCTGCCAAGAGTGGAGCAGAGCTTTACCACCACAGCGCCGCAGCCCTGACCCAGGAGAGGAGAGGAGACCAAGCCATCACCATTGAAGGTACGACCCTTGCCCAGCTCTGTACGTACACCAGCCCTAAAAACAACAAAATTCCAGGGTTTTTTTGCCATCTTACCCACATTGGTTGTTGGTGTCCATGTATCTGTACGTCTTCTGGAGATGTGCATGGGCACAGGGCGGCTCGGCTCTGTGCCCATCATCATCTGTTGATTTCCAAGCCTGGCAAATCAACTTCATATAATGTGGATGCATTATATGGAAAAGGAGGAGCAGATGAAGGGTTTGTCACGCCACCAATAGTGCGAAAAGAAATGTTGTATGTTGTTGGAAAACTTGGAAATGTGTGTCAGCCTGGCAGAAATGTTACAGGGGCCACTGAGTAGAAGTGGAGATGTGTTGGGATTGTTCCTGAAATACCACTGGAGGACATGGGGAGTGACTGGGAAAGCAGAACTGACAGCAGTGTGTCCTGAGCAACGATTAGTTCATCCATTATTTAGGACTGTCCAGCAATAACCATAGAGTCTGTTCCTTTTTTCCTGCCAGTTTCACCTGGATTGGTAGGGCGATAAGAATTGATTTTCCACCCATCCAAAAATGCATCTTTCTTCACAGCTTTTAGTCATTACTGCCTAAAGTTCCAGGGATTACTGCCTATCCCAGGGATTTCCACATGGAGTGTGTCAGTGCTTGCTGCAAACCCATCACAGTCCAGTTTAAATCCATGGCTGCATCTCCCTAGGGAGCATTTCCTGGCATAGGGAATTGGTTCTTTGCACATCTTATAAATGTCCTTGTGTGGCTGAGTGTGAACCAGCCAGTCCTGTCTCTCTTGGACAGCTCAGGAGCTGATACAGCCAAGGGACCAGCTTTGATAGGTAAGGGACAGATTTGGAGGGCAAGAGAGAGGACTGGGATAGGGACAGGCTTCTCGTAGATGTGGTTGGTGGAGGCATGGTCAACAAAAGCCAGAGTTTTACCAACAGCTCTAGGACCTTCTGCCCTCAACTTCGGTGTTCCCACCCTGTCTTGTGATAATAACAGGAGTTCAAGTGTGTTGAACCCAGCTCAAGGCCATAATTGACATTATCAACTTCCATTAAGAGGCAACATTCTGACTCATGAGGCTGCTGGGCAGAAAATGCTGGAGTCTGGAATAATATTCAGGGATAAACGATCCTCTGCTCATATTTTTTCGTTATTTTCTACAGTCCTCTGCTCTTGGCCCTGTTTTAGACAGGACCCTGGTCTGGCTGGACCTTTGGGCCAGCCCTCTGCAGACACAAATGTTGTGCTATTACATTAAGAGGATTCATCCACAATAAATCATTAGTATTATCATCCTGATCTATGAGCTTTCTTGACTTCATTTTAAACATGTTTTCCTTTTAGTTCTTTCCCAGAGTCCCATCAAAAAGCATTAGAGGGAGGATGGTGTAAGTGTAGAAACACTAGAATTTTTTTAGCCAAATGAACCTTCAAGTAATTGAATTCTTTGTCTTTTCTATGCCCCAAAGAGAGAAAAATAAGTTGTGTGCAGAATGTAGAGGAACACAAATAAATCTCTGTCAGGGAGGTGTGTCTTGATGAAGTTCCTTTCAGGCAGATGTTATAAAGCAAACAAGGTTTGTATGAAATTTTAGGAGCATTTTCAGCTCTGGGGTTTGCAAATGTGTATGTTCAGGCCGAAATTTCTCATCTGCTGTTATTCTGTAATCATAAACAAAAATCATTGTGAGCTTGGTTACAGAAATATAATTGGAGTTTGCCTGGAAGCTTCAGAAATGTCATGAAATAAATTTGTTCTGTGATGTGTGCAATTGCTTGAACTCGGTAATAGGGAAGAAAATAGATCCCTGAGTCATCTCCAGGGTGAAACAGAGGGAGATCTGCTTCAGGCCAGTGGAGAAAATAGGCTCATCCATGGAGCAAGAGGATTGCTGTGAGCAGAATGGCACCAGGGAGGAATTTGGCATAATGCACGTGACCGAGGAGGGAACTCGTTGCTTTCTTGAGAATCAGTAACCAGCCTTGATCTGCCTGGGGAAAAATCAGGTTCATATGGCAAAGACCTGGAGGACAGGTGGATCAGGATGAAGGCTCTTTCCATCCTCACAATCCTTCCTATTTGTGAACATGGGATTACTTGTAGCCTCACCAAGAGGACAACATCACATCAGAAGTAGATCCCGTGTCTGTTTCCTGGCTCACTGTACCCTGGGTCTGAGGTTTATCTGATTTATCTCTGTTCCTGTGAAATCACCACTGTCTGGGTCTCATGAGGCACCCCAAGGGGCAACTATTTTAGTTTTTATCCTCCTGCCTTTCTGTACTGTTTATTCTGCTGAACCAAACACATGGTTTGGGATACCATTAGTCCAGTGGTTAATAAGCCCCTGACCTGCAGCTGGTGATGGACCACAGTCTAAGACCATGGGTATCAAAACCAAAATTCTTTGGTTTAAATTCACATTAGGGGGGGTTGCAGGTCCCTTGAATGGACCAAATCCAAAAAGGATGGAAACCACTGGACTAAGGGATCCCTTGTGAGCTGAGATCTGCCTTCAGCCACACCTGGTCGCTGCACTGAAGTCAATGGAGGGTTGCTTAAAAAAAAAATCCTCTTTCTGTGGATATTGGAAGAATTTGAGACACTTTTAAAAAGTGTAGTTGAAAGAAGATCCTTCTCGTTGACTTCCAGTTGACTGTGTCTGCTTTGCACCTCACTGCTTAACCTGCACACGGCACACCTGGGCTGATGTGCTCTGGCATGTTCTGGTGTGATTTATCCATCCAGGCTCACTAACTTGATTATTTGTCAAGAAAAGCAAAGCCCAGTGCCTTGGAAAGGTGCTCCATTTCCATATGGATGGGCAGGTCAGGACCTAGAATGAATACAAGGGGAGGAGTTAGGTACAGGAGTAGAAACAAAGCCATAAATAAAATTCCCAAAGCAGCTACAGCTGGGTAACAATAATTCCTTCACAACTTTTAGATTTCATGTAGAGCCTTGGGCAGGTTATTCAGTTCCCTTGTAGCAGCCACCTTGTTAAAAAATCACCAAAATACTTTTGAAGTTTTCACAAGGAAGATTTAAAACACAGAGGAGCATCAGATCTCTGTTACTGAAGAAATAGGGCACAGGAGTTTGCCTCCTGTGGGATATTCCCTGATTAGGGTGATGATTAGGGTATTTACCTCATTATTTTTATTCTCTTATCATCATGGTTCAGTCTCATTTTTGGCCAGACCACAGGGTTTCAAATTCAGGAGAGCCCCAGGTGCCTTTGCAGCCATATCAGTCACTGCAGGAGTGGAGCCTTTTGGTTGGTTCGATTTGGGGGTTATGTTTGTCTGTTTGTTTAGGTTTTGGAGGGGTATTTTTGATAGAGATCCCATTTATATAACATAAAAAACTCTTATATGCATGAGTTGAGCCACCAGCCCTGTAGGGATTTCAGAGACATGTGGATGTGGAATTTGGGACAGGGTTTAAGGTGGCAGTGCTGGCTTAGCAGTTGGATTCAATGATCTTAAGGGTCTTTTCCAACCTCAATAATTGCAGTAATTGCTCATTTTAGGACTAGTTTTAGCAGTTCTTGTCAGGTTTTGCAGATTAGCCTCTAAGTGTAGCAGAAGGAGGTGAAAACAGAGCAGTGCTCCTCTGGTTCATGTCAGCATGAACTGAGAGCAAAAATAGGTTTAAGCCTCTGTCAGTGGAGAAAAGAGACTTAAAAATTGTAATAAAGGCCACAAATATCCATCCATCCATCCATCCATCCATCCATCCATCCATCCATCCATCCATCCATCCATCCATAGCAAGGAGAACTCACTTATCCTCAGTGTTCCATCACTTGTAAGCCAATGTTTTAATCTATTAACCAAAGAGATGTCTGGGCTGTCCCTAATGCTTACAGCTTTTAACCTGCTTATCAGGGGCTCCTGCTTTGCAAAGCTGTTTGCCTAAAATGCTCTTGAAAAGTTGAAATGATAAATCCTAAAAAAATGCTAAAAATGGATGCAGAATATTTTCCTCTCGGGGAAAAACAACAGGAAAAAAAATTTAAAACCCACCAAAAACAAACAAACAAACAAAAAAGAAAACCAGAAAGAAAGAAAAGAAACCCAAATTCTCTCATCCTACTTTCGTGTGGTTCTATCCTTCAATATAGGATTGCTCAAATCCTCCCTCACACCTTGGACAGCACATATACAATTTATTAAATGCCATTTTCAGCTTTCTCATCCCAATATTGAATATTGAATCTCTTTGACATCTGCTACAAATAGAAATATCACAGTTGGTGTCATTTGGGAGGACTTCAAGACCAGACATTCATAGAGCAACCATTAAAGAGACTTTTTCTTACAGACATTGTGAGATTTCATTAAATTTATTGAACGATTTAATTTATATTACTTAATTCTCATCTAAATACATTAAATTAATTGTAGAAATATACATAAAATAATGATAGAAAGCACCTATTATCAGATATATAATCCAATTAATTAAAACATTTCCATCAGAACTTCAGTATTTTTACTCGTATACTCAGTGCATATGGATTAATCTCATAATATTATTTAAAGAGATTTCTAAAAGTTATTTAAAATTTGCAGAATAGTGATTTAAAAATTCAGTGACAATCTCTAACCTGAGTGTGGTAAATTGTTAGAGCACTCAATTCATCTGCTATCACTGTATTATTATAATTTCACCATTTAAAACAAGGTTTGAGTTATTAAAAAAATATTAATTAAGTATAGGTAAATGGGTTTATTGTAGTTGTGTCCAGGGATAAATATTTGAAAATAATTTTGCTCTTTACTTATCCAGTTAGTTTAAATTCAAATCTCCAAACAGATTTTGTTTAAACTCACCCAGTTCTGCAGCAACTCCTTTGAATCTCTGGGAAATTATTCCAGTTTTTACAGGCATAAACAAGACAAGGCTCTGCAAAAAAAACATGAGCTCTCGGTCAGAAATTACCATCAATATTTGCACAAAATTCCTTTTCATTATGGTCAAATTTGTGTTTTTACCTGAGGCAGGGAAGAGCCCTTGGAAATGAAGTGGAAGGAAAATTAGGTTAAAGTATTCCATTTAATATTGTAAATGTATTTTTAATTTTCATTCAATGCAGGTTTGAGGGCACCATTGAAAACATTAGCACTAATCATCAGTTATTAAACAAATAATACAGACACTCCAGATTCCCTGGGCAAGAACTGTTTGTGATTTTATAGATATTTTTAAGTAGCAGTTCACTTAAATTGCACTGACTGAAAATTACCAGAGCTTATTTATTATAGGCTGGCTGGAAAACTGAAAACCAATTGCTGGAGATTAAATTATGGGTTTTTTAAAGATATTTTGCTAGTTTATTAAATAAAGAGTGAGGCTTGCTGATGTTTTTTTTTTTGTAGATCTGAAATAGGTTCAGCAGTTCAGATGTGCTCAAAGCAGTGTTGTTCAAAGAGTTTCTTAATTTTATTCCAGTGGAGGAGATGGGAAACCTGCTGAAAATATCAGTTAATTCTTCAAACAGGATCTTTTTAATTTTTAAAAGTGTCAGTTTTAAGGAATATTTGCAACACCATGAAATCTTAACTTTTGATCTTGATAATCATCAACAGCTTCCAGTTGGTTATGGAAGAAGGGTCAGGAAAAATTGCAAATTAGAGCAGGAAAAAAAGAGATGGAGCAGACACTGGGCTCTCCTGGGTTTCCTAGGATTTTGGGGTTTGGGATTTTTATGCTGATTTTCTCTACTGATGATAATGATGTTAGTCCACAAAAGTTTGGCCACAATCCAGTGTTTGGGGAACTCTTTTTTTCTAGGAAGTGAAATCAGTTTAAAGAATTTCAGCTCTCCAGGATTTTCCAGGTTGAGGCATTTTCAGGTTTCTGACACCATCACTACCTTATTATAGGATAAAGAAAATTTAAATAAGGACCTTGTTTTCTAGCTTTGAGCTACCAAAAAAAAAAGGTAGAATAAAAAGTTTTTGCCAAATTGTTCTCCACAAAATATTTAATTTCTAAGCCAAATGTTCAGAGAGCATTCTGGATTCTCATTCTTGGTCAGCAACACTAAAGATGATGCTGGAAATAACCACAGAAAGCATGGATGGGATGGTACAGTTGGTTATTTTTCACTCCAGTTTATGTTGATGAACTGAGCAAAGATAATTTAATCATTTCAGCTTTTGCCTTTCTTTAACCCCATGCTGTTCATACTGTTCTCTTTGTAGTCACTGAACAAGAGACTAAAGTGCCCAAGAAAACCATCATCATGTAAGTGCTGATTTTTTTTTTTTTTTTGGGTAACATTTGTGGGTTTTTTGCCTTGCTGCCTCTGCATGATCCAATAACAAGCTTGTGCTCTTTGGCCATGCAAGTGTGTCCATTCCCAGATCCCACAGAATTCTGTGCCGTGTCAAGTGACCACCTCAAAAAAAGTCCTTTTGTTCTTTACCAAAAATAGCAGCACTGGTGTTAGACACAGCCTGGGACAGTTATTTTTTGATATTACACAGGAAAAATATTGTCCCTAATGCTGGTAGAGTTTCACAAGAGCTTGGGAAGGGGGAATCTGACTTTCAGCGTTAAAAAAAAAAAACTGAAAATTGTTTACCTGAAAATACCTACCAATTTAACAAATATCTCAGAGCTTAGAGTGATTTCTTCTGGCTTTATTTTAAACTTTTCAGGAAAGGCTTGTATGATGAAGCAGAAGGAAGATGAATGTTTTTATCCCCTTCTATCTCTATATTTGTAATATGAATACTTGTCCTCATGACTTGGTCTTTTTAGATGCTTTGAGCCTGGTTTATAGTGAATGCCTGTAAAATCCAAAGATTAGTTACTGTAAAAAGCAGTATTTTCTCAGTTACACACAGCCTAGAAGCCAAGCAGCCATTAAAATCTTAATTTATCCTCTTAAGCACCATAGAGAAATACATAATAAAATAATTTCATGTGCTGGAAGGGAGGCCCTGACCTGGGACAGGATTCAGAGCAGTTCCAAGCCACTCCAGCCACATCCTGAGGGCAGGAAGGAGTTATGCAATGGATATTTTGGGGAAATGCCTCCCCTCAGTTGCTGCACTATTCTAAAATCAGCCCTTGATTTGGACAAGAGGCTTACTGGATGTATTTTGGTTTTGTTAGACATAAAATTGCAACTGAAGGATGGTTAAGAGCTGCTTACCTTTTATCCTTTTTATTGTTTTCTCTGAGGATTGTATCTTTAGACCCATGCACTTGGCCCTTTTGGAGGCAGTGGTTTATAAGTTGTCTCCCCTCCCAGAAGCTGCAGATAAGCTCAGTTAAATTTCCAGCCATTAGATCTTTTTCACCCTGCAAAAACCAGAAAATAAAGTGTTTTTACCTGTATTACCTCAAGGACCAGGATTCAGACTAGGGCAACTGAACAGAGAGGGGTTTTTTTTTATATCACATTCAGAAATATTGTGAGAAAGTTGTGAGCAGGAGGGAATCTCAGAGCCAGTCCACACCTAAAATTTAATAAATCTTATTTAACCACATCTCTGTCCCTGTATCTGGAGCAGCAGCATTAATACTGGTGGATCAAATAATAATATTCATTAATACAAAATACCATCAGTTAAGCTGATTTCTAGATTTCTGAGATCTCAGTTCCATAGGCTATTCCTCAGGACAGCTCCAGGAGGGATCCCTAAATCAAGGGCTGCAGCCTCAAAGGAGTTTGATAAATTTAGGAGTGGAATCTCAGGCAGAAATTCCCCTCCTTTTGTGGTAATGAACTTTAGATAAGAGTGAACCTCAACTGAAATTGGGATAGTGATGGGGAAAAGTATGGGAATAATTCTGAAAGGGCAGATTCCAACTCTTAATCTGTAGCAAGTGGATGAACAGAAACAGCTTTAAAACTACTGTCAGAAAATAATAGATAATTGAGAGATGGGATTGAACCATGTCCATATATGCAAATCCCAGACCCCAAAAAACCCATTTTAACTTTGCAAAATAGATCATGGTCTTCTGCAAGCACCCAAGGATTCATTTTCATCTAAAATGATTCTTTAATTCTGTGTAATTCAGAAAGGCACCATGGCCAGTAGGAAGGCTCTGCACAGACCTTAAAGGTCTATGGAAAAACTGCAGAAAACTTAGGGAAAAGAGCAAAGCAGTGGAAATGAGCAGAAAAGAGGGTGCTCTGCAAAGAAATAAACCTCCCTGTAGCTGATCCAGTCCTGGACTCCACCATGTCCTCAAAGGGAGAGATTAAAGGTGGAAACAAACCTGATCTCCAGAGGAGAAGGAAGTACAAGTTTTCAAAAATAAGACCAGAAGATGAGAAAGGCTGCAATAAAGCCAAGAGGATTAGTCTACCCTGATGGCTATAAGCAGGTTCTCCATTCTCAAGGGCAAAACTCAAAGCAGAGATGTCTGAGAAGCAGAGGGAGTGATCTTCAGCTCCACATGGGTGTGACTGGAGGATAGTGAGGAGGAGGAGAGGAATTAAAAAGCTGCTTTCTCTACTCCTAATTTCAGTTCAGGCCACTGTTTGACCCTTTAGTTAATTCTTTGTTTTTAACCCCATTCCTTGGAGGTAGGGACAGAATCTCAACACAGAAACAAAATGAGTTTTGCTGTGATTTCCACTGGAGCAGATGTGGAGCATTGGCTCCCTTGTGCTTGCCAGGAAAATACTGGCAGAAATGTATTTACCTAAAATAAAGGTAAGAAATGCCACAGGAAAAACCTGCAGGAAAAACTGCATGCTAAGTATATAAATTAAGAGCACTGGAGCCTGGGTTTAGGCCTTGGGTTAGAAGGGACTTTTAAAGATAATCTAGTCCAACCCCTTGCTGTGAGCAGGGACAATTTCACCTTGATCAGGCTACTCAGAGCCCTGTCTAGCCTGACCTTGAATGTTTCCAGGGATGAGGCATCTACCACCAGCCCAACTTCAGTCAAAAAATCTAAAGTAAAGCCAGCAGAAATCTACTGAGAAATCATAATTATGTATCCCAATTTGGCTTGCTATTCCTATGTCTATTGGAGGCAGTAGGATCAGGCTGTGTCTACAGTAATGGTATTGTGAAGAGTAAAAAATATTCATTTCGGCATAGATGACTTGTGCAGGAGATGTTCTAACTTTCTTTTCCTGATCATCCACATTTTAAGGTTAATCCCTTTCAGTGGAACTGTTATGCATATCGAAATGCAGATCTCTGGTCTCAAAAGAGGCCATAATAATAATAAAAAAAGAAAGATATGTTGCATTAATTAAATATTATTAAGAAGACACCAACCCTATTAAGAAGACACTGACCCTACTGCAATAAAAGGTATTTAGCCATTGAGGTGGACAGAATTAGGATTTTAGCCAAGGATACTCAGGAAAAGGTTAAAGTCTTTGGGTGTTTAAAATTCTGGGGGGTCTGGAGTAGCAGAGTAGGTGATCAACACAAGCACATGAAATACAGCAGCAGCCAGCAGAACATCCCTCAGCTGGACGCGCTCGCTGTGTGCTCACACCCAACGGATGAGGTTCACGGAGCTGGGGTTTCCCCTGGGGAAAAGGGCACTGGATCAGGGGATTTCCCTGGATCAGGGGTTTTCCCTGGATCAGGAAGTGGAGAGTGGCATGTGGGTGTGTGCTCTGCGTGTGTGTCCCTCCCAAAATGACCACTTCCCCAAAAGCTGCAATGCTCACCCCAAACTAACCCCACGCGGCGCCACAGCATGTGCTGGTGGAGTGGGGCTCCCCAGAAAGTCTCATCTTCCCGCCAACTCCACCCCTTTCTGCCACCAGAGAGGAGACCATAACCACGGTGGTGAAGAGCCCAAGACAAAGGGGAAGGGTTTCTCCTGCACGTTCTCCTTCAGGTCATTCTCCTTCCCGCTCCCCGCGGGCGGAGCCGGCTCCGGAGCCGGTTTATGTCTCCAAGATCAGGCAGCCTGTCCACAGACACGAGCAGGAGGCAGCAGCAAAGGCTGCTGCTGTTCCCAGGCTGTATGTCACAGAACACGAGGACATGCAAGGGGCAGCGGCGAGAGACGTCGTTGTGGAAAGCACAGTGGAAGAGAAAAAGCCCAAGTGGGTCGAAGTGGAAGAAATCATTGAATTCAAGGTGAAAAAGTCGCCAAAGCCCACAAGGAAAAGAGGTTCTTCCCCAGTAAAACAAGAAAAAGATGAGTCAGGAGTGTTAACGTTCACTTTTCCCAGCTCAAGGCCGAAGCGCTCCCCAGAAGATGATCCAAACACAAACAACTCCAACAATAAATTGGTGGAACAGTCAAAGTCTCTGCCGAACGAGGGTCTCTCTGAAGGTGACATCCAGCCTCTGGTGTATACCACTGAGCAGGAAGGACCTCAAGTCAGCAGTGAAGAGAGAAACTCCCCGTGTGGGTCTGAGCAATTAGGAAGTGATTCATTTATGGATTATGGGACTGAAGGAAAGAGCTGCCCTCAGGAACCATCTGCTGACTGTGGGTCAGGCGCTGCCTCCCCTCTGCTCGCCTGCGGGGGCGAGCCTTTGGTCTTCAGTTTTGGGACAGCTGCTGGGGACCAACACGAAGTTCTGTTCTCCCCAGTGAGTCCAGAGGAGAAGGAAGGGCTCGATGAAGTGGATGTGTCTTGGTCTGTTGGAGAGGAGGTACCTGAAGTAATACAGGACCTCCTTCCCGAAGAGGACAACGTCATAGTGGACGAGCCAGAGGAGCCACACACCGACGACATCAGCACCCGGGACCGCAAGATTTTAACCCACAACGGCAAACTCTTAACTCTGGAGGACCTGGAGGACTACGTCCCTCAGGAAGGCGAGACCTACAGGTGTGAGGATCAGAAGCCCACGGCGGAGAAGCCCTGCGAGATCTCGGTGCTGCAGACGGAGATCAACGAGCCCACCATCGGCAAGCCGGTGCTGCTGAGCGTGGTCAGGCCCGTGGTGCCTGAGCCCAGGCAGAGGTTCTTCAGCCAGTACGAGGAGCACGTCCCCGGGGCCGTGTTCCTGTCAGCCTCTAGGGTGGCTGGGGTGCAGTCTTCAGGCCCTTCCAACATCTCTTTCCGTGTGAGCGACGCCCGCACGGCGCCTCCTGGCCCCTCCTTCACTGTGAAGCCCTCGTTCTGCACCGAGGTCCAGCGCTCCGCCGACAACGGGCAGTCGAGCTTCAAAACTGAAGTTTCCACCAGAACCCTCAGCTACGGGACTGTTGGCGAGCCTGTCACCTTGCACATCAGCACAGAAGACCTCTCCCAGAGCTGAGTGGATGCCAGTGTGGTTTTTAACACCAAAAAGAGCAGCTTTATGTAAAAAATATAAATATCAGAATTGTTGTAGGCGAGGGGAATTGGTGGCGAAGATTACAAGGAAATGCCTTAGAGGGAAATGTATTTAAATATGATGTGTCAAGCTTTTCCAGTCTTAAAGGGAACAGTTTGTCAGAACAGTTTGTAGCTTTAAAAGCTTTGGTCTAGGTGAACATGTATCATTCCATAGTGGAGCAGTGATGGGAGGTTTAGGAAAAGCTGATTCTTCTACCTATGACAGAAATCTAGATGAAGAAGTGTAGTTTTTTTTGTCCATAAACTTACTTATTTTTTTCATGTGCCAGCTTTTGGTGTAGCACGGAGGTGAAAGTATCTAAGCTTTTCAGCATCCTTCAGTAGCCCTGGACAGGGGATGTCTTCTGTCACCGTGTGGGCCCAAAGGTCATGAAGCTTCGCTGTGCTTTGACTCTGCTCTACACTTGTGACACCAATTAGCTCTACCAAAATTTCTTCATAAACCTTTCAAGATGCACAGTCTGGTTGCATTTTTTTAACCTTCTGCCAAATAATGAGATATATAGTAGATGTTACATATACCAGGGATTCAAAGGGCTGCTCAGGCATTTTTTTAGTTGAAATCCCAGTTTGACTCTAGTCAGTGGAGAGAGTCCCACTGTCGTGAGGAAGCAAGAGTTTTGTTGTTCTCTTCTGCTTTAAGTGAAAAAGACTGTCTTTTCTAAATGACTGATATTTTCAAATCCACTTCCTAGTTGTCTGATAATGTAGGTTTCATTATCCTGAATTCTAGTGTGGTGGATTTATAAACCATATCTTTTGAAATATAATTCAGTTAACATGCACTGAAAGATTAATGTGCTGCACAAAATAATTTCTGCATCTGCAATCAAACATTAGCAAGGACAAAGAACCACAAAGTGGTCTTCAAAGGACACCACAAATGTAGTCTTTGCCAATAAATATGACTGGATGAGGATTTGTTCTCCTGATTGTGCCAGTGGTGAAACATTCCTGCTAACAGATTGATCCATGATGTCCCCTATATGTGATAAGAGGAATTTACCACTGAGCTATGGCAAAGTAGCAGGAGCACAAAGACAGATTAAAAAAAAAAAATAAAGAGAGAAAAAAGAGCTTTACCATAAATATTCAGTTGAAACATAGATCTGTTCCAAATGTATTGGGCTGCCAGTTGCAATTGCATCATTTTACTGTAACCAGGAAGGTCGAGGTGCCTTGGAGAGGGACTGACTGTGGGGTTCCTCTGGAGCTTTCCAGCAGGAACGCTGCACGAGGGGGAGGCTGAGGTGCCCTGAGCACAGCCCATCCCTGTTGGCTTCACCAAAAATGGATGTAGCCCAGACCTCCAACAAGCTGCTCTGAAAAGAGATGAGTTTCCAGGCCCAAATATCGGTGCCAGCTGGAGTCAGGTGGAGCTCATTGATCTCAGCAGGACCCTGCACTGGCCCTCTCTGGTGACAGAGATGTGGGGTGGAAGGTCCTCACACCCTGGCCCAGCTGAGCTCTGGAGAAGTGTTCATTTGTGGATTCATTTGTGGTTTAGGGAACCCAGAAATGCTCAGGCACAGCTGAATTTCTGAGCAGCACGAGGAGAGAAAGTGGAGTGAGTTTCTGCCTTGGGAAGGAATGGATGGGAGGCTCAGGGTTTCCCAGCCAGGTGATATTGAGGAGCTTGTTTTGGAGGCAATATTCCTGCCAACAGGGAATGAATTCACAAAAGGTGCTTGTAGAAAAGTTTTTTTTTTTCCTTCTGCAGCTGCACCTTGTGCTGACTAAAATGAACATATTGATTTCACAGCCTTTCACTTTCAACATCCCCTCTGGATGTTGTGTGCACTACCTTCATGATATAGGATGCTTTTCCAGTGGTGAAGGAAATCAAGCTTCCTTTATGGTACTATCCCATTTTTTATAACATCTCCTTGGTTTATACTGTTTGTTTTGTAATGAAGCAATAAGATGGATATATATATTAGTGCTTTTTTCATATATTGCACTGTACATTGGAAAGTAACAGGAACACAACAGGGAAATGCTTTCAAAGCTAAAAATGTTTCTTTTATTTTGAGCCTGATTCTGATCACAGTTATTCCAGTATCAATCTTGAATAATTCCACAGAAGGAAGTGGATTTTATTCAAATTTATGAAGATACTGCTGAGAAAAGAATTTGCCCTGTGATTGTCTTCAAAAAATGTAATATTCAAACCAAAGATAATGAGGATGTATAAAGGAACATGGAGGTTTCCTCGTGTTGTGGTTGACACTCAGGTTTTTCTAAAGAATCTCTAAGGCTGCACTTCAAATGGTCATACAACAAATAATTATACTTTGATTCATTAGCTCAAAGCAATTAACATCTGTTTACATTTTCTTTTGATATTTAAGCAAAAGAGAATCAATTGAAGGGAATTTTTAAAATCCTATGCAGGGCTCTGTTCACAAAGTGAAAGGTTTATGAGACGTTCATTACATATATTTTCAAAATATTTTCCTAGAGGTTAAAAATTCTGCTTGTAAGTGATTAAACTGTGTAGATAACTAATGACATGTGTGGGGATTTATTTCCTGTAGATGAAAAGATACAGCTGTATGAAAGATTTTAATACAGTGAATGTTTTACTGAAATTCCTGGAGGTAAATGGGTATTAATAAAGTGGAAACTTCAGTTTGCTTGAGATACAAAAAAGAAAAAAAAACACACACCAAAAAAAAGTTAAGTGCAAGATATGCTGTTAGATGCTGGGTTTAAATCAATAAATGTCTTGCATCAGCTGTCAATGGACTTGTTGGGTTTCTGTGTTCTTTGTTACATCACTTGATATTCCATCAGCTCATCCTCTTCTCCCGCTGACTTCAGCAGCAACTGGGTTGCAGTCCAAAAATATTAATGCAGTTGGGCTCTTTCTCATTTTTCATGGACAGTTTCAGGAGTGTTGAAGTGAAAAAATCTAGTTTTAGGGATATTTCCAACTCAGGAATCTTGAGTGATTCACATCCTCTTGGGTCCTTCTCTGAGACCGAGCTGGAGCTCCAAAATTTGTGTCAGTCTTGAGTTCCTGGGGATGGTTGAAGTTGTGGGGTGGAAAGGCTCAAGGCTGAGATTTTAGAGCTGGGAAAGAGGTTGTCCATCTCAGGGTGTCATCACTGTGGTGTTTGTTAGGTCTGTGTATCTTGGGGGATATTAAAGTTCCTCAGCCTGAATCAGTGTCCAAAAGAAGGAATTGGTGTAATGTCCCTTGGGCAGGGAGGGAAATGATGGTGGTAGAGCATGGGAGAGACCAGTGATTATATATAACCTCTAGATCTATATCCATACACCTGTGGATATATTTCCTAATTGAATGTTTCATGCCTTTCCAATAATTTCACTCATTGGCAGCTGCCCAGTTCACAGGACAGCACCAGTTGGCAGAAATCACAGCAGGAACACCAGAGAATCCAGGCATTTCTCTAGGAAAATATTTATTGTCTTCCAGCCAGCCCAGTGCTGATGAACAATGATGGGCAGTCTGGGACATCATGTGAGCAAATCTTGCTTTTTTCCATCAACAGATTCAGGAAATAAATATTTTGTCACCATCATGATCATTGAAAACAGAAATCAAGTGAGATGTCTTTATCCACACATAGCCTTTAACTTTATTTTCTCAGGTCTATAATGGGAATTGACTTTCTTGAGGCCAGGAAAGGAGCAGAATCAAAACTCCTATGGGGCATGCTCATTAATGTCAATGACATTAAACAAGTCAGAGCTGTTTTTTCCAAATGCTCTTTTTTTTTTTTTTTTTTTTCTCAAACCATGTGTTGATTTGAGTTTTCTCTCTTGAATGGTGAGCATCTGCATCATGAATGTGATCATTGTCTTAACCTGACCTGCATTTTCTCTGTCTTCATGATTACATGGGGGCTTCCCTAAGTACATCCATCCCTTTGTTGTGCCTTTTCAGGATTTGTGGGAGGTTTATCAGGCAGGAGATTGGGTGAGAAGAGCTCCTGCAGTTTGTGATCCCATCCCAGCCTTCTACATCCCAACCCATGAGAAATATTCAGATATTGTGAAGCAAAACACATCACCCTATAGCAAGGAGTGGCTTTTCTGCCAGACTTTGATGAGAAAGAACAGCCCTCCCTTCATCCCCTTGCCTTTCTTCAGAGTCACTGATGAGGCTGATTCCTGTTCACTCCTTTTCCTTCCCTGTGAGATAACATCTTCCTTCATGTAGGGTCTCTATCAGTGCAATGGGTTCATTTCATTGGTCTTATCCAATTTTTGGGTTGATTTTTCCCCCAGAGCATTCCCAGGCTCCCCAGGGAATGGACATGGCCCCAAAGCTGCCAAGAGTGTTTGAATAACACTCCCAGGAACAGGGTGGGATTGTTGGGGTGACTGTGCAGGGCTGGGAGCTGGACTGGATGATCCTTGTGGATCCCTTCCCATTGAGGATATTCTGTGATTCTATGATTAATAAAGGTGTTATTGACAGACCAACCAATGCCAGGTTGAGCTGGGAGATGGATCCTTTGTTCCACTCTCTGGAACAGGCCAGGTGTTCACATAGGTACAACTTTCCAAAGCACATTCTGCCAGCCTTCTTATTTTAACTCTCACCTACACTCCCTCTTTCTGGAATAAGGATTTCTCCATCAACTCCCTTCTCTAGGAGGGGAAAATGCCATGATGGCAGATATTCCTATGGGTTGGATGCTGCTGCTGTTTTCCTTTTTTGCCCTGAAGGGAGAAAAGTTGTTGTTCTTGTCTGTAGGAATGACTTCCCCCCCGTCAGAGACGGAGACTTCTGTGCAGGCCTCGCTGCAGCGTGCTGACAAGGAGATCAAGACAGCCCTGAGAAAGCTGCTGGACTCGGCGTCCCTGCTGGTGACACTTCCCCCTGGCATGAGGGCAGATGGTGGCCTTGGCCTTGTCCCTGCTGGCTGTGCTCCCTCAGAGCCCTCAGGGGCAGCAGCCGGGCCCTCTGTGGTGCTTCATGAAGCCAGCACCCAAACCCAGACTGCTGGAGGCCTCGGTAGGTTTGGTGTGAAGGTGGGAGATGTTCCCTGGGAGTTGAGAAACAGAAAAATATTGAGCATGCCAGTAATGATGTTTTTAAGCTCAGTTTTCTGTGTTTTGGGGAGATGAAGATTAAGAGAGAGGGCATTCAGACCATGGAGGGTGGGTTGGGGTTAGGTTGGATCTTATTTTGGGGCAGATTTTTCTGGAAGCAGGAGGTGTTTGAAAACCATGGCTGAAATAGAGTTTGGTTCATCATCTGCCCAAAACTGGTTCATCATCTGCCCAATCATCCACCCTCTATGGTGCTTCATGAAGCCAGCACCCAAACCCAGACTGGTGGAGGCCATGGTAGGTTTAGTGTGAAGGTGGGAGATGTCACCCGGGAGCGGAGAGACAGAAAAATATTGAGCATGCCAGTAATGATGTTTTTAAGCTCATTTTTCTGTGCTGTTGTGTTTTGAGGAGATGAAGATTTAAGAGAGGGCATTCAGGCCATGGAGGGTGTGTTTTGGTTAGGTTGGGTATAAGTTTGGGGCGGATCTTTCTGGAAGCAGGAGGTGTTTGAAAACCATGGCTGAAATAGAGTTTCGTTCATCGTCTGCCCAAAATTCAGGAATAGCGGATCTTTTCCACCTTTGGGCTTTTCCCCTGGTTTTACTTTAAGTACTTTTGGGGAGAAGGTAGGGTGAGATCCCTCCTTTACATTCAGAGAATCATCTGGGTTTTGATTTGGTGGGGTGGGTAAGGGAGGTTTCTTTATTTTATTGTTTGCTGTAAACAAGCTGGAAATGTCTTTAATATCCTGGATGAACTGTCAGAGACTTTCAGAGGGTAGGGTGCCTCAAGTTCATCTGCATTTCACTGAACCTGGAGCCTGGACAGACTCCTTGCAGCTTCTGTGTGACTAAAACCAGCTGTGTGTGTGGCTCTGTCTTGCCAGGAGAGCAATTATTTTGTCTTTCTGTTGTTTTTAAAAAATCATGGATGAACGACAACCCTTCCACTCTTCCTCTGCTTCTGCCATAACAACTTGTTTAAGCTGTCTCTGTGTCAAGTCAGAATAACTGTTCCTCACCGCTGTTAACTCAAAGGACAATGCCAAGTAAGCTTCAGCCCTCAAACTCCAGATAATTCCTTAAAAAATAAATATTCTTACTTAAAACTTAGCAAGAATAAAAGCTGTTCATGGAATCCAACCCAAAATAACAGCATAAAAAAAGTGTCAGGGCTTTAAAACCTTTTTTCCTTTCTAGTCACAAATCATCTTTGGAAATAATCCTCTGGTGGAGTGGGATGACTCAAAAATCCTTAGTAAAATGTCACCTAGCAGATTATTTCCACAGTCACAGCTACAGAGAAAATACAATAGTGAATGAGATGGTTTGGCAGGCCTTTCATCTTGTTATGGGAATTATTTTAATCAGATAGAGACTTGACACCTCTCTCTATGATCACTTGCCTTAAATAAAAAGGAGGTAAATATTTCAATAATGTTGGTGATAGAAAAGCACAATCCCACAACCTGGGATCTCTGATCCAGTAATTCCTTGAATAACCATGTTTTCCACCCCAGTGGAGCTGTTTTATGTGATTTCTAGAAACAGCTGTTCTTTTCCAAAACCAGCCAGCACCAAACATTCCTAGAGTGCTCCCTAAAATATTCCCACCTGCTGGGTAGAAGATTCCTCAGGATTTAACCTTTTCTCCTTAAATGAAAAAGGAGATGATGCACTTTATCCTATGGTGTAATTCCAATGGTCAATATTAAAAGACAATCAGGTACTTCTGGAATGTGAGATCAAACCAGGTTTTGAATCTATATCTGATAAAATAGTTAATATTAAAAGAAGAAAAATAACTGAAATGGCCTTCAAGCTGCACCATTTTTTTGTTTCATCAAGCCCCACATGCCAGACCTTGTTCTGGTGTAGCTCAGAGCTGTGCAAGGACATTTTCCAGTGGAGGTGCAGCAGTGCTGATGCTAAAACACCACCAGGTCTTCTGTAAGAGTCCGTATTACCTCCATATCAACCATATTGATATTGGGCTCTTTCTCCAGGCAGCACTGACAGAACCAGAGCACACAGCCTCAAGCTGCACCAAGGGAAATTTAGATTGAGTATTAGGAAAAGAATTTTTACAGAAAGGGTGATAAAGTTCTGGAATGGCTGCCCGGGGAGGTGGTGCAGTCCCCATCCCTGGGTGTGTTTAACACAGCCTGGATGTGGCACTGGGTGCCAGGGTTCGGTTGAGCTGTTGGGGCTGGGCTGTACTCGATGACCTTGAAGGTCTCTTCCAACCTGGTCATTCTGGGAATTCTGTGAATATCCTCAGCCAGGACCTGCTCTGACCACCAGCTCACGTGGATGTGAACTCACTCATGTCCCTGGTGCTGTCTGTGATCACAGCAATGAGTCAGGAACTGTTCTAACACAAAGCTGAATGGAAAAATTCATGTGGACAAAGCTAACACTGGGTTATTCCCTGGAATGCATTTCAGGGATGGACTTGGCAGTGCTGGGTTGATGGCTGGACTTGTTTCTAAAGGTCTTTTTCAACCTGGATGCTCCTGTGATTCCACGACTTCCTCACAGTCATAAGCCAGAACTCAGACATGGTTAAATTATCTCCCACAAAGGCTGTTTGAACCCATACTATCCTTCCAGCTCACCTCTATTTCCCTGTCCCTACCAGCTGCCTTTCCTACCTTTGTCTGTGTGTATTTCCTTACAGAACAGTCAGTTTAGCCCAGTCAGCCAAGTGTCACACCTCTGGTGTTGTCCAACCCCTTTGCTTCGTGTGCTCTTTGCTAAAATGCCAAATTCTCCTCTAACTTTAGTGTCTGCACCCAGCTGAGCTCAGGTGGGCTCAGTTCTGGCACGAGGCACACCAGGAATGGCTCCAGAGGTTGGCTCTGGGGTTTGGGTATGGTCTCATGAGTGGCAAGTCTAACCTGCCCAATTTCTGCTGCCAGCCAAAGCTCAGAGGGAGGTTCCAGCTGAAGAACCAGAGGTGCCAAAGCCCAGCCCTGCTCCTTCCAGGGAAGAGGAGGCTGCTGGAGGGGAAAGCACTCGGGAACGCACTGTTCCCATTGACAGGTAAATAAATACCCACCTCCACATATCCAGGATATCCACGTGGATTTCTGACTTTGGTGCAAGAAAAGCAAGTCCCCTGTGGTGGATCCAAACAGTTTCTTGTAGTTTGTCAATATTTTTAGAATCCTGGTGACAATGCTTTGTCAAGGAAGGGCAAAAAAAAGTTGGAGAGAAATTAATCCCCCCCCCTCCCCAAACCAAAATTCTTCCTGCATTAATTTTAAGCGAATAACTCTTTGTCTGCTGGTTAAACAGATCAATGGCAGGGTGTAATCCTGCACCTCTTGTTATGTGGCTATGCCATGATCTTTTCTCTTGGGTTTCTTGAAAGAACATCTCCAGATGCAGGGGCAGGAGGCTGGTACAGGAGAGAAGGAGACGTGGTCTGGGACGTGCACAGTGAAGTTTACATCGAGACCACAGAAAGAACTCGAGTGTATAAGACTGAGGAGAAGACTCCAACAAGTAAGACCAAACCCTCTTTCCCTTTCCCATGATTCTCACTGTCTTCTCTTTTGGTAACAACTCCTGACTGTTTTTTTTTTAAATTTATTTGATTTTTTTAAATTACTTTTTTTAATTTAATTTTTTTAAATTTTTTGAGTGGTAACTGTTTATTAAACAAAAAGTAATAGGTAAGCGTGAAGACAAGCCTAAAACTAATGCTAGCGTGAACAACCCCAAATATATTGCTGTTGTACCTCTTGATTTGACTTTAAACTACTGTTACATTCTAAATAGTCTGTCCTATAAATTCCATTAACTCCAACCCTGTCAGCATGTTGGGAAAGAAGTTTCAGTTTCATTTGCATGCAGCAAATGCTCTTTTCTCACCAGGTCCTCCTTACATGCAAGTGACAATAGAGGATGTGCAGGTGAACTCTGGGGAATGTGCCAAATTCCAGGCAGTCATTGAAGGAACCCCTCAGCCCACAGTTTTGTGGTTCAAGGTGAGTGCAGACTCATTCCTGGCTGAGAGTCAGGACTGCAGTGCACAATTCCACAGGGAATTTCATCTGCTCTTTCCTCCCACACCTCTCACACTGACTCTGGATTGTGTCTGTAGTTTATGGAACCAGCTGTTCCCAGTGAACCACCACCTGTGCATCTCACCCTGTGTTGTCACCCTGCAGAGAGGGCAACCAAGATGGTTTTGGGGATCAAAAAGAGCACAAAGAGAAATTGTTTCTACCTGAGTGCCACTGATGTGTGCTGCAGTTTGGGGGCAGGACTGGGATTGAGTGGTTTATCCCAGTTGTCAGGTTTATTGTGACTTCCAGGCTCTCTCTTTCCTGTAACTACTTAGTAAAATCAATGTGACTAAGGACAATGAATATTCTGTAGAAGGGAGAGAAATTATTTATTATCCCTTAGAATATTGTTGTCATATCTTGCTAGAGCCCTCCCTTCCAGGCTGAAGAGCCCCAGTCTGCTGTCAATATACTCATCCTGAGGCTTTTACAGAGGACATTGATGATGATGATGTACCAAATAGTGCCACATCATGGGCAAACCAAGCATTTATCAAATTATACTCTGTGTCTTATCCTTCATTTCTTCCCTAATAATTTCTAGTATCTGGTACCTTTTAGCTCCCACCAAGCACTGAGCTGGTGCTGCTGTGGAGTGATTTACTCCAACTTAAATTTTTGTTACAGTTTTTTTAAGGAAAACCTTAGAAACAGAGATTTTATGTGGGAAAACAGGATTGCATCACTTCATATTTGTGGTATAATATACATATATGTACATATTATAGTATATTTTTTTATCTTGCATTTTTCTGTCATAGGGACCTTTTGCAATTTCTCACAATCTGCTCTGTGTCACACACACTCCGTCCTGCCCCTTTCTTCATAGGATTTATGAAAAAAATCCAGTATCACAGAACCATTAAGGTTGGAAAGACCTCCAAGGTCACTGAGCCCAACCTCTGACAAAACACCACCTTTTCAACCAGACCCACATCCAGTTGTTTCTTGAACACTTCCAGGGATGGTGATTCCACCACTCCCCTGGCAGCATTTTCTCCTCATTTATGTGAGGTTCTCCTCATTTATATGAGGTTTGCTCACATAAATAGTCTGTGTTGTAGCTCTGCTCCCATATCTTGCTTTTGAAGTGATGCTTTGAGAAGGCTGCCCTAGAACAGAGGCTGGACAGAGCTAAAGAATAAAGCAGGAATTTATTCAAAGGCCTCCATGGCTCCAGCTTGGGCAGCACCAGAGCCCAGCCAGGGCTGCACCCAAGATGAACCAAAATGGCCCCAAAATGCACGAGCGCTGCCGGGGTCTCTCCCTGGGATCAGTTCTGCTCCATTTGCACCTTGCAGTTCATTGTCCCATTCCAGCTTTAGCCCAGGCAGTCCCACCCTGCTTGTTTTTCTCTCTCCAGCCCACGGTGTTTGTGCTCTGGGGCTGAGATTTGGATCATTTGTCCTTGGTGCCCAGCTGGAGCAGGAATTGTTTTGTCTCCCTGCTCTGTGCACAGAGCTCACCATGCCCTGATGTGAAGCTCAGAACTCCACACTAAAGCAGCTCAGAATCTGAAAAACATAAAAGCTAAACCTGAGGCATCAGAAGAGCAGAAACATCTGTTTCCATCTTGACTTTCCCAGTGCCAAAATGTCATTTCCTTCCCTCAGGGCACTTCACTGCTGACAGACAGCAACAGGATCCATCAGGGGAGGGAAGGAACAACTTATTTCTTAGTCGTGGACAATGCTGCCCTGGAAGATGGTGGTGTTTATACCTGTGTTGCCAAAAATGCAGGAGGGGAGGTTTTGTGCAAAGCAGAGCTCATCGTACATGAAGGTAATGCCATCCTGTCACCTGTGATGGCAATGTCACCCTCTCACCTGTGAGGGCAACGCCACCCTGTCACCTTTGAGGTCAATGCTACCCTCTCACCTGTGATGGCAATGTCACCTTCTCACCTGTGAGGGCAATGCCACCCTGTCACCTATGAGGGCAATGCCACCCTCTCAGCTGCAGGAGTTGTCTCCACTGCCATGGCAGTGTGTAATTTGTTGCAGTCATTATTCTGGTACCTGTATGGAATCTGTTCTGGGTTCCTGTGTAGCATTTACATATGGCCAGTCTGGCAGGATCCAGGATAAAATCAAATCACAAAATCCCAAAATTGTTTGGGTTGGAAAGAACCTTAAAGATGCCCTAATTCCAAGCCCCTGCCATGGGCAGGGACACCTTCTGCTATCCCAGGTTCCTCCAAACCCCATCCAACCTGAACACTTCCAGGGATGGGGCAGCCACATCTCTGGGCAACCCCAAAGTTAATTTTAACACATTCTTCTTATCAAACAACTCCACTTAATTCTCCTTCAAAGTTTAGAAGACCCCTCCAATTTTTCCTGCCTTAAATTGTCCTGTAATAATAACTTTGCACACTATTAGCAAGGTATTGTTGTCTGAATATTCACCCTTTTGTTTTTCTTTATTTCCACAGCTAAGAAAGACCAAGAAGGGAAGAAAGTGGCCACCAGGAGAAAGCTGCACTCCCATTATGAGGTTAAGCAGGAGATTGGAAGGTAAATAAATTTTCCAACTCTACAGCTAGGGAATTCTCATTGCCCATTTGAGCTGCTGAGGCAGAGGTGGGTCCTGAGAAGTTGGAGATAAAGGCAGAAGGGGGATGTCACTCCAAGGTGTGCTGGGGCAGCTCCAACCAGAAAAAACATCCAAAGGCTCACAGATTAGTGCCTGGATGTGGCTTCTTGGCAACAGGAGTATCCCAAGCCCGTCACATCAATCTGTCCAAGGGATGCAGGAGCACCAGCACGAGCCTGCATCAGCTGCAACAGCTTTTCTCTTCATGGGAACACCTTGCTTCCCTTTGGAGACAGCCAGGAGAGGGCAACAGCACCTCACACACAGCAAAACGATCTTCTCCTGCTGGAGAAGTGAAGGACAGAGCAGCAGGGAGCTGTCAGAGGCCAGGCTGGGGGAAAATCTCTGCCCAGGTCTGATCAGGGCTTGTCCTTTCATTCTGCACAGGGGCTGCTTCAGCTTCGTGAAACGGGTGGTGCACAAAGGGAACAGGGTGTCCTGTGCTGCCAAATTCATCCCTCTGAGGAGCAAAACCAAGTCCAGAGCTCATCAGGAGAGGGATATTCTTGCCTCTCTGTCCCACGACAGAATTACCAGGCTCCTGGATGAGTTTGAAACACGAAAAACACTGATTTTGATTCTGGAGTTGTATCCTTTTCTGTGCAATTGTCTGTGGAAGAGCCTGGGTAGTACTGGGTAGAGCTTTATGAAATAGCCAAGTAATTAATTTTTTGTTTGTTTGTTTCTTTCTTTCCTGAGTGAAAAGGGCACACACAATTCTTCTCTGCACAACAAGATAGCACAGCTCTGTGAGAGCTCCACTGCAATCCTCATCTTCTGCTGGGTGAGAAAAATCAGACTTGTATATACAAGTGTGAATGAGTCATTAAGCACCAAAATAATTTTGAAACATCTGGAAGTTATAAGCTCTGTTTCCATGAGATCCTGTCCAGGTGAGCATGAGGGAAATGCAGAACAGAAACCCCAAAATCAACAGGCAGATTTTAGCAGAAGTGGCACCAGATTTCGAGCAGACCATGATGATCCCATAGCCTGAGATCACCTCGTGAATTCTGCTCTTGGCTGGATGGAGGAGGTTCCAGAGTCAAAATAAGCTTTTCCACATGGTTCTGTTGTCCCTTAATGCCCCTGTCAGATGCTCCAGTGAGGAGCTCCTGGATCGTTTATTCAAGAAGAGCGTGGTCACTGAAGCTGAGGTAATTTCTCATTTGAAAGCACAGTCAGTTCTTTCTGCATTTTCCTTTTGGAATATGATAAATGTCTTTGAACCAGTGATAATCCATCAAAGCAGAATCAGCCTTTACAATGTGTTCCTGGCAACTTTCATTGCTAGTTGGGTTTTTTGGGGAATAACTACAAACAGCCAGGGGGATTGACTACCAGCATTGCATTCATCCTAAAAAAGAAATATTGTATTTGCTCTCTTGTCATAATTTCCTTGCTATCTGTCATCTGGAGCTCTTATCTCCCCTTATTTAGTACCACTTTATCACTTTATCCCCCTGTAACTGTACTCTATCTACTCCCTTTCTGTTTTCAAAAGAAAAGTTGAAGTTATGGTTTCTAAGGGATTTTTTTTACATCCTTGGTGCTAAAAGTTCAAAATGTTTCATATTTCCCATCTCGTAGCTAGGTGTCCAATATTTATTGGTAAAATAATTCTTTTTTTGGAGAAATTCTTAGAGGGAAACATCATAGAATGGTTTGGGCTGGGAGGGACCTTTAAAGATCAAATCTTGGTGAAATCAGGGACTCTCCCATTTACTCTCCCTGTTTAATAATTGTTCATTTATTAATTGTTTAATGATGGGCTCAATTCTCAGGTCAAACTGTACATCAAGCAAATTTTGGAAGGAATCAAATATCTTCATGACAACAACATCCTTCATTTGGACATCAAGGTAATGAGCAACGACGTGTTGGCCAAGGATTAGGTGTTCTCTGAATTATTCTTACAACTGAAAATACTCCCTGCTCTCAAGAAAAAATTCCCCATTGATTTATTTTCTTTTTCATTGAACAGCCACTGAATATCCTCATGGTTTATCCTGAGAGGGAAGACCTGAAAATCTGTGACTTTGGGTTTGCCCAGAGGATCACGCCCGTGCAGCCCCAGTACAGCAAATACGGCTCTCCGGAGTTTGTTGCCCCAGAAATTGTTTCCCAGTCACCAGTGTCAAAAGCAACTGATATCTGGTAATCTCTCATTCTCACAAAAAGCTTTTCCAGGCCCTCAATGGCCTGAATTTCCATTAGCTGTTAATTAGTAAATGGAGCAGTGACTATAACACAGGAAACAGAAAGTGAACGCTGCCAATACAAAAGCCATCAAGGTTCTTTAAAGCTCCTTCTGTCTAATTTTTTTCAGCCATAATTGAACTCTGACTGCTAATTAATGCAAAGAAGCATCTCGGAGGAGATGATCTCTATTCCAGGCAGCAACTAAAAGAAGTAATCCTAAAGAGCTTTCTAGAAAAGGCAAAAAAGTTTAAAAAAATGAATTATTTTGAGTCCTTTCCTCTATCTGTGATTTAAAAATGAAGGATTGCTTGAGAACAATTTAAGAAAATATTGAAGGAGAAAAATTAATAGAAATGGAAAAAATCAATAAATAGCTTTTAGGATTTATTATTCTAGAAAGGTGAGGAGAAGGTGATCTTGCTGTTTCAGTGGCAGGAAGAGGGGCTTGAGAAGGATGGAAAATTAGTGACAAAAATAACATTTGTGTTCCCTCTCTCCTCAGGGCTGTTGGAGTCATCACATATTTAAGGTAAATAAACCTTGGAAACATTCCCTCAATAACCCTTTGTCCATCAGAGCCCTCCAGCACTTTCAAATGAGGGACTTCAGTGGAGCATTCAGTCCTCCCATAATAAGGACAATTTATTTTGTGGTTTCCTCATTTCCTGGTTGCTCCTTACGAACATTGCAAGTCCCAGGCATCGAGCCCCTCAAGTATTTAAAAACCAAGTGTAAGCATTTGTGCTTCTATCATTTGAACAGAAAACAGAAACCTAAAACCTGTCTCCTTTCATTTTATGGTGTTCAATAAATAAGCCTCACGTGCAAGTCTCCTTTTGCTGGGGAGAACGACAGGAAAACTCTCCTAAACATCCAGAACGGGGAAATTTCATGGACCATTCCTGATGTTGTTCACTTGAGTGAAGATGCAAAGGACTTCATGAAAGGGATCCTGCAGCAGCACCCCAAGTGAGTGCCCTCCTGTGCCTCCCTCTGTTGGTGTCTCAGCAGCCACAGCCCAGCTCATGGTTTGGTTTGAAAAGGAGAAAGTTGAGTGAGATGTGCTGCATTTTTCCCTAATTCTTCTTTATTATTCCCCATTACCCAACCCACAACTCAGATATTTGCCAAATTGGCCTCTCCCTGGTGTGGTGGTGTCTTTGCTCCCTGCCTCCCCCAGGCTGAGGAGTTTCTAGAATGACACAGACGAGTGGAAAGAGCACAGACTGGTACTGAGGGAATTAAATAACATTGACCACATTCATTAAGCAATTTCAAGTACAAAAGTTGGCTTGAAGGCATATTTACAGGCATTTGGTTTTAATTTCATTCCTACTCTTTCTGCCTGCTGCCAAAGCTATTTTCACTCTGGCCACCTAAAGAGGCAAAGTCACTCTCAGAGATGCTCTGGACACTCTTGGGTTCCTGCAAAGAGCCAGGAGCTCTTCCTGAGCATCTGGGGGAGTGTCAGACTGAAAAAGGAGAATGTTTTCCCCTCAGGGGAAGAAAACCTTGAGTTGGAAGCTGCTGTGTGTCTTTTTTGTTCCTTTGCTCCAAATCAGCATCCCAAGGACACAGCCCTGAGTGTACATGGGTGTCTGCATGCAGCAGAACCTTCAGGAAGATCAGTGATTGGTGTTGGAGGGCATTTCCTACTAAAATATCAATCTGTTCTCTTACCAGATCCAGGCCAAATGCTTTGGACTGTCTTTCCCACAAATGGTTCATGGTAAGTTTGTCCTGGTCCTCTATTAGTCAATTTTCCCTAAAATCCAATCTGAACCTCCCCGGTGCAACCTGAGGCCATTCCCTCTTGTTCTGTCACATCAGTACAGAAAGGAAACTGGCTTTGCAGACCAAAGTTTATATTCCAAAGCCTTAAATCACTAAGGAAAAGAGTAAAAAATAGCTAACAGCAAAAATAATTTAATGACAGATATTGAACAGGTTCTGATTTAATCACTGAAAAGCTCATTTTGTCTGCAATTTAACTATGAAAGAACTGCAACATTTGATCTACTGTAACTTTCCTAAATTAAACAATTGTGTAAAGAGAGAATTCTTTAAAAAACCCCACAAAGACACCTCAAGAAATGAAATCAGTATTTTTTAACCAGTGGTTTTCCTCTCATTCCACCTGGCAGCACAACGTCCCTCTTGAAGCAGCCCATTTCATTAACACCAAACAGCTCAAATTCATTGTGGCTCGGAGCAAGTGGCAGGTGAGTTGCCCCTAATCTGTGTTGATTCTGTTTAGTTATATCTATTTTTAATTGCTGAATAATTTAATATTATAACTGATAATTTAATATCTGAACCTTCAAAAATCTTTTAGGCTAGAGCAGCTAGCTCAGCAGAGATCTGAGCATGGCTGGGAGTTGGGAAAAAGCCCAGGAGAGATGGATGTGTCAGGAATTAATTATCTAGGGTTTTACTGCCTGGAATCCCAAGCAGGAGCCTGTAAGACACAAGGTTGTGTCTAAGTTATGTGCCCTCAGCTGCCTTTGCAATCAGAGCTGAATTACAGACAGGTGCCAAGAAAATGCCTCTTTTCCTGAAGTTCTCTCAAATAATTGGATTGATTGCCTTCTGAACATGCCAGTTTCTCTCTGCTGGCTGGAAGGAGAGGCCCAGCTTCAATTGAGATGCCCTACATGACAGAATTTAGAGCAGAGGAATCCCATCTCCTACACTTAGTAGGTGTTCTGCTGCCTAAGTCACCGGAGGTTGTATTGCAAAGGATTTAAATCTATTTACACCTGCGAGTCTCTCATCTGATGTTTTCCATCAAAAACTCCTTTCCATCTGTTTTGAGTGGCCAGATTGACTTTGGAAATCTCAAACAGAGTCCTGTTTTCTCCCAGTCACCAAAGCAAGTGTGTTCCCTGAAGTCAATTTAATGTCATGTCAATGAAGAGGAAGATTTGGAGAGAAAATGAGGCCTGGATTGGTAACATGTGCAGGGCGTGCCAGTGTCTAGTTAGACTCATGGATGCAGGAGTTCATTTTGCTGTGTTTGCTTTCCATACTCTGACCATGTTCCCATCTCCTTCTGCTGTGTTGTGTTTCCTTCTCAGCGCTCCCTGATGTGCTACAAATCCATCCTGGTGATGAGGTCCATCCCAGAAATCCTGGAAAGGACCCACGACAACAGCTCCCTGGCCATCTCCAGACACCTCATTGAAGAAAGCACTTCATCCAGCACCAGTGGCTCCTCCTCAGACAACGAGAACTCAAATTTCCCCCAAAAGAAGCACTTTGGCTCCACCCCTGAACTGCACTTGCCCGTATTTGATGCTCCGAGCCATCCAGAGCCTCTGAAACGTGCGAGTGAACGGGAGCACTCCAAAAGCTCCATCCCTCCAGTAAAACCCATGAGGAGGAAATATGCCTCAATGAAAGCTGAGGTGGGGGATAAATCACCCACAGAAAGCAAAGAGCTCATGGCAAGTATCTTACAGGAGAAAGGGAGGCTCCTTCCCAGCCTTCGGGGAGAGCCATCCCAAAAAAGTATCGCTGCTGAGCCTTCATCCCTGAGGGCTTCCACAGAAAGCACATCACTTGTGCATCAGAAAGAAAAACCAGACACACCTTCATCTGAAAAGGACAGAGGTGAAGAGGCAGAGGATGGGGCAGAGAAGCCATCCTTTGTTCCCAGGCAGAGTGTCATTAAAAGCACCTTCTACAGCCAAGCAACGGAGCTGCCTGCGAGGCCGCCTTTGTCACCAGGCAGGGAGTTCAGAAGGCACCTGGACAGAGCCAGGAGGACTTTCCGGAAGGCTGGCTATTCAAAGGTGCCCCTCAGTGGCCTCCGAGAACCCCTCCTTGAGCAGTTTGAACTGGAAGAAGAAGAAGAAGAAGAAGAAGGAGGAGATGATCGCAGAGAAGCTCTGCTGGGATCCTTGACCAAATCCGCGTCGTTTGACACGGCCAGGAAGCCCCCACACCCTGCCATTGCTGGTGGCAGCCGCAGCCGCTCCCTGGATGACTACAGGCTGAGATCCTCCAGATCCCTGAGGGAACAAGAGATTTTGGAGGAGGACTGTGATGTGTTGTCCCAGGAAAGCTGCCCTGAAGGCAGCGATCACTGTGATGTTTCTGCAAGGGCTGGCAAGGGATGTTCTGCGGGCCCAGCAGAGCAAGGGGACCTCAGGAAAGCCAGCAAGGATTGCTCAGGAGAGAAACCCTCTCCCTCCACACACTGTGAGGGGAATGGGTGCCCACCTGCTCTCATACAGCACATAGAGGGACTTCCAGCGTCACCTCACAGGAGTGAGAGTAAGAAGCGTTTATTGAAGAAGTCAAAAGCCACTGAGATTGAGGAGGACGCTGAACATTTGGAAGGGAAAAGCCCCATTCCAACTGCCCAGTGCTCAGATGTAACAGCACCATCAGCTCCAAAACATGAGAGCACAGAGGGTAAATCTGCCTCTGGCCATGCCTCTGACTCTGCTTTTCAGGAGGGCAAAGAGTCCATTTCAACCCTCACACATTCAGAAACCACCCCAAAGTCATCTCCTCTGAGTAAGGGAGGCGTCTGTCTGCCCCAGGAATCTGCTCCCACTGACACCCACCCAGATCTAACAGGTGGAAACTTGCTTGTTAAAAGGACAGCCCCAGCCCCACCTTGGAAAGACAAAAGGCAGAAACACTCAGATGAAAAGACTTTGGCTCATGGCACTGCTGAATCTGAACCCACAGAGTATGAAAGCTATGCTGCTCCAACAGAACAAACAGAAACTGAATCACTTCCAGTATGTAAAGACAAAAGTGAGGAAATTCCTGGGAAAGGTGTTCCAGCAGCTACCGTCACGCTGAGCAAACAGCCAGGTACCTTCACAGCTGGTGAAGGTGTTCCTCAGAAGCTGAAGACCCATAAAGATGTGAGATCTGCTGTCCTGGAAGATGCAGAAGCAGTTGTTACAGAAATCACTCCGCCATCAGCCCATGGTTATGAAAGCCAAGCACACAAGAAGGCTCCTGTTCACTCAGACACAGCAGCAGCTGTCCTGAAGGGAGAGCAGCTTGCTGCTCCCAAAATCCCACCACCAGGATCAGCTCTGGTCTCTGATGGAGCACAGCAGGCTCTCAGCAAGGAGGAACTTGCTGCTCTGAGGAGTAAAACCTCAGCTGTCACAGGGATTGTTTCCAGTTTGGCCCATGAAGGAGCTGAACCCCAGAAGGTTCCTGAAGGCCACGGCTCAGAGCCTGCTGCTCTGGAGAGCAGACACCCAGCCAGAGCTGCCTCCTCCCAAAGCACTGTGGCCCCTCTGGTCTGGGAGGGTGAAAATCAAGAACACCCAGAGGTGTCAGTTCACAGGGAGGTGAGATCTTTTGTGACAGCAAGTGGAAGGCGAGCAGCTGGACAAGCTGTGGCTGCTCCTTTCCCCAAGGCTGGACATGGGGTGCTTGAGCAGCACAGGGCTGGGATTTCAGATGGTCTGGAGAGTGGCAGTTCAGGTGCATTAACTTCTTCACAACCAGAAATTGCTCCAGCTGCAGCCTATGAACTGGTATATGAGGAATATCCAGGGGGTTATGGTGAGGATGGAGGCATTGCCTTAGAAAGTGGAAGAAGTGATGCTGGAGAAACTGCCCCACCGCTGCTCCGCAGGGATTACCATGGCCAGGAGCTGTCACACCACAGATCTTCTTTTTACAGTGATGAGGAGTCTGCTGTGCTGGAGGGCTTGGTGGATGAGATGGTTTCTCTCTCTGAGGAGATGGATGTTTGGGCAGAGTCAGTTTCTGGAGAGAAGGGAAGCAGGAGGCACATTTCTCCTCCCAGAGGGATGTCCTACAAAGGCAGCCAAGCACACATGGACACCTCCTTCCCTTCTGTCCAACAGGGTGGAAGAGGAGAGGTCGCTGAGCAGGATGACCTTGCAGAACCCTGCCTTGCTGTGAGTGAGGAGCCAGGAGTCCTGGAAGAGCAGGGAGCACAGACAGTTCCTTGTGAATGTGAGCACCTGGAGGACTTGGCATTTGAGACCTCCCCTTCCAGCCCAGAGAGCCTTTCCTCCACAGAGAGCTTGGACACTGTAAGAAGACACATCCCAGTGATCAAGGACACTGGCAAACACCCAGAGGTCTCTTTGGTGAAAATCAAAGACCTGTCAGATGAAACACCCAGTGTTGGCAGCGGCCCCCAGAAATTCGACATCTCAGAAGTGGAGCCTGCCTATTTGAATTTCTCAGATTTGTACGACATTGTCTATTTCCCATTTGAGTTTCTGAGCTATAAGAAGCCTTCACCCAAACCAGTTCCTAGAAGGTTCATGTTCCTTGGTGAAAGGGCAAGGTCCCCTCCTGCAGGACATCTCCATAAGGATAAAAGACTGTGCATCAGGGAGCAGGAAGACAAGAACAGGAAGAACCATTTGGAAATATCTGAGGATTCAAAGGCAGCTAACTTAGGCATGGGGAAAGGGGCAGAGAGCCATAAAGAAATGTATAGCTCCCAAAAGGACTCCAGTGGGAAGCAGAAAAGCTCCTTCCACAGCAAGCCTGGACTCTTTAAGCCTTATGCAAGGTCTCATTCAGTGGAGCAGTCAGTGGAGCAGAGTCTGAAGAAGAAAGTAAAAGCTTCTGTCGCCCACATTTCAAGAATCCTAAAAGGAAAGACATCTCCTGAGCCAGAGGAAGGTAATTATTTCCCTCAGTTCCTTTACAGATTTGCTGCCATAACTGGCCTCTGCTACAGCTGCCCTTTTTTCCCCCAGCATGTTTGAAGCTGTGGTTAGACCAGAATTACAAATCTGGCTGTGGCAGGTTCTGAATTCAGCAGTCTCCACCATCAAGTCTCTGTTACTGGCTGTCTTCAGTGCAGTCAGCTGGGTTAATCCACTGATGGAAGGGGCTCAAATTCCCTGTTTGAGGTGGCACAGAAGCAGAGCAAGGCTGGGTGATGCTTTCTTTGCTGCAGTTGTCATCTGACCATGGCAAATCCCTCAGGTTAAACTGACTGAGAGAAGCTGAAGTCACCCTGGTCACTGGACATGGGGATCTGTCCTCTCTTCTCTGCCATCCCTGGATATTCCCTGTTCTTCCAGGACACTGTTCTGTTTGCAGCAGCTGTCACAGACTTCCCTGTTAATCAAATGCTGGTTAATCAGGGAACCTGTGACTATTTATGTGTGAAGGCAGGACTGTCACTGCAAATAGATGCCATGGGGAGAAGGGTGGCCTTGAATGACTTCTCATCCTTTCTCACAGCAGAGTTTGGTGAGCTGGGAAGTGAGGCAGCAGAAAAGGAGCTGTTAATAGGGGCTGAAGGATCTCTGAAGAGGAAATCAGCACTCCCTTCATTCAAGCTGCCAAGCCTCATCCCAAAGGAGAAAGGTATTGCTGTGGCAGGAGTCATTGGTTTGTTTTACCCCCAGAGGGTGATTCAGGAAAGAATTGCTTTATCCCTGACAAGTTTCCCCTTGGCTCCATCAGGAGCATTTTCTGAAGTCATGTTACTGTCCCAGCATTCAGCAGAGCCCAGACAGATACCGGGAAGGGCAGCTGGGGAGGCTGTGGCAACTGTGGGAGGCTGGCGGCCACTGTGGAGAAACACAGAAGAAAACCTGAATTCCCCCTTTCCCATGGAGATAGGAGCAGATTTAATGCTCTACAGGGCTTTTTCTTCTTCAATATCCATCTTTCATGTCTCCTTCTCTCTTCTTGTGTTGTCTCAATCAGAGAATCATTTAGTTGGCAAAGACCTCTAAGTTCACTGAGTCCAGCCA
Organism: Ammospiza caudacuta; assembly: GCF_027887145.1. Lineage (NCBI taxonomy): Eukaryota > Metazoa > Chordata > Aves > Passeriformes > Passerellidae > Ammospiza > Ammospiza caudacuta. The sequence goes on from NC_080593.1 coordinate 2,908,599, forward strand.
TTACCCCAGCACTGCCACGGCCACCACTAAATCATGTCCCCAAGTGTCACACATCTGTTAAATCCCTCCAGGGTTGGTGATTCCTTGGGCATCCTCCTCCAGTCCTTGACAACACCTTCCATGAAGATATTTTCCCTAATACCCAAACTAAACCTCCCTTGAGGCAACTAGAGGCCATTTCCTCTTGTCCTGTTTGATCCCCTCATCCTCAAAATTCCATAATTCAGTTTTGCCCCCACATTTAGGTGTGACCAGAGGAAAACCCTTGATGTGACAGGGTCTCTCTCTGCTCTGAGCTATTCTGCTGCTTTAGCTGTACCAGGGCTGGGCAATGCAGATATTCCCCATGGATTTTCCAAGATCCATCTGGCCTGTCACATGACACCCATGGGTGAACAGGGTTCCTTCACCTGTGCGCTCTGTGCCCGCGGGATTCTTCAAATGGTGGTCAAAGGAATGGGACACCATGAACCAGAAAGGTTCTTGAGCCCATTAAAAATGCTTTCTGATGTCCTGCAGGGATTTATTTTGTACCAGGGCTGGGCAATGCAGTGGATTTTCCAAGATCCATCTGGTCTGTCACACCCATGGGTGAACAGGGTTCCTTCACCTGTGTGCTCTGTGCTCAGGGCATTTTCCAAATGGTGGTCAAAGTAATGGGACACCATGAACCAGAAAGGTTCCTGACCCCATTAAAAATGCTTTCTGATGTCCTGCAGGGATTTATATTTGTACCAGGGCTGGGCGATGCAGATATTCCCCATGGATTTTCCAAGATCTATCTGGTCTGTCACACCCATGGGTGAACAGGGTTCCTTCACCTGTGTGCTCTGTGCTCAGGGCATTTTCCAAATGGTGGTCAAAGGAATGGGACACTATGAACCAGAAAGGTTCTTGACCGCATTAAAAAAGCTTTCTGATGTTCTGCAGAAATTTGTTTTCCACCAAGCCCTCCAGGCCATCCTGAATCCCCCTTTCCCTCCTCTCTGCAGCCCCGTCGTTCACTGAGGAGCTCACGGACCAGGCTGCGGCTGCCGGACAGTGCGTGACGCTCTCGTGCCGGACTGCACCTCACTCCTCCCTGCACATCAGCTGGTTCAGAGGTGACACTGCCATCCCTCCAGAGAGCCCCTGACCCTCAGGACAGGGCCTACAATTACCCCTGTATAATTTGCAGGGTATTTATCTCCCCCATCTCTGCTTTCCAGATGGGAGACCTGTCCAGAGCAGCAGCCGGATCCTCATCTCCTCCACACTCAAACACTTCCAGCTGTTAACAATTCTCTCTGTTAATGCTGAGGATTTTGGTATTTACACCTGTGTGGCCACAAACTCTCTGGGCTCAGCATCCACCTCTTGTGTCATAAGAAAAGCAGGTGAGAGAAGGAGTAGCTACAGAAATAGGTATTTAAGTAATTTTGTCCCCAAAAATGTAACCTATCAATACCTTGGAGATGAGATTTCTTCACATGGGTGGAGAAAGAGAGAGAGAGAAGAAGATCTCTCCCTTGCTGTGGTCCACAGCCTGTGCAGGGTTCATTCCCTCTTCTTCACTCTTTATTTTCTCTCCTGGATTAAGAGCAACTCCAAGATAAAATCTTAATACTGAGTTTAAATCAGGGATGGCAAAATTGCTGTTCCGCTAGCTTTGTGTATATATACGTATACATAAAAAACATTTACATGTTTTATATATATATAAATAATATGTGCAGCTGAGACATGCTGGGTGTAGAGTTTTGTATCATAGAGTGCTGCTGTTAACACTCATGAGCTTTGTGCCTCCTCTCCACAGAGGTTCCCCCCGGCCCTCCACCCCCTGACATCGTGGAGGTCTACAAGGATGGAGTGCAGGTGGTTTGGAAACCTGTGGAAACCAACACCCCTGTCCACTACAGTGTCCAGTGCAAGACTGAAGGTAAAGTCCTATGCTTTGCAAGGGACATCTTGGTTTGTATGATCTCTTCACCAGCTGAAAATTTTATTGTTATTCAGAAACAGCTTGATTTAACTCCTCAGTTTAGAGTTCGAATGGGATTCATACAGGTATCATTTAACAATCTAAAAGTTAGGGGTTGTGCTGGTTAAATCAGCCTGGAATTTGCATATTCATACCTAGGCTTTGCTAAAGTGTGAATCGAGCAAGGCTGTGTGAAAGCTACAACCAAAAAGTGAGCAGCTACAGGAGAAAATGCCTGGTCTGATATAATCTGATATAAACTCTGAGTAATCTGACAAAATGAGACACTAATGAAACAACATCATCCCAGGCTCAGGTTTTCTGTACAGTCTTGGAGAAAGATGATTTATCAAACAGGCAATTTATCCTCTGCTGAGCAGCTGTTCTTTCTATTCCTATTGACTGTGGAGGAGGCTTAGGGCAAAGAGCCAGGACAAAATAACCAAAGCTTGACAAAACTGCATCACCCCTTTCATATTGTCTTTTGAGGCTTGGTGCAGAGGCTGGTGAAAGTCAGTGGATCATTTAATCATGGAATGGTTTGGGTTGGAAGGCACCTTAAAAACCATCTAATGCCAGCCCTCCATCCATGGGCAGGGACACCTTCCACCATCCCAGGGCCATCCAAGCCCTGTCCAGCCTGGCCTTGGACACTGACAGGGATCCAGAGGCAGACACAGCTTCTCTGGGAACCTGTGCCAGGACCTCACCACCCTCAGAATAATAAATTCTTCCTGACATTTAATCTAAGTCTCTCACAATTTAAAGCCCTTCCCACTCATCCTGTCACTATCTGCCCTTGTCAAAAGTGGATGTTTTCCTGTTTAGTAACAAAAGCTTTGTATCAAATCCCCAAGGCTGTTCTGTCTCTCTTGGGGTGGATTTGCTGTTGTTATTATGAGTGTGATAGCAATTCCTGCTGCAGCCACACAAACACAGCCTGGATTCTGCTGCTCCCTGTTCCTTCGCTAATTCTCCAAACAAACAAACAAACACACAAACCCTCCCTTCTGGATTAGCATGGACAGCAGCTTTCTGCCCTTTCCCTCTGGAGCTGGTGTGAGTCACTTTCCCTCCAACACCACTTTCTTTGTCATTATTCCTTTTGACACAACTGTAGGAGAGATTTTGGGGAGGATACAAACACAAGTTCTTCCAATTAGGAAGGAAAATGGGGAACAGCATCTATATTTTCCACTGTGTTCTGTTTATTTGGCAGGAACTTGCAAAATCTTGCTCTCCTGAACACAGGAGGATTAAGATAATCAGGAATAAATTCCTTTTTTATCTATTATTTGAAAACAGGCTTTTCTATGCTGCTTCTGCACATATTTTTCTCAATTTCTAATCTCTATCTGCTCCTTCTTGCACAAAGAGCCCCCAATTCAACCATTACCCTGTAAAATCATTGATACCTTGGGTTTGGGTGGGGAATTGCTGCTTTATCCAATGGTTTGAGGCTCTTTGCCAGATTTTATTTGAATGGAAGGATGGGTTTAATCTCAGGCAGTTGCAGGGAGTTGGGTTCAGCCTTGAGCACAGAGGGCACAGCATCATGTGGGAGGAATGCTGATTAAATGTTTGCTGGGAATTTTCTCCTTCCTAACTTAGTCCCACGAATAATGAGTCCAGAATGCACTTAGAATCCCAGTTCCATGAGAAATCATCTGAGTTTCATAAAAACTGAGTAAAAACCCCCATGCTTCAAACACTGGGTTTGCTGGGATGGTGTTAGTGGATGGTTCTGTCCAGGAATCCTGCACCGCATGGTCTCAACTAGATTTAAGACAGAGCCAACAGGAAAAAAAAAATAAAATTAATTATGTTTTGTTTGGAGTTCTTGGTGTATATTTCCAGTAGAGTTTGGTGGCATGAATTAGATAAAGAGAAAAAATACAGGAAAATGTCACCTTTCTTCTGGAACAATATTGGCATAATTTGGAATTATCAGATATGAACCAACTAATTTTAGAAAAGGTAGAGCCCCAAAGTTGGCCAAATTGGTTTCTCTACATTCCCAGCACATAAAGCTGGTGGGGGAAAAAAAAACACAACAAAACCCCAAATCTCTAAAAAACCTCCAAGCCATAGTGACCACCTTAAAATGAATCCTGATTTCTTTTCTCTCTGTTCTTGGTTCAGATGGGGAGTGGACAACTCTTGCTTCTGACATCACTGACTGCTGCTACAATGCCAGAAATCTCCCCCAGGGCTTCATCTACAGCTTCAGGACAGCCTGCAGCAGCAAGGCAGGGATGGGCCCCTACAGTGACCCCTCTGCCAAAGTGGCAATCACTGCCAAGGATCAGATGGGTAAGACCAAACACCAAGAAAACTTTGGGATTTTCCTGCACCAAACCTGCTGCATCTTTTTAGTTGTTGACCCAGAAGCCAAGAGAAGTGAATCAAGGCCAATTCCACTTGGCTCAGGGTTGTTCAGGGCTTTTGCATCTAAAATTAAATTATTTTCTAATTATTTTCTAGTTCTGGACACAGGGGAATAGGTATAAACATATTAAAAACCTCAAGATAACAACATCATGTAAATATAAACAATGTGTAACTATATAAAATTTAATATTAAAAATAAATATATATTATTTATTAAAATAATATATATTAAATTAAATAATAAAATAACAACCTGGGAGCTGTAGATTACCTGTTGAAGAGACAGTTTTGATTTGAGATTATGAGGAAATTGGTCTTGTACAAAAAATGTTTTACTGGAGGCATTTATCTACTGATACAGATCTTGCACTGGTGAAAACTCTGGACTTGCTTATATTACAGACTAAATCCTAAATTCAGTAGCTAACTTGTCTATTCTGGAGTCTTCCATTAGGAATTATTGTCCTTCTGTGGTGAATTTTCCAGCTGTATTTTGTCTCTGAAGTATAGAAATCTTGATTTACTATTTTTGTCACCCATTTGACTACTTTGTACTGCACACATGTTTTTAAAATTAAGAGATCCATGGCCCCACAGCAAACAGATCCTCATGGCAAAGGAAATGTCCCTTCTGTAAAGAGACAGAAGGATGCTCTAGCTGGAATTTCCTCCCAATGGAGAGGATTGCTCTGTAAGAATCAGTTCACAGAGATATTTTTAACTCACCCCAAGTCCTCTGCTTTCCTTTTTCTCAGGATTTCTTATCATATCTCAACTCTTCCAACCAGATGCTTTAAAGGGATGCTTTAGCATTTCAGGGAGTGCTTGGACACAATCAAACACCAGAACCAGAGCAACAAGTTCCAGCTGCTGCTCTGAAATGTCCAACCACAATTTTTCTAATTGCTTCTAATTTCTAATTAGAGTTTCTAATTTCTTGTCAGTTTTTACCATATCCTGAGGATTTGCTGTGTGAGAAAATAAGAATCAGTGGCTAAAAGGTTTGATACCATAGCACACAACAAAGAATCCATCTCATTCCGTCTGCAGTGGCCATATCAGGGAATTTTGGGGTGGACAGAGCAGAATCTGCTACATTCCAATAGCAGTGGGTGCTATATTCCAATATATATTCCAATAGCAGCTGGAACACAGAGTCCCCTGGAGAAAGTTCTGCTTGTTGTTGTTCAGAGATAGCAGGGGAGACTCAGGCAGGCTCCAGTTTCCACACAGAGCTGCTTTCCCATGTAAAGCTGTTGTCCCTTTCCCCCTGCAGAGCCTCGTGCTGCCACACAGGAGTCCCCATCAGCTGCCCCTGAGGAAGAGAGTGAAGTGATCTCACCTCCTGAGCCCTTCCCAACCTACCAGACCTACGCCTTCCAAACTGAGATCAAAAGGTAGAGAACCCAACTGAGTTCTTAATGCCCCAGAGGGAAATCCCACATGTGATGGAGCAGCTCTCCTACAAAGAAAGGCTGAGAAAATCGGGGTTGTTCAGCCTGGAGAGGACAAACTTCAGGGTGACCTAACTGCACTTTCCAGTACCTGAAGGGACCGTACAAGAAAGGAGATTTCCATAAGGAGATTTAGGGACAGGACAAGGGGATGGCTTCAAAGTGAATGAGAGTTGGTTTAGATTAGGTATTAGGAAAAAAAATTTTCCCTGTGTGTGGTGGTGTTTGCAGGGGTCTTAGGATGAGGGAAGAGACGAGGATCTGACTCCATGTTTCAGAAGGCTTGATTTATTATTTTATGATATATATTATATTAAAACTATACTAAAAGAATAGCAGAAAGGATTTCATAACAAGGCTAGCTAAGAATAGAAAAGGAATGATAACAAAGGCTTGTGACTGACTGAGACAGTCCAGACAGCTGGACTGTGATTGGCCATTAATTAAAAACAACCACATGAGCCCAATCACAGATGCACCTGTTGCATTCCACAGCAGCAGATAATCAATGTTCACATTTTGTTCCTGAGGCCTCCCAGATTTTCAGGATAAAACATCCTAAGGAAAGGATTTTTCATAAAACATGTCTGTGACACCTGTGAGGGTGGGGAGGCCCTGGCACAGGCTGTGGCTGCCTTGTCCCTGGAAGTGCTCAAGGCCAGGCTGTTTTACCACCCTTAATGTAAAAAAATACTTCTTCCTCATATCTAGTCTAAATCAACCCTCCTTTAGTTTAATGCCATCTCCCCTTTTCCTGTTGCAACAGATGTGCTGGGCAGGGGGCAGCCAATTGATTTATCATTAAATGAGCCCAGAGCTAACAATATTTCTTGTCCTTGCTGCACCAATCTTTGCAGACACAGAAAGACACTGATTTCTGTTGGCAACAGGGGTAGTTCTCTTGCTCTCTCCTTTCTCTCCAGAGGAGTTAAGCTCTCACTCCGGTAATTTAAAGTGACTGTACAGAATAAAGACACAGGAGGATGTGCAAACTGTGACAGTAGATACAATAACTCCCCGCCAGGCACAGATGAAAAGCACAGCACGGGATCCTGGTGGTTTTAAAGAACAGGAGAGAAGCTAAACGTGCCTTTGTGTTCTTTGCACCAGGGGCCGGTTCAGCATCGTCCGGCAGTGCCGGGAGAAGGTGAGCGGCAAGACTCTGGCTGCTAAAATCATCCCTTACTGGCAAGAGGACAAGCAGGCTGTGCTGCTGGAGTACCAGGTGCTCAGGAAGCTCCACCACACCAACATAGCCCAGCTGAAGGGTGCCTATGTCAGCCCCAGGCATCTGGTGCTGATCCAGGAGATGTGTGTGGGGCCAGAGCTGCTCCACTCCTTGGCATTACGGTAAGAACATGAGGGAAGAGCTTTCCAGTCAGGGCTGCTGTTGGGAGGAAGATACCTGTTGGTTTCTCCTGACAAACTGGATCATCCCTCTCCATCTCCTCCTCTGTGCTGTCATTGTGCACAGGATTTGTAAAGTGTTTGTTCTGCATCTTCTTGTCAGATTAAAAAATTACTTGAATTTCCTAGAGAGGTACAACTCAGGGCCACCCAGCGGAGATGCTGAAAGCAGTTTACAGTGGTTGATATGAAACTATTGATGCCTTGTGCAGGCTGCCCTAGAGCAGAGGCTGGACAGAGCTAAAGAATAAAGCAGGGATTTATTCAAAGGCCTCCATGGCTCCACCTTGGGCAGCACCAGAGCCCAGCCAGGGCTGCACCCAAGATGAACCAAAATGGCCCCAAAATGCACGAGCGCTGCCGGGGTCTCTCCCTGGGATCAGTTCTGCTCCATTTGCACCTTGCAGTTCATTGTCCCATTGCAGCTTTAGCCCAGGCAGTCCCACCCTGCTTGTTTTTCTCTCTCCAGCCCACGGGGTTTGTGCTCTGGGGCTGAGATTTGGATCATTTGTCCTTGGTGCCCAGCTGGAGCAGGAATTGTTTTGTCTCCCTGCTCTGTGCACAGAGCTCACCATGCCCTGATGTGAAGCTCAGACCCACACACTAAAGCAGCACAGAATGTGAAAAATAGAAAAGTTAAACCTGAGGCATCACTGTCTCCCATAATGTGATACATGAAAGGTTTCCTTACACCAACACCTGTTAACCCCAACACCATGACATGGAGGTTACTGAGGGTCAGGAAGATTCATTGTTTCTCACAGTGGCACAAAATGGATCTGCTGAAATCCTGTGATTAAAAAAGAGGGGATTGTGGGCATCAATTCAGAGATCAATTAAGATATCCATGGCCCCACAGCAAACATATTCTCATGACAAAGGAAATGTCCCTTCTGTAAAGAAACAGAAGGATGCTCTAGCTGGAATTCCCTCCCAATGGAGAGGAGGAAAAATCTGCTTTCTCTCTTTCAACTCTACAACATCCTGTTGTTGCATCTGTAAACCTGACTCACAGGATGGACCAGCCTCTCCACACAGAGCTGATTTGCTAAACTAGAGTTGTTTCTTCTTGACTCTCAAGGGTCTGATGGGATCAGACACCTAGGGGAGGGTGACAGTGGGTGTAGAAAGGCATTTCTGGGCATGCAGACAGGACACCTGTGTTTTCTATCCCCTTTCTCTCACCAGGACATCATACTCAGAGGTGGAGGTCCGAGACTACCTGTGGCAGATCCTCAGTGCCACTGAGTACCTCCATGCACACAACATCCTACACCTGGACCTCAGGTCTGAGAACATGATCATCACCGAGCCCAACCTGCTGAAACTCCTGGATTTTGGCAATGCACAGTTCTACACACCAGACAAATTTATTACCATGGATAAATGCTCGGACTATGTGGAGACCATGGGTGAGTAGAGCTCAGTGACAGCAACCTGGGGCTTATCTGGAATCTGTGATAAACAGAAAGACACAAACATTGGTCAAGGCAGCAGGTGGACTCAGCCAGAAAAGCCTTCTAGGAGCTGCTCTCCAGTGACAGTGTGAGTCTGTGGGAGCAGTGAGTGGTGACAGCTGTCCACTGCAGAGCACAGGGGACAGAGCTCACAGCAATGTCATTCTAGCTGGCATCTATTGCTGCCATCTGCCCAGAGGTTCTCATGGTTTCACTGCAATCAGCATCCATGTGGAAGCTCCTCAACCAGCTCCCTGTCCTGGCAGCTGCCTCTTCTTCCCTCTTGGGAAGGCAGCAAAGCATGAGAGTATCCACTGCCTTTGTGCTGCTCTCAGTGTGTTGGAGAGGAGCTTGCCTCACACAAGTTTACTTTTCCAGCTCCAGAACTGCTGACAGAGCAAGGAGCCCTTCCCCAGACTGATATTTGGTCCATTGGAATCACAGCCTTCATCATGTGAGTCCATTGATTGCTGTGTTGTTATTGGCTTTAAAATTATAGTTTCAGTTTTTAAATCACAGCCTTCATCATGTGAGTCAGTTGATTGTTCCCTACCCTGTGAGTGGTTTTAAAATCACAGTTTCAGAGAGTTAATCTCAGCTGTGCCCCTCCTTTGGCAATGCCATGGAAAGCTGGGGGATGGAGGGGATGGATGGGCAACCTGTGCCAGGGCCTCACAGGGAAGAATTTCTTCCCAATATCTAATCTAAAGTTCTTTTCTTTTAATTTAAAACTGTTCATCCTTGTTCTGCCACTACAAGCCCTTATCCAAGGTCCATCTTGGAGGCTCTCTTGGAGCCCCTTTAGGCACTGGAATGGGCTCTGAGGTCTCCCTGAAGCCTTCTCCAGGATGAACAATCCCAATTCTCTCAGTTTTTTTCCAAAGAAGAGGTGCCCCATCTTTCTGCTAACCTCAGTGGCCTCCTCTGGACTCGCTCCAACAGCTCCACATCCTCCTCATGCGGCCACCCTAGAAAATTAATTACTCAAACTCTAATTAACTCTAATAGTTTATAAAAACATTGGTCTTGTAAGCCAAAGATTGAAGACTAAACCCCTTCTTAGAGTTACCCCACCACCCTATCTCAGGAAGAAAAGATTCAAACCCTCATCTCCAACTCTCAAAGGCATTTTTAACTAAACTACTTCCTGACCCTTCCACTAAAGAGCCTGAATCGCCCCTGAGACAGCCCCCACACAAGCTCCAACACCACAAATAAAGTCAACAACAATCCTCAATTTTGTCAGCTGCTGGGAGATGGACGCAGCTTCATGTTTTCAATTCCCTCCTCCTGGGGCAGGTTGAGTGCCAACTACCCCGTCAGCTCGGATGTACCCTGTGAGTTCCTGAGAACAGCCAGGAAGGGGAAGCTGAAGCTGGCGCGGTGCTACGCGGGTCTGTCCGGGGGAGCAGTGTCCTTCCTGCAGAGCACTCTGTGTGCAAACCCTTGGTAAGAGGCTGCCTGTCCTCCCAGCACATCCTGGGTGTTGCCCCTTCTCTCTATTTGCAAGAATTCTCCTGTCATGGATATATTTTCTGAAAAATCCTTTGCTAGGATTTGTTTCTCCAGAGAGTCTGAGACAGCTGAATGTGATTGGCCATTAATTAAAAACAACCACATAAGCCCAATCAAAGATGCACCTGTTGCATTCCACAGCAGAAATAATTATTGTTTACATTTTGTTTCTGAGGCCTCTCAACTTCTTAGGAGAAAAATCCTCTCAAAATGATTTTTCATAAAATATGTCCATGACAGCCTCCCCATGCACCACAGATCCCCATGACTGACTCCTCACCTCTGTCTGTCCTAGGGGAAGGCCCTCAGCCTCCGAGTGCCTCCAGAGCCCCTGGCTGCAGGAGACAGGTCTGGACAACAGGCAGCAGGCACTGGTCACCTTCCCCACCACCAAACTGAGGAATTTCCTCATGGAACGGGAAAAGAAGAGGGGCCTGCTGTGCTCCAAGTATGGCCTCATGATTGCACAGTGACGTGGGTGTGGTGACAGATGGGAATCACCTCCCTGTGCCCTCCTGCACCGGGTGTTTGGTACCAAACCCTCCTACCAACCCCACTGTGTTCTGTCCGTGTGTCCTTCCTGCCACAAGCTGTTTCTGTGACTTGTGGGGGGAAATGGGACACTGGACAGTGAAGGCAGCAAACCCAACAGTGACCTTGTAATGTGCAGATTTTGTACCACTAAGAGACTTTGCCAGTTTGAAGCTGAGCTGCTCTTCCCTGGGGAGCAGGGACACATCCACTGGGAGATGTGGCAGCAGTGTCCCTGGCAAAGGCTGAGTGTTTTAATTCTTTTTAAAAATCCTGAAATGTCACGTTCCTCTCTGACCTTCACACCCTGCTTTCCTCTGCAAAGGATGGTGTTGGCTGTGTCATTGCTTTGTACTCATAACTTCAGTGTTCCTTTGAGTTTCTCTGCAGTGATTGATGTATCCCTCAATTTCCCATATGAGCAGCAGAAAGAGGCTTTCTCAGAGCTGTGTCTGGCTGTGTTTAGAGGAAGGAGAACAGGAAAATAGCTCCTAACGCCTTAAAGTTCAATACTAAAAGTGAGGCTGTTTATCCAGGGATGCTCTTTCCCAACAAGTTTAACCCATATTGTTCCAAACCTGAAAGATGGAGCATCATGACTCCTTCCCTTGCTGAGCATGCAGAGCAGGAATTGTGACTGAGAGCAAAGGAGCTTTCCCTGTGCTGTGGAGAGCAGGCACCAACTCAATAGATTGTAAAATTTGGAATGCTTAAGTGCTAGAGGAGAGAAACCCAAGGGCTTAGGGCCAGACTCCATTCTCAGTTCTCTGGGAGGAGAGCTGAGTTAGACAAGACAGACACTGCAATGAGGGCTGCCCCCCCAAAAAACCTTTCAGGACTCTGGATCCTGTCCAATTTAACTTCTCTCACAAATCCAGTCAGGTTTTTGTTGGCACAGGCTGGTTCTTTGCTCTTGCTGGTGCACTTTGGGATGGAAAGGTCAGTGCCAGGGAAAAACCTATCTAAACATAAAAAACATAATTATAGATTAACTCACTTGGAGTTTTCATGCTCTTCCATATATGAATTATTTTCTTTCTTGCTTCTCACAATTGCATGCATTTGAGCATGTCTGAGCTCTTTTATAGACTCAACACTGTTTGGTTAAATAAACCATTCTGACAAGCAAATAAAGCCACATTTTTCTGCTGAATCATTGTTGTTACTTTTACATTCCTTCCTCAACCCCAATCCACATTTGTGCAGCACACATCCCTCAACTCTGACCTGGGCTCTTTGTGATAACCTGCATATACTGTATTAGCTAGGAACCACTTCCATGCAGGACATCCACATGAAAAATCCTTTTCTAAAGCTTTGGAAGGAGGACATCACCTGGGCAGGATGTGATGATGGCTCTGAGCTGCCCAGCTACCCCAGGGAATTCCTGGGCATGGTTTGGAGCTTACATTGACCAGAATGTGAAAAGGGCTTCAGATGGATGACAAAAAAATAGGTGAGAGCTGCAGCTGGAGCATGGAAGGAGTGAAAAGGTGCTGGAATTGCTAATGGAAATATCAGCAATTTCAGTCAAGCCTTATAGGTAGTTTTTTTCCTTGGTCCTGCCACAACTGCTTGATAGTTTCTGCCTGAATTTCCACCACATCCATGAGGTCAGGGCTACTGACCAGTCTGGCAGGCTGGGATAGTTTGCCCTTAACATGCAGTTACAACATCATGTAACATCATGACCTTTGCAGGACAAAGCAGAGTCTGGATCTGATGTTTGGACACATGTGAAAATGTTTGAGTTTCATTCCTCGACCACAAATAATCTCCACAGTTCAAGGTTAGTGTCAGCATTAAAATCAATCCACTGCTCTCCATGCAGGAGAGGCTTGGGTTTAACCTCTGTAAGGAAGTGGTGAGAGTCCTAATTGTTGAAGGGTGATAAAGCACAGCAGAGCTTGTAGAGCAAAGTTTTATTCTGCACTGATTCAGCAGATAAAAAATATGTTTGAGGGCTGTAAGATCACAGTGGCTGTAGCCCATAAGGGATTGAGGTTGCTCTGTTTGGAGGCCTCATCAGATACAAGAAGGGAGCATAAACAAGACATTTCCCCAAGGACATTTTTACATCTCTGGAGAGGATATCTGCTGCTCTCTGACCTTGCAGGAGTTCACCACAAGCTGATGCCATCCTGCCAATGATACCTCATGTGGAAAATAAATTAGCCGGTGCAGGGTGTGACCAGACAAGTCTAGGGACCAGTCAGTCACCTATTTGCCCCCAACCAGCCCTTTTTATCCCCTTACATCTCAATTTTCTTCCCTAAATCACCCAAATCCCTCTTTTATCCCTCTTTGGTTCCTCCCCCAAACACTCTATTATGTAAATGCTCTTTTCCTACACAGCATAGATACCTCCCCTGCCTTGACACAATCTCCCTTATCCCAGGTGGTGATCCAGAGAGATGATGACACATCTCCATGGGAGTCATGCTGGCACCATGGGGCTGATGCTCTGCTGGGGCAGCCCTGGGAGGAACCTGGACAAAATCCTTATTCCTTGGAAGCCCTGAATTTGAGTCCCCACCTGCCACTCTGACCTTGTGCTCCTCCTAGCTTTCAGTGGGCTGATAGTCCCCAGGATGGGGCTGGGAGTAGCCTGGCAGGGCACATTTTGTCTCTCTGTGCAGATTACCCTCTTCTATCCCAAAACCAACACAACAAGCAGCAGATTACCCTCTTCTGTCCCATAACCAACACAACAAGCAGTTGCTACCTCCTCCTCCTCCAACACAAGAAGGAGGAGGAGGTAGCAACAAAAACCATGACAAACATTAAGCAAACAAGATCATATCAGTGTTGGCACTGCACAGATCTGATAACCATGAGATCAGATAATTTGTCCCATAGGTGACAGCAGAACAAACACCACCAGGAGTGCCCAGGTCAGCAGCGTGGCCGGTGTCTGAAGCGAACGTCGTGGACAGGCTGCATGGTCCCGAAGCCCCAGCGGCTGATGTCTATGGCTGGGATCTCCTCCTCCCCATCAACCAGCTCCAGGTCAAAGTGACTCAGCATCAAGAACACAAACAATTTCATTTCAGCAGTAGCAAAGAAACGGCCAGGACAGGTGGAAACTCCTGCCCCCCAAGGCATGCTGACAAATTTCAACTTTTTCCCATTTCTGTAGAAATCTTTCCTGGTGCCGTCTGGGTGTACAAAACGGTCGTACTTAAATTTGTGAGGCTCCTCGTGGATTTCTGGGTTCATCTGCACGGAGATGTATGGGAACAGAGCCACCCTGTCCCCCCTGCGAAGAGTGAACTCTGTCCCAGTGCTTGTCCTCACGGAGGTGTCCTCGAGGACAGCTCTGACCAGTATTGGGGCTGCCACCAGCCTCAGGGTCTCCTCCAGAGCACTGTCCAGCAGAGGGGTCTGGTTCAGCATGTCCCTGGTGACAGTAACTGGGGGGCTCCCTGCCTTCACTTCCTGCCCACTCTCCTTCAAAACTTTATCCACCTCACCTCTCACAGCCTTCAGAGCCTCTGGATGCTTCAGCAGATACAAGAGGAGCCAGAAGGCAGTCGGGCCCGTGTTGCCTTGGGATGCCCAGAGGAGCATGAACATGAAACGCTCCCGCATGTACTCGGGGACACCGTTTTCTGCCAGAAGTTTCTCTTGATCACTTATCCAGCCACTGATATTGTCCTTCTGCCAGACATTCTTCACAGACAGCACGTTCCAGAAGTGTCTCTTCAGCCTCTCAGCCTCTCTTTTGTCCTTGGGAGGCAGCAGAGCATAGGCCAGGCGAGGGAAGAGGCGGTCGTACTTACGGAACTCCTGGAAGAGCTGGTTGGAGTGGAGGCGATCCTGCTCTTCAGCTTTCTCCTGGCTCCCTGCCCCTCGGGGTGGCTCAGTGCCATACAGTGCCAGATACCCAGCTCTGAAGACAATGTTGTAGCAGTAGTGGAAGAGGTTTTCCTCCTGCCACACTCTCTTCTCTCCTGAGCTCAGGTTGAAAAGCAGCAGCTTCCGAAAGCTCTCCATGGTGGCTTGTGTGAGGACAGTGAGGCCATCTCCCATCAGGTGCTTTATGCTTGATGTATGAACTATGCTATGAGTGGCTTCGATGGGTTTGTAGCCAAAAACCTGCACGACCAGCTGAGTGGCACTAGTCCTAAAGTCCAGTTTAGATCGTGATTCCTTCACAATGGTGCCAAAGGAGAAGGGATCCATCACAAAGGTGAAATAATAACCACCGATCAGCACCGTGAAAACATCCCCGTGTTTGCTCTGCATCCTTTTGAGAAACTCTGAGCTGTCCTTTCTGAATTCCAGCAGATGGCCCAGCCAGGGAATGGTACCTTTGTCCAGGGGTGGCTCATTGGGTCTCTGTCTCCGAAACACGCCCAGGACATAGAGCCCACCGAGCAGTGATGACACCAAGGTGCAGAGGAGAACCACCCAGAGCACCATGAGAGCTCTGTGCCGTCCAGGAGCTGGGACTAGAGGCAGGTTGGGGCAGGAATGAGCATTTTATCCCCACCCAGCAGCTGACAGGCAGATGCAGAGCTGACAGCCTGTGTCCTCATTGGCTGTCAGTGTTTGCCTTGCCCCTGCTCAGTGCTCTGCTCGAGGTGAACTCGTCCCTGGATGAACAGAGATTTTTAAGGTGGAAGGTATGTTGGAATCCCGTTGGAATACCCATGCTGTATTGGGGGGATGGGTTTTGGCATGAGGCAAATTCCCTTCTCTAGGCTGCATGGAGCCCAGATTTTGTAAGGAAAATGTTCAGAGAATCCCACTCTGTGATCTTTGCCTTTAAGACCAGGCTATGGACACCCACTGAAAAAATGAAACCAAGAGTGGGTGTTGGAAATGCTACTGGAAATGAGGACCGAGGGAAGGGGGTCACAGCTGAGCTGATTTAGTCTCAAAAGCCAAGAGAAGGAAAAGTCTCTGACATTTTGGTGATCTCCACAGTACATGGTGTCCCAGGAGTGCTTTGCCAATGAACAGTGCAACGGCTACTGCTCTGTCAGAGTGCCAAGCAAAGCAGCTGGGCTGCCCCACGAGTGAGGAGAGCTTGAGCCACTGCATTTGCTTGGCACCAGAGGAGTGCAGAGTTTCCAGATGCTCCATCCAGCCCCTGGCTGGGGAGCAGTGCCCATAGGGACCACAGCACTTCTGCTTTACCCACTTTCCCTTCTTTCCCTTTTGTTACCTCTCTCCAGATGGGGTTTGGGGACAATGCCAGGGACCCCCTGCCCCCTGGCACTGCTCCCCTGGGTGGTGCCACCCTGATCTACCCAGACTGCCACCACAGCCTGTCCCAGCCCCTGGTGCTTGGACCTCTTCTTGTGCAGGATGGAGCAGGGGAGCAGGATGCTCCCCTCTATTCCTCACCTTTGCTCTTCCCTAGAGCATCCCATCAGAAGTTTTCCACAGTCCCAAGAGTCTTCCTCTGTCTGGGATCACAATCTTCACTTTTTAGCTTCCCAGCTGCTCTCCCTTCTGTCCCTTTCCACGTTCCCTACAGTGACCTGACCCGAGGAGTGAAGGCCACATCACAGCATCAGCTAAATATTTATTCTGGCTTTGTTTTTTTAAGGAAAGCTCCCAACCTTAGCATTTTGGAAAAACACTGCAGCAATGTTGGGAAGAAAAATAACAGCAGTGATCAACTCAAAGCCCTTCTCAGTCCTGTAACCTTATGTAGTAATAAAATAAACGTGATGAGTGCTTTCTCTTAAATTAATCATTTTATTTGTAAACTCTAGGCAAGTTCCAGACTTAATAGATTTTCAGGATGAAAAGGGACAATTTAAGGTTCAGGAGCATTTGGGGTGAATAACGCCTTGAAATAAAAGTCAGCAAACTCAGAACCTTGAACTTCAAAGCTGCCCTGGGTAATAAGGATTGACCATCAGCCCTCTGTGCTCTGCTGTTCAGGACATGCTCTCACTCTGTTGTGTTTCAAAGCTAATATTTATCTTACAGGTGGTATCCATGGATCATTTTTATCTTGTCAAACTGGATCTTGGAAGGCAAATACCTTTACCACTGTTCTGCTGAGCCCCCTTTTTTATCTCTTTCTGATTGTTACTGGTCTGGACTGTTCTGCTCAAACTGTCTCAAATCAGCTGATGATCAAACTGATCTCTAACCAAGGCTCTGCCCCTTGGGGAGCCACAGTTCCCTGCTCAGCAGGTCCATGTGCCACAGCTCATCATGACAGAGAACAACTCAGCTCAAAGGTGTCCAGTCCTTCATGTTTTTCTCCTGGTAGGAAACAAGATTGTCCTGGTTAAATCATCTGGCAGATGGTAAGAGCCAGGAGAAGCAAAGCCATCCCTTGGCAGTCTTTCTGGCCTGATGGATGAGCATGGAATTCCATCCATGGAAAGCCCATGCCAGGGAGGAGGAGAATCTCTCCTCAAGTTTTAGTTTGCATTTTTTAAGGCACAACATTGAGAAATCTGATCCTTTGTTTGCTACTGCCTCACATACTGCAGATGGGAACTGGGTTTCTTCCACTAGAGCAAATCCAGGACAATTCTTTCGTAATAATTCCACTTGCAACAAAAACAGATCCCACGTGTACTTTTCCAATCCCAGTATGGAAAGTCCTCATCTCAAGGCTGTTGCTAGGATGAACTATCTGGTTACACAGTGCTGTGGGCTAACACCAACTCCAACATGGGCAGGATAGGATGTAAAAAATGTAAATATTTATGATGCATTTGTGATGCTCAACATTTCTATCTCAGCTGCGTATCTGCTGCAAGATGGGCTCGTCTGGGAGTCCTGGATGGAAAAGAAAGCACCTCTCCTGAAAATGGCCTGAGGGATCTTCCACAAATATGCCCTGAAGCGTTTCTTCACAAAAGCATAGAGCAAGGGGTTGAGACAGCAGTGGACAAAGGACAAGCTCTCTGTGACCTGCAGAGCATAGTCCAGTTTCCTGCTGCTTTCACAGCTCCTGATCACACCGACATCTTGCAGGGAGTGGAGGATGAGCACAACGTTGTAAGGACACCAGAGCACAAAGAAGACCCCCACCAGAGCAAGGACTAAGCAGAGAGCTCTCCTGGAGCCGGGTATCTGGGAGGTGTTGAGCACACAGGCAATGCGGGAGTAGCAGAAGGTCATGAAGAGGAGGGGGAAAAGGAATCCCAGGGTGTTTTGAATCACCCGAAAGACAACTTTCCAAAATAACTGTTCCTGGCCATAATCCTGGGTGCATGTGATGGTTTTGTTGTGAATTTGCCTTGTGCTGGTGAAAAGGCCATCAGGAATGGAGAGAGCTATGGAAAGGACCCACATCACCAACAAGAGGAGGATGGAATTTCTCCACACCGTGGAGCTGTGAGGAGACCAAGCATGAACTATCTGCAGGTACATGTCCAGGCTCATGCAGCTCACAAAGAAGATGCCACTGTAGAAATTGAGAGTGTACATGGCATTCAAGAATGGGCACAAGATGTCCCAGGTGACCCACTGAGAAATGTACAGAGCCCAGAAAGGAAGGGTCAGTAGCAGGAAGAAGTCTGAAACCACCAGGTTCAGCAGATACAGCTCAGTCATCTTCTTTTTCTTCTTGATGTACATGAGGAGGACAGCAAACAGGAGAGCATTCCCAGCCATTCCAACCAGGAAGATGATGGTGTAAAATGATGGCAAGAACACCCTGCTGAAGGAGAGCACCTCCTCTTTGGTGCAAAGGCCATAGAGCCCATAATCCTCCTCATCCAGGTACTCATATGGGTACTCACTTGAATTGGCAGCATCCAGCCACGAGTCTGTGGTTGTTGCTGTCACTCCTGAGCTTGTGTTTGACCAGTGGCTGCCTAGGAGCAAGGAAAAGGGATCAAATATTGTTCCAAGGAAGGAAACAGCCCATCACAGAGGAAATGTGAAACACATGTCTGAAACACACAGATGTTTAGTTCATAGAATCATGGAATGGTTTGGCCTGGAAGGGAACATCAAGATCATCTTGTTCCACCCCCTGCCATGGTCAGAGACACCTTCCACTATCCCAGGTTGCCCCAAGCCCCATCCAGCCTGGCCTTGGACACTTCCAGGGATCCATGGGCGGCCACAGCTTCTCTGAGAACCTGTGCCAGGGCCTCACAGTAAAGAACTTCCTCCTAATATCTGGTCCAAACCCACCCTCTTTCAGTTGGAAGCCATTCCCTCTTGTCCTGTCACACTATGCTCCCGTAAAAAGCCCCTCTTTGTCTTTCTTGTAGGCTCCATTCAGGTACTGGAATTTGATGGGTTTAAATTTCTGCCACTGTCTGGTGAGTATTTTGTGTTCTGAACAATTTGGCCTTTGCCTAAGCATGGGCATAGCTGTCTACATGTACATACAAAAAAAACCCCACAAAACCCAAAACCCAAAATTAATTCTGCTTTCCTGACTCAGACACATAAAACTTAAAAATGAATGAGCCTGGTTTCCTCTGACATAAGTCACTACTTCCTCCTGGCACCACCACAAGCTTTTAGTGAAGTTTCTGCTCCAAATTACAGGAAATCCACCACCACAGCTGACTATGAGCTGCTTATATTCACCTGGCTCACTGCTGAGAAAGCAACATCTCAGTTCTTGGTAAAGAAGAACCTGCTAGCAGCACCTTTATGTCAGTGGGGCTGTTCCCAGAGGGGAAATGCTGAACATCTCCCTGCTCCTGGAGGACATGGACTCCTCTCCATGCCAACTCTAGGACATGGATTCTGGTAAAAGGCCTTTGAAAATGGAAAATATAGATTTCATAGGATCCCAGAATGGTTTGTGTTGAAGAGACCTCAAAGAACATCTTGTTCCAACCCTTCTGCCCTGGGCAGGGACACCTTCCATTATCCCAGGCTGCTCAAAGACTCATCCAAGGTAAGGGCATGTAGGCACCAGAATCCAGTCCTGAATTTTGGTGAGAGGGAGAGATTCAGCTGGAAGAACATTGCTGGAATCACTTCTGCATGAGACAAGGCATGAGACAACCCCTGCAGTGGTCACTCCCTGGAACTGTGGCCGTCACAGATGGCTGCAGCCCAGATTTCAGGAAATGGTGAGTGATTGGGAGCCTCCTATTTTGGGGATTTTCAAGCAAAAAAGCTGTCACTGAGGAGCCCATTTCACACAGTAGGAGATGGGATTTACCTGGCACTTTGAAGGTTAATGAGAAGTTTATAAATCAAGGCTAATCTTTTGACAGCAAAACAAAAAACAGTTTTGCAAAAAGTTGTGTCAACACACCTGTACCCTTAAAGCAGATTTTTTTTTCAGCCATGGCCAAAGCTACCCATCTTTTTCCTGGAGCTCATTTTCCAGCAATCCCAAAGAGGCCTGGCTGTGTAGCTCCAGTCTCTCCTCGAGGATCTGTTTGTCCCTGCAGAGATGTGCAGGGTTTAGGGATGGCTCCCTCCCCACACACACCCAGGGAAATGGGTGCCCCTGCACCCCAGAGCTCAGAGTGGGTGTGCAGCTCTAAGGGGTGAAGCTCTGGACGTACCTGCTGTGGTCCCATGACTGAAAAGGCTTAAATACCCATTCCAGGCAGTTGCAGGCAGCTGAAAAGCAAAGAAAAATGGGTTTGAGCTGGACTGAAATGTTTTTGTGCTGTCTCAGTTCTTTGGCAAGTGCTGCAGAGCACTTCAGACAGAGCAGTGGGAGAGCAGGGATCTGCCATGGGAAAGAGCCACAAAAAGACTTGTCTGGGAATGAGCTTTTAAAAATTTCTTTTCTGTGTCATATTTTGGAGGAAATTCACCCTCAGCTGTGACTGCAGCCCTTTGAGAGGAAACCAAGGCTGCACACTCTGCTGATCACAGCAACACCCGAGACTCATAAACCCCTTCCCCCTCACACCCCCTCTGCCCACACCAGCGCAAACCACTCCCAAAATTTGCGTTTGGGGTTTCTCCCAGCCCTCTGAGATGCCTTTTCTCCCTCTGCCACATCCTTCTCCCTCCACCTCAGCCCAGCACTGGTGCCCACATCCCCACCCCGTACCTCAGAGTGGAAGGGAGGGCTGAGCTCAGTAATTAATCCCAGCCCCAAGCTGGCTACCCCTCAAAAACACAAGAGAGCCTTGCCAGGTTTCTTGTGTGGCCTTGTCTACAAGCAAGAAGCAGAAAAGGCACTTACAGGAGCTTCTTCTCCTCTTTCCATCCTGCCAGAGGCTTGAACCAAGCTTTTAGCAACTTCTTTCGTTCGTGCAAGAGGACAGTCGGGAAATGTGAGCTCAGCATGACCGCCCTGGTTTTGTTTTGTTTTCCTGCTTTTTATCATTCCTTGGCAGCTGGAAGAATGATCTCCACCCTGTTTGAGCATAACATCTACAACAGCTGCCAGGGCTGAGCCCCTGCTCTAAGAATCCTTGTGTTTTCCAGGAAATCTAATGCTGCAGGATTCTTATCCTTGGCAGAGCAGAAATGCCAAAGGTATTTCTGATGGTTTATTGGAGGAGTTTTTGGGCATCAGCATGGGTGAGGTGTCACACTCCTGCTTGTTTCCTCATGTCACCAACCAACAGGGCCATGGGAACACACTGGCTGTGCCAAGGCTTCCCCTGTGCCAATCCCAGTGCATTTTATTCACCCCAAACCAGCCTGGTAAAAACAGGAGAGCAGAGCAGCAGTGATGGCCACAGCTCCACATCCATAGAGATTCACAGAGGATTCACAGAGAGAAATTTGTTATTTTTACCCATTTCCATGTTTGCCACCATCAGCTGCTGCTGCACTTAAAATATACGGTGTAATACATATATATTACTGTAATACAATACATATATATTACTATAATACTATATTTTCATATAATATACAAATTTATATTACTATAATATGTGTGCAACACACACATTAACAGAGAGCAAGAAGCCACTCATAGAGCTGAGACACTGGACACACACACAAGGAAGCTGCAGGTGACAGAGGTTTTATTATATTAGGCCAGCAATTAAAATGAAATAAGTTTTTGTTTTTAATTGAGTTTCTGCCCTGAAGCAGAGAATTAAACATGCCTCTGAGAGTCACTGGAGAAAGTGGCCTTCACTGTAATTTATTACAAGATATTAACTCAATTTCAGGGCTGGTAATTGCATCGATTTTTTGTTTCCTTTCAGACTGCAGGGCCCTAATGGCTTTGGCAATTAAAGTAACCAGATTAGGGGTAATGGCCGGCACATTTAGAGAGATGCAGCCTTGTCTGAGCCGCTTTATTTTGTGCTGCCCAAAGTGCCACATGTCAGTGGCAGTGGCCCTGCAGGAGCAGCAGCTCTGCCTTCCCCCAGCTCGGAGATGGGGAGGTACAAACAGCACACAGGATCACTGGGCTTAGGGACAAAAGGATTTATCTTGGCTGTTTTACTCTGACAAGTTCTCAGATTTAGGAGAAGGTTTTAGGCATCTTTGGGATCCCAGTGGATTCTTCTTCCTCTTCCAGAATATGGTTTAAGTCAGGAGCAATTTCTAGGCTGTTTTTGGGCATGAAAATCCTGGCACAGAGTGGGGGTAAAACGAGGTCTGCTTGAAGGCTGAAATATGGGAAAACAGAGTCAATGGCATAATTCAGCAGCAAGAAAATCAGGCTGAGGGAAAGCCAGAGTAGCTGTGGCTGTCCCGTTCCTGGAAGTGTTTCAAGTTCATGGGGCTGCAGCAACCTGATCTGGAACCTGCCCATGGTAGGGGGTGGAATGGGGTGAACTTTAAGATCCCTTCCAACCCAAACCATTCCATGATTCTGACATCAGGTGGGAGCTCTTCAGCAAAAGGACTAAGTAAGAGCCCAAATTTCACATAATTTCAGAAATGTTTGTTGCTGGTTGGCGTTTATGTACAAATGACAAATGGGACAGGACTGCTGATGAATGTGTCTCAAGCTGTTTTATTTTCCAGCATCAGTCTCATTACACAGTCATGACAATGAGAAGACGCCAGCAGCTCACATCCCAGGCAGCAGAACAAGAACTTAATGTTGCAACTCACTGTAAAAGTTTTTTGACCAATCACACAAAGTAAAAGCACATTGATAGTAGTTCTAACTATTATAAGCACACGTACCTTTGGTTAAAACAATGCTTGCTTATTTCAAATACAATGTTTGCTTGTAAGCTTTGAGATAGAATGCACAGAGCTCCATTATTAAGCTTAGAACTTCTTAGTATCTCTAGATATACTATTGGAGTAGATACTATATATCTCTAGATGTATAATAGTATCACTAGATGTACTTTTTTGTAGCTTAGGGAGTTACAAAACCTTAGCTTATTTTAGATAAGTTTCAATACACAGACCAATGTTCTATTTGTCTTTACTTTCTACTTCTTATATAATTTTTCTGCTAACAAATCTTCTGGCTATTTTTTAGCTCTAATCAGTTTTGCTGTCTCTTAGGCCTGCCTTTTGCAGCTTTCTCAAAACCCTCTGATTTTGTGGATTCCCGTAGTGTTTAGGTGGGAAGAGACCTTAAAGACCATCTCATCTCATAGGGAAGATGTGTGCTGATGTTTTTACAAACAATTCCAGGGAGAGGGGATGGCTGCCAATGGCTTTGAAATGGGGTTTTAATGTCTCTACGTAAATTCAAGTAGTGGGTTTATTACAGAGGCCGGGCAGTCTGATTCCTGAACCAGCCAAATGGGGCCGCACAACCCTGAGTTCCTAAACTGTGGGGTAAATAACCTGTTCAGGGGGGGATATGTGGCAGGGGGCTCGGGAAGGCTGCACCTCCCTGGTACCCCGGCCAGAGGGGCAGGCAGAGGGCAGCGAGCGGCGCAGTTTGGGATAAAGGAACCGAGAGAGAGAGAGAGAGAGAAAACCCCGCGGGGATGAGCCCCAGGGCCGCTCTCCTTTACTGAATGAAGCTGCAGCATCCTCTGCCTCCTTCCTGTATGGACACTGCCTCTTCCCAGAGGGATTTTCCGTACAATCCCATCCCCTGCCATGGCAGGGACACCTTCCACTGTGCCAGGGTGACCCGAGCCGTGTCCAGCCTGGCCTTGGACATTTCCAGGGATCCGGGGGCAGAAACAGCTGCTCTGGGCACCTGTGTCAGCGCCTCACCAACTCCCAGGGAACAACTTCTTCCCAATATCTAATCCAAAGCTCTTCCCTTTTTCTTTAAAACTGCTCGCCCTTGTCCTGTCATTCCGTGGTGTTGCCAGCAGTCTCTCTCCAGCTGACTCCACGTCACAGTGTGACAACACGGGACGTTTTTGCAGCGAAAAGCAGACAAGCCGCAGAACCACCAGCAGCCATTTTTCCGCCCTGTTGCCGGAGCCGATGTTTTGCTGGTGTTGGGGTTAACCCAGACTCGGAGCCCCCGCCCGGCTCTCGGTACTGCGAACCCGGGGCTGAGGCCGGGGCTGAGGCCGGGGCCGGGCCCCGCAGCGCCCCCTGCCGGCCGCCACCTCCTCCCCGCCGCAATGCGGAGCGCCGCGCGCTGACGTCACCGCCCGCCCCGCCCCCGCGCCCGTATAAGGAAGCGGTGGTGGCAGCCCCGCTCCGGATTGGCTGTTGTTGGGCGCGCGGGCGCGGGGCACGCTGGGAGTTGTGGTCCCGGCAGAGGGGCGGGGCGGAAGCCGCCAATAAGAGGTAGGGGCGGGCCCGGGCGCGGCAGACGCCGGCCGGTGAGGGATCAGCGCGGTGAGAGCCGGGTCTGGGGCGGGCGGGACCGCGGGGACACAGCCCGAGTTCTGCAGGGCCCTGCGGGTGCCTGGGGCTGGAGCCAGGAAGGGCTCCCATGTGGGGGGAAGATGACTGGGGCAGGAGCGGAGCAGAGGCCCCGTGTGGGGACGTGGGGCACAAGGCCGGGGTGCGGTGATGGTGCCCGGGGCCGCAGTGGGGAACGGTCCCCATGTGGGGTGCGGGGTCTGGGGCTGGAGTGGGGAGGGATCCCCACGTGGAGCTGGGCTGGCAGAAAGCAGCATGGGGGTACCCAGGGCCTTCCCCTTGCCGGGAGGGATGCTGGGAGCTGTCACCTTCCCACGCATGGTCCTTCCCCAGTGTCCCTCCCCGCGGGTGACACCGGGCACACAGGTGCCCTGACCTCCCTGCTCGGTTCGGCAAGGTCAGGGCAAGCCGGGCCGTGTGTTTCACCCGGTTTCTTCTGCCCCGTGCCCATCTTGGTCTGAGCTGAAGGTCACAGAAACTTCCCGTGGTGGATGAATTGTTTCACTTTTAATATAGTTTTCTTATGTAAATCTCACCTCTGGCTGTCTCCTCCTCTGCTGAGTGATGGACAGCTCTTGTTACCTTCTCTGAATGAGTCAGGCTAAAATTATAGTTTACATTCAGCAAATAAGAGTGGTTATAGCACGGGCCAAATCCTAGAGAGATAGAGAAACCAAATCCTTTTGTCTTGCAGAGGAAATGGTTTGAGAACCAGTCAGTCTGCTCACATGGGTGTGCTCGAAATGCTGCATAACCAGGGAGCACGGCCACCTTTGAAATGTCTCTTCTGCCTAAGGTTACTGGCCCCTGCTTAATGAAATTCCTCTTGGTTTATTCTGAGAGCCTGGAGCCTTTCTAAGTGCCCCTGAGCTGTGTTTTGCTGTTGGTGGCAGACTGAACAATAGCAGTAGAGATTTTTCTAGCAGGGCTCTCTGTGGTGTCACTGGCAGAAATTGTCATTAACTGAGTGATGCTTATGCCGAGCACTGAGGAGGGAACAGGTCTTGGTGTAATCCTTGCAATTCCCAGCACAAAAAGCTGGGAAGTTCTGGAGGATGGTCTCACTTTGGTGATGATGGTTCTGTGAGTGGAGGCCTTCTCAAGCTGTTGCTGCTTTTTATTTTCCTTGGGGGAAGGTGAGAAATCACCTGTGGATGACTTCTTCTGATGTGACCCCTCACAAGTCTGCACCTATTGAGGGCTTCAGGACTTACTCAGCTCCTTGATGGTGGCTGGAGAACATCTCTGTGTTCTCCACCAGGAATTGGGAATTATATTGATGTGGGACAGGCTGTGGTGACTGAGGAGCTGCCAGGCAGGGCTGACCTTGTGCAGCAGCTCGTGCTTCCCAACCCAGCTGCTGTGGCTGCTGCTCTTGGCAGGGAATGAGGGGGAGAAGTGAACTTTGCTGAGGTCAGAAGTGCCATAAAGGAGCAGCCTGCAAAAGCCAAGCGGCGTGGTGAGGCATGGAATTCTTAAAAAGAAAGGCAGGCAGTGACCAAACTTTCTTTGACTATGGAGGGGGGTCACTGTGATCTCTTATGGTGTGAACAGATAGCAGAAATTTGTTGTTCTCTTACCTTTTTTTGTTTTGTTTTGTTCTTACCTCTCCTGGTAAGCACAGTCCTGCTTCACATGGTGCCTGTTCTTATATCTCACTACCTGGATATTTGTGATAAGGGATTTTCTTTTCCTAAAGATTCTCTTTATTTGGGGTATCCAAAACCTGAAGGGAGGTTTTTTGTCTTCACAGCCACAATGTCACCCAGCCAGGAATCCGTTTACCCTGACTATGAGACAGAGACCAGCCAGACCTCAAAGCTGATAAAAAAGGTTAAGGAGACGCCATTTGTGCCCATTGGTGAGTTCAAAAATGGAGAAATGTGTTTGCACAATCGATGTGGGAAACACCATTACTGTTCACCTTTTTTCTGCAAACAGGAAATTACTTAGAAATTACCTCCCCATAATGGTTGTCCTAGAAGAAAGGGGGAAATTAATGAGGTCTATAACCTTAAATAAAAAAATCAGAAGCTACAAGTATAAGAAAAAAGCCCAAACCAACAAACCCTGAAAGGCTTTTTAGGTGAGGCTAGAAAACATGTGAAGGTGAGGCTGTCAAGTGGTTAAGGAGTGTGTTGTGCAGCTGTTCTGGAGCACAGTTCCTGGAAATTATGTGACCACTACAAAGTGACTTAAAAGCTGTAAAAATACAAACTAGAAGGATTTAAATGACAGCCTGTCTGGTAAATGTTTCAGCCCTCTGCTACCATCACTTGGTTTAAAATGCATTTTTCAGTAACTTTTATGTTACTCCAGCTTGAGGAAGTTGTTCAGTTCTCAGCCTCTCTGTTGTGACTCCCAAAAAGCTTCTGAGGAGAGCAGGGGGACACGTTTTGATTTCCAGCCACCTTAAATGGAGAGCAGCAGGGTCATTCAGGGTGAACTGTTCCAAGCTTTTGCCAGCACATTTCCGTCACTGCTTCCGTGCTCGCTGCACTTTGTCTCCACCTTGCTGGGCTGTACCATGAACTCCAGGAGTTCCAGTTCCCTGAAGCAGATTGGCAGAGCTCACCTTTGACCTGTGTCAGAGCTGGGCTGAAGGCCCTAAAACTGTTAATTGGGATTTAATGAGAGTGAATTAAGTGTTTACAGCTTTCTGGTGGCACTGGTAATGCTCCAGCTCAAGGAAGACAAACTGCCTGTGCTCTGCTCAGTAAAATATACACAGCACTTAAAACTTGGCATGCACCTATGAACTGTGCAAATAATCCTAAAAATGGAATGAAATAGATGGAATTGGAAAAGGTTGTGCATTTCTTTGTGCATTCTGTGAAAGCATCAGTGTTGGAGCTGGCAAAGCTGGGGCTGTTTTGCTCTGCTGAAGGATTATCAGTGAATCCTGGCCCTGGGAAAGAGAGCTGGTGGAGCCTCCCTCCTCCCAGCTTGGGGACAATAACACGTGACTTGTCCTGTCCTGGTGGCACCTGGCCAAATGTGACAACACCCAAAATAGCAACTGCAGCAGGCCAGGGGATACATCAGGAAGCATCCACACACTGAGAGTCTGAGCGTCAGCTGGGTGGGGGTCTTGGCTGTGTGTGTGCAGGGAAGGAGGTGTGAGGAGCCCTGGTTCTGTCTGAAAAACATCCAGGAAATTCTCACACCTTGAGCTGTAATGCCAAAATCCTTTGGCATTTCAATGGTGATGGAAGTCTTTTACTCTTCCCTGCACTGATGTGTGCATTGAATGAGGTGGCACTGGAGTGAAACCAGGGCTAGGATTTACCACTCCACAAAACCACAGTGATTAGAGCAAAACAGGATTATTTTAGGATGAGAAAGAATGGCCTCGAGTTGTGCCAGGGGAGGTTTAGACTGGATATTAGGAAAAATTTCTTCAAGGAAAGAGCTGCCCAGAGCAGTTGTAAAATCACCATCCACGCAGGTATTGAAAAACTGTATAGATGTGACACTTGGGGACATGGTTGTGGGGGTCCCAGTTGCTGGGGTTCCAGTTGTGGGTTTCTCTGTGTCAGGATTGAAGGCACCAGAGACAGCAGTTCATGTTCACACTCAGGTGTTTATTGTTTCTTATCAGTAAAACAGTCTCACTGCTGGGAGTTCAGCAGCTTTTCATCAGAAGGCACAAAATGGCCAACAATCTCTTGTTCCAAGGGCTTTTCAGACTAAACTATCCAATTCAGAACTGACACCTGGATTATTTTCCCTTTTAACCCAATAACTGATCCCACAGAGCTGTCATGGGGACTTTTCTGCCCAATTACAAAATGCCACCCAAACCCATGGAGAAGGAGGAAGGAGAAGTATGAGGAAGAAACCCAGGATGACACCCTGTGCCCTCCATCTTGCTGCCATCCACAACACACTAAAAACCCCAAACCCTCAATTTCTCACCCAGTGACACACCTACACTGCTCTCTATAATCTGTTGCACACTTTTGTGGATTCCAGTCTGTCTTGAAGTCTGGGAAGCTTTCTCCATGGATGAGGGTCAGAGTCAGTGCTGCCCTGGGGGTCAGGGCAGCCCAGAGCAGACAAATATTCCCAGTGCCCTGGGTTTGCACACACGGTTTAGGGGTGTGGGTTGTTTCCCCTTGGCAGTTGTGGGGGAATGGTTGGACTCAGTGATCTTCAGGGTCTTTTCCAGCCCAGACAGCTCGGTGGTTCACAGGCTGTTTTGTTTAGGTGGGTCCCTTCACTCCTGGTGCCCTGGATCTCCACTCAGAGGGATGCTCTGGTTGCCTTGCAGGGATGGCTGGCTTCACCGCCGTGGTGGCCTACGGGCTGTACAAGCTGAAGCACAGAGGTGACATGAAACTGTCCCTTCACCTGATCCACATGCGGGTGGCAGCCCAGGGCTTCGCTGTGGGAGCGCTGACGTGCGGTACGTATGGAATGGGAGCTGTGCTTGGGAATGGCAAAGCATGGAGAGGCTCCTGCATCTCTCCAGTGGGTAACAGAGCTGGCATGGCTGGCTGGGAGCATCCAGAACGTTTATTTCAGGCTGTTTGTGCTCCTTACTGCTGCTCAGTCAGCTTTGCTGGAGTAACCCGATTTTATGTATTTAAGTATGTAATTTCAGAGTAGCGGTTTTGATTATGTCTAGATGTGGAATGTGAGGTTCTGCATCTCTGCCTCTTACAGACCAAAAAAAGAAAACATTCATCTGACATTAAATATGCTGCTGTTTGTAAATTTAATGCATTAGAAGATCTACAGCTTGTGTAGACCATGATATTACATATTTATATATCTGTTTATATGCATATATTTTTATATATATACATGCATACAATTTATATACATATGTATATATTTTATATATATACATGTATACGATATATCTATATATTTTATATACACATATATACAATATATACATATATGAATATATTTTATATATATACATGTATACAATATTTATGCATATGTGTATATATAAACATAGTGTTATATGTCTATATATGTGTATATATTTTTTTTATATATATGTATGTATGTGTGCATATATATATGTATATATTTATATATATATATGTATGTTTTCAGGACTGGACTTGTGTCTCTGCATGCACAGGGACACTGTGCCTCTGATCTGTACATCCCAGATCTCCTCTGTGTGTAAATGTCCATCCCATAAAACACTATTTGTACTGCATTCCCAGCAGGAACATCAGAAAAGCTTGACTTTGGCCACAAAATCAACTAGAATTAGCTCAGGATTTGCAGTTTCATAAATTGTATGTTTTCATGCCCAGTTTCTCTGTATATGAAGAATTTTGTAGTGTTTATTAAAAAAATGCAGCTGAGGAGGAAGGGAAATTCTGCCTTGCTGAGAACTGTTCAGATTTTGAAAACCATTATTTCTAATTTAACACAATTCTGTAATTGTCCTGTTTTTTCCCTGTCTTGCAGGGGTGCTGTATTCCATGTTCCGGGAGTATGTGGTGAAGCCCAAGGAATAGTGGGAAGCTGTCTGAAATCCCTGTCCTGATGCTGGCCTGGGTACTGCAGCTCCCAAGCTCCTCCTGAGGGCTTCTTGAAGAAAACAAATAATACATGGCATTAGAGAATTTTTGTGTATGGTACACTGTGCTGAACCTGGCAGCCTCAGAATGGGACCTGTGGCTCTTGGGGTCTGGGTCTCTCTGATTGACACCACCACATCCCAGTTTTTAAGGGATACTGTGGAGTGCAATCCCTCTATCTTCCCCTTCACCTCAGTCCTAAAACTGGTGATTTTTTCTGCTGTTGTTGCCCAAAACCATGATGTCTGAACTGGCTTCTGTCAGGAAAGCCTTGCTGTCATTTTCTATCCTCTGCCTCCAACTTTGTAATTTAGAAGCTTCCAGTAGCACTAAATGACTTCTAAAATATTGAGAGCTATAATAAACATCTATATTTTTTATTTAAAGCATAGAGATAAGTGTGTTGCAGCTATTTAAATGTTATATTTATTCATTGTTAACGAAGACACAGGCTCCCTATTTTTGCTATATCAGACCCTTGGATTATGATATTTTGTAACTTTATTTACAGTGTCCTTCTGAGTAACATCTAAATGTAACATTTAAAATACAGATTGTGAAAACTGAACCTTAACATGGTGGTTTAATGCTTTTAAAGTGTACGATCTAGCTGATTTCTGCAGTACTGTTCCCCACAGAAAATTTTCAAACATTTAAATCTGAAAAGCCCCCCCCCCCATCACCTTTGAGGTATTAAAATCCTTGTCTGTGAGTTATTTTACACTCAAACTCCTTGTACTTCTAACAGCAGTCACAAAAATAAAAGCCAATTTCTAAAAAAGCACATATTTTCCTGTCAGCTGACATTCCATAGTGACAGTCTCAGATGTTACAAGGTACAAACTGCACCTACCTGTCTGTGACCTGCTGTACAGAGCAGGGGCAGATTAAACACGAATAAAAGTGAGCAGTGGAGGTAATAATTTGTATAGAGCAGGGGCAGATTAAACACGAATAAAAGTGAGCAGTGGAGGTAATAATTTCTGTGACCTGTTGTACGGAGCAGGAGGAGGTTAAACATGAATAAAAGTGAGCAGGGGAGATAATAATTTCTGTGACCTGTTGTACAGAGCAGAGGCAATAAAAGTGAGCAGTGGAGGTAATAATTTCTGTGGCCTGTTGTACGGAGCAGGGGCAGATTAAACATGAATAAAAGAGAGCAGTGGCGGTAATAGTTGTTCGCCTATGGATTTGTTGGCGAGGGGCTCCCATCCCGCAGCAGAGGGATGGCGTGAGCAGAATAAAAATCCTCTGAGGAGGGGAAGGCAATTCCCAGCCTGGTGCTGTCCTTGACTCCCAGCTGCTCTCACCCTGCTGCCCTTGGCTGCTCCCACACAGATGAGGAGGGGCCCGACGCCTTTTTCTTTTTCTGTTCCTCCCACCGTGAAGGGAGGAGAAGGAGCCGCTCGCGGGGCCGGGATCGGTGGAGGAATCGCGGGGATTGCGGGAATGGCGATAGGGGGCGGTGTGTGAAGGGGAGCCATCATGGCGGCGGCGCTGAGGGGAAGGGCACGCGCGTTGCCATGGGCACCGCACCGGGAGCCGCGGCCACGACTCCGGTGCCGCCGCTGCCCAGCAGGAACCGGGGACAGCCGGGGACACCCTCCCGGTGCCACCCTCCCGGTGCCCTCGGGAACGCGGCTCGGGTAGGCCGGGGGAGGTGCGGGAAGCGCGGGCAGGAGCTCCCGCCATGGGGGAACAGCGCGGCGCTGCCGGGACCGAGCAGGTCCTGGCAGGTCACAGGGGTGGTGGCAATTACAGCGACAGGTTTGCAGTTAAAATATATCAACGTAAACACGAGAAATTCTGCCTCAAAATGGGCGAGAAATTCTTTCTGCAGAGAGCTGGGAAGGTCTGGCCAGGGAGGGCGTGGAGTCTCCTTCTCTGGGGACATCCCAAAGCCACCTGGGTGAGTTCCTGTGTCACCTGCTCCAGGTGACCCCGCCTTGGAGCCCTCCTGGCTGGAGCCTGGCATGGTTTAGATGATATATTCGGGAATATTTCATCAATATTCTGGAATATTTCATCACTGGAAGTGTTGAACCTTGTGAAAAAATGCGTATTTTATGT